>NW_024870772.1:25025000-25625000 GCF_019054845.1 Dipodomys spectabilis | reverse complement strand
AATATGCTTGCTCTCTGTATATGGTCATAAAAGTATGTATATAGATATATGTAGGTAGGTTGAAAATCTTTTTAGGAAAACAATCTAATATGCTATAATCAAAGGTGTGAAATGTGAATGGTTTGTAGTTCTAGATAAGCAAGATTAGGATTGTCATTGTTGTTGCTTGTTTTCAGAATTTGCAGTGACTCTGTATTGGGCTTATAATACCAAATGGTAGCTTGGAGGTTTTGTAACTATAATATATTGTATCTGAACATCTATCTTATGTAATTGTTATAAAGGCGGTGTACAAAGGGGTTTACACTTACATAAGTCAGGTAAAGAGTGCATTTCTTTTTGGACAGTGTCGCCCCTTTTCTCTCAGTTTTTCTCTCCCACCTCCACCCACAATTATATTTTCTAAATACCTATTTTTACATTTTGTATATGGTTCCCTCTTAGGAAACTAAAACTACAGAAGAAATTGATGAAGCATTGAAAATAGCAGGCTGTAATTTTGAGCAATTAAATATTTCTATAAAAGTAAGTATTTTGGATGATTAAGATTCATCATAAAGTGAAGCATTGTAATCCGTTTGAATGTGTTACCACTGATGTTAGAATTTAGCATTGATAATCTAATAATAAACATACAAAAGAATGGAAAACTCCCCTTGTGGACTGCCAAAATTAGATAGTTGTTCATTAAGAGCCTAAAAAAATTGGAGATTATTAAGGAACCATGAAGTTTACTTTTCTGTGAGCTGAATGTTGTTCTTAGAAGCATCACAGATAAATCTTTCTAGCATTTGTTCATTGTCATTATGAGCCTTTTCTAACTGGCAAAAGATAGTTACTGACAAAGAACAAGCTCTTAAACACCCAGCAATGATCATAGAGCTTGAACTCATGGCCTGGATGCTGTCTCTGAGCTTTTTCACCCAAGGCTAGCACACTGTCACTTGAGCCAAAGCTCCACTTCCGGCTTGTTTAGGTGGTTCATTGTAGATAAGAGTCTCACAGAGCAGGCACCAGTGGCTCATGCCTATAATCCTAGCTACTCAGGAGGCTAAGATCTGAGGATTGCAATTCAAAGCCAGCTTGGGCAGGAAAGTCTGTGAGATACTTAATGCTAACCACCAGAAAACTGGAAATGGTTCAAGTAGTAGAGTGCTAGCCTTGAATAAAAGAGCCCAGAGGCAGTGCCTAGACCCTAAGTTCAAGCCCCATAACTGACAAAAAGTAAAACATCTCTCAGAATTTCCTGCCTGAGATGGCTTTGAACCACCATCAGATGTTAGCCTCCTAAATAAGCCAAGATTATAGGCATAAGCCACCAATGCCTGACTGGACAAGACATTTTGATTAGCTAATAGTCACTATAAATAGTCAGGTTTCTAAACAGAAATGAAAGGAACTTGAGGCAAGCGTCAAGTAGTAGAGTTCCAGTCATGAGTAAGAAAGCTAAATGAGAGCACAGACCTTGAACTTGTCTCAGTATCAGCACCACAAAAAGAAATATGAAAAGAGGACAGAGAATTGTAAGAAAAACATTGAGAAAAAGGAAAAAAATGAATGCTACGTGTGATGAAAAGCAGTTATAAGGTAATAAAATACTTAGTGTAATAAGAAAAGCAAATTTGGTACATGAACTGGGATAAGACTTTTAACATCTGAATTTGGAAGGGGTACAATTCAGCCCCAAACAGGCTACCTTCTTCCCCTTTCTTTTTCAAAGAGAAATTGATTTATCCCATCCCAACTTTCTCACAGTCTTAATACTTGTTCCAGCATCAACTATGAATCTAAAGTCTCATCTAAACATCTAAATCAGAAGAGAATCAGGGTGGTACTCAGTATGATTCATGGGCAAAATTCCTTTTCAGCTATAAATCTGAATTCAGCCAAGTTCATCTGTTTCTAAACCACATTAGTCAGGCCAGTGATGTAGCTCAGAGGTAGAGTACTTGCCTAACATGCTCAAGGCTTTGGGTTTGATTCCTAGCACTAGAAAGAAAAAAAAGTATAAAATAGAGGGGTTATTAATCCCAAGCAAGTTTTAAAGTTTTTAAAAGAAGTGCAAAGAAACGTGGAATAAGGTAGCATTTTAATTTAAGTGTTTCTAAGTTGTCTTTGGATGTATATATGTAGAATTCTGCCACAAAGAAAGTCAGTAGTACAAAATTACTTATGTCCTGTGATGAAAAAAGTTCAAAAATCTCTCCAGTGGATATTTTAGTGGGAGAGATTACCAATAAAAATACAGAAAGATGTCATGCTGGTAAGTAGAGGACACGAAGTTGAACTTTAACTTATTTTGTTTATTGTTGCATCACCTATTGTGCAGTAATTTTGAAATGTCTAGAAGTTGTTTTTAACTTTCAAAATCACACTGTAACTTCTACAAAAAGGAAAAAGTACCAAAATTTAGATCTTCGAATTATTTTCCTAGGTGCTTGAACAAACACAAAGCCAAACAAAGAAGGAGACCAATCATCTTATCGAGGTTGTTGAGAAACAGTTTGATAAGCTTTTTGCTTCTCTTGATTCTAGGTAATGTAACTGGAGTTTTAAACATTGACTTGTTATTCTATTCATTTGTTCATATTGAAATAAGTAACTTTTAAACAATTTGTACTTTCAAATTTTTGGTTGTTTACCTACCCAAAGCTAAATAAATGACTTCAGAGTAAACTACTTACTTAAAGCCATTAGTACTGAAAAACATTTTTCAAAACCTAGCTTATGTTTTAGAATTCAGTCTATCTGAAACAATACAAACATTATTACTACTACTTAGGTCTATCATTTTCTCATGTGCTTATTTGCATAAAGCCTTTCTGACAGGCAACACTAAATGGCATCATTGGTTTTTTTCAAAGCTCTTTGATAAATATTATTTTAAAACACATTGTGGATTCTCTCCATTAGGCATTTCAAGGAACAGGCTCATAAGACTTGTGACATATTCAGATAGTACATAGTAATGTTACTTGTCCATTTACCTATTAGATAAATACTTAATTTCTAAGTACTCTGAAGGCTGAAGCAGAAAATCACAAGTTCAAGACTAGACTAGGCTTGAAACCTGTCTCAAAACAAGAACAAAAAAACCCTCCTTATGGTGCTGGCACATAGGCTTAATCTGTAATGCATAAATGTTATTGAACAAACCCACAGTTGGGTTTTCTTAGCAAGTGCTATTCACAAAGTTATAGCTATAGCCCTTGGTTGAAAGATTAATAGTATCTTACATTTATTCTTTAATTATTTACACATTCAAGTGATAATATTCAAGTCTTCTAATCTCTAATCCCCATACATCATGTACAGGAGTCATTTTTTTGCCTTTTAATGGAAAAATATGCACAAAATTTATACTTCTAATCACTTTCTTCCTTTGAGCCATAATTACATTTCTTTGAAACTATTTTTAAATGTGACAGTACCAAGGCTTAAACTCAGGGCCTGTATTCTCATTTTCTTGCTCAGGCTAGTGCTCTACCACTTAAGCCATACTTCCAGTACAGCATTTTGCTTGTTAATTGGAGGTGGAGTGCCATAGTCTCTTATACCTAGGTTGGTTTTGAACAGCCAATCCTCCAGGTTTCAGCCTCTAGAATTATAGTATGAGGCTCCAGAGCTTGGTATCAAACCACTTTTAAGGGTACAGGTTAGTGGCATGTGGTAATTCTGTGTTTTAAACTTTCTGAAGAACTGCTAAACTTTCCCATGGTGGCTATATGTACCATTTTACTTTTCCCTCTAGTATTACACAAAAATTCCAATTTCTTTCATTATCCTTTCCCCCCTCCCCCAGTTCTGGGGCTTGAACTCAAGCCCCTGAGCTTTTTGCTCAAGGCTAGTGCTTTACCATTTGAACCACAACACCACTTCCAGCTTTTTTAAAACAGTTTATTGGAGATAAGTCTCATGGACTTCCCTGTCTGGGCTGGCTTTGAACTGCAATCCTCCTATCTCAGACTTATCTTTTTCTTTTTTTTGTCGGTCTTGGGGCTTGAACTCTGGGCTTGGGCGCTGTTCCTACGCTCTCAAGGCCACAGCGCCACTTTCATATCTCAGACTTCTGAGTTACTAGGCTGAGAGGTGTGAGGCACAGTGCCCAGCTCCTTACCCTTTTTTTTTTTTTTTTTCTGGTACTTGGACTTCACCTCAGCTTGAAGACTTTTTTTTGTGGGGCTCAGTTATGAGTACAATGCATCTTGATCAATGTCATCCCTTCCATCAGTCTTCCTCCATCTCTCCCAGCTGGCAATTTCAGTGATTGTATCTTCAAGTTGGCTGATGTGTCCCCCTTTCTCTCTCCTCCCTCTTTCCTCTAGCACAAGCTACCTTTAAATCCACAGTAATCCTGAGTAAGAGTGCTAGGATTACGCCCAAGCATCACCATGCCTGGGTGATTCTTCTTCTGCCTATTCAGACATGTAGTTGAGCCACTCTAGTAGGTTGGGTTTGCGTTTTTTGGGGTTTTTTTGCTTCAGTTATTATTCTTTTCAATATAAAATGTAGTCTGTCTGGATCCTTTTTTCTTTCTATATTAAAAACATATTCTTACCATTTTATGCCATTTTTCTCATTTTTTCAGTTCATTGTTACGTTTTCCTTTAACTTTGGGATTATTAAGACTATGATTTTGCATCTCTTTACTAAATCTAATGGCCGTGCTTCTTCAGGAAAATTTCCACCATAGCTTCTTCCTTTAAATGGGCTTATTTGTTCTTGTTATTATTCTTGTTCCTTTGTATTCTGGTGATGATTGTACTGAAACTTGGACATTGGAAAACTAGCAACCTTCTCTTTACAGTGTGGGTTTTTTTCTAAAGTGTTTCTCCATTTGAATAGCTGCATACTCAGCCTATTTATGTTAGCCCAAAGTGAAGGCTTAATGTATTCTCAGATCTTTGCTTTGCTTTTTTTTTTTTTTTTTAGTGGTACTGAATTGGAACTCAGGGCCTTGGACTTGCTAGGCAGGTTCTCTTACAACTTAAGCCTTGCTCCCAAGCCTTGCTCATGCCCTTATGCTTGCCCATAGTCCTTCCCCTCTGTCCTCAAGCACTTTTTTGGTATATATTTTTTATTATAAAGATACTGTACAGAGGGGTTACAGTTACATGAGTAAGGTAATGAGTACATTTCCTATTGAGCATTGTTACCTCCTTTGTTTTTCCCCTACCATCCCTTCCTCCCCAACTCCTCCCTCCCCCACTAAGTTGTGAAGTTCCTTTTCAACATAGCACTTTTCCCCCCTTTGTCTTTCCCTTATTACTCCCCCTTCCTCTCCCCATTTTCCTCCCCCTCTCCCTCTCCTTCTTCCTCACCCTCTTCCTCCTCCTCTCTCTTTCCCTTCCCTTTCCCTTCTCCTTCCATTTTCTGTAGTTAATTTCAAATAAGTTGCTGCAGTTTTTGCACTGATCACCCTGGGACTTTGATCCTCTTTCTTTCAGGCTTCCAAATAGATTGGATTTTGGTGATAGATCACAACATTGGGCTTGTTGATTAAGATGGCACCTCACTTTTGCCCAAGCTAGCCTAAAACTTCCATTGTCTCCATCTGTGCCTCCTGAATGGTTGGACTTACTGTGTGAGGCACTACACCTGGCCTTTTCTCACGTGTGTCTGAGCATGTGTCTTTCTGGACCTAAATACAGCTTTTTTTTTTTTTTTGGGTCCGGTCGTGGGGCCTGAACTCTGGGCCTGGGTGCTGTCCCTCAGCTCTTCAGCTCAAGGCTAGTGCTCTACCACTTGAGCCACAGCGCCACTTCCACCTTCTTTTTCCCTGCTTATGTGGTGCTGAGGAATCGAACCCAGGGCCTCAAGCATGCAAGGCGAGCACTCTACCACTGAGCCACCTTCCCAGCCCACAGCTTTTTTTAAAAAAATAAGTTTTTTATTGCAAAAATACAGAGGGGTTACAGTTACATGAGCAAGATAATGAGTACATTTTTGGGGGGGGAGGGGTCCGGTCATGGGGCCTGAACTCTAGGCCTGGGTGCTGTCCCTCAGCTCTTCAGCTCAAGGCTAGCACTCTACCACTTGAGCCACAGCACCACTTCCGGCTTTTTTTTCTGCTTATGTGGTGCTGAGGAATCGAACCCAGGGCCTCATGCATGCAAGGCAAGCACTCTACTCACTGTGCTACTTTCCCAGCCCCAATGAGTACATTTCTTACCAAGCGTTGTTGCCTCCTCCTTTGTTTTTCCCCTACCACCATCCCTTCTCTCCCATCTCCACAACTACACCCCCCCTACTGCGACTCCCCCCCCCCCCCCGACTAAATTGTAAAGTTCATTTTTCGATATAGCATCTTGTACATCTCATGTTGCAGTGGGTCAACCTGTATCCCTATTTAAACAATTTTTTCCCTTCCACTCCTCAAATTATACCAA
The DNA here is from genome assembly GCF_019054845.1 of Dipodomys spectabilis. Taxonomy (NCBI): domain Eukaryota; kingdom Metazoa; phylum Chordata; class Mammalia; order Rodentia; family Heteromyidae; genus Dipodomys; species Dipodomys spectabilis. The sequence goes on along the minus strand of NW_024870772.1, from coordinate 25,618,611 downwards.
CAGCAAATGCAGTGAAAACGGGTTATACCCTGGGGGAGGGACATACAAAGCAACAAAAAAAAATCACGTGGTACCTTATAAATATGTTAGAAACAATAGCAAGAAAGAAAAAACCACTTGTGTCCTTATCTTGGGGTTCATTTCACTTAACATCATCTTATCTGACCTTTTCTGCTTGTCTCAGACATATACTAAATGAATGGATCAAGAAAATGTGATATCTATGCACAATGGAGTTCTATGCCTCCATCAGAAAGAATGACATTACCCCATTTGTTAGGAAATGGAAAGACTTGGAAAAAATACCATTAAATGAAGTAAGCCAGGCCCAAAGAAACATGGTCCCATGGTTTCCCTATTTGCAATAAATACAGCTTTTAAAATTACCCTGTATACACAGTGACTTTGACCTTTGCAGTTTTGCAGTGAGTTTTTTTCAAGCTTCTCTGAGGCTTCAAGTGTGTCTTTACATGTAATCTCTTGCCCAGGCATCTGCCCTGCCTTTTCTGAGCAGTACTTACTGTTCTTCCCTGCCTGACACCTAAAACAAATACCAGTCCTTTCAGGCATTGCCACACCTGTTAAAACGTTGGCAATCAGGTAGCAACTGTCTACTCCTAACAGACTGAAAAAGGAGACAAGTAAAAATGCCACTGAATTTCTTGCCATTTTGATTGTGGCCTTCGTTTTGTTTTTGTTTTGTAATGGTGCTTGAACTCAGGATCTGGCTGCTGTCCTTGAGCTCTTTTTGCTCAAGGCTAGCATTCTACCACATTAAGACATAACTCCACTTCTGTTTTTTTGTTTTTTTTGGTTTTTTTTTTGGTTGGTCATGGGGCTTGAACTCTGGGCTTGGGCGCTACCCCTGTGCTCTTGAGCTCAAGGCAAGCACTCTACCACTTGAGCCACAGCACCACTTCCAGTTTTCTTGTGGTTAATTGGAGATAAGAGTCTCATGGACTTTTCTGCCCAGGCTGGCTTTAAACCATGATCCTCAGATCTCAGCCTCCTCAGTAGCTAGGATTACAGACGTGAGCCACCAACGACGGGCTCCACTTCCATTTTTAGGTGGCTAATTGGAGATAAGAATCTCAAGGACTTTTCTTACTCTGGATGACTTCAAACTGTGATCCTTAGATCTTAGCCTCCTGAGTAGCTAGGATTATAGGCATGACCCATGAGTGTATGTCTTGTTTTGAGCATTTTCTTTAAAAAATTTTTTTAAAATATAAATAGGGATACAAGTAGACCCATTGCAACAATGAGATGTACAAATCGTTATGTCGAAAAATGAACTTTACAACTTTGAGGGGGGGTTTTGGGGGGGAGGGAGGAGATGGGAAGGGATGGGAAGGGGAAACAGGAGGAGGCAACAATGCTTGATAAGAAATGTACTCATTATCTTGCCCATGTAATTGTAACCCCTCTGTATGGTACTTTCACAATAAAAAAAAACATTGTTATTGTAAAGGTGATGTACAGAGAGGTTACAGTTACATAAGTCAGGTAATGAGTACATTTTTTAACAGTGTCACCTCTTCCCTCATTTCCTCCCAGTTTTTCCCTCCCATCCCCCTTAGGCAAGTTGTATAGTTCATTTGCAACATAGTATCTAGTGAATATCATTACTGCATCTGTTTACCCTTTGTCACACTATTTCTGTGTTCCCCTTACCAGTCTCAAAACCCACCAAAGTCTCATACAAGACAAAAGGTACAGAAATTTAAAAAAAAATGACAAAGAGGAAAAATAAGAAGCAAAATAGCACAAAACATCTTGTTTCCATTTCTTGGAGTTCATTTCGATAAACATTTTATATGATCATATTCCCATAGCTATTGAACCTTTGTGTTTCACTCCTAAGAATATCCTTCTTTGGTTTCACTGTGTGAATGTATAAAGTTTCTATCATTTATCATGTTCAAGTGAATTTTTCATTTTTAACCAAGTAGTGTGTTTACTTGTACATTTATAGAAACTTTCTAGTTACAACAAATGAGTAAAACCATGCAGCCTTGTTTCTTTGGGTCTAGCTTACTTCACTAAATATAATTTTTCCAAGTCCTTCTACTTCCTTATGAATGGTGCAAAATCATTCTTTCTGATGGAAGCATAGAATTTCATCATATATATATATATATATATATATATATACATATATATATACACCATTTTTCTTGATCCATTGATCTATAAATCTACTGAGGGTGTCTGGATTAATTCCATATCTTGGCTATGGTAAACAATGCTACAATGAACAGTGATGGCAGCTTTAGTGTAGCCTTGTTTGTGGTCTTTAGGATAAATGCCCAGGAGTAGAATTGCTGGGTCACAGGGAAGCTCTGTCTCTAGTCTTTTGAGGACCCTTCATCCTGCTTTCCAAAGTGGTTGAACAAGTTCACGTTCCCACCAATAGTGTAGTAGAGTTCCTTGTTGGCCACATCCCTGCCAGCATCTGTATTGTTAGTTTTCTTGATAATGAGTTTTCTTGATAATGACCATTCTAGCTGGGTACAATCTCAATGTTGCTTTGATTTGCATTTTTCATGGCCAGAGATTCTGAACATTTCTTATTCTAGTAACCATTCTTCTTCTTAGAAGTCTCTTTAAGTCTTTAGCCCATGTATTCATTGGGTTGTTGTTTCTTTGAGGGTTTATTTTGGGGGGCTTAATTTTTTGAGCTCTATTTTTTAGCTCCATATTTTAGGTATGAAGTCCTTTTCTGATGTATCACTAGAAAGCCCGTTCTGTGGGCTGTCTTGCTAGCTGTGAAGAAACTCTTCAGTTTAATGCAATCCCATTTATCCAGTATTTCTTTTTTTCTAATGTGATTCTGGATCTTAGGAAGTTTTGACCTGTGCCTAGGAGCGCTAGTGTTTTCCCTACCCCTTCCTGTAATATTTCCATGGTGTCTGATCTTATATGGAAGTCTTTGATCCATTTTGAATTGATTCTGGTGCAGGATGAGATTTGAGGACCTAGCTTCAATTTTCTGCATGTGCATAGCCAATTCTGCCAAAACCATTTGTTGAAAGGCTGTTTTTCTTCCATTCTGTGTTTTTGGTTCCCTTATCAAATATTAGATGACAGTAGGTCTGAGGGTTTATTTCTGGGTCTTCTATTTGGTTCCATTTGTCCTCAGGCCTATACTTGTGCCAGTACCAAGATGTTTTTATTACTATAGCTTTGTAATAGAGTTTGAAGTTTGGTATTGATATTCCTCCAACACTTTTTCCTACTAAGGATTGTTTTTGCTATTAAGGGTCTTTTATTATTCTATATGAATTTTCAGATTGCTTTTTCTATGATACTTAAGAATGTTGGGATTTTGATGGGTATTGCATTAAATTTGTAAATAGCTTTGGACACTATGGCCATTTTCACAATGTTAATCCTTCCAATCCAGGAGCCTGGAAGGTTTTTCCAGTTCCTCAAAGCTGCTTCAGTTTCTTTGTTCAGATTTTTAAAGTTTTCATCATAGAGGTCCTTCACATCTTTGCTTAATTACCAGGTATTTTTTGAGGCTATTACAAATGGATTTGCTTTCCTAGTTTCAGCTTCACTCTTCTCATTGTTGGCATACAGAAAAGCTACTGATTTTTATGGATTAATTTTATATTCTACTACTTTGCCAAAGTTTTGGATCAGTTCAAGCAATTTGGAGAAGGAATCTACAGGGTTCTTTAAATACAGGATCATGTCATCTGCAAAGAGGGATAACTTCGTCTTTCTCTGTTTGGATCCCCTTTATATTTATTTCTCACCTTATTGGTCTTGCTAAGAATTCCAGTAGTATATTGAAGAGGAGTGGAGAGAGTGGACATCCTTGTTTCATTCCTGACTTTAGAGAAAATGGTTTTAAATTTTCACCATTAAGTGTAATTATTATGTTGAAGAAAGTTCCATGGATTCCTAGCTTCTCCAGAGTGCTTTTCATAAAAGGGCGTCGAATCTTGTCTTAATTCTTTTTGTATATCTATTGAGATGATATGTGGTTCTTGTACTTGCTACTGTTGGTGTATTTAAGTACATTGACTTATGTATATTGAATCCTCTTTTCATCCCTGGAATAAAACCCATTTGATCATAGTGTATGATTTTTTTTGGTTAGTTGTTGAATTAGATTGGCCGGAATTTTATTGAGAAGTTTTGCATCAATGTTCATCAAAGAGATGGATCAATAATTCTGTTTTTTTGATGAGTCCCTATCTGGTTTGGGGATGTAGGTTATACTAGCTTCATAGAATGAGTTTGGTAGTGATCATTCTCTTCCAGTTTCATTGAAGAGTTTGAGAAGTATTGCCGTGAGTTTTTATTTGAAGGACTTAGAAAATTCAGCTGAGAATTCATCTTGTCCTCGGTTTTTCTTGGATAGGAGGTCATTTATTGCCATATCAATTTCATTACTTGTTATGGGCCCATCTAGTTGGTTTAAATCTTCTTGGTTCAATTGAGGTATAATTATTCACTAGGAATTCTCCCATTTGTTACAGATTCTCCAGTTTGTTGGCAAAAAGGTTTGCAAAGTATTCCCTTACATTCTGAATTTGCTTGTTTCTATCATGATGTTCCCATTTTTGTCTCTTAATTTTATTTATTTGTGAAGGTTCTCTATAATTTTTTTGGTCAGATTTACTAAGTTTCTGTCAATTTTGTTAATTCTTTCCAAATAATCAACTTTGTTTTGTTCTATGTTTTTTTACATCTATAATTCATTTATATCTGACTTAATTTTTATTATTTCCATCTATTGGTTTGGGGTTTGGCTTGTTCTTTGTTTTTCAAAGAGCTTGAAGTGCATCATTAAAATGTGGAATTGAAATTTCTCTAATTTGTTAATGTAGGCACTCAGAGCTATAAATTTTCCTCTGAGTACTGTCTTTGCTGTGTCCCAAAGGAGCTAGTATCTTCCATGTTCATTTTTGTTAAATTCCATAAATGTTTGAGTTTTAATTCTAATCTCTTCAATGACCCACTGGTCATTCAGCAATGTGTAGGTTACTCTCCCTGAGTTAGAGAATTTTCTGTGATGACTTTGCTGTTGAGTTCTAATTTTATTCCATTATGGTTATGGTTGACAGGATACAAGGAATAATTTCACTTGTTTTGAATTTGCAGATTTGCTTTGTGACCTAAAATATGATCTATTTTGGAGAATGTTCCATGGACTGCAGAGAAGAATGTATATTCTAATACTAATGGGTGAAATATTCTGTAGATATCTGTGAAATCTAGCTGGTCTGTGACTTAACATTTCTTTGATTAATTTTTGCCTGGAAGATCATCTATCCAGGGGTGACAGTGATGTGTTGAATTCACCAACAATCACTGTATTTGGATCTATGTATATTTTTAGGTTAAGTAGCAGTTATTTGATGAAGTGGGTGCTCCAGCATTTGGTGTATGGAATTGTTATCTCCTCCTTTAGGAAAGTTCCCTTTATCAGTAGGTAATGTCCTTTTTTCCCTTCTTACTAATTTTAGTTTGAAGTCTATTTTATCTGATATTATTATAGCTACTCCAGCCTGCTTATGGGGGACATTTTCTTGAAAGATTTTATTCCAGCTTTTCACTTTGAGAATATGTTTTTGTCAATAAGATGTGTTTCTTGTAGACAGAAGATGGATGGGTTATGCTTTTAAATCCCACTAGCCAATCTTATGTTGTTAATTGGAGAGTTAAGTCCATTAGTATTGAGAGTTAGGACTGTGAAGTGTTTTCTAACTCTTGCCAAGTTATCTGCCTTCTTAGGGATATGCCTATTCTTCTCTCACTATATTTATCTGGTTCTCTGGTAAGGGGCATTTTCTCTGCCAATATCATGTTCTTGTTGTCTTGTTCTTTGTTTTCTCATTAATCATTATTTATCAGCAATCTTTTTAAAGCATTTTGAGAACTGTCTTCTATGTCCTTGAATGTTTGCTCTGTTGCCTGGTTATTTCTGTGGGAATTAAGCTTCTTGACTTGCCATTTTTCTTGTTTTTTTAGTTTTGTCTGCCCTTTTAGAAACCCTTTTGGTTTTAATTTGGTGGGTGAGGCTGTGCTCTAATAGGTTGGTAGATTAACTGGCCTATGGTTTGATACTCTGTTGGGATTTGGTTTTCTGGAATCAGATGTTGTTGAGAGCGGTAAGGGAAGGCTTAGAGTTTAGTTGTGTTGAGATGCTGTGATGTTAACACTTGTCTGAATGAGACATTTGCTCACATCACAAGTACAGAGTTCACTTTTACAGGTTCTGTGACACAGGGAGCCACATCAGGAATGACAGGAACACTAGAGGAAGCAGTACATAGTGTTATTTCATGATTCTTGAAGAAGCTGATTGGTAACTCTAGGAAGCATGGCTGCAGCACTGTGAGGCTCTTGGTCCCCAGGTGGTTGGCTGAACCTGGGGCTTATCACAGTAGCATTGCATCCAAGTCAGGCTGCACTTCCACCAGACCTTTTCGTAGTTCATATAATCATTGACGGTTTTACAGAGTTCCTGCAAGATTGTATTAGCTAGTTTTGTATGGTAAATGAACATTTTGAATTTAGTTTTCAATATAGATTAATTTCTGTGTTAAAGTAATTCCATATGTTACAGAAAAGATTTTTAGTTAGAAGTAATGCTGTAACAGTATAACTTTTCTAAAGGAATATTTTAGCAATTACAGTTAGTTGGAATCTTAAGTTCAGATATGGTGATATCTGTTTTTAACTCTCATTAAATCTATTTAATAAACATTTGCTAATGGAAATTTTAAAATCAAAAGTAAATCTTTGTAAAATGTGATTACAGATGTGTATCTGTAAAGGAATAAGAAACTTTAGGATAGACCCAGTGGCTTATGTCCTATGATATGATAGCTTTTCAGGTGGCCAAGATGTGAGGATAGATGTTTAAAGCCAATCTAGGAAGACAAATCTGAGAGACTCTTCTCTCCAGAAGTAGAGATGTTGCTCAAGTGGCAGAGCTCTAGCCATACACCTGTGAGGGGGAAAAAAATCTAAGAGCAAGTGAGAGGCCCTGAGTTCAAGACACAGTAATGGGACTTAAGAAACACAGCCAAGCAAAACAAAGCAAAGCATAGCAAACAGGATAAATAGAGCCAGCATTTTTCTTGATGTTATGTATAATGGCCTAGAGTTACATTTACCTCTAATTCTGTGACAATTACTTGTGATACAACTGTATTACTTTACAAATTTGGTGTTTCTCTAATTATAAATACATAGATGTAAACTATAAAACAGTTCTGTTCAATGATCAAGTGAAAATACCATGTGATAATTTACTGAATTGCTTTCAGTTACTACTTAGTTAATATGACTCATTTAACCATTTTAATTTATTAACTAATGATATTACTATTTCAAATACTGTTCAGTCATTATAAATACATATTTATACATATGTTTACAAAACACTGCAAAATAACTTTCATGTCTTAAAGGAAAAAGATCTTGTGTGAAGAACTTGTAAGAACTACAGATGATTATTTATCAAATTTAGTATTGACTAAAAACTACCTTGAAGAGAAAAAAAATGATTTGGATGCAGCTATGAAAATAGCAAGAGAATTGAAATCAGCACCTTCTCTGAGAACATACTGTGACCTCACTCAGGTAATTTTAATAGTTCATGATGTTAAATTAGTTCAGTGGGAGCTCATTTCATAAACTTTTGAGTATGACATTTAGGACTTAATGAAAAATTTGTTTTCCAGACTAACCTATGTAGATACTTCATGACTTATGATAGAATATGTCTCAAGAAACCCATTGTAAGTTGAAAATACTATTAAGTCAAAAGGACACTTAACATAACTAAACCAAATATAGCAGCAACACAGTACACTGTAGAGTATAGGTTGGTTATTCTCACAATTAAAGGGTTCTTTGCGACAGCCCAGCATTGTGAATGGGGGTCATAACACATATCAATAGCCCAGGGAAAAGATCCAAATTCAAAAATCACAGTATGGTTTCTACTGATTATATTGCTTTTACATTCATGTAAATTTGAAAAATCATAAGGTAAACTATCATAACTCAGGGATCATCTATGTTCACATTTATAGAGTTTTTGTATATTTGAATTCTGGGACAAACTATTAAATTTGGTCTTTGTTTTTATTGCCACTAAGGAAATGGTGCAATATGTGATCTGAGGGCCAGTTGGATGACACCGAGGTGAAAGTAGGTTTTATATTAGTCAGTTTTCTATCACTAGAACAAATACCTGAGAATATCAACTTCTAAAGAAAGAAGCTTTATTTTGGCTGTTTTGAAGGTTTCAGTCCGTGGTTGGGTGGCTCCTTTGCTTTGGGTCTATGGTGCCAAATCATGGTGGGAATGTTTAGTGAAGTCAGAAGCATTAACCTCAATAATTAGGAAGCAAAAGGGGGAAGGAGCTGAGGACCCACTGTCCCCTTCAAGGGCACTCCCCCCTTACCTGAGTCCTCCCACTGGACCCCACATCTGAAAGATTTTTGTCACCTCCCAAGCACATGTTGGGGATTAAGCATTTACCATGTGGATCTTTGGGGAATTCTAAAGGTCCAAAATATAGGACATGAATTTTTAAAAAAAGAGGATAATGAGACTAGCAAACCAAATAAAATTCTACTTTTTCTCATAAGTAATTTTAACCTAAAATTTCAAGATTCCATTCAGGCTTTTCTCTCCTTACATTTCCCAGAATGTACACTTCAGAAGACAAGTTGATTGGTCTATCTTCTATCATCTAATCTTGTACCTAGGAGATAGAATTGGGAAAAGTTGAAATTTCTTTTTTTTTTTGGCAGTACTGGGATTTGGTCTCAGAGCCTCTTACTTCTTGGCAGGAATTACACTGCTGAGCAATACTTCCAGTGCAAAACTTCTTTCTTATAAGACAATTTGGCTGGTCAAGACTAGCCATAGATTCTCTGGATTTCTGCTTTATCATCTAGTATAGATACTGCTTTATTGAACTTTGAATTTTCAGAGTCCTGTTTTCCAAAGACAATGAAATATGTGCACTAGACTGAAGTAAAACATTTGAAGTCATTTCTTTAACTGCCGTCAATGTCTTAGCTTTAAATGAAAAGTATAGAACTTTCTTAGTTGGTCTTGTCTTGATCCAGCTCCGTTGTGGATGTTATAACCTATGAGACACTGGAAAGAAGGTAAAGGTGATAAAGTTTCATCTTCTAGTTTAGTTAGGAAGATGAGGCAAAGAAAAGAGATAGAAGGGCTGGGAAGCTGGCTCAGTGGTAGAGCGCTTATCTCACATGCATGAGGCCCTGGGTTTGATCCCTCACCACCACATAAGCAGAAAAAAGCCAGAAGTGGCTCTGTGGCTCAAGTGGTAGGGCACTAGCCTTGAGCTGATGAGCTGAGAGACAGCGCCCAGGCCCAGAGTTAAGCCACTATGACAAAAAGAAAAGAGAGATAGCATTTGAAAAGAGTAACACAGGCACTAGATGAATCTAAGAATTTTCTCTGATGGAATAGTTATACCCATTCATTAGCTCTTACCTGTTGCTTTCCAGAACACATTACTTCATTTTTATTGTTATTATAAAGGTGATGTACAGAGGGGTTACAATGTTACATAAGTCAGGTAATGAGTACATTTCTTTTTGGACAATGTCACCTCTTCCCTCGCTCTCTCCTAATTTTTCCCTTCCATTCTACCCACAAGTTGTATAGTTCATTTTCAACATAGTGTCTGAGTACCATTGCTGCATTTGTTCATCCTTTGTCCCTCCATTTCTGTGTCCCCCTGTACCTTCCCAAAGATGGATAAACAAGAAAAAAGAAAAAAAAAACCTCTTATTTCTATTTCCTGGAGTTCATTTCAGTTTTACTTAAACTTCTTTAGGATAAAAAGTCATGAACATTGATTTGTTTGCAATCAGTCCTTAAATTTGAGTACCCAAAATTAAGCCTTAAATTCATTAATGAAAGAAGTAACCGAAGATAGTTTTTCTTCCTCTTTCAGCAATATTTGTGAAAAAGGAAAATTTATGTATAAATAACACATCTCTTTTAATTATAGATTATTCGAACTCTGAAATTAACGTTTGAGAGTGAATTATCACAAGTCAATTCTCTTAAGCCAAGGAACCCTCCCAGGTGAGTAAGTCATAATTCAGGCAACCATAGCAAGTAGAAAACGATTTCATCCTGAGTTTATTAAGATAGCAAGCAATATAATTTAAAATTTGGAATCATAAATGTTTCTCAAGATAGCAACTAAATTAAAAAATTACAATTTATGATAAATTAGAACATTTTCTATTTATTTTTTGTGCCGGTACTGGAACATGTACTCAGGGCCTCGGCTCTATCCCTCAGCTTTTTTGCTGAGGGGTAGCACTCTACCACTTGAGCCACAGCTCTATTTCCAGCTTTTTTAGTGATTAATTGGAAGTAAAGTCTTAAGACTTTCTTGCCCAGACTAGCTGTAAATCTTGATGTTCAGATCTAAGCCTCCTGAATAGCTAGGATTATAGGCACAAGCCACTGGCACCCAGCTCATGTTTTATTTTTAATAAGCTGTTTTGATATCAGCAGATGATTTTTGTTTAATCAGTAACTTACAAGATCAGTTATATGCCAATGTTTTATTTTAGGTTGAATATGAATTGCAGTGAAATTATCTGCATGTTCAGTAATATGGGAAAAATTGAATTTGAGGCCCCAACAAAGTAAGTATTTATAAATTTTTATACAAATGACAATATGTGAGTTGGAGCTTGATTTAAGTTGTAGAGCACTAGCCATGAGTGGGGGAAAAACGCCAAGTGAGAGCATGAATCCCTGAGTTCAAGCCTCAGTACCAGCACACAAAAATGGTATATTCATGTATGGTAATTTCCACAAGGAAACACCCTATTACGAATTCTGTTAACTCAAAAATAAAATTAAAGAATGACAATATGTATCTGACAGTACTTGTGTTATACGAAAGACAAATTGATTGTTATTTACAAGTTGAGAAATAATTGAGTTTACATAAGTAACTTCTCCATGCAGTTTTGGTGGGGGTTTTAGTTTTGGTTGGATGGTTAGTTTTTTGTTTGTTTTCTGATCATAGGGCTTGAACTGAGGGCTTGGGTGCTGTCTTTGAGCTTATTTTGCTCAAGGTTAATGTTCTACCACTTTGGGCCACAGCTCCACTTGCAGTTTTTAGATGGTTAATTGGAAAAGAGTCTCATGGACTTTCCTGCCCAGACTTTCTTTGAGCCATGATCATAATCCTCAGATCTCAGCCCCTTAAGTCGCTAGGATTATAGGTAGAAGCCACAAGCACCTGGTTATATACAGTGTTTTTAAAGGGCCTAGAAGGGATCACTATATAATGGTATACATGTTGAAACTCAGTCAACAAACACTGAACACTGATTTTTGTACTAGAAAATAACATCCTAGATTAACATATAAAAATAAAATGCAACTGGATATGATTGTTGACACCTATACTTAGTTCTACTGGTTATACTTACACTGGTTCACACCAGTACTTAGGAAGCTGAGGCAGGAAGATCTTGAATTCAAGACCTGCTTGGACTACCTAGTAAGATCTTACCTCAAAATGCCAAAAACATAACTAAAAAAGATGTGTAATTGCTGTTGTAGTATAAACAGAAATTGTGCTGAAAAGAAGGGCTGATGAGTTGTTGGTGTAGAGGAGAACTGGAAAGATATTTTCCCTTATCCGTGAAAATAACTAGCAAGTTTAAAGGACAAAAAGAGAATGGAGATAGACATCCATAAGAAAAATACATAGGCAGTGAAATAGAATGTTACATTCTGAATTTTTCCATGCAAAACTAGGAGCTAATTCTTTTTTTTTTTTTTTTTTTTAATTTTTTGGGTCCGGTCGTGGGGCCTGAACTCTGGGCCTGGGAGCTGTCCCTCAGCTCTTCAGCTCAAGGATAGCGCTCTACCACTTGAGCCACAGCGCCACTTCCGGCTTTTTTCTTTTTGCTTATGTGGTGCTGAGGAATAGAACCCAGGGCCTCAGGCATACAAGGCAAGCACTCTACCACTGAGCCACCTTCCCAGCCCCTAGAAGCTAATTTTTAAGACTTTGTATGCTTTGTGATTGTGTTGAAACTTTTATATCCTAGGTATGTTCTATTTGATATGGTCTTCTTTTTGTGCAGCTATAACAAAATACATGAAAGTAGATAACTTAAAAGAATAGGAATCTATTCACTCACAGTACTGGAAACCAATTAAATGACAATGTTCTGGAACTGTCCAGATAGGTGAAGTAGATATGGAGTAAAATGAACAAATAATTGGTTAGCTATGGGCTAGTGGTTACTGAATAAATACATCCAATGGATTCAGATTAATAGGATTATTAGTAGTCTCAAATAAGCTTTTCAGTGCTTTGTACTCTACATTTTTTTACACTTTATTTTTAAGGTGCTGAACAATCTTTAGTGTGTGTCACAAATGAACTATCATGTGGGAAATTTTCTTGCAGATAAATATTAAAGTAGCCAAACTCTGTTTTGTTTGGTGTTATTTGTGGTTTATTTTTGTTCTAGTCTTGGGTCTTGAACTTGGGACTTGGATGCTGTCTCTGAGCTTCTTTTGTCAAGACTAGTGCTTTACCACTTGATCCACAACCCCACTGTCAACTTTTTTGGTAGTTTATTGGAAGTAAGAGTCTCATAGACTTTCCTATCTGTGCTGGCTTTGAACTGCAATCCTCAGATTCCAGCTTCTTGAGTAGCTAAGAATACAGGCATAAGCCACTAGCTCGTAGCATAGATATTTTCACCAAGAAAATGAAGTTGGAGAATAGTCAGAAGAAATTAATAAAAGTGGACCTTGTGATACCTACTCATCACACTAGAAAAGGAAAAAAACTGACATGTCTATCCTTACCAGTGATGCCTCTGCACTTCCTTTGCAAATGGAGACCAGTGACATATATTCAGAAGAGAAAAACATTCCGCCACAGGAAGAAATGGTTACAGTGACATCTCCCAAAACAGTTGCTGTGCTCCCTCAAATAGGATCTACCCCTGATGTAATAATTGAAGAAATCATTGAAGAAAATATAGAATGTAAGTGAAGATATAAAAGTGGGGGAATTTTTTATCTGTAGTGGAGTTAATTGGTTGCTTTGTTTCATGAATTTAACAGAAACATACTGCCGTGGTAATTTATAGTAATTATATGCATTACGAACTAGAATTTGTGGATTCCATACCCTACTTAACATTTATCAAAGATACATTTTTAATTTTGATGTATTAGCTAACTTCTGGGGTACAAATTCAATATTTGGTTTAATTGGGGGTATTTGACTTTATAAATGAGATGATTTATGAAAGCAGTTTCACCAGTTCTTGAGTTAAGGACAGCTTGTCTTAATCTTGGTTCTGATGAACTATCATGAATATAATTTTATAACATTTAAACATATCACAGTTTGACAAGTTGTTAGTATTTTGCCAGTTAACACAGGAGTGAGAAAATACGTAGTTCTCTACTAACAATCTACTTTAGAGTAATTTTTTTTATCATTTTTTGTTTTATGCAGAATGACTTTTCCTCCCACTGTTTGGGTTTGAGCACTCTGCCTGTTGATCTACATTTCCAGCCCTCAGAATGACATTTTGATTACTAAAACAGGAATATCTTATTATTACTAATACTTTAATACTTAGGATAACCTGTTATACTTTATTCTTAACAAGGGGTCTTGCCTTTCTAGTATTTTTGTCAATTCAAGTATAGTTTTTTAGAAATTAGTGTGTCACTGGCAACATTAACAAAATTAGCATAATTACCTTTATTTCTTATTTTGGTAAAGCATGCTTCACAGATAATTTTGTGGAGACTAATAGCTATTCAAAAGAGCCTCACTGGAAAGAGTCACCTATTCCTGTTGGATCCAAAGCAGGTATTGTTAAAGCAGGTACTGTAATATCTGTCTGAGCTTGATGTAGTAGAGTTTAATATTTTGAGTAACTGGTTTTTTGTTGTTGTTGTTTTTTGTTTTGTCGGTCACAGTGCTTGAACTCTGGGCCTGGGCACTGTCCCTCAGCTCTTCAGCTCAAGGCTGTTGCTTTACCACTTGAGCCACAGCGCCACTTCAGTAGAGTTTCATATTTGTATGGTAACTTTTACCTAGTTGTAGTCAGTAGGCAAAACGCATGTTAAACCTCTTACCTTTTATATTTTTAATTTTTACTTTGTTGCTGTAACGGTGATGTTCAAAAGGGTTATAGTTATTTAAGTCAGGACATGAAAACACTTCTTTTTGGACAATGTCAACCCTTACCTTGCTCTCTCCCAGTTTTTCCACAAGTTGTATAGTTCATTTTCAGGATAGTGTAAAACCTCTTCCCTTTTAATGTCCAAAGTTTTGACCCTGATAGAATTACTTTCAAATTTATTTATATAGTATTTCTTGTAGCTGCAACTTGAGCTATGCATATTTTACCCCATTTTCAGAATGGATTATATTCTTTGTAGTCTATATTAACTAGATAGTTAAAATGATTCTGTCATTATCTATACTTGGCTGTATTCAACTCCGTGCCTTAAATACATATCAAAATACTCTGAATTGGGGCTGGGAAGGTGGCTCAGTGGTAGAGCGCTTGCCTTGCATGCATGAGGTCCTGGGTTCGATTCCTCAGCACCACATAAGCAAAAAGAAAAAAGCCGGAAGTGGCGCTGTGGCTCAAGAGGTAGAGCACTAGCCTTGAGCTGAAGAGCTGAGGGACAGCGCCCGGGCCCAGAGTTCAGGCCTCACGACCAGACCCCCCCCCCAAAAAAAAAGAAAAAGAAAAAAAAACAAAATGCTCTGAATTTGCCAGGCGCCAGTGGCTCACACCTTTGATTCTAGCTATTCAGGGGGCTGAGATTTAAGGATTGCAGTTTGAAGCCAGTCCTGGCAAAGAATGTATGTTAGACTCCTATCTCCAATTAACCACCAAAAAGTAGGAAAGTAAAACTATGACTTAAGTGGTAGAGCACTAGCCTTAAACATAAAAGCTTAGGGATAGCACCCAGGTCTTGAGTTGAAGACCCAGGAGAGGGGAAAGAGGGAGAGGGGGAGAATGAGGAGGAAGGGAGAGAACCATCCACATCCCCATCCAAAATGTCCCATATGTGCTGGCAGCATAGCCCAAAGTAGATCACTTGCCTAGCATTAGCTCAAAGGAGAGCAATTGTTTAGCATACATAAGCCCTGAATTCTATCCTTAGCACTACAAAAAAACAAATTGTTTTAGGATTGGGCTCTCTCATAGTGCTTAAGTATGCTAGAATTTCATTTCCACAAGCAACTTAGGGAATATTACAATTGCTCACCTTTCCTGAATTATTTCCTAGATCATTGTTTTAATAATATGGTTTAAATATCGATTCCTGTCCAGGTTATCCCGAGCTAGTTTTTGTAAGCCATGTAATAAATCCTTGCCACTTCTACATTCGGAAGTATTCACAAATAAAAGATGCAACAGTATTGGAAAAGAAAGTGAATCAAATCTGCACTACAAGTTTACACCTTGATCCTTCTGATATCTTGGAGCTAGGTAATAAATTATTACTCAAAGTTAAAGTATCAAGTTTATATAAATATTGTAATATTTGACCAGTCTCATAGACTTGCTATAATACAGATTTTTTTTCTTGCAGTCAAAACATAAATACAAAAGTAAGAATTATTTAACACTGGTTAAATTATTTAGCTAAGTTTTAAAATTGAATATTGGTACATCTTTAGAAAGATAAACACAAAATTTCCAGTATGGATTGGAGTGAATTGTTTTTTAAATTACAAAACTTAAGACAAATTATGTAGGCCCCACCTCTTGTCTCCAGAATGATTCCTTTGTGTCACTCTAGTCTCTTGCTTTCCTCATGTACATGTTGAACACTTTAGAGAAACTTAATGGTACCCATTCCTAGGGCCCTTTGGAGGGTAATTCATCAACACCATCTCTGTTCATTCTAAGGGTATGCACTTACAATGCCTTGGATTTTTAAATTAAGTATTACCTTAATACTATTTTTTAATTTATACCCCAAATCAATAAAAACTCAATTTTTAGTTTTATTATCATTTTCTGTAATGTGATGAAGCAATGATTTATTTAAGGGAGTATTTTTCTGAATGCATATATATATATATATATATATATATATATATATATATACACACACACACGTGTATGTGTGTGTGTGTATATATCTAATAATGAAGTATTGCCTATTTCTGATAGTTGTTTAAAGGAGTAGTTAACTCTTATTTATGTAGCATTTCAGAATATCAGAGGACTAAGATCTATATAAACCTCTTGACAAAAATTTTTGTCTGAAAAAAATTTGGGGGCTGGGAAGGTGGTTTAGTGGCTTAGTGGCCTAGCATGCATGAAGCCCTGGGTTTGATTCCTCAGTACCACATAAACAGAAAAAACCAGAAGTGGCACTGTGACTCAGGTGGTAGAGAGTGCTAGCCTTAGGCAAAAGAAGGTCAGGGACAGCGCCCAGACCCTGAGTTCAAGCCTCAGGATTGGCACACAAAATTTTTTTTTTTTAGTTTTCTGTATCTAAGAGGAGGGAAATGTACTATTAAACATATTACAAATGCTTTTCTGAAAATTAATATATATACAGAATGCAGTTTAAGTTCAGAGAACATTCTAAGCCATACTCATTGTTTTAAGTTGCTAATGCTAATTGTTCACAAAATAATTATAGCTGATTTAAATACTTTTTTGTTGGTGGTGATCATGAGGTGCTGTCCCTGAGCTCTTCAGCTCAAGGCGAGTACTCTACCACTTGAGCCACAGTGCCACTTTGGTTTTCTAGTGGTTAATTGGAGATAAGAGTCTCACAGACTTTCCTGCCCAAGCTGGCTTTGAACCATGATCCTCAAATCTCAGCCTCCAGAGTAGCTAGGATTACAGGCATGAGCCACCAGCGCCCGGCTTAAATGCTTTTTTATATTTGGAGAAATACATGACAAGCGAAGGAAGATGATGGTGCTTTATGGAGAGAAGAGGTCCTTTGTATTTGAAGAATAAGAAATAGCTTCAACAGACTTTACCAACTGCATGAAAGAAAGTAAAATTAAGAGAATATTGGTTCCATAGAGCATGAAAACAAGAAGGGATAATTCTAACCAGAAAACCACCTAAATTCTCAGTTTTTTTTGTGTCTGTATGCTGGTCCTAGGGCTTGAACTCAGGGCCTGGGTATTGTCCTAGGCTTTTTTGTTCAAGACTAGCACTCTATCACTTGAGTCATGGCTCCACTTCCAGCTTTTTAAAAAAAGTTTGGAGATGAGTCTCATGGGCTTTCCTGCCTGGCTTAGCTTCAAACCATGATCCTCAGATATCATCCTCCTGAGTAGGTAGGATTATATGAATTCTTACTTTTTAACTTAGGCCCAAGATCTGTAAAGATGAAGATGGATCAAGACGGCAGCTGTGGAATAAAAATGCTGTCTTCCCTGTGGCATATCTTTTCTTTCTCTGCCATATTTCTTTTCTAATAAACTTTTCTATCATACTTAAAAAAATGTAAAGGCTGAGAAGGCCATATGTGCTAGTAAACAATGAGAATTAAAAGGGCCTGCAATGTACTTTTCAACCATCCTGCTTTTATTACATTTAGAGGGGATTGTACAGTATCCTGTATTTAGTCAGTGGTCAGGGCTTACGGCATTTCTCTCCAATGCATGGCTTGGGTAAGAGGATGAATTTCAAGGTAACAAGTGTTTTCTTGCTACCTCTTAGACATATGCATATGGCTGGAGCTACATTTGCAAATACAGCTTCTTGCCTTTGTTGAGATAAAAAAGGGGGATGTGCCGGGCGCTGGTGGCTCACGCCTGTAATCCTAGCTACTCAGGAGGCTGAGAGCTGAGGATCGCGGTTCAAAGCCAGCCCGGGCAGGAGAGACCATGAGACTCCTATCTCCAGTAAACCACCAGAAAACCGGAAGTGGTGCTGTAGCTCAAGCAGTAGAGCGCTCGCCTTAAGCTGAGGAGCTGAGGGACAGCGCCCAGGCCCAGAGTTCAAGCCCCACTACTGACAAAAAAAAAAAGGGGGGGATGTTCCCTTTTTTGCCATCATAGAACTCATGGTTGACACCCTTGTAACAAAAATCAATACTTCAGGAAAAATGCATAATAAAGTTTAAGAGAAGGAGTAAGAGTAAGATTAATTAGTACATTGTATGCGTGTATCGAAATGTCACAAGAATGTACAATTATACATTCATGTATGCTAACAAAAGTCTTAAAAACTTTGGAGAGAGAGCCTCTCTCTGAACTTGAAAGAGAAACAAGTGAAGGTGAGAGAAAAATTGGTTCTGAGAGTATATCTTTAGCTCAGCATGTCACTTAATGTAGTTATCAATTTTGGGGGCCCCACATTTCATTAGTGTTACTGTGAAAATGGGAGCATTGACAATTTATAAGAAGTTTCATATCCAAGCCTTTTTGTTAGCTTAAAAAAAGGTTTATTTAACAAAGAGAAAACAAACACTGCTCAGGATAAACAGCAGGTCCAGAAACTGGTTGTCCCTAGGCCTCTTCTTTAATCTTTTTTCTCCTAATTAATTTGTAATCTGTCTAGTCCCACCATAAATTATTACTCTTAACACTAAGTCCTTAGTTTGTTTTCCCCTCTCTGAATGTTAAATTTGGCATTTCACATGCTGCCTTTCATTTTGTTATTCTTTCCTTTGCTAAAGAAGAAAATTGTTTCTTATAATTAGTGTATACCCAGAGTGGTATGGTTGGGTGTGCACATACATCTACAAGGCTAGATGATCTTTAGTGTCCCAAATACAATATAGTACAGAATTTTATATGCCTTTATTCCTTGATAGTTTTTTGTTTTGTTTTTTTGGCCAGTCCTGGGGCTTAAACTCGGTGCCTGGGCACTGTCCCTGACCTTCTTTTGCTCAAGGCGACCACTCTACCACTTGAGCCACAGCACTACTTCTAGCTTTTTCTGTTTATGTGGTACTGAGGAATCAAACCCAGGGCTTCATGCATGCTAGGCAAACACTGTACTACTTGGCCACATTCTCAGCCTGCCTTGATAGTGTTAATATCAAACAGTCTTTTTTATCTAAAGAAAGCATGAAGCATAGTTCCTCACTGAGTAGTGACTATGTTCTTTGTGCGTTTATCTCCTCAGTTAGCTTGCAGATTTTTGGTGTAACCGTTTTAATAGTAATCTTCAATTGTTATAGCGTTAGTATTATTTCACCAGTGAAAATGTCAAGGCTTAGTTGGAGAGCTATACTATGTGTTTTTGTAAATTAGAACATTATTAGATGTTTTTCTTCATAAACATTGATAATAATTTGTCTCCCACGTTATTTAGGTGCAAGAATATTTGTCAACAGTATTGAAAATGGAATGTGGTGTCGAGGAACTATCACTGAATTAATTCCAATAAAAAGTAAAAATACTAGAAAACCTTGTAGTCCAACCAAGTTCTCAGTTCACGAAGTTGCACTAATACAAATATTCATGGTAGATTTTGGAAATTCTGAAGTCCTAATTGTCAGAGGGTATGATCCTTTGTAATTATTATGTGTTCCTAGCATGTTTAGAAACATTTGGGAAGTGGGAAAGTAAGAATGGAGAAAATTAGAAAAAATTGAAGAGTAACTTGTCATTCTTCTAAGACATACATTTTATTGTTTTCGTTTATTTTTTTCTTTTTTTAGGGCCTGCCTGCCGGCCTTCCCTCCCTCCTTCCTGCCTTCCCTTCTTCCCTTTCATATGCTCTATTTTAATGGAGCACTCCATATGTATACTACTAAGTAAGGAAAATATTGTTGATATATATTACTAAATGAGAAGCTTAGAAAGGAACTTTTTTCAGAGCATGTACTAATTAATGTCTTTTGAATAAACAGTTAACATTATGACTGGATAAAATTTTTGATCACATATATAATTTCTTTGAAGAATTAAAAAAGTGGCATACTGCCTCTAGGTATTAAAAAAGTTTTTCTATGTCTTCTAAGAACCTGAGACAGGGTCAGACCCTGTTGGCTCACGCCTGTAATCCTAGCTACTCAGGAGGCTGAGATACGAACTGTGGTTCAAAGCCTGCCCGAGCTGTAAAGTCCATGAGACACTTATATCTAATCACCAGAAAACCAGAAGTGGTGCTCTGGCTCAGAAGTGGTAGAGTACTAGCCTTGAGTGGAAAAAGCTCAGGACAGCGCCCAGGCCCTGAGTTCAAGCCCCATGGCCAACAGAAATAATAACTGAGGCAGTGGTGGTCCACACTTGTAATTCCAGCTATTCAAGATGCTGAGAACTGAGAATCATGTTTCAAAGCTAGCCGGGGAAAGAAAGTCCATGAGATTCTTATCTCCACGTAATCACCAAAAAGCTAGAAATAGAGATACAGTTCAAGTGGTAGAGTGCCAGCCTTGAGCAAAAAAGCTAAGAGACAGTGATCAGACCCTGAGTTTTAAGCACTAGTACAGAGTAAAAACGGAAATGGTTCTGTAGTTAAAAAAAAAAGTTAAAAAAAAGTTACCATCTATAAGTTTATTTAGTGGTCATAGCTTAATCTTTAAACTGAATGAGTATATGAATATATGAATGTTCAAATACATCTGTGATTTTATTCTAAGTATAAAAGTATGCTTTTAGGAACTAAAGTAAGTTGATATGATAATAAACTTGGAACATAACTTTCTAGATAATTTAACTTATCCTTAGAGATGATATCTTTTAAGGATAAAATAATCTTCAGAGTTTGAATTGTTATTTTCAATAAACAATATTTGAATTTTTTCCTAGAGTTGGTGATACTTATATGAGACCAGAACATGTTACTGCACAGCATATTACAGTAAATGATTTATGTCTGGCTCTAAGGAAATATGAACTGTACAATGAAGAGCTGTTGAAAGACATCCCACCCTTAGCACACGCATGCTCCTTGAAAGATATTGTTCCACAAAATTCAGTAAGACATTTTTTTCTTCTACAGATTTAGCGGTGTATTTACTATAAGGTTTTTGATTAAGACTCAACCAGTTATCATGATAAATATAGTTTGTACAATGAACTATTGGTACCAATAAAAGAGGAAATTGAACTTCAGCTTCCATAATTGAAAATATTAATTAATAGAAAATTGAGTTGAGGGCTGAGAAGGTGGCTCAGTGGTAGAGTGCTTGCCTTGCAAGCCAGAGGCCCTGGGTTCGATTCCTCAGCACCACATAAGCAAAAAGAAAAAAGCCGGAAGTGGCACTGTGGCTTGAGTGGTAGAGTGCTAGCCTTGAGCTGAAGAGCTGAGGGACAGCGCCCAGCCCAGAGTTCAAGCCCCACGACTGGACCCAAAAAAAAAAAAAGAAAATTGAGTTGAATAAGTCTGAACTTAATTGTAGATGAAATCCAAGTAAACTATTACATTTTGGAGTCAATTATATAGAGAAATAAGTTTAAAGTATGGTAAAGTTAATTTTTTTTGTCAGTCATGGGGCCTGAACTCTGGGCCTGGGACCTGTCCCTCAGCTCTTCAGCTCAAGGCGAGCGCTCTACCACTTGAGCCACAGCACCACTTGCAGCTTTTTCTGCTTATGTGGTGCTGAGGAATCAAACCCAGGGCCTAATGCATGAGAGGCAAGCATTCTACCACTGAGCCACTTCCTAGTCCTAAAGTTGATATTTCTAAACATTATTTCCTGTTTCCTTGACATTTTGGTCATTATTTTTTGCCTATATTACATTCTGCTTTGAATGTACCCGCAGAAAAGTTAAGCTCCTTGGAAACTGGAATTGTGCATAACAATGTACAGTATCACCATGAAGTACAAGAAAGCAGGAGTCTCTATCTTCACTCCTCATATTCCCAACATTCAGCAGATCCTCACCCTCATAATAACCATGCAAAGCATACTTGAGATAATGAAGAAATGAATAAACTAAAAGATAGAAAAAATAGCATTGCTGTTTTCCTTAAGACAGTGACATTGTTAGTTTTCCTTTTTTTTTTTTTACACATCTCACTGTATAGCTGTGGCTGGTCTGGAACTTTCTGTGTAAAGCAGCCTCCCTAGTAGTGGGATTATTATTGTATGCCACAAGACCTCACTTGCATTTTGTTTTTTATTCTTGAGGAATTTGTGGGTTTGATCATAGAAATTTGCATTGAATATACATTTGAATGCTTAAAGATCAACTTAAAACTTTTTCCATTTGGGTGAAAAAGGTAGCATATATATCATATACTGTTAGTATTAAAGCTAGATTAACCAAAAATTATTAATATTCAACTGTAAATTTATATATTATTACTTTTTGAATTTTCATCACTTAGGAAAACATTCTTGTTTAATATTTTTAAATATAATTTTTGTGTTAATCTTTAAAAATGAAAGTGCCTAGAAGCACCTTGAGACTATTTATGAAGTATGCATACATGTTGTATATGTGTAAAGACTGCCTTTGAGTCTCAGCTGTTTTTTGTTGCTTTTTTTTCCCCCCCAATTTGTGTTTCTTTTGATAGTTGGGGACAGGACCTTGTTATCTACCTCGGCTAGCCTGGTGTTAAAGGCATACACCACCACACCTGGGGTTTTTTTGTGTGTGGGGGGGGGGGGTTAAAAATTCTTCTTCTTAGCAATACTAGGGATTAAACACAGGGCCTCCTGCTTGCTAGGCAAGTGCTCTGCCACTTTAGCCCTGCTTCCACCCTGTCTTTCCATTGATTATTTTCAGCGCAGCGTCTCACTTTGTGATTGGGCTGGGCTGAACTGCCATCCTCCTACTTGTACTTTCCCGTGTTAGTGACAATGACAGGCATGTACCACGGCACCCAGCCATTTGTTGAAATAGAGTCTTGTGAACTTTTTAAAAAAATTTTTTTATTAACTTTAAGTGGTTGTACAAAGAAGTTCCCACTCTTCAAAACAGTATATGAATACAAAGTGTCTGATAACATTGTCACCCACCCCTTCTCTCACTTTACTTTTTTCTTCTTAATTGATATTAAGTGATTACATAAATTTCACATATTTCACAGTATTGTGGAATAGTGATCATTAAAGTCACAAACACATTGTAACCTTCACAAGGAAAATTGTCATTATCATGGTCTATAAAGTGTATGAATTCTATAAGCTTTGACAATACAATTATTTCTCCCACATCAGGTGATATTTATATTTCTTTCTTTTGCTTAGTGTAGGCTGTTCCTTCATTCCCTCTAGTTCCTTCCTTACTATCACTGTCTTTGGGTTGCTTAGTTCATTTTTATCTATGTCCAGTGCAGCTGATGGGCCCCTCTGTTGTATGTTTTCCCATTTCCCACTGATTCTGTGTCCTCCTCCTAGCTTTCCTCCATTGCATGCATATATATGCCATATATGTGGTCAATAACTCGGAGTCATTATCAGTGATACCACAAAATGAATGGCAGTCCTTTGTTTCTCGAGTCCCATTTACCTTGTTATCTCTCCTTGCATTTTGGCTTTAGCATCCAAGACAAAGAATTTTTTTTTTGTCAGTCTTGGGTCCTGAACTCTGGGTCTGGGCCTTGTCCCTCAACTCTTCAGCCCAAGGCTAGCACTGTACCACTTGAGCCACAGTGCCACTTCTGTCTTGTAAACTTCTTTGAACTGGCCTCAAACTGCTATCCATGTCTACTTCAAGAAACTAGGATTACAGGTATGAGCCACCATATCCAGCTCAGTTTCTTGTATTTTTTAAGACAGGATCTCACTATGTGTTCAGACTTGCTGCAAATTCTCTTGATTGTTTCACCTCATTTTTCCAAGAATCAAGATTATAGGCATATGCTATCCCACTTGAGTTCAACTGTTTCTTTTCTTCCTGCATTTTTATTATCTTTAGTTTTACAGCAGGATCACCATTCAAGAAACCAGCTTATAAGTGCAGTGCATCTTGATCAGTGTCACCCCTTTCATCACCCTCCTTCATCCCTCCGAACCCAATCCCTATTTCTTAAAATATGGCGTTGGTTCAGTGTCTAGGCTCTTAAGTTGCAGATTAGTTAGTATATCCAGATACTGTAACATTAGAGGTAGTTAAATTACTCACTAATTTGGAATTTTACTTCTTTTCCAGAGTGAAGGCTGGAAAGAAGAAGCAAAAGTAGAATTTTTGAAAATGGTAAATAACAAGGCTGTTTTAATGAAAGTTTTTAGAGAAGAGGATGATGTGCTTATTGTAGATCTACAGAAACCACCAACAAATAAAATAAGCAGTGATATGCCTGTATCTCTTAGAGATGCATTGGTTTTTATGGAACTAGCAAGGTAAGTAACTTGTTGGAATTTAACATTCTTCAATATTGTAGCTAAAAATAGGAACAGCAGGTTTTACCTTAAGAAACCATGGGCTCTGAAGTAAACCTCAACATATCCTTAGAGGTTAACAATATTGTGAACAGGATTTCTAGGTCTAATTGTGAACATCTCACTGTTAAATTTGATTTGAAAGGAGAGATAATTTAGGATGTCTTAAAAAATATGTTTAGGGGGTTGGGAAGTTGGCTCAGTGGTAGAGCGCTTGCCTTGCATGCCTGAGGCCCTGGGTTCGATTCCTCAGCACCACATAAGCAAAAAGAAAAAAGCCGGAAGTGGTGCTGTGGCTCAAGTGGTGGAGCGCTAGCCTTGAGCTGAAGAGCTGAGGGACAGCGCCCAGGCCCAGAGTTCAGACCCCACGACCGGACCCTAAAAAATAAAAAAAAATATGTTTAGGTACTAACATTTTTTGAGACTCATAAGCAGCTCCCTTAGAGTTCTAGGAATTAACAGTTTCGCTATTCCAAATTTAAAATAACTTTTAGAATGATATCCTGATCACTGATCTATAATTAGCAACATTAATTAATGTCAGAACCTTTAATACTTAGCTTCCTTTTCCTTCATTTCTGAGGAATAAACAGTAAGATGACATAAGTAGCCAGAAAGGTAATGGAAGATGCTAACTTTCAGTCATGGGTGATTACATGACTCTAGAAACAACCTAACTAGGTCTTCAAAAATAAAAGTAATGTCCAGGACCGGGAAAGCTCACAGATACTCCTTGCTGGCCTAACTGAGCACATCCTATAGACCATAGATATCAATGCAGTCAATTCAGAGATAAAGTAGAAACAGTACTTTCAGTTCAAAAATGTCTTGACACTAGTTAGAAGGCTAATTACTGAGTTCTTGTTTAATTTGGTTTAATAATTAGAAACAATACCAAGAAATACAATAAGAAATCGGAAAGGAACTACTTTTTATAAATGAATCAGTCTATGTAGGATCTCTGTTCTTCAGATCAAGTCACTAAGAGAGCAGAGACTTGAAGAAAATGGCTTTTGTTTATTATGCTTTTAACTAGGTTTAGGTCACAATCACCAAGAAGTCACACTGAAAAAAATATGACTTTACCTTATCATCCACCTATCTTGCCTAAAGAAATGACAGATGTTTCCGTTATGGTTTGTCATATAAATAGTCCTGCAGATTTCTATCTCCAATTGGTAAGTATACAATGTTCGTTTGAGATTTTTTTTTAAAAAAATAGTAATGTATAATGAGAATGAATGTCCAATGTGAATATTAGCTAGAACAAACCACTGACAAGCCTTTTACACATTTAAATTTCTTAGGAACTGCAACTTAAAGAGGTCCATAGGGAAAAAAAAAAGAGGTCCATAGGATTCCTAGCAAATTGAAAGAATTCTTCCTGCTTTAAGTTAATGAAACGATGGAGGGAAAGAACAATGAATGATAATGTACCAATGTGCTTGCTAACCTCTGAACTCTAGAGACTAGGAAAGCTCAGAGCTAGCAAAAGAAAGTCATATATTCTTTTGACTATGAACATACAATTATTTACTTATAATTAACATTTTTACTGAGACCTCTTATTTGCTAAGTAGTCTTAGGAATTTGAGCTCTCCAAGTTGATTAAAGGTTTCTCAAATTGAACTCGGTTGGATATATTCCTGATAGGTTTGTTTAGATAGCTAGTAATAACAATTAGTTCATCATTTCTCAGTTTTCTATCAACTGACTCATCCTTTATGAGTTAGTCTTTAGAGTGTAAGCCTTTGTGTGAATTAACTTAATAACCATAAGAAGCTAGGTTCCAGTGGCTCATGTCAGTAATCTTACTACTCAGGAGGCTTCACTTCTGGCTTTTTGGTAGTTACTCAGAGATGAGTCTCATAGAATGCCTAGGCTGGCCTAGAACCATGATCCTCAGTTTCCCTATGTCCTTAGTAAGTTACTTACTGCCTTTTTTGGTCTGTCATGGGGGCTGAACTCTGGGCCTGGGCGCAGTTCCTCAGCTCTCCATCTCAAGGCTAGTGCCCTGCCATATGAGCCACAGCGCCACTTCCAGCTTTTTTCTGCTTATGTGGTACTGAGGAATTGAACCCAGGGCCTCATGCATGCTAGGCAAGCACTCGACCACTGAGCCAAGTTCCCAGCCCTGCTTTTTATTTTGTAAGTGTGTGCCAGTACTGGGGCTTGAACTGGGGACCTGGGCACTTCTTTTAGCTTTTTCACTCAAGGCTGGTGTCCTACCACTTGAGCCACAGTTCCACTTCAGCTTGTTGGTGATTAATTGGAGATGAGTCTCACAAACTTTTCCTGCCTAGGCTGGCTTTAAAAAAAAATTTATTGTAAGGGGATGTATAGAGGGGTTACGTGTCAGGTAATAAATACATTTCTTTTTGAACAGTGTCACCCTCTCCCACATTTACTCCCAGTTTCTCCTCTCCTGACCTCCTCCCCATAAGTTGTGTAGTTCATTTCTAACAAAGTGTTTAATGCGTATCACTGCTGAATTGGTTCACCCTTTGTCCCACCAATTCTGTGCTTCCCTTTCCCCTCCCTAAATCAGATAAACTTACAAGACAAAGGATACAAAAATAAAAAATAGTGACAAAAGGGAATAAACAAAAGAAAAAAGAACCGCAAATAATACAGTTAAAAAACCCTTGTTTCCATTTTATGAAGTTCATTTCAATAAGCATCATTTCATATGATCCTATAGGGCTGGCTTTGAATCTTAACTCTCAGTCTCCCAAGTAGCTAGGATTACAAGTGTGAGCCACTGTCTCCAGTAAGTGGGGAGTGGTAGCCTACTGGATTTTTATCTGCATTTCCCTATTGACTAATGATGTTGAATATCTTTACAAGTTTATGTTCTATATGTATATATTCTATGAAGACATATCTACTCAGTCCTTTTAACAGTGTTGAAATAAACTTTGTTAGATTGTAGTTCTATACATTCTGCTAGGCAGGAGCTCTACCATTTGAGCCATGCCTTCAACTTCACTCTGAATATTTAATCCTTGTCAGATATATATATATATATGTATATATATGACTTAAAAGCATTTTCTCCTATTTGACTCTATTCAGAGTGTCTTTGATCCACTTGTTTTTAATTTTATTAAGTACAGTTTATTATTTTGTTGCTTATACTTTTGATGTCATAGCCAAGAAATTATGCCTAATTTAATATCATGATGCTTTTCCTCCATTTTTTTTCCCTAAATTCTGTATGTTTTGGTTTTTTAAATGCTTAGAGATTGAACTCGGAACATCTAGGGAAGCCCTTTACCAGTTGTAACACTTGATGGGCACATGGGCTAATGCCATAATTTGGCTATTGTGAATAGTTTAATTATAAACATGAGTATACAGTTATCTCTATAGTATTTGTACTTTGGTTCTTTTGAATATATACTCAGTGATATGGCTGGATCAAAATATTTTTAATAGTTTGAGAAATTTCCATACCAATTTTTTTATTTTTTATTTTATTTTTATTTTTTATTTTTGTTGGTCATGGGGCCTGAACTCTGGGCCTGGGCACTGTCTCTCAGCTCTTTAGCTCAAGGCTAGTGCTCTACCACTTGAGCCACAGTGCCACTCCCAGCTTTTTCTGTTTATGTGGTACTGAGGAATCGAACCCAGGGCCTCATGCATGCGAGGCAAGCACTCTAATACTGAGCCACTTTCCCAGCCCCCATACCAATTTTTATAAGTAGCTGGACTAATATTCATCCCAGCAGTAAATGTTTTCCCTCACTCCCTCAGCATGCATCCTGGACAACTTGTTGCTGTTTGTTTTCTTGACGAGAGTAACATGAAATCTCAATGTGTGGTTTCAATTTGTATTGATGGCTAGGGATGTTGAACATTGTTTTTCATGAATATATTGGCCATTTGTATTTCTTCACTGAAAAAATGTTCAGCTCATATACTCATTCATTGTTTGGATTACTTGTTCTTTGGTTTAATTTTTGTGTTCTTTACATATTATTCTGAATATCAATCACATGTTGGATGAATATCCAACAGATTATCTTTCATTCAGAAAGTGTCTTTTCACTCTGTTGATGATTTTGATGTGCAAAAGCTTTCTAATTTGATGCAGTTTATTTTTTATTTCTGCTCCTCTTGAGATTTTAGAATCCTGTTTACAAAGTTATTGCCTATATCTTTATCGTTGAGTGTTTTCCTAGTGTTTCCTCTGGTAATTCTTAAGAAGTCTAATTTTGTACAAGAAGAGAGATAGGGATCTAGTGTTAGTCTTCTATATCTTTGGCTATCCAGTTTTCCCAGTCATCAAAGAGAGCGTGTCTTTTTTTCTCCAGTATATGTTTTTGGTACCCTTGTCAAGAATCAGATGGCTGTACTTGCTTGGACTTATTTCTGTCTTCAGTGAGTCTTCTGTCCATTGGTCTGTGTGTAGTTTTTGTTCCAGTACTGTGCTGGTTTTGTTACTAAGGTCACTTGTATAGCACGAATTTCAAGAAACTGTGAAAGGCCTTTGGGTACATGATAAAAGAGGAAGAGACCTGAAGATTTCTGAGATTCATCTTCAAATCTCTTTTCCACTGTCCTGATTTTAAATATCTGGGTTTTTGTTGTTTTTTTTATTGTCATTTGTTTTGTCTGGTTTTCTTATTTATTTATTTTTTGGTCCGGTTGTGGGGCCTGAACTCTGGGCCTGGGCACTGTCCCTCAGCTCTTCAGCTCAAGGCTAGTGCTCTACCACTTGAGCCACAGCGCCACTTCCGGCTTTTTTCTTTTTGCTTATGTGGTGCTGAGGAATCGAACCCAGAGCTTCATGCATTGCAAGGCAAGCGCTCTACCACTGAGCCACCTTCCCAGCCCCCTGTTTTGTCTAGTTTTTATGTTGGTACCAGAGTTTGGACTCAGGGCCTAATCGCTGTCCTATAGCTTTTTTTTGCTCAAGGCTGATGCTCTGCCATTTGAGCTACAACTTTTCTAAGACCTTTTTGCTGGTGAATTAGAGATGAGAATTTTACAGACTTTCCTGCCTAGGCTGACTTGAAACTGTAATTCTCAAATCTCAAATTAGGATTAAAGGTGTAAACTACTAGAGCCTGGCTCTGGTTTTCTTTTATCCTAGCTCTTAGCAAGCTGTTTCTTAGTTACACCTTGCATGCTTTTTCTTTGCTCTCTTGAGCAGCCTATCCATTTTCCAAATTTCTTACCCTAGTTCTTTTTGCTCCTGAGTTTCACTATTAGACTCAAATCAACCACTAATATCCCTGAAACCGTCTGAATGCTTTGCTGCTTTGAAATTTCTCCTCCAAATAAACTACTCCATCATTGTTAATACCTTAAAGTCTTAGGACATGCAGGTTTTTATCTATAGTGTAACAAAATGGCATCTTTTCCAGTTTTCAGTAAAATCCTGATTTCTATTTGAGATATTTCTTAATCTCCTTTGTTTTCAGAGTCCTCATTGGAATTACTCTTATCACTCTGCTTAATAGCACTCTATAGTTTTCCAGCCTAGTCCTCCTGAGTCTACTAACCTCTGTGAACCAGTTCCAAAGACATGTTTACATTTTATTTATAGCAATAGCACCTCTTCTTAGTATCAGTTTTCTCTATTCTCTCTCTCCTTGATTCCACTCCCCCCCATATTTAAAGATTTATCAGGCATTGACACATACTATGAAAGATACTATTCCCTTTTTTGTTGACAATAACATACTACCACAGACTAGTTACATTATAAAGAAAAGTGCATTTTGTCTCACAGTAGGAAGTCCAAGGTTAAAAGGCTTCATCTAGTGGTCCCAATGTGGTATAAAGCAAGAGAAAAGGAGCACACTTATGCTTCCTCTGTTCTGTCCCCTGCGTCTTATAAAACCATCAGGAATCAGTCAGGATGGCTCTATCCTTAAGTCTGTAAGTTCTTCCCAAAGGCCTACCTCTAAACACCATAGTTGTATTAAGTTGCTGCCTTTTAGTACTTGCAACATATTAAACCTTGGAAGACCCTTTGAGGCCATATCTGACTCTTGCCCTAGGCATCTAAGTTCATAGTATCTTCTGTAGCTTTTACTGCCTGTTGCCTACCATTTTCCCCACCTGTGTTGTAAATTAACATGAATCAAAAATAGTATCTTGCATCAGCCCTGCAAATACCCTTTTAGACAAATTCCAATACAAGTATTCAGCATTTTGGATATTAGGTAAGTATATTCTGTCTGGTTCAAGGAAGGGAACCAAGATCTGGACTGCTACTACACAAGACCATGACCAGAGCTAGGAAAGTGGCTCAGTGGTAGAGTGCTTGCCTTGCATGCATGAAGCCCTGGGTTCGATTCTTCAGTATTCCATAAGCAGAAAAATCTGGAAGTGGCCCTGTGGCTCAAGTGGTTATAGCACTAGCTTTGATCTGAAGAGCTGAGGGACAGTGCTCAAGCCCAGCATTCAGGCTCCACAGCCAGCAAAAAAAAAGACGATGACCAATGATATTTTCAGGGAGGCTATGCAAGAGCAAGTAGGAAATCTCCTGTTAAAAGATGAAGTTTTGCTGTGTACCAGTGCTCATACCTATAATCCTAGCTAAACAGGAAGCTGAGAGCTGAGCATTGTGGTCAAAGTGAGCCTGGGCAGAAAAGTCCATGAAACTTTTTTTTTTTTTTTTGGGTCCGGTCGTGAGGCCTGTACTCTGGGCCTGGGCGCTGTCCCTCAGCTCTTCAGCTCAAGGCTAGCGCTCTACCACTTGAGCCACAGCACCACTTCCGACTTTTTTCTTTTTTGCTTATGTGGTGCTGAGGAATTGAACCCAGGGCCTCAGGTATGCAAGGCAAACGCTCTACCACTGAGCCACCTTCCCAGCCCCTCCATGAAACGTTTATCTCCAGTTAACAACATAAAACAGTTGGAAGTGGAGCTATAAATCAAATAGTAGAGTGCTAGCCTTGAGCAAAAAGGCTCAGGAGCAGTGCCTAGGCCCTGAGTTCAAGCCCCAGGCCCAGCACACACACACACAAACAAATTAATTTTTCTTGACTGGACTTACTCAATTTCCATAAACTTTTGACTGTTTTCCAGAGCTTTCATAAAGTTGACTCAGCCAAATTCTGTGTTTGAATAAGAACTTGAAAACTCCCTAATCTATTTTGGTATCATTTCTCTGCTGAATTTTAAAAGTTATCTTTGATTATTAATGAAAGAATATTAAAATCTCCTTAGATAGTTAAACGTTTTTAAATAAAATACTACTTGGGATGTGGAGGCAGGAGCAAATTGGAGGCCAGCCTATGCAGTAAGACCCTATTTCAAAGATAAAATACAAAGCAAAAGAATTGGAGCATGGCTCAAGTAGCTGAGTAGCGTTGCCTTGCGTTGTAGTCCCCTGGTTCAATTCCCAGGTCCACAGAGAAGTTTGGGGTGGGGGAAAGGAGTAATCTAGAAATTCAGAATATTTCTTTTTTTTAAATTGTGAACATACTGTACAGAGAGGTTACAATTACATGGGCAAGATAATGAGTACATTTCTTATCAAGCATTGCAGCCTCCTCCTTTGTTTACCCTTCCCATCCCTTCCCAGCCTCCCCCCCCTCCCCGGTCCCCCCACCCAACCCTCCCCCCCCCACCAAAGTTGTAAAGTTCGTTTTCGACATGACAACTTGTACTTCTCATTGTTGCAACGGGTCCACCTTTATCCTTAAACGACTTGTTTTTCCCCTTCTCCTCCACAAATTATACTGACATCAAATATAGTGAAAGCAGGGGTTATACTGTGGGGGAGGGACATACAAAGCAACAAAGAAATAATCTTATAAATGCATTAGAAACAAATGCATGAAAGAAAAAAAAACATTTAAATACATATCTAAGGGTTCATTTTCCTAACATCACATTATCTGACCTTTTCTGCTTGTCTCAGACATATACTAGATATTGCAAATAAGGGAAACCATGGGACCTATGTTTTTTTGGGCTTGGCTTACTTCACTTAATATAATTGTTTCCAAGTCTTTCCATTTCCTAACAAATGGGGCAATGTCATTCTTTCTGATGGAGGCATAGAATTCCATTGTGTATATATACCACATTTTCTTGATCCATTCATCTACTGAGGGGCATCTGGGTTGGTTCCATATCTTAGCTATGGTAAATAATGCTGCAATAAACATAGTTGTGCTGGTAGCTTTAAGGGATAAATGCCCAAAAGTGGGATTGCTGGGTCATAGGGGAGTTCTATGTGAAGTCTTTTGAGGAACCTCCATACTGCTTTCCAAAGTGGTTGAACAAGTTTACACTCCCACCAACAATGAAGTAAGATTCCCTTCTGTCCACATCCCCTCCAGCATCTGTTGTTGTTAGAGTTCTTGATTTTTGCCATTCTAACTGGGGTGAGGTGGTATCTCAATGTTGTTTTGATTTGCATTTCTTTTATGGCTAGGGAGGTTGAGCATTTCTTCATGTGTCTATTGGCCATCCTTCTTTCTTCTTCAGAGAAGTTTCTGTTTAAGTCTTTAGCCCACTTATTTATTGGGCAGTTGTTTCTTTGAGGATTTGTTGTTGGGGGATTTAATTTTTTGAGTTCCAGGTATATTTTAGATATGAGACCCTTGTCTGTTGTATGGCTAGTGAAGATCTTCTCCCAATCCGTGGGCTTTCTATTGATCTTGCTAGCTATGTCCTTTGCCATGCAGAAGCTCTGCAACTTCATGCAATCCCATTTGTCCAACCTTTCTTTGATTTGTTGTGTTTCTGGGTCTCTATTAAGAAAATTTCGGCCTGGGCCAAGGAGACCTAGGGTTTCTCCTATTCCATCCTGTAATGTTTTCAGAGTGTCTGCTTTGACTCCAAGGAGAAATTCAGAATATTTCTATTTGCATCATTATTTTAAAACGGATTCTGCCTCATTTTCCCCCATTTGAATTAGAGTTTAATATATACATATATATACATTTTTGGGGGGGGGGGGTGTGGTCATGAGGCTTGAACTCTGGGCTTGGCACTGTCCCTCAGCTCTTCAGCTCAAGGCTAGCGTTCTACTGCTTGAGCCACAGTACCACTTCTGGTTTTCAGAGTGGTTTATTGGAGATAAGAGTCTCAGTCTTTCCTTCCTGGGCTGGCTTTGAACTGCAATCCTCAGATCTCAGCCTCCTAAGTAGCTAGGATTATAGGCGTGAGCCACTGGTGCTGACCTTTTTGTTTAAATAGGTTGTTGGGCTTGAACTCACGACTTGGGTGCTTTCCTGGAGCTTTTTTGCTCAAGGCTAGTGCTCTACCACTTTGAGCCACAGCTCTACTTGTGGTTTTCTGGAGATTAATTGGAGATAAGAGTCTTATGGACTTACCTGCTCAGTCTGGCTTTGAACCAAGATCTTCAGATCTAAGCCTCCTGAGTAGGGTTACAGGTGATGCCTGGCAAGTTTAATAGTCTTTTTTTAACTTTAATGATAAGCGTTTGGAGAACTGATTAACTATACTTGATTTTTGGGGGGTACTGTAGGAATATAGAAAGAATTTTAAAGACCATCAAATAACCCCATCTAATAAAAAATTTAGTAATGTAACCTTACTGTATTATGATTTGAAAGTCATCATTTTACTTAAAAACTATTAGATGAATGATTGATAAGAAATTGGACATGAATTAGTTGGTGATCATAAGGGAAAAAATATAATGAGAAGTCAAAATGATCACTCCAAACAATAGATGAAGTTTAATACATGAAAAACCATATAGACTGACTAATGGGCTGTAATCTGTAATCCTAGTTATAAGGGAGCTAGAAACAGGAGTATCACAGTGTTCAGCCAAAAAGTTAGATCCTGACTCAGTGAAAAGTTGATAGTGTATATATCTATGATGCCAGCCAGGGCCAAATGCAAGACCCTATAGAAAAACTAAAAGCGAAAAAGACTAAAAGCATGACTCAAGTGATAGAGTATTTATCTAGTAAGCATTAGACACTGAGTTCAAATCCTAGCTCTGGGAAAAAAGTAGTCATAAAGTATTACATTTTCTGATTTACTACAACTTGTATGCTCTATAATGTAGTTTATCCAAAAAGGTTTAACATACATTCATCAAACCTTTGGATATAATACTTATCTTTGGGAACATTCAGCAGGTAGCTCCTGCTCAGTGGAAGAATTAAGCTAAATAACAGCATGATGATAACCACATAATTTCAGAAGGTGACACATTCTGCCTACAATGTGCTAGCCTAATTGTGCTAGCTTATGAGAGACTTATAAAGCAAACAGCCAGAAACAATGTGGAATCGTCCAGATAGGAAAAAATTAATTATGTTCTAAAAGTACTCGTTGAACAGTTAGAGAAACAGGAAGACTAACAGTTGAGAGGAAAATGTTTTTTATTAAATTGTATGTGTAAGTCTAGTTTTGATAAAAGCAAAAGTTTAAAGGTACAGTAGATGTATATATGTATAGAGAAAAAGTAGATAAGCACTAAATTATATAACAATGTTATTTTCTCATCTTTTCATAAGCAAATTTCATGCTATTTAAATTATTTAGCATAATTGATAAATTAATGCCAGTTTTAAGGTTTCTTAATAATATGTTCAACATTTAAATTTTAACATACTATAAAATTACAGTGCTTTATTCCTTTCTTAGATAGAGAACTTCGATTTTTTGTTTCTATTGAAGACAGTTGAGGAATTCTATAAAGGTGAAGATGGGGAAAGTCTGGAAATCCTTTGTCCAGTTCAAGATCAAGCCTGTGTAGCTAAATTTGAAGATGGAGTTTGGTACCGAGCAAAAGTTACTGGTAGGAAAGTGCATGCTATTTTCACAGGAAATATTATGCTTCAAAACAAGTACTTTTTAGTTGATTAAAAGCTTTGCAAGTAGTATTATTTGATCTTACCATTTACTGTACCTTTCTTTAGAAAGATAGTAGTAATTTTGGGAGGTCAATCTTAGACTTCTAACATTAATCATTGGGAATCTGGCTAGAAAACTATATACATACATTAAAAAAAACTAGTAATAGTATAGAGAAGTAAAGTGACCACTAGCTTCATAATACCTGCTTGTAAAGGTACAAATTGACATTACTCTTTGTGTCCTCTTCGTCTCCTTTTTGATTTACTATTCCTCTTTCCTGGAAATTATTTGCTAATTGGTCCAATATCTTTCTCTACAATTCTCATATCCTCAAGTGAATGAATGGAATTTAACTCACAAAATAATAAAAAATTAATAGGATTAGAACCAGATGATTCATGAAAATGAAGGTACTAGCTAAAAGAGACTTGGCTAAGAGAACAATTCCCTATCACTCTTCATAGTTTCAGAAGGTGGATATACTATAGGCAACTTAGTCCATGTATTATGTTTTGCTAATGGTTTTTCATCAATAAAATTCAAGTTGAGACTTGGTCTTCAATGTAGCAGTACTGACAGGAGTAGCCTAGTGAGAGATGTTTGGGTGATGAGAGTGGAACTTGCATGAATACATTAATGCCTTTTGTGCAAGAGTGGTTCTAGCTTATGAAGGACCGGATTGATTAGTTATTCAGACAGTGGATTGTTACAAGTCAGGTATTTTCCTCATTTTGCTTTTTTTACATATGCCCACTTTCCCTTAGACTTTTCTTAAAATAAAGCCAAACAGATACTGTTGCCACAGGCTCTAGGATCTTGAGCCAGAATAAACCTTTCCTTTGTAACCTACCCAGTATCAGGTATTTTGTCATAGCATTTTGTCACGTATTTTTAATACGCTTTCTAGCTTGAATATATGTATCATCTTATTAGAAGGATGAAGTTAGTTTATCTTGACATTTTAAAATGTTTTTCCCATTATTAAAGTAATCTAAAATCCCTACGATTAATTTCTAATATATAAAAAGTCCATATCTTATACCCAGACTATTTAGTCTTCCAGCCTAAGTTTTCTCTTTTGTCATTGCCGATTTAAATTTAACTAGCAGTTAGTCTTTAAATACTTTTAAAATATAGTTCTTATGAACATCTTGGTCTATTTGTGATAAAACAATACCAAAGACTGAACTTTTTAAACAATAAAAAATTATTTCTCACAGTTTTGAACATTTGGAAATCCTAAATCAAAACCCTGGCTGGTAAACCTCATGTCTCTGACCTAAGATATATCCTTTTTGCTCTGTCTGCCAAGTCAAGAAATACTATATTCTTTTTTGTGTGTGGGTGGGTTGTGGAGCTTGAACTCTGGGCTTAGGCGCTGTCCCTCAGCAGTTCAGCTCAAGGCAAGTGCTTTACCACTTGAGCCCCAGCACCACTTCCCGTGAGAGTCTCAGACTTTCCTGCCCAGGCTGGCTTTGAACCATGACCTTCAGATCTCAGCCTCCTGAGTAGCTAATATTACAAGTGTGAGTCACTGGGGCATAGCAATACTATGTTCTTAAATAGCAGAAGGCTAAAAGGTTTAAGAAAAGGGTCAAACTTCTCTCACTCAGCAACTAAGGAAGGAGCCCTCAAGATACAGTCGCCGCTGCAGGCCAAATGTCGTAACAGTGCCACATTGAGAACTAAGTTTCAATAAGAATTTTGGAGAGGATAGAAATATTAGCACAATAAGAATTTTGGAGAGGATAGAAATATTAGCACTCAACATACTAGTGTGTAGGTGTATGTGTATATGTATGTGTATATACATACATATATAGATGTATACACGCCCAAGCTGGGTTTGAACCACCATCTTCAGGTCTCAGCCTCCTAAGTAGCTAGGATTAAGGCATGAGCCACCAGCTCACTCTGTACATTTTGATAAACATGGGACAAATCAGAACATTGTTTTCATGGCACTGCAAGTCTTGGCAACTACTTGTAAGTGGGAATTGTTGCCTTCAGGGCAGTTTTTTGAGAACAAAATGACATCTAAAATATTTGAAGAGTAACATTCAGCAAGATGTAGCTTACATGGTGACTTTGAGGGTGGAAATGGAACTGCATTTGTGACTCAGTTCATTTTCCTGCACTTTCTATAGCTCTGCTGAACTCAATCTTTGAGATCATATTTGGTAACTTATTTTATTTTCTAATGTCTGCTTAATTTAAAAAGCTGGATTGTGCTAAAAGACGTTAATAACATGCCACTCCTACCCTCAAATCCAGTTACTTTCCATTTTTATAGCTGTTTAGGTTATTTATTTTGCTTCGGTGTTTACTTGTGTTAATTCTTTTTAATAATATGTATTACTTCTGTCCCTGCTCCAGATCTGCATAATTATTATTTACTTGGTATTCTGTAAGTCTTAGATCTCTCTATAACCATTTCTTCCTCCCTCTCTCTGCCAGTCTTGTATCACAGATTCACTTAAATCCATATTCTATGTAAATATTTTCATTGCTACATCTTAAAATATACTTTGTTTAATTCTGACTTAATAATTATGCCTATTTTCACTTATTTTCCTTTACTTTGTAGTTATATTTTCCTGATACTTAAAAACAACTTTCCACATGATCAGATTTTTTAGGTGTTTGTTTGTACCATGAAACGGTCTTCTAGAATGATTAGCCCTTAGTTTTACTACAAATCTGTTATTCTGGAAACTTCTTTCACATGGCAATGTACATTGTTCTATATTGGACCTCTTGTTTTCTAGACACCAGTTTCACAACTTGTATACTCCTTTCTTTGGGTTATCCCCTCCCAGTTGTTTCCTCAGAAAAGAAATAAGTAAAAGGCAAATTTGAGACTTCCCATGGCTACTGGTTCGGTTGATAATTTGGGTGATTATAACAACAATAATAATAGATTAAAAATAGTGTTTGTTAAATTCTATCACATACCCTTGGTTTTGCTTGCTTAAAATTACATCTCCAAGTATCTTGAACCAAGGGTAAAAATCTAACGGCACTGGAAGAACTAAAATATTTGTTTTACCTGGAGATTAAAATGGGGAAGCAACCACATGGTAGCCTTACCCCTGTAATAACATGTCTCTGTAGTTATATCACAGGTGTTCACTATTATGGGGTCTAAGTTGTATGAAGTGTCCTCTTAAGTATCAGTGCTGTGCCATCAGCTTCTACATGCCAATAGAAATGCTAATCTTCATTCTCATATTGGAATGCTACCTTATTTTTCATTTTACCATAATAGTCTTTAAATTTGAAATATCAACAAGTTCCATAACACACTGTACATAGATGTGTTGTGAGAGAATAAAGTCAACCATATATTTTGAGTGATTCCAAAAAGGTCAGTGTTTAAAGCACAGAAAGCAGTCTGGTAGAAGTCTGTACAGTTGTGGTTTCTAATTATACAATTTTTAAAGGACTGCCTGGACATCGGGAAGTTGAAGTTAAATATGTAGACTTTGGAAATACTGCAAAAATAACCGTTAGAGAGATGCGTAAAATAAAGGATGAGTTTCTGAATACTCCAGAGAAGGTAATCTACTTGTTCTGAGTTCTACAAATATGAAAGTACTTTTAGAAGTCCTTTGCTTTTTCCTCCATTGGAAGCATTTCTGTTAACCATCATTCTTGTCTCTAAATAGGTTCTGATAGAAGGGCTATAGGTAAGTATCACTAGATACTATGTAAGAAGTATTATGTGGAGGCTGTGGGGATTGCAGCTCAGTGGTAGAGCACTTGCCTAAACATGTATGATCCTAAGCTCTGCAATAATAAGTATATGGGGCAAATAAATATTCATTATAAATATTTTATGTTTATTTCTAAGTAGTTCCTGGTCTGCAACTTTTAATATATCATTTTGCAGTATATAATGTGGAGGGTTTCACTTTCATGGCACACTGATTGAGAAAAAGTTCATTTCAAAAGTATTGTGATTTTAAGTATATGTATATATACACACACACACACACACACACATAAATATATGTATATATATACCTGCAATAGAAAGAGCAATGTGGAAGAATGTGTAAAAACACTTGAACTGCTGATCTCTGTGAAAAGGAATGTCCAAAGTAGAATAAGGAGGCTTATTTGTAATTTATATTTTCCTATATTATTTAAATTTTTATAAGAAAGATTAGATAAAAAATAGTCCATTAAACCTGCTTTTCTCACTTCTTTCTAACTCTTTAAATGAAAATTTCTAGTATATGAATGTGCAGTACTTCATCAAATATTTAATTCCAATCATTTATAAAGTACTTTCTTATAAAAAGCCATCACACATTTGTTTCTAAATGCAACCACAAAGATTAATTTGTGTTTTGGCAGCTTTTTTTCAGGGCCAAGGATGCTTGGCAAGTACTCTGCCTCTGAGCTCTATGAAGATAACTTTTCTACACTTACCTAGTACTTTAAAAGTACTAAAAGTACTAAAAAGCCCGAAACTAAGTTCACTTAATGGTGGGATTTTGTTTGACACAGGCAATTAAATGTAAGCTGGCATACATTGAGCCATGTAAAAGAGCAGCACAGTGGTCCAAAAAAGCTAAAGAAAAATTTGAAGAAAAGACTCAAGATAAATTTATGACATGCTCAGTTATTAGTAAGTTATTTCCATTTTACTATATAATTACACATAGTTTTATAATAAGGTTGACACTATAGTTTTTGTCTTATCTTAAGAATAAATTTAATGTGGTACAAGTAGTAATAAGAGGTAACATTTGAGATAGGAGGAACGGGATTGTATCTTTAGCTTTAGATTCAAAGTAGATAGGTATGGTAGTGTCAGCTCTTGAGAGGCTGGGAATAAGAGAATCATTTGAGCCCAGTAATTTGAGGCCAGCCTGCATAACATAGGAAAATCATTTCAAAAAACAAAGATCAAGTCCCCTTTGACAATGCCTCTTGAGCTCAAAAGCCATATATATTAGCTTCATTTATTTGTGTGCATTTTTGCTGAAGCTCTATCTCTGTCCTTGTCATATTGATGCTAATGTTTAATTTCCAGGCAAGTGAGGGGAAGTGGTACATGACTGGTGAATAGGTTTTGTTTCTTGGTGGGGTTTTTTTTTGTGCTTTGGTTTTTTGTTTATAGGTTATCTGCATATTTTTTCAACAGAACAGTTTGGATCCAAAATTTTGGCTGTCCACTAGCCCACAATTTTCTGAAACAATAGGTTCTCAGAATCTTTAAAGCAAGGACATTTGAATTTAATCCGGAAAACAGTTAAAATGGCAAAGGTTCAAAATACATACAGTATATTTGTTCCCTATTGGAACAAAAGACTTCATATAGGAGGAGTATGAAACCAAAGAACTAAAAGAGTTATAAAAGTAGGATTATATAGGTTTAATATGACAGCATTACTTAGTTGTTCCTGGTAATTTTCTGAGCCATGGAAAAAAAGTAGCTGACATGGGCTGGGAAGGTGGCTCAGTGGTAAAGCGCTTGCCTTGCATGCATGAGGCCTTGGGTTCGATTCCTCAGCACCACATAAGCAAAAAGAAAGAAGCTGGAAGTGGCGCTGTGGCTCAAGTGGTAGAGCACTAGCCTTGAGTTGAAGAGCTGAGGGACAGCGCTCAGGCCCAGAGTTCAGGCCCCACGACCGGACCCAAAACAAACAAACAAACAAAAAAAGTAGCTGACATGTACTCTTACAAATGGGTAATGTAGAATATTACTGTTGATATTTTTAATTTGGAATCATTCTGAACAGCTATCAGCCACTCATTTAAAAGTATGGGCATATAGTCATCTCAGTGCATACTTTTGACAAGTATTTCCTAAACAAATTCTGGCTGTCATTTATTGAGCAAGTTCTCTGGGCTGTGTACTGTATAAATAGATACATGAAATATAAATCTTGGCCTC
This sequence comes from Dipodomys spectabilis, assembly GCF_019054845.1. Lineage (NCBI taxonomy): Eukaryota > Metazoa > Chordata > Mammalia > Rodentia > Heteromyidae > Dipodomys > Dipodomys spectabilis. The sequence continues at coordinate 25,577,576 of NW_024870772.1, read as the reverse complement.
AGTTAATTACTAGTCTATGATATACATCTAACAAGCCAATTTAGTTTCTGGAGGAAAAGTTACATGGTTACTCCTATAAAGCAAAAAGACAGAAATATCCTGTTAGGAGTTCTAGATTGAGTTGGTTCTGTTCTAGATTTTGTATTCTTATTTAAAAAAAAAATACTAAGACAAACTGGGTGCTGGTAGCTCACACCTATAATCCTTGCTACTCAAGACTGAGATTTCAGGATTGTGGTTCAAAGCCAGCCTAGGCAGGAAAGTCCACAAGACCTCTCTCTCTAATTACCAAAAAAAGCCAGAAGTGGAGCTGTGGCTCAAGTGGTAGAGTACTAGCCTTGAGCAAGAAAGTTCAGGAACAGTGCCCAGGCTCTGGGTTGAAAGGCCCAGGACCAACACCCAGAATCCTAAGACATTTTTATACTTGGAAAAGCTATAAACCCTCACAAATAATTACTAGCCTGAATATTCACTTTGCCCTTTTAAGAGTTGATTGAATTTAGAGCAATCTAAAACTACAAAAAATATTTCTGATGGATGTTTGTTTTTCTGAATTTAAAAGCTTTATACTGTTTTAGCTCAAGCCCTAGCAAATAGCACACAATAACCTAAAACCATTTTTATGCCATAATACAGATAATACTACTTGAGAGTACAAATGCTGTTTTAACTAGAGAAACTAACCCTTTATCAAGAAACTTCCTTGCATACTAAAGATAGAAATTGTTTCCAATTTTTTCATTTTCTTATGATACCTAGGTTTGATGTTGGGACCTCAGGCTTGCTAAGAAGACACTTTACCACTTGAGCCCTGTTTCCAAATATTTTTTATAGAAAATTGCCTCATTTAGTGTGTTTTGCAGTACATTACTGCATTCATTTTTTCCCTAAAATGAATCTTATGCTTTTACAGAAATTCTAGAAGATAATGTGCTGTTAGTTGAGCTTTTTAATTCTTGCTGTGCTCCTGGGATGATTCCTACTAGTATTAATGACCAACTTGTCAAAGAAGGGCTAGCATCTTACGAAGCAGGGTAAGTAAGTACACAGGTAAACTTACATTCTTTAGTAATATTTCAGTCACAGAAGAGAAACTGGAATTTCCTGTTTCTACATCAAAAGGAAAAAAAGTGGAGAAGAATAATTGAGTCATTGGTTTGATGAGTAGAATAGCTTTTCCTTTCATCTCTAAGGGACTTTAAGAAAAAGGCTTCTCAAGATTGAGACCAGCATCTTATTTCCAGGTCAAATGTCTGCTTTGGCAGCCCCATGTACTTGTCTGAGAGAGATGGAAAGAGAAATATCAAGGTATAGAATAAGCATAGTGCTAGAGTAGTCCACATTCCGATTTGGAGAAATGTAAACATTCCTGTTTCAAAGGGAAAGTTTAAGTATAGCCAAGCTTAAGCCCTTGTGCTCATTCCCACCAAAGACTGGTAGAGGTAGTCCCAGTGGTAGAGGTAATCCCAGAAGCAGAAGGGCAGAATGGCAGCAAGAAAGAATGAGAGAGTTTGTAGAACAAGACCAAGAATCCTTCCACAATACATTTTTGCAATGTTGGATGTTCCCTAAAAGGTTCTACAGAAATCCCATGCATAACCTCAAGAAAGCCAGTATTTGGATAGTACCCAGATGTAATGCCCATCAGCATAAGCCAGAGAGATAATGACAACCAGAACCTGCCTCTCCTCCTAGTATTTATTGTCTGTGTCCATTCCCCCATCTACCCTCATACCGGAGGAGCAGGAAGAGAGTAAGGGCCTCTTCCGTTCCCCCATCTCAAATGAAGGAGGAAAGAAGAGCAGACATTTAAACTATATTGTACTTACATTTTTTTCTTATTAAACTCAGGATTACCAAGTTATATATACACAGTTAAACAGTAAAGTTTTCTTTAAGATGCATAGTTAAATGTATTTGGACAGGCATATTGGGTCATGTATCTATCATCTCAGTCAAGAGTTTTTTAAATGACTAAATTTAGTAATTGTTATAAACATTACAATAAGAAGCAGTAAATTATAGCTGAAACTTGTTCATCTTTAAACCTAAGCGAGTAACAGCATAAATATTTTGCCAGTTATGTTTCCTGCTAACCTTTGCTATTTTTTTCAGTTATACCCTCAAAGATAACTCTAAAAAGCATACTGAAGTATGGGATCCTTCTCCAGAAGAAATTATTTCAAATGAAGTAAACAACTTAAATCCTGTGCCTGTAAAATCTCTACCTAATGAAAATTTCCAGTCATTCTATAATAAGGAACTGCCCGTGCATATCTGTAATGTAGTATCTCCTGAGAAGATTTATGTTCAATGGCTACTCACAGAAAACTTACTTAATAGGTATATAATGAAACCATATTGCCTACAGTTTTACTCTTCCTATGTTTTGTTGCACAGAAATAAGTGTATAATTTTAAAATTAATAAGTTTATTTCAGCTAGAGGAGTCTTTAAACTGTTGAAGTATAAAGTAGATCTGTTCATTATTTTTAGTGTTAGAATTAGTTCTAGTGCCTACCCCTTGGTAGTTGTATTTGCATGTTGGAGATAACAGTGGTAATGATATGGATAATCCTTTCATGTCTTGGAGATTAATTCTAGTACAGAGATGAACAAATAGTGTGGCAGCTTGTGGTAATGTGCATTTGGGGAAGAAGGCAGCTTTACAACAAAGCACATCTCATAGAGACAGTGGCGTTTGAAAAGGGCCATGAAGGGCCCTGTGAGCATCTCAGGGAAGTTCATCTTGGACAGAGGGAAGAGCTAGTTTGAGGTGGGAGTATGCTTTGTACCTTTCAAAGAACATGGTGCTCAGTTTGGCTGGAGTAGAATGATCAAAGGGAAAAGTCAAATATGTGAGCAGGGACAGAATGGGAATACTGGGGAAAGTGAAGGAAGAGGTGACATTGTCCAAAACAGAAATGTACTCATTACATGATTTATGAAATAGTAGCCCCTCTGAACAACACCTAAAAATAACAAAATTATATTTAAAATTTTATATTACAAAATTTAATCTTTTTTATTATAGTTTAGAAGAAAAGATGACAGCTACTTACAAAAACTCAGAATGGGAACCTACTAAATGGGAAAGTGATATGCATTGTGCTGTTAAGGTCCCAGATAAAAATCAATGGCGAAGAGGCCAGATCATCAGAATGGTTACAGACACACTGGTAGAGGTAAAGGCAGAGTTTAAAACATGAAAGTGAATTGATTTTCTTTTTTTCTTAGATTATTCAGTTTTTATTATGCTTTTTAATTCACCAAAAATCATTAAATGTTTGGGCTGGGAAGGTGGCTCAGTGGTAGAGTGCTTGCCTTGCATGCCTGAGGCCCTGGGTTCGATTCCTCAGCACCACATAAGCAGAAAGAAAAAAGCCAGAAGTGGCGCTGTGGCTCAAGTGGTAGAGCGCTAGCCTTGAGCTGAAGAGCTGAGGGACAGCACCCAGGCCCAGAGTTCAGGCCCCACGACTGGACCCAAAAAGAATAAATAAATAAATAAATGTTGTCTTTCCATACTTAAAATATTGTTTTTGTAGGTCTTGCTATATGATGTGGGGGTTGAACTAGTAGTGAATATTAACTGTTTAAGAGAACTTAAAGAAGATCTCAAGACAATGGGAAGATTATCTTTGGAGTGCTCTCTTGTTGATATAAGGTAGTTTTATGCTAAGTAAATTAGTATTTTACTTATTGAATGTTAGTCATTTAAAATATTGTAATAGTTTTCTGTTTTAATTTTGCTAATATGAAACTTCCATAAAATCTGGTTAATTCAGAGGTTTAAGAGGAAGAAAATAGGACTGGCACACACCCATAATCCTAACTACTCAGGAGGTGAAAGTAAGAGGGTTGCAATCCAAAACAAGAGGTAAAAGCATAAGACCTGATCTGAAAAAACAAACTAAAAGCAAAAGGAAGTGGTAGAGCACCCACCTAGCAAATAGGCCTCCTAAGAAGGAAGGATAAATATTTGGGGCCTGTAACTGTAGTGGTATTAAGGAAATAGAAGTAGACTTAAGATGAAAGGTACCTAGATAGAATTCAAACTGTGGAGAAAGACTTTAGAACAACAACAAAGAAGAAATAAAATTTATTTCCTAAATATTAAATTGTATGGAAAGCTAAATATATAAATTTTAGAGTGAGTTATGGAAGATAAAGGAATATTAATATGTCATGTTTTTAAGCCTGCTGGAATCTCACTATAAAAATGGTGCAGTGTAGCATTATTTACCATAGCTAAGATATGGAACCAACCCATATGCCCCCTCAGTAGATGAACAGTCAAGAAAATGTGATGTGTGTGTGTGTGTGTGTGTGTGTGTGTGTGTGTGTGTATACACAATGGAATTCTATGCCTCCAGAAAGAATGACATCACCCCCATTTGTTAGGAAATGGAAAGACTTGGAAAAAATTATATTAAGTGAAGTAAACCAGGCCCAAAGAAACATAAGTCTGATGGTTTTCCTTATTTGCAATAACTAGTATAAGTCTAAGACAAGCAGAAAAGGTCCAAAACTAAGTACATATGATCATATAAGGTGATGATAAGTGAAATGAACCCCAAGATAGGGACACAACTGTTTTTTTCTTGCTTGCTATTGTTTTTAACGTACTTAAAATGTACTATGTGATTTTTTTTGTTTCTTTTTATGTTCTCCCATGGTATAACCCCTGTTTTCACTATATTTGATGTCAGTGCCCTGCATCTTATATATACATTTCTCTAATTTGGGGAGGGAAATAACAAAATGCTTAAATAAGGATACAGGTTGACCCATTGTAACAATGAGATGTACAAGACACTATGTTGAAAACGAACTTTACAACTTAGGGGGAGGGAGGAGTTGGGGAGGTGGGGCAGGAAGGGATGGTAGGGGGAAAACAAAGGAGGCGGTAACAATGCTCGATAGGAAATGTACTTATTACCTTACTCATGAAACTGTAACCCCTCCATACAGTATTTCTATAATAAAAAAATATTAAAAATAGTGCAGTTTAGCCAGGTGCCAATAGCTCACACCTGTAATACTAGCTACTCAAGAGGCTGAGATCTAGGAATCTCAGTTTGAAGCCAGCCTGGGCAGGAAAGTCTGTGAAACTGATCTCCAATTAGCCATCAAAAAAAGAAAAAAGCCAGAAGTGGAGTTGTAGCTCAAGTGGGAGAATGCGACCAGCCTTAAGCAAAAGAGCTCAGAGACAGTACCCAGGCCCTGAGTTCAAGCCCCACAATAGACACATATACAAAAGTGCAGTTTATATAGTAAAACTGTAAAACCAAAGACCACACAGTCATTATCTACAACAAAACTTGGTGACAAGTCTAAACAAGAAAGAATGACTGGAAAGTAAAACAGTCTAGAGTGGGTAGAAGCTAGCAGGTAAGAGAAAGGGCTGACAGATGGTGAATGAGGATGAATATGGTCTACAGAATTTATTTGCATGCCTGAAAATAGAACAGTGAAACCTGTTGAAATTGTTTTAAGAAAGGAGAGTGTGGTAAAGGATTGTGATCGAGGGAGAAAGGTTAATGGAATGCATTGTATACAGTAATTCCCTGCCCCCCCAGTAAAACTAATATATGGGAGTAAAGAAGAAAGCTTGGCAACAGGTGACCCCTGTGAGCGCCCAAATATCACCATGTGGGGTATATGGTAAACCTGGAAGGAAGGCTGACTAGGATTGTGACACTCTGAACAGTAGCATTTCATTGAGCATGCTGGCTCATGTGAGAGGGAAGTGATACTGGATGCAATTCATAGCTGAATGAGAAGTATGTAATGGTCAAAGTTCCATGATACTGAAGGCTTCTGAGCTGTATGACTTCTTAGAGGAAACTAGTCTCCCTTTCTATGACCCCCACACTGAGGAAAACTACCAATTCTATTTGAGAAAGATAGTAGATCCAAATTGAAGTAGGAGAGAGAAGCAGAGGAACAAGATCTCAGAATATGAGGCCATATCTTCTGTCACTTAGGGAAAAGCAACAGAAAATTTTACAGTCATTAAGCTAGAAAAGCAACTCCTAAACATGAAGGAAAGTATTTCCTGTAAAACATGAGCAGGGGAATAAACTTCAGTCAAATATTTTTCAAATGATGTTTTTAAAAAGCCAAATACATACTCAAAGGCAGTGAAAAAATCTACCAAAAAAGGCACGTACAAACTATAATCTGATATTTCAAAATAAACTAGAAGAAAATGAAACTATGCTAGATGTTTTGAAAGCACATTAGAATTAGAGAACTCAGAAATATGATTACTAGAGAAAAGGGAAGATTTGAAAAGTGGCGACAGAACTCAGGAAAGAATTGCAAGTGAAATAGCAATAGTAGACTTAAGTCTAATCCTAGCTATTTGGGAGGCTGAGATCTGAGGATCCTGGCTCAACAGCCTGGTGGGCAGGAAAGTCCATGAGTCTTATTTCTAACCACCAAAAAGCTGCAAATGGAGCTGTGGCTCAAGTGGTAGAATGCTATCTTTGAGCAAAAAAAAAGCACCTCAGACACACAAAAAAAAGTACAGTAAAGTAGAAAAAATACAAAAGCAAATAATGCAATTGATAAAGAACTTCCCTGAGACACTTATATCCAACTAAACACCAGAAAAACAGAAGTGGCGCTATAGCTCAAGTGGTAGAGCACTTGCCTTGAACCGAAGAGCTGAGGGACAGCGCCAAGAGTTCAACCCCACAACCGACCAAAAAAAGGAAAGTCTAATAAGCCTTGTACTTCTGGACCCTGGACTCATTACATTACAGATACCATCTCACTTAATCCTCACAACACACCTTTAAGTTAAGAATAAGATATTATCTAAGGAACAATCTTAAAGAGATTTTTTTTTATCCAAGGTAAAATAATCTAACTGCCTAGTATTTTAAACTTATCTGAATCCAAAACTAGAACTTTATACTAACACACTGCTTTTTTTTTTTTTTTTGTCGGTAGTGGGGCTTGAACTCTGGGCCTGGGCTCTGTCCCTCAGCTCTTCAGCTCAAGGCGAGCGCTCTACCACTTGAGCTACAGCGACACTTCCGGTTTTCTGGTGGTTTATTGGAGATCAGAGTCTCACGGTCTCTCCTGCCCGGGCTGGCTTTGAACCGCGATCCTCAGATCTCAGCCTCCTGAGTAGCTAGGATTACAGGCGTGAGCCACCAGCGCCCGGCACTGCTATTTTTATCGAGATAAAATAATCATCATAAAATTGACTCTTGCTATCCTAACTGTATTTTGTAATCTTAAAACATTTTTATTGCTGTGCAACACTCACCAGAACATTTTCATGTTCCCTACTAAAATTCTACATTCATCATACTGGAGCTTGAACTCAGCCTCTTACTTGTTAGGAAAATGTTCTACCACCTGAGCAACAGATCCAGCCTCTTTTTGCTTTTGCTTTGGTTATTTGGATTTTGCTTAATATCTGGGCCAACCCAAGCTGCAGTCCTTTTTGTGGTTCCCCCCTTTTTTGGGGGATGATGGGTATCACCACTGTGCCTAGCCATTGAGTTTCCCTATTGCTGGTAGTACAGGACATACTACTCCACCCAGTTACTGGTTATATGAGGTCTCAAGAACTTCTGTTTGTCTGGGTGAGCCTCAAGCCATGACCCCCCCCCCCAATCTCTTATCTCTCAAATAGCTGAGTTTATAGGCTTGAGCCACTGCATCTGGCACAATATTTTTTGATGTGGTAAATACCTTTAGATGTCCAAAAGTTAGTATTTATGTGTATACATAATCATAGAAAAGCCTTACTATTAGACTGATTTTTATTTGTAAAGATCTGAATAGAGTTGCCCTCCATATCTGCAAGTTTCATATACTGGATTCAACCAACTTCAGACTGATTTTAATCTGTACTGAATATCAACAGACTTCTTGCCTTGTCATAACTCCCTAAACAATGTAGTACAGCAACTATTTATATAGTATTTTTATTTTGATATTATATGTCATCTAGAGATAATTTAAAATAGAAGGAAGGATATGCATGAAGGTGGGTTCTCTGTTTATATAAGGGACTTAAGCGTCTGTGGATATTGGCAGCCAAGAGATGGCATGGAATTCCCCCTAAATACCAAGGGGTAGTCATAAATAGTAAGCCATAACTGACTTAGAGGAATCTATCAATAATTTAAGATTCTTAGATTAAGCTTATCGTAAGAACACTCACACAGTTACTCAGTTTCAACTCTGCATACTAAAATAGATGATGAAGCTGAGTACTTTTGATTAATTTGCCCAAGATTATTTGAACTGCCTGTGGTGTGTGTGTCTCTGTGTGTGTACGTACCAGTCTTGTGGTTTGAACTCAGAGCCTGGGAACTATCCCTGAGCTGCCTTTGCTCAAAGATGGCACTCTACAATTTGAGCCAGAGTTCCACTCAAGACCAGAACTTGAACTCAGTACATTTTTGCTCATTGGCTGACACTAGCAACTGAGCCATGACTCCAGCCGTTGGCTGTTTCTTTTTAGTAGTTTATTATTAGAGATAAGAGTCACACAGATTTTTCTGCCCAGGCTGGCTTTGAACTTCATTCCTCAAATCTCAGTATTCTGAATAGCTAGCAAGCCTGAATCACTGGTGCCCAGATTTGTCAAATTTTTAATGAACATCTTTACTATGCATTATTATTTACCATTCAATCTTTGACCAAAGAAATAAACTCTATAGTCTGCTAATTTTTATAATCATTCAGAATTATATGGCTAAATTAAAAGTTTTGAGTAATTTTTTGAATCTGTAGTTAAATCACAATTTAAAATAATCATTGAAAGTTTTGAGCTGGGTGCTAGTGCCTCATACTTGTAATCCTAGCTACTCAGGAGGCTGACATCTGAGGACAGAGGTTCAAAGCCAGCCTGAGTAGGAAAGTCTGTGAGACTCTCATCTCCAATTAACCATCAGAAAACCTGAGGTGGCACTGTGGCTTAAAAAGGCAGAGTGCTAGCCTTGAGCACTTTCGCTCAAGGACAGCACCCAGGCCCTGAGTTCAGGCCCCACAACCAACAAAAAAGTTTTGTAAACTATGGAGGTTTATATTTATGGATAGTGACTCAGATTAGATTTGAATTACATAAACTTCCAAAAATGTGGAGTAGGCTTGCATTTTTTTCCATTAAGTATTTCTGTAATGGTTTTCATGTACCTGGCATGGTGCTAGACATTAGGGGAAAATGATGATAGGAGAGCATATCGACTGTGCTCCCAGTGTTTTTTATTTGTTCACATATAGGAAATGTATCATGACTTACTGCACCTATGTTTTAGGAGTTGTCATGTAGCTGCAGAAAAGATACACATAAATAAGCATTGTGATTGGACTTTAAGTAAACAGGGATACACCAAAGGCCATGCAGAAACATGAATCCAGGTTCACATTTATTTCTTACTACGTGTATATATATATGTGTGGTTCAGACTGAATATGCATGTGTTTGTGTATAATACCTGTATCTTCCAATATGCTAGGCTATAGTTAGAGCATCTGTAGTTATTTTTTATTTTAGACCAACTGGCGGGAGTGACAAGTGGACAGCTACAGCTTGTGATTGTCTTTCTTTGTACCTCACTGGAGCCATAGCGACTATAATCTTACAGGTGGGCAGTAGGGTAAGCAATTACTGCAGATATGTATTGATTGTATCACTAATGTTTTCCATTATGTCAGTTTCTTTTCATTGTTTTGTTTTGGTGGGATAGGGTCTTACATATAAACCAGGCTTGCCTTAAACATGTGATTTTTCTTACTCAGCCTCCAGTTTTACTTGAGAAAGTAATAGCAAGCTATCTGGATTTTATTGCAAGCTTTGTTGTCTATGTCATCTATTCATAATAGATGTTCAGACAAATGATTATATGAATGAGTCAAAATATGTCTTGGCCAGGCAAGTAACTTATGCCCATAACCCCAGCTACTCATAAGTTGGAGACTAAGAGAATCAAGATCCAAGGCCAGCCCAGGCAAAATGATGGCAACCAACAAGCCAAGCATGATGGTTCACCCCTGGAATCACAGTTATTAAGAGATAGTAGGTAGGATGCTTATAGTCTGAAATAAAAATGTGAGACCCTAGCTGAAGAAATAAAGCTAAAAAGAGCTTGGGGAGTGCCTTCCTAGTAAGGATGAGACCAAACCTCAGTACCAAAGAAGCATTTTCTAAAATAATCCACTGACTTGTACCTAGTATCCTAGCTACTTAGGAGTCTGAGATCTGAGGATCACAATTCAAAGCCAGGCAGGCAGGAAAGTCTAAGATTCTTCAATTAACCACCAAAAAGCTGGTGGTAAAGCACTGGCCTTGAGCACAAAGCTCAGGGACAGTGCCCAGGCCCTAAGCTCAAGTTTCACAACTAGCACAAAAAATAAAATAGGCTTGATTTGAAATTTTTGCATATTAAAAATACATATATGTTAGACTATACTTCTGAATCCTTTTGATAGCTTTTTACCAAAATGAAAAACTAGGACCTAATGAAGTAAAAAGTAATTATAAAGCTGGGTGTACATGGCTCACCCCTGTAATCCTAGCTACTCAGAAGGTTGAGATCTGAAGTTCACAGTTTGAGGCCAGCCACTACAGGAAAATCCATGAGACTCTCACCTTCACCTAACAACCAAAAAGCTGAAAGTGGGGCTGTAGCTCAAATGGTAGAGCACTGGCCTTGAACAAATAGAGCTAAGAGATGGCATCCTGTTCAAGCTCCAGGATTGACACACAAGAAAAGTAACTATAGGTGACAAAATGAGTATGTATGTATGATATGTCAGTATGGACTTGAGAAGAGGCATCTATTACTTTAGAATACTTAAAAATCTTTTCACTTTTTCCTCATTTGAAAATGTTACTGAATAGATTAGAATTTTCTTACACAATTTTCCATGTTACCATGTTTGTTGTGCTTTCTCCATTTTTATTATTTTTCCAGATACAAAATAGATTTTTCGTATTTGCTCTAATTTTTCATAAGGAAAAAGTCACACTGTGGAAAGTATAACGTGGTTCTATCATTTATAAGGAGTTTAGGAGATTAGAGAATTGTTCATTAGTAGTGTGTCTACCTCATTTGGGTTGGAAAGAAGTTGTTTTAGTACCATTGGGGGGGGGAGTACATTTCACCTGATAATAAAGACTTCCTCATCCATTTCACAAAAAAAGAAGACCTGAAACTAAATGGAAAATTAAACAAAATTATCCCTATTGACGCCATATGTTTTCCATCTGGTGTATTTAAATGTCAAAATATGTTACTCAGTTGGGCTTTTTCTTTTACTTGAAGAAATGTAACATAATTGTAATCTTACAAGCAGTATACTTTTGCATTTTTGTATCTCATATTCTACTTTTAAATCTCTGCAGGAAAACCACACAACATGGCCATTACCTGTGAAAATTTACTGTAGAGATGAAAAAGGAGATCGAGTTGATGTTTCTAAATACTTGATTAAAAAGGGTTTGGCTTTAAGAGAGAGAAGGTATCGAATTTTGAATTTTTCTTGACATCATTGTGTGATTTGACACTTTTTTTTCTTGCCTACGTAAATCCCCATGTACTTTCTTTTCTGTTGCTGTTGTTCTGGTCCTGGAGCTTAAACTCAGGGCCTAAGCACTGACCTCAACTTTTTGGATCAAGGCTAGTGCTCTATCACTTGAGTCAGAGCTCCATTTTGGGCTTTTTTGGTAGTTATTTGGCGATATGAGTCTCACAGACTTTCCTACCTGGGCTGACTTTGAACTGCAGTCTTCAGATTTTACCCTCTTGAGTAGCTAGAATTACAAGCATAAGCCACCATCACCCAGTTTTTCCATGTACTTTAAAACCCAGATTGCATCTTACTTGCCCTCAAAGATTTATAAATTAACCCCCCATGAGCCAGCTCAAAATTGCTCATTTCTTTATTCATAGTCACTAGCTCATGTATACTGGCTTTTATACTTTCCCCTTTTTCTCTGTCATTTATATTACAATACCTTTCAATGCCGAAGGAAAAGAAAACCGGTGAGTACCATATCTGAGTCCTTTGGGCATCCTTTTCTTTAAAATGGTTAGCCTTTATGTTGGTACATAAGGCTAGTTGGTACATATAACATGTATTTATGCAGCACAAAAATGAGCAGCCAAAAAAGTAATGGACCTATTTAACGATTTTTTCAGGTACTAAATTTTGGAGTTAAGCAACATTGGTCTAAGGGAGCAAAAGTAAAATGTTGCTGTAGCCCTAGGTTTCTCTTCTCTCTCTCCTAGATGTGGAGATACGTTGTAATCTCAAACGTCTGTTCCAGGTAGCTGCTTTGTGCTATACATGCCAGATCTCTTTACATGTAATTGCTTTAAAATCAGTCCTGATGAGATAGAATGAGAAGTCAGCCACAAAATGTAGCCAAGGCTAGGTGGTCTGATGTGGTAGGTAAATGAGACCAGAGCTGCCTGGGCAGATAGCCTTGCTTCATGTTTTTAATCCTACATGTGGGCTCTGTTTGCTTTAGGTTAAAGTAATTCTTGATAAATAGTTCAAGTAAATGCTATGGATGTTATCTGCACCAATTTTTTTTAACTACTGTTACATCATGAAAACTAGTAGTAGTCTTAACGTGCAGGGCTTGGGCGGAGACGTTGGAGATACGATATAGTTAAATGGAGGCATGATGTAGCTATGTCAACAGTGCTCCTTAAAGAAAAGTACAAGAAATTAAACAAAAAGCTATAATTTGCTAAAACCCAGCCAATGTTAATGTTGCATTCTAGAATTTTAATTTTTATAGTAAAGCTTGCTTTTTCTTCAATAAACAGACAATAACACAAAGTTTTAGAAATCAACTAAATATACCTGCATCTAATAACGAGTACCTTTTTTTTAAAGTGACATGAGCCAGGTGCCAGTGGCTCATGCCTGTAATCCTAGCTACTCAGGGGACTGAGATCTGAGGATCACAGTTCAAAGCCAGCCTAGTCAGGAAACTCTGTGAGACTCCTCTCTCCAATTAACCACCTGAAGACTGGAAGTGATGCTCTGGTTCATGTGGTAGAGCGTTTGCCTTGAGCCGAAGAGCTCAGGAACAGCACCTAGGCCCAGAGTTCAAGACTTACAACTAACAAACAAAAATAAGTGACTTATGTGTTCTTTTTGTATCATTTTATTAGTGTTACTAACTTCGCCATATGTACTGTTCTAACTGTAGACTATATTAGAATCAACTTGAAGGTGTTGTATTTTCCAACAGTATAGTACTTGAAGTAAACTTACTAGATTTTAAGAGCGAATAGCATATAAGTATGAATAAGTAGTTTAAAACGCCTAAGTGAAATTACATTGGTTTTTCCCCCATCACTCTGATTTATAATTTAAAATAACTTGTATTGTAACTTAAATTATTCTTCCTTTCATATAGAAAACTAGGCAAATATATCTTATACTTGAGCAAACATTTTCTTTAAATCTTAGGTAAGTTTGAAAGATTCTTTTCATATGTTTCTCAGATTTTTACACTTGTTACTGTTTGATATGTTCTTTTATGGATATTACAGAACTAATAAATCAGATCACAACCGTTCATCTGATAAGTCTCTAGAAACGCCTCTGGAACAAGGAGACTTCATCATTCCTGAGTGTAATAAATTTAACACTGACAAAAAAGCTGCTGATACAATCAATGAACCAAAGATATCTGAAGTGAAAGAAAAAATGCCAGAAACAAGAATCACTGGATGCTATAAACCACCAGCTATTCCTAACATGGACGTGTTTGAGGCAATAGTCACTTGCATTGGTGATGATGGAACTATATTTGTGGTCCCTAAATCATCAGGTAAGGTCTTCTTCGTTAAGAAGGATTTGTTAGTAACTCTGGGCCTAGAGGCTCAAGTTCTGTAGTGTGATAGACACAGTTGGAATACTTGAACTTCATTTTCAAATGCTTGCTAGGACTAAACACTTGTACAATGTATCCATATAAATTGCTTTTAACACTGACTAGAATATAAAAGCTATCTGAGTTTTTTCCATTTTATTTTTTTCTTTTAATTTTATTGTCAAGGTGATGTACAGAGGGGGTACAGTTCTGTCAGTAAGGTAGTGAGGACATTTCTTGCTGAACTTCTTACCCCTCCCTCATTTTTTCCCTCTTTTCCTCCCTCCCATCCCCCCCAAGTTATACAGATCATTTCCCACCTAGTTTCTTGTGAGATCACTGTTGCACTGGTTCCCCCTTTGTCTCGCCATTTTTGTATATATAAACATATACAATACCTAATGTGGCAGTAGTGTGTTCATAATTATGAATGCTATTTTCAGTATAAGAAAAAAGGAAATGCTGGGTGCCAGTGGCTCACGCCTATAACCCTAGCTATTCAGGAGGCTGAGATCTGAGGATCACGGTTCAAAGTCCGTGAAACTCTTTATTTCCAATAAACCACCAGAAAACTGGAAGTGGTGCTGTAGCTCAAGTGGTAGATCACTAGCCTTGAGCTGAAGAGCTGAGGGACAGCGCCCAGGCCCAGAGTTCAAGACCCACAATTGACCAAAAAAAAAAAGTAACTTGTATGTACAAGATGCAGGGCACAGGAATCAAATACAGTGGGGAGAGGAAGGGAAATAACAAAATGCTGAAATAAGGATACAGCTTGACCCATTGTATTGATGAGATGTACCAGACAATATGCTGAAAACCTTACAACTTGGGGGAGGAGGGAAGGAAGGAGTTGGGGAGGTGGGTAGGGAAGGGATGGTAGGGGAAAAACAAAAGAGGGGTAACAATGCTGGCTAGGAAATGTACTCATTATCTAACTCATGAAACTTTACCCCCTCTCTACAGTATCTTTACAATAAAAAATATATATATATATATATATATATATATATATTTTTTTTTTTTTTTTTTTTTTTTTTTTTTTTTAAAGCCAGGCACTGGTGGCTCACACCTGTAATCCTAGCTACTCAGGATACTGAGATCTGAGAATCACAGTTCAAAGCCAGCCCAGGCAGGAAAGTCTGTGAGACTCTTATCTCTAATTAACCACCAGAAAACCGGAAGTGGCCCTGTGGCTCAAGTGGTAGAGCATTGGCCTTGAGCTGAAGAGCCCAGGGAGAGCACCCAAGCCCAGAGTTCAAACCCCATGACCAACCAAAAAAAAAAATTTTTTTTAATCACAAAAAAGAAAAAAGTAACTTGAAATTTCCATTTTCAGTTTAGTGACAGATTGAATAACATTTTCAGATGAAATAAAATACCCTTGTTATTTAACATTTACTAAGTTGACATGAAAATAAACAGGATATAAAACCAGTGTGAAAACATTGGAAGTTAGACCTGTCTCCTCTGGGTTGTTTCAGGATTGTATGTAAAACCCTGAGCTTCCTCTCTGATAACTGTACAAAATTCAAGGTAAAGGAAAGGCTCCTTCACTCAAAGTGAGAAATCTAAACCAAAGCCCTCACATGAAGATAGAATCCTAAAGAAATCCTCCCACAGTTCATAATTAAAGTCAGAGTGCTCACCATCATTATGATTTGTTATGATTATTAACGACGGTGACTTTTAAATTATTGTGGAAGTCCTGGTCAGTTCCAGGCAAATGAGACACAGTTTGGGAAAACAAAGCATAAAGGAATGTGGCATGGCTAAAATGGTAGTGAAACTGCACAGCAAATGTGAGGCACTGATTTCAAATCCCAGGACTTCCCCTTCCCCAAGAAAAAGTATTTTAATAATTTGAAGGTGAGAAAAATATTTGTAAGCTTAAAAAATTAAGGGAAGGGCTGGGAATGTGTCTTAGTGGTAGAGTGCTTGCCTAACATGCATAAAACCCAGGATTCAATTCCTCAGTACCACATAAACAGAAAAGGCCAGAAGTGGTGCTGTGGCTCAAGTAGTTGAGTGCTAGCCTTAAGCAAAAGAAGCTCAGGGACAGTGCTCAGGCCCTGAGTTCAAGCCCCAGACTGACAAAAAAAGGACAATAACAAAGGACTGAATTACTTGGTTAGATAGAAATAGGAACTTCCATTGTTGAAAGGTATTATAAACTTGTGATAAACCTTTCCATACAAAGAATACTTAGGAAAACTGGAGAATTCAAATGATGGGAAGTACTATTGTCAGTGTCCTGGGTTTCATAGTGTGCTGTAGTTAAATGCAAGGTGTTGCTGACAGGAGCTGGGTAAAGGGCACATGATACCTTCCTATCTACTAGCTCAATTTCCTGTATAATTACTTCAAAATAGCTAAAAATTGTGTAATGTTGTAGGTGTGAAAGAATACATATAAAGCACTTACATAAAAACATTAAAATGAGTAGCTATATCCACATACATGCAGGATAAGAAACATTACTAGGCCCTTAAAAGACCTATGCACAAGAACTTGACCATATCCCTGTATTGAATTTGACACTTTCATTCCTTGCTTCTCTTTTCCTTTTTTTTGAGTCAGTCATAGGGCTTGAACTCTGGACCTGGACACTGTCCCTCTGCTCTTCAGCTCAAGGCAAGTGCTCTACCACATGAGCCCCAGTGCCACTTCCAGTTTTCTGGTGGTTTATTGGAGATAAGAATCTCAGAAACGGGCTGGGAAGGTGGCTCAGTGATAGAGTGCTTGCCTTGCATGCCTGAGGCCCTGGGTTCGATTCCTCAGCACCACATAAGCAAAAAGAAAAAAGCTGGAAGTGGCACTGTGGCTCAAGTGGTAGAGTGCTAGCCTTGAGCTGAAGAGCTGAGGGACAGCGCCCAGGCCCAGAGTTCAGGCCCCACGACTGGACCCAAAAAAAAAAAAAAAAGAGTCTCAGAAACTTTCCTGCCTGGGCTGGCTTTGAACCGCAGTCCTCAGATCTCAGCCTCCTCAGTAGCTAGGATTACAGGCGTGAGCCACTGGCACCTAGCAGGGCCTGCATTTAAACAAGTTTGGAGGTTCTCTGTGAAAAAAAGAATAGAAAAAAAATCACAACGTATTTCTGGAGGCTCAGGACCCTTTCAGAGATGGCTTTAGGTTCACATGCAAGTGCGTCCTGAATATAATGTGGGTCTATGCAAAGACAGTGCTTCTGAATTTTGGGTACCCTTAGCTCCTACAGATACGGGTATAATAGTTATGAATTTACTGACATTTCCTTACACTTTTCCAAATAGTTTTATTTTTTAAAAGAAAATAGATACATGGCTGGGCACCAGTGGCTCACGCCTGGAATCCTAGCTACTTAGGAGGCTGAGATCTGAGGATCATGATTCGAAGCCAGCCCAGGCAGGAAAAGTCTGTGAGACTCTTATCACCAATAAACTACTAGAAAACCGAAAGTGGCACTGTGGCTAAAGCACTCACCTTGAGCTGAAGAGCACAGGGACAGTGTTCAAGCCCCGAGTTCAAGCTCCATGACCGACAAAAAGAAAATAGGCACATGTAGGTTGACTGTTTTAGAAGTGAACATTGAGTCCTCTAATAATAATACTTAATCCTGAAGCTTTGATACATTTAATCATTGTTTAAAAGCCAGTGTACTGTTGAATGCTGGGTAGTGAAGTAGACACTTTACATGGAGGACTCCTATAGTGCTGATAGCACAGGTAGGTGTTCTCATGACCAGTTACGAAGATGATCTGAGGCTGTCGGAACTACCTGAGATGACAAAACTGAAGAAGGCCTGGGATGAGATTAACTTCAAAGCTGGCTTTCTGTCATATACGTTCTAAGGGGTATAATATAGGCACTATGGAACTACTGGGCCAATTAGTCAAAGAGAAATTAGAATTTTTTTTGGTAGGTCATGGAGCTTGAACTCAGGGCCTGGCACTGTCCCTGAGCGCGGTCTCAAGGCTAGTTTTTTTACCACTTTGAACCACAGCTCTACCCTCCAGTTTTCTGTAAACCTACCTACCTACTACCTACTCAGGAGGTTGAGATCTGACGATTGAGACTTGAAGCCAGCCCAGGCAGGAAAGCCCATGAAACTCTTGAATTAACCACCAGAAAACTGGAAGTGGAGGTGGGGCTCAAGTGATAGAGGGTTAGCCTTGAGTAGAAAATCAGGCCCTGAGTCAAGCTCCACAGGCAACAACAACCAAAAAAAGTTAGATTTTTAGATTTTATTGATTGATATTGTAAAGGTGGCTACATAAGTCAGAGTACAGTGTTTCCCTTCCTTTGCTCTCTCCCAGTTTTACTCCCTCTAGTCCCCGTCTATAAGTTGTATACTTCATTTTCAACCTAGTGTCTAATGAGTATCACTGCTGCATTTGTTTCCCCTTTTTATGCCTACTCAAACTCCAGAAAACAGATTTTTATGAAAGTACAATTATCCTGAATTTTAAAGTTCTTTTTTTAAATCTAAGTTGTCAACTTGTTAAAGATTGTGTTAATGACTTCTTATCAAAAACTGATACATTTTCCTAAATGCTTTCTTTTTTTGGTCGTTTGTTCAGAATTTGAACTAATCAAAATGATGAATGAAATTCAGAGTAACTTAAAGTGCCTTGGCCTTTTGGAGCCTTACTGCTGGAAGAAAGGAGAGCCGTGTGCAGTCCGAGGATCAGATACTATGTGGTACCGAGGCAGGGTGATGGAAGTTCTAGGCGGCACTGTCAGGGTGAGTCCTCATTCAGATATTCTTGCTAGATGCTATAGCAGTGAGTGAGTTTTGAGTCTGAACACATGAAATTTTTACTAGAACATCATCTGATGAATTCCTGTAGTAAGATCAGTCAGATGTATTATGTGTTTATTTGTAATATATTTAGTAATCTGCTTCATCAGAAAATAGTTTCCAGACAAGATTTAATTACTGATACCTCAAGAGATGGGCTGCTTTTAGTAAGTAGCCCTGTGTCACACTGGCATTAAGTAGAACAACTTGGTTTCCAATGTGCTAATTACCTTTCCAGCAAATTTACTTACTGTTCAACTAATCTCATGGTGAGGGCTTTCCCGAAGAATGAGTTAGCACTGTGTCATCTAAAACATTGAGAAATAGATGCCTGTACTGAAAAGTATATATAAAATGTCTCCATCTCTAAACAAAGAAACGATTTAGTAGATGTAGGTGCTTCATGAGATATTTAGTACTTGATAATTTTAATTTGGATTGAGGTATTTGGAGGAAAAACACGTTCTGCTTCTATTGGACAAGGTTTTTTTCTGGGCTGGGCATCACCAATCTCAGTTACTTAGGAAACTGAAGAATTGTAGTTTGAGACCACACTGAGCAAAATAGTAACTAAGGCCATAATCCAGATACATTAATACACATAGCTAAGTCCAGCTACTTTGGAAGCATGGGTAAGCTCCTGCTGTTACCTGGACAAAATATGAGACCCTATCCAGAAAATAAAGCAAAAGTGACTGGAAGTATGCATCACATGGTGAAGTATTTGCCTAACAAATTGAAGGCTCTGAGCTCAATCCAAAGAAAAGTAGTTCATAATGTTGTTTCCTAATAACTATATAACACTGGGGTGGTGGTGGTGGTTGTAGTTTTAGCTTCTTTCACATATAATTTGTTAACTATCCTAGACACACTACTGCTCCCATTTTAATAAGAAAATTGAAGTTCAGGTTCAGTGTCCACAAAGACCATGTTCCTGGCTGCTGGTTGCTGAGGTTCATATCTAGGTATCTGGTTCCTAAACATTTTAGGTCTTGTACTTTTTCTGCTGGACTACAAACTGACAACATTCTTTTTTTTTCTTTTTTCTTTTTGTTGGTCCTGGGTTCTGTCCCTGAGCTTTTGTGTTCAAGGTTAGCACTTGGAGCCACAACACCACTTCCAGATTTCTGGTGGTTAATTGGAGATGAATCTCATGGACTTTCCTCCCCAGGCTGTCTTTGAAGCTCAATCTTTAGATCTCAGCCTCCTGAATAGCTAGGATTATAGGCATGAGCCACCAGTGCCCAGCTTAAACACTTTCAAGTTTGGGGTCCACCCTTAAACATTTGGATACTTAACAGGTTCATGTGTTTATACATACTACATAGTCACTTTTTACATATATTTGAGTGATTCAGATAACCCCTCCACTTTTCTTTATTACAGTAGTGAACTGAAATTCAGTTTTCATCAAATTACCAAATGTGTGTGGTAATCCAAAAACAAGTACAGTGTGAATAAACTTTGTTAAAGATTTCTCCTGCTATCAAAATATCAGCTTAAAGTTGAAGGCTGTGACTCAAAGTGGTATAGTGCTAACCTTGAACAAAAGAGCTCAGGGATAGTGCCCAAACACAGAGTTCAAGCCTCATGACTGACCAAAAAAAAAAAAAAAATGGGAGGAATGTGGCTTAGTGGAAGAATGCTTGCTTAGCATGCATGAGCTCTAGGTTCAGTTCCTCAGTACCACATAAATAGAAAAAGCCAGAAGTGGCACTGTGCCTCAAAGTGGTAGAGTACTAGCCTTGAGCACCAAGAGGCTCAGGTACAAAGCCCAGCCCCAGGACTGGCAAAAAAAAAGATAAAAATATAAGCTTACTTTAACTTATTTTAAAGTATTCTGATAGTCTAATCATTACCTATTACTTTTTCCCATTGTCACTTTACATTTCAGATGTTTAAAATTAATTTTTTCAATGTCCTAGTGTTCCGAGTTTATTCAGTAAGTCAGACACAGTAAGACAAATTTCGCATGTTCTCTTCCATGTGTAAGCTAAAAATAAAAGAAGTCAATCTGTGCAATAGTGATTACAATAGACAAGAAGAGGTGAGAAGTGTTATTTCATTAAGTTAGGACAGAAGAAATAATTGATTGTTCTTAAGATAATTTAGAAATTGTCAGAATAAAATCATTTTAAAAAATGGTTGTAAACTTACAGACATGGCTCATTTAGAGACTCTTTGCTCAAGCCTCAGTACCATAAAAAAAGAAAACTACTGGGGCTTGAACTCACAGCCTAATGCTCTTTGCTCACAAGCTGGTACTCTACCATTTGAGCCACACTTTTCAGACCAGCATTTTGCTGGCTAATTGGAGACAGAGTCTCCCACAGTCTTTTCTTCTGGACTGGTTTCAACCTATAATCTTCAAGATCTCAGCCTCCTGAGTATCTAGGATTAGAGATATGAGCTATTAGCACTTACCTGAGAAATTCTTTTAATGAGACCAGTTTTCTTTTAATCTGATTTAAAGACTATGTATAAGAACGCCTTTTTACAATGAGATTTGATACTCTATAGGATGAGGGAATACAATCTTCTCTTTTATCTGGAAAACATTCAAATTCAAATTCATTAATTCTAGAATGTCTTTGGGAAAAGTAAACACTTTTGAGTAAATGTTTATTTCATGAAAGCAACACATAATTTCTTCAGAAAAGATGAGCTGACCTGGATGCCAGTGCCTCATGCCTGTAATCCTAGCTACTCAGGAGGCTGAGTTCTGAGGATCACAATTTGAAGCCAGCCTGGGCTGGAAAGTCCATGAGACCCTTATCTCCAGTTAACCCCAGAAAACTGGAAGTGGCTCTGTGTCTCAGCACAGTAGAGTGCTAGCCTTGAGTGCAAAAGCTCAGGGACAGAACCCAGGCCGAGTTTAAGCCCCATAACCACCACCATCAACAACAAAAAGTGAACTGATGCTGGATGCTGGTTTCTCACTCTGTAATCCTAGCCACTCAAGAGGCTGAGATCTGAGAATGGAGGTTCAAAGCCTGCCCAGGCAGGAAAGTCCATGAGACTCCTATTTCCAGTTAACCACCAGAAAACCAGAAGTGGTGCTGTGACTCAAAGTGATAGAGTACTATCCTTGAGTGAAATTGCTCAGGGATAGCACTCAGGCCCTGAGTTCAGGCTCTAGAACCAATTGAAAGAAAGTTGAACTCCTCCAAACAAGATGAAACAGTTCTTCATTTTTCCCAGGTTAGACCCAAATGCCTTTCTTGTTGTTGTTGATACTAGAAAATTCCCTCTGCCCACTAAACTCAGAAACCTAATTTTAACTGTAAGTTTTATTTGGTCTCTTTCAGGTACAATACTTAGATCATGGATTCACTGAGAAGATTCCACAGTGTCACCTCTATCCTATTTTGTTGTATCCTGACACGCCCCAGTTTTGTATTCCTTGTCGGCTCTTTTTGACTGTACCCGTGAGTGCCTAGTAATTTGTGGGATGCTTCATTTTAACTGAACGTTTTATATTGATACATTTTAGAAATTAGAATGCAAAATTCCTTTCTCTTATAAAAATGCTATAAATAAGTGCGGTTAGAGGGACTTTACGAAGAGAAACCACAAAATTACACTTTTCAGTATCAAATACAGAATTAAGGATTGGAGATGTGGCTCAGTTGGCATAGCACTAGCTAGTGTGCCAAAGAATAGAGGTACTGACTGAGTTCAAGTCCCAGTCTCAGGCCTAAAAAAAAAGAAAAGGAAAAAACCTTATAAAATTATACTACACAAATAGGAAGGCTTAGATTCTTAACATGTATTTGCTGCATCACATGAAACTTCAAGAAATTTGAAGCTGATCCTCCATTAAAAAAAAAAAGAGTGGTATATTAGCCAGGGAAGGTGGCTTCATATAATCCTAACTATTTAGGAGGCAGAGAATAGGAGATTGCAGTTTGAAGCCAGCCTGGGCGTAAAAGCTTCTTAGATTCCCATCCCAACCAGTGGCTGGATGTGATCGTGTCCATCTGTCATCCCCCGTGATGTGTGAGGAAGTATAAGTAGGAAGATCACAAACTAGGTCAACATGGACATACAGTGAGATCCTACCTCAAAAATTACCAGTGCAAAAAGAGGTTGGGGCAGTGACCAAAATGGGAGAGCACCAAGTTTAAGGTCCTAAGTGTAACACATCCCCACTACCATTAAAAAAAAAAAAAAAGTTGCGTAACTAAAGCTAAACTTGGTGATGTTGAAGGAGTGAACTTTTCTTGTTACAGAGTTCTACGGCTCTGGGATCAGAAGTGGCTTAGCTGGGTGGTGAGGGAGTCCTTAGTGAGTCTGTGCTCTTCATATTCACTAACGAAAGGAGCTCCTAGGACAGGGGAGCTGCTGTTGAAGTGGCTCATCACATGGTAGTTTGGAGAACTCGCTTTTGTGTTGTTGTTGTTGTTTCTGGTGGTACTTAGTATAGAACTGTGGGCCTAGTGCTTGCCAAGTAGTTGTTCTATCACATGAGCCATAGTCTCTAGTCCTTTTGCTTTAGAAAATTTTCAGATAGACCCTCCATTTCTGCCCTAGCTATCCTAGATCACATTCTCCTACTTTTTTGTTGTTTTTGTGCCAGTAACAGAGTTTAAACTTAGAGTCTGGGTGCTGTTAGTTTTTTTCACTCAAGGCTGGCACGCAGCCACTTGAGCCACACCTCCACTTCTGGCTCTTTGCCTGGTTAATTAGATATAAAAGTCTCATGGACTTTTTCACCTGGGTTGGGTTTGAACCACAATCCACAGATCTTTGCCTCCTAACTAGGATTACAGGTATGCACCCAGGTGCCCAGCTCATCTCCTCCTCTTTATGCTTCTTGCACAGTTGGAATGACAGGTATGAACCTCTACACCCAGCTTCTCATTGGTTCAGATGGGAATCTCTTGAACTTTTTGCCCTAATCCACCTGATCTCTTCCTATTAGCTGGGATAACAAGTATGAGCCATTGCAGTCAGCTTTTGTAGACCCACAAAAACTGACAGTCCAGGCTCCTCATTATATATGGACCATAGGCATATAAATGCACTTCACTGACAATTGATCTTTATTGTAAAAGTGATGTCAGAGGGGTTACAGTTACATAAGTAAGGTAATGAGTACATTTCTTGTCGAACGTGGGGAAAAACAAGGAAGGGGTTACAATTTGTGTGTGAGTATGCATGTATGCATGCACACGCTCACTGGTCCTGGGGCTGGAACTCAGGGATTGGGCACTGCCCCTGAACTTGTTTTTGTTCAAGGATAGTGCTACACCATTTGAAGCCACAGCACCATTTCTGGCTTTTTGGTAGTTAATTGGGGATAAAAGTCTTAAAGACTTTCGTACCCTGGATAACTTTGAACTACAATCCTCAGATCTCAGCCTCCTAAGTACCCAGGATTACAGGTTTGAGCCACTGACAGACCAGTAACAATGGTCTTTTTTTTAAAGTTTTTTATTTTTGCTTTCGTTGCAAGTTTATGGTTTTTAAGTATAAAATGTTCTAAGTGAGCCCTATAGGGAGAAGCTAAAATGATTAATTTTTAAAGATCATGGTCAGCTGTCCATGATAGTTTCTTGCATTTTTTGTACTTATGCTGCATAGATTGGCAGAACTGGCAAGCATTAACCACTTATGGCTTCTTCTAAATAATCTTCACTTGCTCCTTGCCTGGTATGAGGTTGAATGTGGAAAATCTTGCCTTTATTTTTTCCATGTAGGTTGGGAATGTCTGGCAGCCTGATGCAATAGAGCTTCTTCAGGAACTACTTTCAAAGAGAGAGGTGGACATCCATGTTGTGGTAATTTGCTTTTAAAACAGTGGCTATTTAAGATTTCATAGGTAACAAAATTTAGGTAACAGAATTGAGGAACTTTTTTAAAGTAATTGTACAAAGCAGGTGCAGTTCTACAAGTCAGGTTATGAGCACAATGCACCCCTTTCTTCATTCTCCTCCATTGTCCCTGCCTTCCTCACCCTCAAGTTATGTAATTCAGCTTTTACATGATGTACATTGAATACAGTGACTGCATTTGTTCACTCTTCTTCCTTCTGTTTGTGTGCCGTACTCGGCTCACCTCTTCCCTTTCCCCACAATACATGTTTCAACTTCCTGGAATTCATTTGTTAAATAATTTCTTGTTCAAAGGAGTTAACACCGTTGAATTCCTCCTTTGACTATGTGTCTCTTTAGTCCACTTATTTCTGCATATATGAATATAACCCTGTATATTCTTTCATGTATACTTGTATTTTAGATTCAGCTTGCCCATGTGACAGAAACATGTGCCATTTGTCTCTCTGAGTCTGAGTTACTTCACTTAACATAAATTTTTCTTGGCCCATTCATTTACCTAAAACATAATATCCTCTCTGATAGATGAGTAAAATTCCATTGTATGTATGTATATATATATATATATATATATATATATGCACTATATATGTCATATATGTGTATATACTCAGCAATATGTATACATATGTATTCACTTGATGAGTAAAATTCCAGTCTCTTGTATATTTATATGTACCATATTTTCTTGATTCACCCATCTGTTGTATTAGGGATATTTTTAGATGAGTCATGTTCTATGTTCCTATAAGACTATAAGTTATTCATTACTGGCTGGGAATGTGTCTTAGTGGTAGAGTCCTGGCCTCACATGCATGAATGTGTCTTAGTGGTAGAGTCCTTGCCTTGCATGCATGAAGCCCTGGGAATTCTTCAATACCACATACAAAGAAAAAGCTGGAAGTGGTGCCGTGGCTCAAGTGGTAGAGTGCTAGCCTTGAACAAATGAAGCTCAAGGAGAGTGTCCAGGCCCAGATTTAAAGCCCTTGGCCTGGCAAAAAAAAAAAAAAAAGTTATTCATTATATGAGGAGTTACCCCCTTGGTTTATTCTCACCTGGGAGAGGACCCACTTTCAGTCTAGTAGAAGTGTATTCTGTTTTGCTTTTTTTTTTTTTTTTTGGTCGGTCAGGGGGCTTGAACTCTGGGCCTGGGTGCTGTCCCTCAGCACTTCAGCTCAAGGTGAATGCTCTACCACTTAAGGCACAGGTTTTCTAGTGGATAATTGGAGATAAGAGTCTCATGAACTTTCTTGCCTGGTCTGGCTTTGAACTGCAATCCTCAGATCTCAGCCTCTTGAGTAGCTTGGATTACAGGTGTGAGCCACCAGTGCCTGGCTGGAAGAGGATTCTCTTTGTAATAAACGTCTTATCATTTACAAAAGAAAAAGTTACCAGTTGAGTACCTAGACATGTTTTAAATGAGTTTAATTTTGAGCAAGTTTCTGAGAACTTTTCTAACCATTAACCTCAATGGTTATGTGAAATATTCATTATTAACAGCTTCCTTATTTGGATACAGGCAGCAGTACTGCACTGTAGAGGTGTTTCTAAATATATTCCACAGGTTTTCAGGCTGCTGCTGTGTCTACAGTATTGGGGGAGGGACAGGCAGCTCTAGGAGCCTGTCCTCAAAGGCAGCAAACCAAGACATGAACCTAAAACGTGCACACTGCAAAGTAACATGCTGAGAACAGGTAACAAGAGACAGATAAAAAGAATAAGTAGGATCACATTTTTAAAAAGATAACATATTTTCCTTAGGGAAATATGGTGGGGTTCTCCTAACAGGAGCAGAAAACATAAAGGCAGAGACATTTTTAAGGAAATAGTATATAACCATAGACAGCAGAGGCTTCTTTGAGGAGGACTAGAAGGAGGAGCAGTCATAAGGATTCAGGCACAGGGGGGATGGTTGGCAGCCAGGTTTCTGAGCAGTGAAAATAAGGCTTATTTTCGGCTGTATATGGACTAGCATGAGAAGAGAGAAAAAATGATAAGGAAAGAGTTTGTGTATTAGAGTAATAAAAACCTAGGAAGAGCCACAAGACCCACTTAAGAAAGCAAGCAGCCGGGTGCCAGTGGCTCATGCCTGTAATCCTGGCTAGGAGGCTAGGGTTAAGGATCATAGTTTGAAGCCAGTCCGGGCAGGAAAGTCTCTGTGAGACCCTTAACTCCATTTAACCACTCAAAAGCTGGAAGTGGCGCTATGGTTCAAGTGGTAGAATGCTTGAGCACAGAGAAGCTCAGGGACAGTGCTCAGGCCCTGGTTTAAGCCCTACAACTGACCCCCAAAAAAGCAAACCACTTACACTGGTAGTAATGAGTTCCTCCCTAGTTGTACACAAGTTGGCATGAGTCACTGAGTATAGGGGGAAAAAAGTTTGCCAAGCTTGCGTTCTAGCTTTCTTTGCAGCTTAGTTTATCATAGGTAGAAGAACCATTTGCAGTGTAGCAGAGATATGTTGGTTTCTCAGACTGTGAATGCGCACACTTGCGTGCTCTTTACTATACACTCTGCCACACATACTTTCTCTGGCCTCACATGCACTGAGAGATGCCACCGAAGGCCGAAGGCAAGGGGAGACCTACCTGAATGCCTGCCTGTCCGTGTTGCTTCCAGTTTTGTAGGAAACCAGAAAACAAAACATTGGCGGGTGCCAGTGGCTCATGCTTACAATTCTAGCTACTCGGGAGGCTGAGATCTGAGAATCCAGATTCAAAGCCAGCTCAGACAGACAAATCCACAAGACTCTTAGCTCTAGATAACCTGCAAATGGCTTAAGTAGAAGTGTGGAAATGTTACAGCACCAACAATGAACAGAAAAGGCAAGGGAGAGCCCACAAGACTCTGAATTCAAGTCCTGGAACTGGAAAAACATAAACTGTACAGCATATAAGGTAGCTGTAAGTGCTTAGAAGAGAAAGGTATACTAAGAAGGAGTGTGGCTGGGGAAGTAGAACACATTAAAGATAGCCATCAGAGCCGGCACTCCTATAATGCTAGTTTCTCAGGAGGCTGAGATCTGGAGGATTAAGTGTTAAGATCAGCCCAGGCAAGAAAGTTCACTAGACAGAATTTGCAAAATAATCAGCAAAAAGCAGTGCTGGAGGTGTGACTTAAGTGGTAGAGTGCCAGCTTACCAAGGATGAGGAGCTGAGTACCTAATACCCTAGTATTACTAACACAAAACAGAACAAAAAACAGGTGATATTTCAGTGAGAGGGGACAACTCATGATGCAGACAATGCCAAGAGTTCCAAGATAGGAGCAGCAACCTGCAGAGGGACTAGCAAGGCTCTGCTGTGGAAATGAATTCTGTTACTTTGCTCCACCTGCTAAGCCTGAAGAACACCGCTCCTCAGGGAACAGAAGGAGAGAGCTCCCCCATGGAGAGAGGAATTTGGACAACTGTGGGAATCATGGAAATGGAGAGAACTTTCCTGCAGGTCACCTGGCCAGTTATGGACATGCTCAGTTCCTGTTCTTTGTCAGTGGACTTAGTGAAAGTTCATTGCTTCACTGCAGAACAGACCCTTTCTCCTACTTAGTAGAAATTATTATATCATCTAGATAGTAAACTATATATAATCTGGTATATAACAAGGAAATCCATATGATATGGACCTGTAAATATATTTTACATCACCAAAGTAGTATAATTGCTGCCACTTAACCTGACAAAATGCCAGAAAGAAAAATCTGTGAAATGAGTCCCTCAGTCACATAACTGTCTTGTACTGCCAATGTTGTCAGAAGCCTAGCTCCACATTTGCTCTCTATAAAAGATTAGATTTAATTGTTTTACTAACCTCCTTCTTTGTTGATATTAAATAGGAATTGCCTGAAAACCCATGGAAGGAGTTGTCTGTTCATCTCTATTTTGGTGGAATGTCACTTTCCCACTTCATGGCACTCCATAAATACTGCACTTTTGAACATTCTGAAGAGATATTTAAAGAAGTAAGAACTATTTTCTATTTTAAAAATCTGTAGAAAGAATTCTGATTAAAATTTTGTATTTTGTTTTCTACCTCAAGTCTTAAATATGGTTGTACATATCTGATTTTAACAGGGAAGTTTAGAATTTGTAAGTTCTTTATTAAGAGCAATAGATAATACTTTGCTTCATACAAGTCCTAAAAAGACTATATTAAGATTCACCTAAGTTTTCTGTACCTTCAAACCTAATGAGCCACTTATGTTATTCAGTGTTGTCTGAATATGGATGCTCATTATGAAATCTACATACAAGGGTGCACTCTCCTCACATAAAAATATTTTTTTTCCTTTGGCTTAACATAGAAGCTTTTATATGATAGGTTGAGCAATCCTAACCCAAAATTCCACCACTGGAAAAGCTCCCAAATCCAGATTTTTGATGCCAACATGATGCTTAAATTGTTTCAGATTTAGGGATATTTCAAATTTTCAGATTAGAGATCCTCAATCAATACATGCATAAATAATCCAAAATAAAAAAACTCCGATCTGAGTCATCTCTGGTCCCAGTTATAAATAGGAGACTCAAAGCCACCTGTTGAACTAGCCAAAACTGTGCTTCTATTTTTTCAAACTACTAAAAATATGCTGCATCATAATAATATACATTGCGGAAGTGGCGCTGTGGCTCAAGTGGTAGAGCCCTAGCCTTGAGCTGAAGAGCTGAGGGACAGCGCTCAGGCCCAGAGTTCAACTCCACGACTGACCAAAAAAGTCTTTCATAATAATATACATGCAAGGTAATTTATTTCTAGAGCCACAATTCATGTGTTACTGTTTTTGTTGCTGCTTTTATATCACCCAAACTGGCCTTGAACTTACAAGTCCTTCTGCCTCAACCTCCTGTGTTACAGGTAATCTACCACCAGGCCTACCTTTGCTAGATTAAAAAAAAAACCCGTTCATCTTAGTGTAGTGCAAAATTAAACATTGAGTGGTCTGGTCAAGATAGAAAACTCTTCTCAGAAATGATGATGTCACTTTGTGGCTATCATCTTCACTGGCAACTTTCTCTTTAAAGCAGAGGTGTGTGTGTGATAAAAAGTACTCGATTTATTAGACTAACGAAAAAAGATTACTTGTTTGTCTTCTAGCAAGAAACATGCTGGCGTATGGCTTAAGTGGTAGAGCACCAGCTAAGCAACAAGCTCACCCCCCCCCCCAAAGGACATTTTAAAGGGAAAAGGAAAAAAGGTCTCTCTTAAGTAATTACCACTAATGTGTCTAGCATCATTGTTGGCATGATAGATTTTGAAATGTAACAAGTAAGGTTATTTAAAATGCAGGTATTCCTGTAGTTTATAACTGAATGAACTTGCAAGAAGGTACAGCCAATTTTGTGAAGATAGAATATGAAAGCGCCGTAAAACATTATACAGCTAAAGGTGATTTTACTCATCTGGTATATTTATATTCTTTCAGAAACCCACAGAATACAATACAAAGTATGAGGAGGAAAAATGGGAAATAAAATTTGAGGTAAGTTGCAACGCAGATATTTAGGAAACTCTGAACACTTTGTCAATGTAAAGGATCTGATAAAAGAATAAAGAAGTAAGAGTTTTCTTTTATAACCACTTTATTGAGGTATTATTTATACATTACACTTTACCTTCTTAAAATGGACAACTCAGTGGTTTGTAGCATTTACGGAGTATTTCAACCAAACCACTAATTCTAGAACATTCCCAAAGGAAACCCTCACCAACAGCAGCCGTACTCTTCCCTTTCCCAACGTCATGGCAACAAGTCAGTTGTCTGCCTCTCTGAATTTGCCTATTCTAGACATTCTATGTAAGTGGAACTATATAGTATGTAATATTTTGTCTCTAGTTTTTCACTTGGCATTTTTTCAAGGTTCATGTCATTGTAGCACTTAGCAGAACCTCATTCCCTTTTAGTGCCAAAAAAATTGCAGTGTGGCTGACTCATCCATCTGCCGCTGGACAGTCAGGATATTCACAGCTTGTGGCCACTCTGATAATGCTATGAACATTCATGTGCAAGTGTTCATGTGGACATGTTTTTCTTCTTCTGGGCACATACTCAGCTGTAGAATTACTGAGTCTTACAGTAACTGTTGAACATTAAAGGACCTGTAAGACAAAAGCAGCTGTACCCTTTTATGTTTACTTGAGGAATGTGAAGAGGTCACATTTTCTGGTACCCTCAAATTTGTAATTTGACTTTTTCAGATACTTGTTCTTGGATTTGCTTCAGTTTAGAAATATCAGAGCCAGGCACTGGTGGCTCACACATGTAATCCTAACTACTCAGGAGGCTGAGATCTGAGGATGGGGCAGAAAAGTTCATGAGACTCTTCAATAAATTACCCCAAAAAAAGCCAGAAGTGGTACTGTGGCTTAAGTGATAAAGCACTAACCTTAAGCAAAAACAAAGTTCAAGGACTGTACCCAGGCCCAGAGTTGAAGCCCCAGGACTGGCAAAAAAAAAAAAGGAAATGTCAAACAGTAATAACCTGATTTATAAATTTCAATGTGATGGCTTTACTGCGTGTTAATTGCCAAATTTTTTAGTAAACTTTTTTTGGAAACTCCCGCTGGACTCTTCAGAGCACATCTTGCCTCTGACCTCTGTATGCGTTTGTTCTAGCTGCTCACTGCCTCAGCCCTTTGGAGGTATCACAAACCTGAGAGAACTCATCTTTCTATGATTTTAACTTAACTCTCCTTGCAATATTTCATATACTTTACTGGGTAGTTGGGTTTTTAAGTAACGACCTGTGCTAACATAAATACTACAAGAATGTACAAAGGAGAAAGGAAATGCCCGTTCTGCCTCTCCAGCACCCACATGCTGTCATTAGTGATTGGTACTGTTGACCATTTGTTAACTGATATTCCAGAGTTATACACACACTATTCCAGAATTAGCATACACATATATAAACACATCATTAACCATGCATGCGCCTTTTGCACAAAACCTTTAAAGTTGAAGGACAAAGGAATGCTAAAGTAAACTTACAGTCATCACATTTCATTCATATTGCTCCAAAAATCCCTTTGCAGTATTCAGGATGTAAGAGAGCTTGTTTTCCTGATCATTGAAAGTACACTGACACCATAATGATTTTTTTTTAATCATGTAACCAATTTTCATCATGGTCATTCTGGCTTACATTGTTTTGTGGTACTTTAGGAACTGCTTTTGTCCGAGACAGAGACTTCTATTTTATCACCGTTCTTGTCTTCATCACTGCCTCCCCCAGAAGAACTGTATCCCGTGCAAGTGAAGCACGTTGTGTCACCTAATGAAGTATGTGTCACCTCTACCTCTTCCTCACTGTAAATAACTCCACGTGGCCCCGCCCAAGCACCATCCCAGCAGCCATTTGATACTTGAGGAGACAGATGTTTCTTAAGCACCTGCTGGGTTCCCAGTGTCCTATTTCCTTACTTAGCCATTTAAGATGGATCTGTCTCCACCTATGAAATTTGATACCCAGCTCCCACCCATGGCTGCTGGTACACAGATGTAATGTTCTTCCATGCTGTCTTCCTTACTGCTCCTCCCACCCTGAGCCCTTTGCCCTTTATGACACATGACTGCCTCCCATGGGTCACTCCTTGTGCTACTCATTGTTACCTGGACTACTGCCTGACACAGAGTGAGTATTCTCTCAGTGAATACTGACAGGCTGAATGAATACATTCACTAGATAAACACACTCAAGCAAATTCAGTTACTTGACAAGAAGAAAGAATGACAAAGCCCTGGCAGTTCTTCCACCCCTTCATACATTAAGCCAATGTCTTACAGAAGAGAAGGGGTTTACTGCCTGAGCAGAGTAGTGTACAACTGCTGTTTCCCATTTTTTTTATTTGTGTCTAACAAATTATCTCCATACTCAACACAAATCAGAGTTGAGAATCCAAAAGCTGCTTCATTAAGTTCAGCTCCATACCCCTCGGGAGGCTGCAATGAAGGTACCCATGAGGACTGCAGAATCTACTTCCAAAATGATACTCTCCACAGGGCCTACTAGGTCTTCCCCTCCCCCTCCCCCTCCTCCCCAGCCAATGCAGTGGTCTGCTGACAGGAACTGTGCACCTCGGGGAGACACAGTCCCTGACAAGTGTAAAGCTGTCCTACAATCTGGTCTCAGCAGTCAGCTCACTGCAGTGGTCCCTTGCCCACGGGCCAAGTAGCCGGAAGCCAGGTTGTGTGGACCTCTCCTCTCTAAGCGGTGCTTAACCACCAAATGCTATAAATGACACAATTGATTTTTTTTCCTCCTTTCCCCATCACTTAGGTCTATATTTGCCTCGATTCTGCAGAAACTTATAATCAGTTAAGCCATTGTAATGACAGAGGACTCAATGGGGAATCGAAATCAGAGAGCCTGGAAGAAGCACTGTGGAGGTTTAATAAGAGTGTGGAGACCTTTGCTCCTCTGACAGATTTTAGAACAGGTACATTTAGGTTTTTAATAAGACCAACTTGTCTTGAGGGACTTTGGAAGCAGGTATTTCTAAGTGTAGGAAAGAATAAATTCATGGGG
This sequence comes from Dipodomys spectabilis, assembly GCF_019054845.1. Classification (NCBI taxonomy): domain Eukaryota; kingdom Metazoa; phylum Chordata; class Mammalia; order Rodentia; family Heteromyidae; genus Dipodomys; species Dipodomys spectabilis. The sequence goes on along the minus strand of NW_024870772.1, from coordinate 25,544,571 downwards.
AGGTAGAGGGATTTTATATACTCAGTCCCAAAGGAGCAGCTCCTTGTTTTGTTCATATCTCAAGGGAAGTCCCACAACCTGTGTACAGTGTGATTCACATTACTTGTACATTTGGTATTTTGTACTTGAACAAAAGTTTTTTTTAATATGGTCAGATTAATGGACACATTGAAAAAAGAATTTATGTTGAAGGAGTTTGTAGGTTAAAATGATCTGTAGGGGGGCTGGGAAGGTGGCTCAGTGGGTAGAGCACTTGCCTTGCATATATGAGGCCCTGGGTTCGATTCCTCAGCACCACATAAGAAAAAAGAAACAAGCCAGAAGTGGCGCTGTGGCTCAAGTGGTAGAGCGCTAGCCTTGAGCTGAAGAGCTGAGGGACAGCGCCCAGGCCCAGAGTTCAGGCCCCATGACCGGACCCTCCCCCAAAAAATATCTGTAGGTGCTCATGCCTATAATCCTAGCTACTCAGGAGGCTGAGACATCAGGATTGTGGTTCAAAGCCAATGTCTATGAGACATTTATCTTTAATAAACCACCAGAAAACCAGAAGTGGTGCTGTGGCTCAAGTGGTAGAGCACTCGGCTTGAGCTGAAGAGCTGACGGACAGCACCCAGGCCCAGAGTTCAAGCCCTACAACTGACAAAATGTTCTGTAGGTGTTCTGGGGGTGGGTTTTGAGGGTTTGCTGGGGCTTGAACTCAGTGCTATCCCTTAGTTCAAGCACTCTACCATTAGAGCCAGATCCACTTCTGGCTTTTTAGTAGTTAATTGAAACTAAAGATATCACAGACTTTTCTGCCCAGGCTGGCTTCAAGTCTCAGTCCTCAGATCTCAGCCACCTGAGTAGCTAGGATTTACAATGAGCCACTGTCTCCTATGTGAGTTCGATTTTGAGGAGACAAAACTTGAACTATGTTTTAAGACTAGAAAGGTAAAACTTGGAGCTACTAATAGCAACTTGGTTATTTCCTAGAAGGTTCTTTTGATGGTTATACATATAAGAACTCTTTCAAAAAAAATCAGTGGTTGGGGATATAGCTCAAATGGCAATAGAGCGCTTGCCTAGCATGTGTGAAGTTTCATCCTCTATGTTGCAAAAAGAGAAATGAAAAAACACATTTGAAATAAGACTTGTACATTAAAGGCATTTAGCATTTCAGTCATTGGTCCACAACTACATTTTTCTTGTGGAATTATGTAGAAGAGTTTGAAGACACAGGGAGAGAAAGAAGAGGAAGTGAAGGAAGACAGGAAACAGACATATCTATCTACTCTGAAAGGTAGAAGAACATGAAGAAAACTACAGACTTAGACTGATTTTCCCAGACTTATTCAATTCTACCATTAACTGTGGTATTTGCTTCTATTGGGTGCCATATTAGGAATATAAAACTGCAATTCTGCTTTTGAGTAATGTGGGTAGAAACATGTAGACCAAGCAGCTCATATTACAGCATGTCATTGAGTGAAAAGAGAAGGATCCGTTAGAGCTTTATAAGTCATGTTGGATCTTTGAAAGAAGAGACTTCTATACAAAAAAAGGCTTAGGGGCAGGGTATAGTGGTACGTGCCTATAATCCCAGCCACTCTAAAGCAGAGATCATGATTGTGATTTGAGGACAACCCAGACAAAAAAAGTTGGTGAGATCTTATCTCAACACAGAATCTGGCTGTGGTGATAAGCACCTATAACCCCAGCTACACAAGAGGATTGTGGTCTGAGTCTGGCCCAGGCAAAATGTGCAGCCCTTTCCAAAAAAGTATTAGAGGAGTGGTTCACAGGTCAAGAGTGCCTGCCCAACAAGTTTAAGGCCCAACTTCAAACTTTAATACCTCTAGAGGGAGGAGAGAGTTCTTTGTGTGTATTCAGGGAAACCTCTAGATAAAAAGCAGACATGAATTAGGGGCATTAAAATTTTACATTGTGTTGAGGTAACTCACTAAGGCTATAAATTGCATAAGAGTTATTTAGGAAACCCTGAAGCTCTACACATTGCAGTGCTGAGTAGAGTAGGTAAATAGTGTAGGCAGTAGCCTGATGCCACTGAAGAATTGAAACAAGAAGTGTACATTTTCATCCTGGTGGTCTGACAGAATGACTGGAGGACACAACGCAGAACTGAAGGCTAGAACAAAAGAAAACCATGCTTAGTATTCAAACTAGGGACAATGAGAGCAGGGCTGATAGCAGGGTGATAGAAGCTATGGAAGTTGGAACTCAGAGCGTGCAAAAGGGCCTTTCTTAAAGCCTTATCCTTAGGAATTAGTAAAAGAGGATTTATAAAATAGAAGCAGAAAAATGAGGCCAAAAAAGGTCAGTTGTTCAGCATTTCATTCTGTGTAGCGTGAAGGAACAATGATTTTTGTGCTTTTCCCCCTTTTCCTGTCTTTACAGACATGCCTTGCCTTGCAAAATATACAGATGGTTTATGGTACAGAGCAAAGATTGTTTCCATTAAGGAATTTAATCCTTTATCTGTCCTGGTGCAGTTTGTTGACTATGGATCAACTGAAAAGTTGTCAGTAAACAGGTAAAGAAAAATATTAATTAAATAAGGATTCTTAGTTTTGTTTGGGGATTCTTTTTGTAGTGCTTTAAAAGAAACCAAACTATTTTAAAGCTGTTTAGAAAGCATCTTTTTGATCAATCCAAACAGAAACATCATGTCCATTAAATAGTAGCATCCCATTCCATTCTGCCCTGCCCTGTGTAATCTGTCCTCTGCTTTATTTCTGTGCCCATTAACTTTCTTAGTGTAGGTACCTCAAATAACTAAATTATGCACTACTCATTGTTGTTGTTTTTGAACTTGAACTCAGAGCACTGGCTCTGAGTTGCTTTTGCTGTACCACTCGAGCCACAGCTCCACGTCTGGCTTTTTGGTAGTTTATTGGAGATTAGTCTCAGACTTTCCTGCCTGAGGTGGCTTTGAAGCTCCATTCTTAGATCTCAGCCTCCTGAGTAGCTAGGATTTACAGGCATGAGCCACCAGTACATGGTCCATTTATTGTTTCCCATCTGGCTTATTTCACTTAGCATGTTTTTGAAATTGATCAGCATTGTAACATGTGCCAGAATTTCCTTTCTTCTTAAAGTCTGAGTAATTTTTCACTGTATGTACGTGCTACATCTTATTTCTTCATTTCATTTATTGTGGGTACTTGGCTCCCTTCCACCTTTTTGCCTGTTGTGGACAATGCTCTCATGAGTACCCTACTTTCATTATTTTGAATGTATACCTGGAAATGGGCTTGCTGGATCATAAGTTCTTAGTCTTCTACCACAGCTGTGTCATTCCACATTCCCACCAACGGTGCCCAAGAACTCCAGCTTTCCTGCAGCCTAACATGTGCTATTTTCCTTTCCCTTCCCTTCCTTTCCTTTCCCCTCCTTCTCCTCTCCTTCCCTCCCTTCCTCCCTTTTTCCCTTCCTTCCTTCCTTTCACCATACTAGTGGGCACACAGTATCTCACTGTGATCATGCAGAAATACCCATTTTGTGTGATTTTTCTCCCATTCTGTAGACCGCTTCTTCATTGTATTGCTACATGTAAGTTTTTTGTTTTAAAGATAAAAGTTAAAAGTTTTCCCCATGTTTTCTGAATTTTATAGTTTTAATTCTAAGAAGATTTGAATTGTGGCATTCTGAACACTTTAAGAATTTCTTTTGTAACAGAATGCGTCAGATTCCTCATCATCTTATGCAGTACCCAGCACGAGCCATAAAGGTTCTCTTGGCAGGGTTTAAACCTCCTTTAAGGGACTCTGGGAAGACAAGAATACCGTATTGTCCCAAGTGGAGCATGGAGGCACTATGGGCTATGATAGACTGTCTTCAAGGAAAACGACTTTATGCTTCCTCCATGGTAAATAACTGCCTTGGTCAAAAGCCATTCTTTAAAAGCCATTCCCTACAACACCTATAAACCTTGAAAAGAACTTTGTTTCTGGGCAACTCTACATGCAAAAAGCTCATAAAGTATTTAAAGATGCATATGCTACAGAAGTAAGTTTTAAGGATTATTCAGATATTTTTATATTTAGCAACCCTTATTAACTCTATAGTGATATGTCATGAATAAGATAAAAATGATCAGTATGCTTACTCTGTAATCAAAGAACTTGTCAGTTACTGAGGGAAACATGCAAAATTATTAACTTACTACTATGAGACAGAAGAATCCCAAAATAGAGGCAGAGGTGGGGTATGCAGGAATGTTATTCCCATATGAGAGATCTGGAAAAGGTGTTAATAGGCACACAGGTAACTCTGAGTAAATCAGTCAGAGAGGTGGCATCTGAACTGCATCATAGAAGATTGAGGTGAGAGATCTGGACGAGAATTAGGATTAGAGAATAGCTTGAGTTCTAATTTGGTTGGACCTGTATCAAAACTCCCCATGGCCTTCTACACAGATTTTTCTTCTACACAGATTTTTCTTCTAGGGCTTAGCAACTCACCAAGCATTAGCTCACAGACACATTCTAGCACATACCATGTGCCTTTTACAAGCAGAATATCTCCCTTCCAGTCTGTTTTGTTTTGTTTTGTTTTGTTTTTTTGGCTTCTGACTAAATATAAAACCTAGAGTCTCCTTCCCGTTAGAGCACTCAGCTGGGGTGGTCACAGGAAGGTCACTGTTCAGGTACCCCTGCTCCTGGCATTCGTGGTCTCATTCTGCTTCCCTCCTTGTATTCCCTGACTGGCCCCATGGCTGAGGTTCCTCCACGCTGGTTATGACAAGGATGAGCTTCATGACATGATGTTGGTTGCTACAAAATGCTCCTTTCGAAAGCTCCATGTGCACATGTCATTCATGCTAGTGCATGTGGCAGTCATGTTTATACTTCACACAGGGTTTCTCAAAAGGAGCCAGTGAAAACAGACATGGTAAGCCCTTATCATTCATTTATTCTAATCTAATCTCGGACCTGGCTCCTGTTAGGAAAGTGCTGTACTACTGAGCTACACCCCTGATCCCTGAATCTTTCTGCTAGATGTTTATTATCTGTGTGAAGGTCTAATTTTAATTTATGCATACATGTATAAAGCTTTAAAAATATAATGAACAAGGATGATGGCCCAAAAGCTTACTGGCTGGCTGCATGCAGGAGAACCTTGAGGTTTAACTACAGATCAGAGAAATTGGACTTGACAAGAAACCATCACAGATGGTTTTGGTGGAGGTACAGTGTGTGAATTAAAACTAAGCCTAGAAAATGCCTTTTCCCTCCTTTGTGAACGGCAAGAGTCAGCAAAGACACAATATCTTTACATTGTCCCCTCATTCCTACATTATGTGTAATATGTCTTTACATTATGTTTATATTCCTGACAACTGATATTTCCATTTTAGGCTCAAGCACCAGAACCAACAGTGACATTATATGAAGATGAGCAGTACCCAGTTCATCTGGCATTAGTAGAAATGGGGCTCGCAGACACAGATGATGTGAGTATGTACTTGGACATCCAGTTACCAAACCGTTCCCCTACGTTACGTTAGTCATGTTAAATTGGTCAGAAATGCATCTTGATTACTCAGAGGACACACAAAGCTCTACAAGAATTTGTCTACCAGGTTTCTTCTTTGGCCCCCTGACCTCTTGAGCATCAGTTTCCAAGACACCCCATTTCTTTAAGAATTCTGGGAATGGCTTTTCTAGTAGCAGATGGGTATGGAGTAGGAGAACAAGACAGTGGGCCCCATAAGTAATTCAGCCTCATAACCATGTGGTAGGCACACAGAATTTCTGAAGAGTCAGGATCGTAGCAGCAGTGATCCAACTAAATGTGAAAATGAAGCAAGTGTTTAAAATTAACACACATTCTGTATTTCAGGTATACAGTGCAGAGCATATGTAGCAGCCCAGAAGAAAATTTTCTGTTACAGATCACTCCAGGCTTAGTTTCTTCATTTTTTTCTGTAATAGTGTTTGTTTTTCCTTTCCCTTATTTCCTACATGTTGAACTGTTGAGAAAAACAATAGTTAATAAACACTTGCTTTCAGACGTTCTCATGTTTTGTTTTAATTTCCAAAGGAAATAATTTTGTTAACCACAACCAAGGAAGCTCCAAGGAGTCTTGTCTCCAAAAAAGAGGAACATTCTACCTAGCTCTTGATTTCAAGTTTGGGCATTCACAAAAAAGAACAGAGTGGGTGCCAGTGCTTCACCCCTGCAATCCTACCTAATCAGGAAGCGGAAATCTGAGGATGGCAGTTCAAAGCCAGCCTGGGCAGGAAAGTCCATGAGATTCTTATCTCCAATTAACCACCACAAAGCCAGTAATGGAGCTGTGGCTCAAGGAATAGAGTGCTAGCCTTGAAAAAAAAAAAAAAAAGTTCAGGGATATCGCCCATGCCTGAGTTCAAGCCCTAATACGGGGGGAGTGGAGGAGATGTAGCACTAAGTTTTTTAGGGCAGCAAAGTGAAGAAAGGAAAGCACACACAAAGCAGAGGAGACACTGGTGCAGGCTCACCCAGAAAGAGGCACATTTGAGTGGTCTACATCAGGGTATTTATGGTAGGTAAAACATTAGATATAGCCAGGCCTTTATTTTCCACAATATTGACACTGGTATAAAAAGGTAATCTCATTGGTTTTTGTTTTGTCTTTTGGTAGTATTAGGATTTGAATGCCCGCCTCCTTGATGAGCAGAAAGCTCTACCACTTGAGCCACACCTTCAGTCCTTGTTTTTAGTGTGTTTTTTTGTTGTTTTGGTCCTGGAGCTTGAACTCAGGGCTTGGACACTGTCCCTGAGCTTTACTGCTTAAGCTAGCACACTCCCACTTCAAGCCTCAGCTCCACTTCACTTTCTGGCGATTAACTGGAGAGTCTCACAGACTTTCCTGCCTGGGCTGGCTTCACACCACGATCCTCAGATCCTGAGTAGGATTGTAGGCATGAACCACCAGCACCTGGCTATCGTATTTTAATATACAGCTCAGGTTTTGCCTGGGTACACTCCTGGATTCTTTTATAGTTCTATCACATCTGAGATGACAGGTATCTCACAAACTTTTCTGTCCAAGCTGTCCTGGAACTACAGTCTTCTCCATCTGTACTCCTACATAGCTGGGATAAGCGGTACATGCTATGGTGTCCATAGCTGAGAAAAAACTGTTTGCCTAGGCTGGCCTCAAACCAACATGCTCCTGATCTCCGTCTCCAAGTAGCTATAATTACAGGTGTGAGTCACATGCCTTGCTGGTATCATTTTGAAATACAAGCATTTACTCATGTATTAAGCATTAATGAGTAGTCTGTCACTTGCTTACTGCTTGTTCATATTCTTTGCCCATGTGTCTATTCAGTTTTCAGTTTTATCAGTTTGTAGGAATTCTTCATAAACTGAATGGCAGTCCTTTGTGAGGCATGTGTGTCTTTCTCCTAATCTGTGGCTTTCCTTTTCCTTTTTTTGAAGTCTTTTTTGACAAATTCATTTACCAAGCTTTTCCTATAAGTTTTGTGATTTGTGTCCTACTTTGAAGTCCTGGCCGGGTATAGTAGCTCATGCTATAATTCCAGATACTTTTAGATCAGAAAGATCATGGTTCAAAGGCTACCCCAATCCAAAAGTAATTATCAAGACTCCATCTTAATAATCTGGATTGTGGGGGAGGGAAGGGAGGTAGGGGAAAAACAAGGGAGGGGGTAACAATGGTCGATAGGAAATGTACTCATTACCTTACTCATATAACCGTAACCCCCTGTACAGTATCTTTACAATAAAAATATATATTAAGTAATCTGGATGTGATGGTACACATCTGTAATGCTAGCTACATGAGAAGTGGCAGAAAGAGGAACAGGGTTCCATACAAAAAGTGAAAGCTTATGTAAAAAATAAGCACCCAGTACTTTTTGGTTTTAGGTTAAGTGTCTAAGAGTACCTACTCAGCAAGCACAAGGCCCTGAGTTCAAACACCAATACCACTCATCCCTCCAAAAAAAAGTCTTCTCTACTGAGGTATGTCCTTATTATCTAAGCTGTAAGATTGCTTTTCCATATTCAGTTCTTAAATCATCTAATACTGATAATATTTTGTTTTTAACCTGAGTCACTCTTAACAGTAAAATTTAAAGTAACTTACTCTTTCAATAAGAACAGCTTCTTTCTATCCCCTTCTGCTCACTGAAGCTAATGTCAAGGAGCTGTAGTTTGTGAGTTAACATCTCACTTCCTTTCAAACGTCCCACTTAGACAAGTTCTGTAGTTGTCCTTTATTACAACTGCTCTTTCCTAAAATCTACAGCCTGTAACACGGACTTATTTGTATCATTTTAATTTCCAATTCTATAATTAATGAATGTCTGCAGTATGTGAAACTTTCAGTTCTTGTACTAGTTGAATGTAGCAGTGTTTTGGCTAGAGACACTGCTTACCATTTGAGTGCACTTTCTGTACAAGTCTACGTTCACAATGCTATGTCTGGGGGACACCTAAGTGACATACTTAAAACCATCCCCAATAAAAACAGTGCAAACCTGTACACTTTTAAAACAAAGCAATAAGGCTTCCTTAACTATAGAAATACAAGGTAGGTCAATTAGAAATCAAACCTGTCCTTGTGCATGAGAAACTGGAAATTTTTATTTTAAAATCCAACATCTTTTCCATTAATACACACAAAAACACATATACAGTCCATGTAAGTTAACAGAATTCACAAGAAATATACATTTAAGAAAATCAGTGCTCTTCATGATTGGTCACACAGGGGTCATGACAATTCTGTGTCCACTAGAACATTACCATCTTTGTCCTTAACTCTTACTCGGCCAGATGTATACTTGGTTTCTTGATGACCATTTGTATATACAGTTTTAACAGTGCCATCTGGATACTCCCGTCTCTTGAACTGGGCAGTATGGAATTCTCTTTGTCCATTATTAAATTCTATGATTTTGTTGCCATCACTGTAAAATTTAAAATAATTTCTTTAAAAATATGAAATAGAAAAAAAAAATATGAAATAGAGGGAAGGGGTGACATTGTCCAAAAAGAAATCTACTCTTACCTGACTTACTGTAACCTCTCTCTTCATCACCTTTATAATTAAATTTTTTAAATGGGAAATTTAAAATATGAAATATTAGCTGGGTGTGGTGCATGTCTATGATGCCAGGACTTGGGAGGCTGAGGCAGAAAGACTTGAGTTTAAAGCCAACCTGGGCAACAGTGAGATCTTTTCTCAACCCTTACCCTATATCCATGAAAATAGGGCCCAGAAGTACAGGGCTTGCCAGCATGCGAGCAGGAAACTGGTTGACTTCAGCACCAGAAAAACAAAATCTATAACAAGACAACTATTCCAAACCTGTTGATTCTGCAATTCTAGGCATATCCCCTGATCCTTTTCTCCCTACAATTCCACTTCTTTTTACAGTGTTGATGCTTCAGGTTCAGATGTTTGTGAAAATTTTGCTTTAAGAAATTGGTATTTTTACCACAAAACACTTTTCCAGTGTTTGCCTCTAAAAGAGGCTAATGATTACATTATTAAATTCTAGGTACTTTTTTTCTGCATTTTTGTTTGATCCTCCCGTTCACTAAGTTAAATACCATCTGAGTGTTTGCTCTACCACCAGGGGGAAAAGGGAAGGCATGACTAGACTCAAAATCGGTTTTGCATCAGGATCTGTGACTTACACATGTAATCCTAACTACTTAGGAAGCTGAGAGCTGAGGACTGAAGTTCAAAGGCAGTTGGGGCAGAAAAGTCCCCAAGGTACTCTCTCCAATTAACCAGAAAAGTGCCAGACTGGAAGTATGGCTTGAGTGATACAGTGCCAGTTGTGAGCAAGAGGGAAAAGGCCCTGAGTTCAAGCCCCAGGACCAGCACACACACAGACACAAAATCTGTTTTGTTTGATGCCAGCCCTGAGGCTTTAAACTCAGGGCCTGGTACTGTCCCTGAGCTTCTATGTTCAAGGTTAGCACTGTACTACTTGAGCTCCAGGTCTACTTCCAGCTTTTGTGGCAGTTAATTGGAGACAGGAGTGTCATAGACTTTTCTTGCTTAGGCTGACTTCAAGCTGGGATCAAAATCCTCTTAAGTAGCCAAGATTATAGGCATGAGTCACCAGTGACTGGATGCTTGTTTGGTTTTGTGCTAGTTCTGGGGCTTGAACTAAGCCTCATACTCTCACTTAGCTTTTTCACTCAAGGCTGGCACTCTACCAACTTGAGTCAGACATTCTGGCTTTTTGCTGGTTAACTGAAGTTAAGAGTCTCCAAGACTTTTCTACCCAGGACAACTTCAAATTGTAATCCTCAAATCTCAGCCTTCTTGAGTAGCTAGGATTACAGGCATGAACTACCAGCTCCCAGCCACAAAATCCATCCTGAAACAACCAAAAAGGCAGAATATGCAAGTTATTATCAAGTCAATTGCTGTTACCTGGACATGCCTGTGGAACATCTAAACACTAACTCGCAGGCATAGGTCCAAAGAAATACAAGCTGGGGCTAAAAACTGGGAATCCCTATTTCAGAACACCATAGAGCAGGATGAACACAATGGCACTGTGTCCCACACCAGACTCCAAAGTTAGGAGAACCAGCTGATGCCTCCCCTCAGGGCGTGGATCTCAGCCCACTGCATCTGAGTAATCCAAGCGCTTTAATGCATACTACAGTTTATCACCGCTGTAAGAACGAAACACTGGCCTTTGCCAGAAAATGAAAAAAGACTAGCTATACGTTAATTTTCACTGAAGCTGGATACCTGGGGACATAAAGCCTTCCATATTTTCTGTTTATTTCACAAAATTTCAAATGTTAGGCTAACATTAAAACTTGCTATTAATGAAAAGAAAATGTTTTTTAGTTTTTCCTGTCATTTTAGAACCAACAGCTCTTTGTCTTATGAGTCATGTTAAGGGAATAATATTACAGAGGCAATAAGAAGTGTGTACATTGTCTGAATTAGGGTTAACATTTTAAGCCAAGAATTTTTTAAGTCAAGAATAGGGGTAGTCAGGGTCCCTTTGGTGAGTGAGTCATATTCAGGGTACTAGGACACTCACCACAATCTAGGAAGGGAGGGGAAAACTGAAAAGGTATCCTAACTGTAATGAAAATGGGGGCTAAGCACCTCTATCACTGGGCAGTGAGGGCCAAGAATCTCTTAGGACTAATGAGGAGGTTGCTGACTTTAAAGAACACCATCAGGGAGGTCAAAGGCTTTGGCCCTTAATTGCCTGGGTCAGAAAGGTCCAGAAGTTCATGATGGAAGCAAGATAATCTATGCTAAATACTGCCACCATGGTTTGGTCAATCTTAGAAAAAAAATTACAGGGCAGCCTTTTTTGCCTCATTCACTGTTTGCCAATTCCAAATTCACTTCTAAATAAAGACTTGCATTCTCCTCTGCAGGAATGCAGTGAAAACTCCCTCTCTATCTGCAGGCTGGAGGTTCACACTAGCTGTAAACTAAACATGTTTCATCTGCTCTCAGAGAGCACCCGTGTTCACTTTTGAATGCACGGAAAGAATCACTAGGTTGAACCATGAAAACTGAAAATCCAGAAACAGAAAAAGTGTCATACCGTTGCACTCTGACAATTGTACCATCTGGGAAGATGCTTTCTTCTTGTCCATCAGCAAATAAGTTTTTAATGGTGTGGTCAGGAAATGTAATTTCTTTTCTTCCATCTGGGAAATGTTTTTCTAGTTAAAAAAACAAAAACAGGTCACTGACTTTTCCTCTCTTGTGAGACAGTCTCACTATATAGCTCAGGTTGTCCTTAAACTCACTACATAGCCCAACCTGAACTTGCAACCCTGTTTCTGTCTCTGCTCTCAAGTGCTGGAATTACAGGCATCACCACCATGCCCAGCCCTATCAATATGTTTTGAATGGAAGGGAAGAACAGCTAGTTTATACCTATCTGTCCACTTGAGAAATGTAAGACTTCAAGTCCTTCAGGATATGTAGTATGAGTAGTCTGAGCAGCAGCGTAGAAGTAGATCTGTAAAGATACAAAGTCAGGACACTCTTCCTCCTGAGATGTTCATCTCGGGGGAAATGACCCTGGAAGAACATACCACTCTGTCATCCGGCATGACCTGCTTGACGTCACCATTAAAGAATGTGACGGTGATGCTCTTCCCATCAGCACTCACTTCTTTCCGAGTTCCGTTGGGAAACAGTATAACCCGGCACCCATTCTTATAAACCTTTTCCACCTAAAAAAAAAGATTATTGTTCAGTAGGATTTCTTCCAGAGACTGTGACACCAAGAAAAGTCAAAGTCCTCATCTAATTACTTTCAATTGTTTATAATAAATACTAAAAACATTCTCTCATAAGTAAAAGAGATTAGTTCACTAGAAGTTGCAACTAGCAATTTTCTAATTTGCTTATTCCTTTTCTATTAACTAGAATTGAGCAAAAACAAAACCTTTGTTTTTTCATATGGTACCTACAGGAGAGTTTAGGAAATTAATTAATTCCTTTTGACAATTCTTCATCTTCTCACTCCTTAAGGCTTAGCTTTGACTCTAATTTCAACTAAAATGGATCTGATTATAGTATCTGAAAAAGCAGATCTTCCATAAATTTAAGGAGAAAATCCTCCTCCCCTCCTCCTAACAAGCCCTAGTATGTCCCTTCCCTTGAACTGCCTCTTTCAACAGGAACACCCACCTTTCCCATTCAATAACTTTCCTTAACCAAAGAATAAAAGGGAAAGGGATGGTAGGGGAAAAACAAAGGAGGAGGTAACAATGCTCAATAGGAAATGTACTCATTACTCATGTAACTGTAACCTCTCTGTACAGTATTTTTACAATAAAAAACACAAAAAAGAAAAGGAAGAACAGGAGATAGAAAGATAGGCCTCTGGCCCAGGACAGTACAAAAATGCTAGAGCCAGGCACTGGTGGCCCATACCTATAAAACAAGCTACTTGGGAGGCTGAGTTCTGAGGATCATGGTTTGAAGCCAGCTCAGCAGGAAATCCCATGAGACTCTTCTCTCCAATTAACCACCAAAAATCAGGAAGTGGAGCTGTGGCTCAAGTGGTAGGGTGCCAGCCTTGAGTGAAAAAGCCTAAGGACAGGGCCCAGGCCCAAAGTTCAAGCCACAGTACCAGCACAAAAAAACAAAACAAAACAAAATATATAGAATGAACTATAAAAAGCTTTTGGCTGCTGTTGGGAAGAACAAAGTTTAAACAAAGGGACTGCATTTCTTCTGGTGCATCAGCAAACTAAAAATGGAGACTAAACACTTGCTATGCCCTAAGCATTTGTAGGAGTCCAAAATCCCCACAACTCTGAAGTTAAGTCACCATCTATAGTCTTGAAGATCAAATAAACACAGCTACACGTTACTTAATAAGCTTGTGGTCAATAATGAGCTGTATGTATGGCAGAGCCCCCTAAGATTAAAGTAGACCTAGCAATGTCATCTAGGGATAATATAATACAATACCTTAACTTGTATTTGTGGCGTCTGTTGTTACCTGCATCAACAGTCACAATATGTAGAGTCTACATATTTATGTAAATAAAGTACACAGTACTTGTTAGTGATCATAGTGTTTTGTGTACTTGCTTGTTTTCTTTTTTTGGATTTGTTTTTGTTTGTTTTGATGGTACTAAAGTTTAAACTCAGGGCCTGGAGCTTGCTAGGCTTGCTAGCTAGCTAGGTAATTGCTCTACCACTAGAGCCACATTCTTAGCCCAGCTTTTTACTGGTGAATTGGAGATTGAATCTTATGGTTTTTGTGTGCCTGTTTGACTGAACTACAATCTCTTCTTGAATGGCTAGAATTACAAGCCTGAGTCACTAGCATCCAGCTGGATTGTATACTTTCTATGCTTAATTTACATATAATTACTACATATAAAGTTTTCTATGAACAATATTCTATGTTCCACCAGCAGCAACTTTGCATATCTTATGTATACTGCCACTCAATTAGATCATTTTCCCTTATGTTTGATATAATCTTGTTGTTTTGTTCATCTTGACCCTAGGGGCAGTAGGCTGCAAAACACACACACACACACACACACACACACACACACACACACACACACACATAATCTTGTTGTTTTGTTCATCTTGACCCTAGGGGCAGTAGGCTGCAAAACACACACACACACACACACACACACACACACACACAGTCTTATTGTTTTGTTCATCTTGACCCTAGGGGCAGTAGGCTGCAAAACACACACACACACACACACACACACACACACACTCTACCTTAGAATTTAGTAGGTGACACCAGGCTGCAAAACACACACACACACACACACACACACACACACACACACACACACACACACACACACACACACACACACACACACACACACACACACACACACACACACACACACCCCTCTACCTTAGAACTTAGTAGGTGACACCATTTAGATCTATGTAAGTGATGTTCATACTACAACAATGCACTTGTCAGGATATGTCCCTATTAAGCAACACATGACTACATTTTAGGGTATCTTAGCACTTTCTACTCTATTTTTAACCAATGCTTACTTCTTTTTTTTTTGGTCATGGGGGTTGAATTCAAGACCTGGGTGCTATCCCTGAGCTCTAGTGCTGTACCACTTTAAGCCACAGTGCCACTTCTAGCTTTTCAGTGGTTAACTGGAGATAAGAGTTTCACGGAGACTTTTCTGCCCAGGCTAGCTTTGAATGGTGATCCTCAGATCTCAGCCTCCTGAGGAGTTAGCATTACAGACAGGCATGACCCACCAGCACCTGTCTCCAATGCTTGCTTTTTTACAACTTTTTTTTTTTTTTAATTTTAAACCTTGCCATCAGGATGATTAATTTCTCCCTGGATTTCTTCTTTTTCATTTTCTTCCTTTTTATATTCAGGATCTGGAAAATGTATTGGTTCCAGTGGCTCCCTAGGTAAGGCAACCTGTAAGACAAGACATTTCAAGCAGTTAAGCCTACACTTACTTCCAGATCCTAGTATTACAGGGTCCTATAACTAGTGTTTGGTGTGTGTATGTATATATGTGTATGTATATATGTGCATATATATGCACACACACATATATATACATATGTATGTATATATGTATACACACATATATGACATATATTACAATGTTAAGTAAAATGTCTATTTAAAAATATGAAAAGATTTACCTGTCCCTTATCAGTGCTGCCTAAATCATGAGGTGACACCAACTTGATTCTCCGAGACTGACTACCTGTTAGAACATAATTGTGAGTTGTATTAAGTATTTCGTTTAAAAATATATTCACATTTAGTAAAACTTATTAGTGTTTAGTGAAATGTTAAACTGACCAGCATCTGATCGTATATTTCCTTAGCAATATCCTTTTCTGAACTGCTGTCCTTTATCCTTTAATCAAGGAAGTCTTAGTATGTTTCTTTACGAAATCAAGAAATACAAAAACACAATATCGGTTCTTACAATGCACAAGAGATAGGGGCCACTTACAGTCTCAATGGTGTTCTAGAAACAATCACAGAGAGGAAGAAACTGGTGTAATATACAGATCAGAGGCATCCAAAAAGACAGAGAATTTGCCTTGACCAAATAACTGGGAATTTAGTTAAAACATAAATGCCCACCCCTAAATATTTTAAAGTCATAACCAGCACACCAATCATGTACTGTTACCATTAAGCAATAAATACACACACGCCACCAGGTGCCAGTGGCTCATGCCTGTAATCCTAGCCATTCAGGAGGCTGAGATCTGACAATCAAGGTTCAAAGCCAGCCCAGGCAGGAAAGTCCATGAGACTACGTGGGGTGTGTGTGTGTGTGTGTGTGTGTGTGTGTGTGTGTGTGTGTGTGTGTGTGTGTGTGTGTGTGTGTGTGTGTGTGTGTGTGTGTGTGTGTGTGTGTGTGTGTGTGTGTGTGTGTGTGTGTGTGTGTGTGTGTGTGTGTGTGTGTGTGTGTGTGTGTGGCAGCCTACTGCCCCTAGGGTCAAGATGAAAGATGAACAAAACAACAAGATTATATCAAACACAAGGGAAAATGATCTAATTGAGTGGCAGTATACATAAGATATGCAAAGTTGCTGCTGGTGGAACAGAGAATATTGTTCATAGAAAACTTTATATGTAGTAATTATATGTAAATTAAGCATAGTTGTAATATACCACGTGACATCTCTGATTTCTCTCAACATGCTAGGTGTCAGCCAGCAATTTCATACAATTCAACAGAAAGTTCAGAAAATATCTGCATCAGAATTACTGACAGAAGGAATCACTGAGGGCTGGCTTGACTAGTGACGAGGTAGCAGCCAGGGACGTGGTTAACCAGAGTGTTATGTTTGGCCAGGACACAGGAAGAACACCATCCTGAACCTCAAGGAGCCCATGGTACAACAGAAGCTATTTTCATTTCTAATCTAACCATCTCTAAGGAGAAAACTAATATTTCCATTTAGAAGGTGAGAAAACCAACATTGAGGGGATAAAGGTAGTCAACTAATAAAAGACAAGCCCAGAATTCAAATCCTGTGAATTCATTATACATCAAGTTTATTTCTCTCAGGCCAATCTAATATTGACTTGGACACTCAAGATACTGGCGACAGAAGAGGAGAAAGGTGGTGGGTAGGAGAAGGGACCAGCACCTGGTGCTGCTCACCATCTTACACATGCCTCACATGCACAAGTAGAGAAAACTCAAAAAGACAACCCCAAGAACAATGGCCAAAGACCTAAATAAATCTTAAAAAAAAAAAAAGCAAGGAAGCCTACATAGCTACTAAGCAGAGGCAATGTATTTAAGTGAGTAGGGGATAAAAATGGTGACACCTTTATCTGACTGGGGAAAAAAAAACTCAAATCTGACAGTACCAAGCACTCTCCTGTTGCTGCTAACAAATCATTTTGGAAAAACATCTATTAACATTAAAGATATTCATACCAGCTGAGTGACAGAGGCTCACACTTGTAACTTTAGCTATTTAGGAGGCTGAGGCCTGGAGAACTGAGGTTCAACCTAGGCAGAGAAATCCAAGATTAACCAGCAATTAACCCGCAAACTGTCAGGCTGGAGATATGGCTATTATCAAAAAGTTGAGCAACAGATCAAGGCCCTGAGTTCAAACCTTAGTACCAGAACAGGAAAAAATTTTTTAAAATGGAAAAAAAAAAAAAACATGTTCACATCAAGCCATCCAGCCTTAGATACATGACTACAGAAATTAATGTGTGTGTACAAAAAGTCTTCATAGTGCTAACAGGCAAGGCACCCAGAGTGAGCCCAATGAACCCCACCAAGGCTGAAGGCAAAGCCTGGGCTTCAAGCCCACCCAGTCCTTTTCCCTTGTTGGGAACTGCCCTTTTCCTTATCTACTTTACTCCCGTGCAGTTTGGCACCCTATGCTAGCCCCTCCCATTCTTCCCTCCAGGAGCAGGGCATCATGGGGGCAGAGGGAGAAAGGGAATGGGCTGTGGGTTCTTGGTGTTCTAGCACCCAGCTTTCCCCCAAGCCAGGCCGAGATGTACAACTTCAGGAATCATTTGCCCTGGGTCTGCTAGCTGTATGGGGCTGCAGGGCCCAAGGTCAACTTGCTGTGTAGACCCACAGGCAGCACCTTGAGATAACTGCATGGCCACAACCTGCCAGTCTGCAATCAGTGAAGACACAGAACACTAGTTCAGAGGAAATGGCACCCAGCTTGTCCTCACCCTCACCCCCTCCTCGACTCTACAGGCTGAGCAATGACAAGTCCTCTGGCTACCACTAAGGGCTTCTTCCAATGACACATCCAGAACATGCTGTGCACATGTCATTGCAACACAACCAGCAACAAGGTCACCAGAAATTGCTGTCAGTGCTGCCATCTTCAAGAGTGTGCTTACAAGTAGGCAAGTCCAAGGGAGCAGTGTGGAATGACAGGAACAGGAAGAAAGAGGTAAAGGAAAAAGGGTCACATGACAGCTATGAGCTAAGTCCCTGCTACAAGAGCTTACCACCAAGGTCAGCAAGGCCCATGGCTCTGCCAGATGGGCAAGAACACCATGAACTTCAGTGCAGACCACTGGGTGCAGCTGTGGGACAAGTTCAATGAGCTGGGCACCAAGTGCATCATCAAGATGGTAGAGTTTACCAAGTGGTTGCTCAACTTTACAGGGCTCAGCATTGCTGACCAGATTGCTCTAGGCATCTTGATGCTTCAGATCTGCCCAAAGTACACTGCAGGACACCATGACATTCTCTGACAGGCTGACCCCGAACCAGATGTACAGCACTGGGCCACTCACAGACTCCATCTTTGCCATTGCTGCACCAGCCACTGAATATGGATGACAGATTGGGCTGCTAAGCACCATCTGCCTCATCTGTGGACACCACATGGACCTTGAAGAATGAGACAAAATGGACAAGCTACAGGAGCCACTGCTGGAAGCCCTGAGTCTATATGCCCAGCATGGAAAGCCCAACCAACCTACATGTTCCCAAGGATACTCATGAGAATCACTGACCTTTGGGGCATCAGACCAAAGGAGCAGAATGCATACAGTATGATTCCACCCATGACACTTAAAGTCAGTGGGAGTCTTTTTGATAACTCAGTTATGAAAAGTCATAAAACATCATGGAGGGGTGGTGGCAGGTACTGCTAATCTTACTTATACCTAAGTTAAAATATGTGTTGTCACTATATTTTAATTCCAGGGAGTCTAAAGCCCCAGGTGTGAAGTTCATTTTATATATATCTCCCAAGAAATAGTTCATGGGGTTGGGAAGGTGGCTCAGTAGTAGAATGCTTGCCTTGCATGCATGAGGCCCTGGGTTCGATTCCTCAGCATCCACATAAGCAGAAAAAGCCAGAAGTGGCGCTGTGGCTCAAGTGGTAGAGCACTAGCCTTGAGCTGAAGAGCTGAGGGACAGCACCCAGGCCAAGTTCAGGCCCCATGACTGACAAAAAAAAAAGAAAAGAAAGAAAGAAAAATAAATATTTCCTAAAGTCATGAAAGAAAAAACTTTAAAAAAGACTGGAGGCATGGCTCAAAAAGTAGAGTATCTGCCTAGAAAGCCTAAGGCTCAGAGTGCAAACCTCAGTACTGCAAAAAGAAAAAGAAATAACACCACAAACTAAAAATCTAAACTATAGATATTTTTGGTAGTGCTTATAACTGACAAGCATCACCTTCTATAAGGACCAACGTATTGCTAAATTTCAAATGGGAAAAAGATAGGAACAAAACAGGGACCCCAGACATCATACCTGTGAGAAGAGACAAGACCCACTGATCAGGGGTGCACACAGAACCTCAACATCATCATGAAGCAACATTTTAGTTTGACCAGATCAAGCACTAGCAGGCATAGAGGATTTATTCCACTGATGGTAAAAACGTGGCATGACCACTCTGTAAAGAAACGTTGACAAGGCCCACATCTACTCCTCTGCCCAGTAATGGCGCAGCCATGCTTTTAAGGCCCGCTCTGCAAACTCCTATGTTTAATCCATTCTCCTATAAAACTGGGACAACCCAAATGCCCCAACAGGGACACCATCAAGAGAGTCTACAAAAATGTGAAAGTCAGTGACCCGGAGTTTTAAGTATTGATGCAAGTAAATCTCACAATACTAAGAAAATAAATAGACAAACCAGAATAGAATGCTACCATGAACTGTCATCTGGGTAGTAAGATGGTGAGCAGCAACTTCGATCACATTCAAAATGCTCTACTTCTTCTATAAATGTCTATTCCTTATTGTGTGTAGGTGTGTGTGTGTGCGCGTGCACACACACTTGCGTGCAGTCTGTTCTTTAAAATTCTGAATTATTATACGAAAAATCATTCAGCCTCTTACCTTGTGTTGGCAAGTAGTTTTTCTTATATTTTTCTACCTGGGCTCCTGAAGAAATATGATTCTTTTGAATTTGCACAGACAGGTTCTATGAATAAAAAGCGTTGACCTATGTTATCGAAACACCATATGATACTCAGAGTGCAAGAAAACTGCAGTTCTATTTTCACTCTTATTTGCTGGCCACAGTCCCATTATGGCTACCTCCAGCCATAATTCCAACCATGCTAATTCAAATGGCAGCTCTGAGACTTGCACCCCAACAGCTCCCCTGGCCTTGCCTTTTCTCCTAAGCCTCGTTGTGATCTCACAATCCACACATTTATGTACCTACCCACCCTACCCTACCTACCTTACCCTACAATGTGTAGTCTTTCTATTTCATAGTCTTTGTGCTGTGTGAAGAACACAGTCCCTTGAGGGCTTTTGTCTGTTTTGCCCACCTTGCACCCTCAGAGCCCTGCGCCTGCTACAGCTGGTTATTCACACAGACCCAGAAGGAATCTATGCATGTGACTCCACATTTGACCTTTTAAACTGAGAATACCTGCCTTTTGCAGCATTGCCTTTGTAAGAATGGTAAAAATGAATTTTAAAAGTACCAGTATATAGCGCTTATTTTAATTGTGGTAAAATGTAAGTCACCTAAAATTCACCATCTAAGCCATTCTTAAGTGCAGAGCTGAATATATTAGTATACATGTAGTTATATTAAGTGCAACCATCACCCTCCTCCATCTCCTAAACATTTTGGTTTTATAAAACTGAAACCATAGACTCATTAAACACTAACTCCCAGCCCTTGAACCTACCACTCCAATTTTCTGTCTTCATGAATTGAAATGCTCAAACATTTACTGTTACTCCAAAAACAGCTGCCCCAAACCTACCACAGACTTGTCTTTCTTTGTGGCAGTCACACATCGGTGGGTCTTGGGGCTATTCTCAATGGCCTCTGCCCTCTTCCAGGCATCTAGTCGGAATCTTTCCATCACTTTGATCTCTTCCCGGAGGTCTGTGTTCTCTTTGACTAACATTTCTATCTGGCTTCTCAGACGGCTCTGTGCACTTGACCATTTTGCTTCCTTCCTTTTCAGATCTTCTTGTAAATCTGCTACTTGCTGTTTCAAAGCCTTTCAAAAAAAAATACTAGAACTAAAACAATGTAATGAGAATGAAAAGCAATGTAAAAAGGACATTTCAATGACATAGAACTTCTAGCCTACCACAGGCAGCAGAAAAGAGACTTAGTCAATAAATGACACTGGAGTAAAGTAGAGGCCCCATGGCTCAGGAGGTGACTACAAGTACACAGCATGAAGTGATAAAGGTCTAAGCTACAAACTGAAAGAGGAAGAAGGGCCATACTTGGTTATACTTGGTTTAAAAACACCCAGGCTCTGGTGGCTCATACGTGTAATCCCAGCTACTCATGAGGCTGAAATCTGACTCACAGTTTGGAGCCAACCTGTGCAAGAATACTCTTGTCACAACTAATCACAAGAACGCTGGAAGTGGAACTGTGGCTCAAGTGATAGATCACCAGCCTTGGGCAAAAAAACTCAGGTACAGTACCCAGGCCCTGAGTTCATATACATATATACATTCCCCAATTTGAGGAAGGAAAAGTTGGGATAAGAAGGTTGACTGAATCCAATCCTAAAACTGATTTTGTTTGGAATTCATGAGAAGAAACAGATATTAAGAACATGAGTTACCGGGCAGTGGCTCACGCCTGTAATCCTAGCTACTCAAGGAGGCTGAGATCTGAGGACCACAGTTCAAAGCTAGACCAGGCAGTAAAGTCTGTGAGACTATTATCTCCAATGAACCACCAGAAAACCGGAAGTGGCACTGTGGCTCATTGGTAGAACGGTTGCCTTGGGCTGAAAAGCTCAGGGACAGCACACAGGCCCAGAGTTCAAGCCCCACGACCAAAAAAAAAAAAAAGAACATGAATTGCAGCCAGGCACTGGTGCTTACACTTGTAATTCTAGCTACTTGAGAGACTGAGATCTGAAGACTGAAGTTTAAAGCCAGCCCCAGGACTGGAGGAAAAAAAGGAGGGGTCCAGGGGACATGAATTGTTTCAGATGGACTAAATGCAATACATGAAAAAACTGTTAGCAATATCTAGAAGTACAAAAGCACAAACAGAAATCAAAACAGCAATCAGAACAGGACAAGGAGCTAAGGAACACATGCAGATAAGTCTCCAGGAAGGAGAGAGCTGAGAAGAGAGCGTGAACAGAAGCAGGCAGCTGGGAGGACAGCAGGACAGGGAGGCTGGGAATGGTGGGAGCCCAAAACACCTCAGCAACATGCATCCATGTAGGTAGGCCTCACAGCGGCCAAAGTACCCCAGAAGATACTTGAAGGTCAAAGAAGCTCAAAGGTCTCCCCTTTAGGGTTCCCACCCAATAAGCAGGCAGCTGGACTCCGATTTGAGGAGATCAACCTCAGATCCTAGTCACAAACTTTGAAAGTTCCTGAAATAAAATCACTAACCTCCCTGAGCATCAGATTCCTTATTTTAAAAAATTATAGATTAATGGCTGACTCAAGTGGTAGAGTTCTTGCCAAGCAAGTACAAGGCCCTGAATGTGAACCTCAGTACTGATGATGATGATAATGATGATGATGACAATAATAATAATTACAGACTAATAGGGAATTTCTCAAATGCATTTTTACCATGCAAGAAAATCTATTAATGTTGCAACAGAGACATTCAAGTCTAAGTGGGTTAAGGATTCAATAGCAATGGGTATTATGTCTAATATAAGCACTGTTACAAGTCCCTGGCATACTACAAATAAAACATAGGCCAGGCCCTCAAGTCTTAAAGTGTCTCAAGACAGACAGCGGGGGAGGTGCTGGACCATCCATGTGCAGAGTGAAGCACAACAGTAAAGGTGTCGGGTCTGTCTGACAGAGACCTGCAGGAGGTAGAGTATGAG
Source organism: Dipodomys spectabilis (assembly GCF_019054845.1). Lineage (NCBI taxonomy): Eukaryota > Metazoa > Chordata > Mammalia > Rodentia > Heteromyidae > Dipodomys > Dipodomys spectabilis. Next base: position 25,521,786 of record NW_024870772.1, on the reverse strand, counting down.
GCCCAGATCACCAGGAGGACAGTGCCTGTACAGTTACAGGACAGCGAAGGGCCACAGAAGAGAACAAGTGAATGTTGAAAGAATTAGGAGCTGATGAGAAAGGGAACAGCTCAGGCCACTTGGAACGTGAGGCTCTTTTATTAAGAAAGAAGTACATCCACACAAAAAATCTGAGCAGAAGCCAGGCACTGGTGGTTCATACACAATCCTCACTACTGGGGAGGCTGAGAATGGGAATATCACAGTTTGAGCCCATTACAGGCAGGAAAGTTCATTAAATCTCCTCAACTCATAGTTGGGCACAGTCGCACACACTTGCCATTCTAAGTTATGTGAGAGGCTCAGATTAAGAAGCTTATGACGCCAGGCCAGCCTAGGGAGAAATCCTTGAGACTCCATCTCTCAAGAGAACGCAGCTGGACCCAGTGATATATGCCTGTCATTTCAGCAATGTCAGGAAGCATAAAATGGGGTATCACAGTCCAGGCAGGCAGGAAGCAAGACCCTAGCTCAAAAATAACCAGACACCGGTGGCTCACGTATGTAATTTTATCTACCTGAAAGGCTGGGAACAGAATGACTGACGTTTGAAGCCAGCCCAAACAGAAAAGTTTCCGAGACCCCTTCATCGATCCATTGCTGGACCCAGTGACCGGCACCTATCATCGTAAGCTAGGCATGGTGACCTCAGCAGAGGCAGCTTCATAGCAAATAGTGAAAAAGAGGGACAGAATTATGTCGGGAGAAAACAACAGGTGATATCTGGAGACTGGTGATACGAAGTACTTCCTAGGAGTACTGCTGCTAAGAAAAAGAAAGAGGGCTGTGGGGTTGAGAGATTATTTATTTGTTTGTTTATTTATATTATTTTTTGTGTGTGTGCCAGTCCTGGGGCTTGAACTCAGAGCCCTGGGTACTGCCCCTTTTGCTCAAGGCTAGCACTCTACCATTTGAGCTATAGCTCCACTTCGGGCTTTCTGGTGGCTGATTGGAAATAAGTGACTCAAAGACTTTCCTGCCCAGGCTGGCTTCAAACTACAAGCCACAGATCTCAGCCTCTGAGTAGCTAGGATTACAGGCAACTAACACTGGCTCTCAAGAGGGATTTTTGCTTTAGAAACAATAGTGCATTTGTAACTGATGGAGAGAATCAGCAGTAAATGAAAATGGATTCACATGGAGAGAAAGGAAATGGAGGGAAAAATCAATATGTGAGTCAGGTAACAGTCCCCTAAGGGAGGGCTCAAATAGCAGGGACACAGAAGGTGGAAGAAAAGAAAAAGAGGCTGAGACTAGGGGACTAATGGAGCATGAGGAGAGCTAAAAAGAAGAGAGATCAAAATTTTAAAATGTGGCATGAGCCACTTCAAGAGTGGCATTCAGAGATGATATAATAAAGCTGAAATAAACACTGGCTAATCACTGGAAAATTCATTATTTTATTCTTAATATTTTATGTATACTTTGAAATAGCTTCTAATTTTTAAACAAAAATTACTAGCTTGGCACTGGTGGCTCATAATACTAGCTACTCTGGAATCTGAGATTTGAAGACCGAAGCTCAAAGCCAGCCTGGTCAGAAAAGGCCATGAGACTCTTATGTCTAATTAACTAGCAAAAAGCCTGAAGTAGAGATATGGCTCAAGTGGCAGAGCACCAATCTACAGTGAAAAAGATCAAGAACACAAGATCCTGAGTTCAAGCCTCAGTTTACTTTTTTGTGGTTTGAATACAGGGTCTAACATGCTAATTGTGCCTTACCCCCAGCACTGTTTCCAACTGTCTTAAGAAGTTGCCCAGCGATAGACACAAGATAATATGTTGGAAACGATCTATACAACTTGTGGGGGATGGGGGGATTGGGGGCAAGGAAAGCAGGAGAAAACTGAGGGAAGAGGTAACAAGGTTGAGAAAAAATGTACTCATTACCTTACTTATGAAACTGAAACCCCTCTGTGTACATCACCTTGACAATAAAAAAAGATTTAAAAAAATTTAAAGAAGTTGCCTAATTTAGTATGCTTATGCACAAACTAGCCTGGACAGAGATACTCATATTTAGGTTTTCCACATAGCTAAGGTACATATCGAATCACACTCGGGATGACACAGGAACTCACAAACTTTTTTCAAAGACTGGCTTCAAACTGAAATCCTCCCAGTCCCACTCTCAAGTAGCTAGGGCTAAAGTGTAAACCACTGCATCCAGCCTAAAAATATTTTGAAAAAAGGAAAGGGCTGGCAGAAGGACTCAAGTGATAAAGAACCTTCCTGCCCAACAAGCATAGGCCCTGAGCGCAAACCTCTAGAACTACAAAAATATGACAAAACAAAAAACAGTAGGGAGAATGCTTTCTGTATCTTCTCAACAAAAAAATCATAAAAAAGTTCTTTGGAACAGCTCAACACTTGCCTGACAAGTACAAGACATTGAGTTCAAGCTTTAGTTCCCTACAACATATACACAAACATACATACATTTTAATACAAATTTTAATAAATTATCAAAATCTAACATATTAGCCTTGGTAAACTGAGCATTAACCAAAACATAGTAGAATCTGTCCTTTAAATCTATACATTAACAGAACTAAACATCCTGAGCTAGGCATGACAGCATGTATCTACAATACAAGCCACTTAGGATAGTTTGATGCCAGCCTAGACTATACAGAGACCCTGATTCAAAATAAGAAAAAAAAAATAAAGGAAGGAAAAAATGAAAGAAAAGAAGGAAAAGGAAAGAAAGACCAAACAATAATAACAAAGGCCACCCTGAGCAACAAAGTATGTAGTGAGATTGTTTAAGGAAGCCATACAACATAGGAAAGGAAAAAAGTACACGACAGACTCAAAAGCACTAGTATTTAAAACATGGAAAGCCAGTGGTTCACATCTATAATCCTAGCTATTCAGGTGGTTGAGATCTGAGGATCACAGTTCAAAACCAGCCTAGGCAGCAAAATCTGTAAGACGCATATTTCCAATGTATAACCACCAAAAAGCAAGAAGTGGAGCTGTGCCTGTGGCTCAAGTGGTAGAGTGCTCAAGCACAAAAGCTCAGGGACAGTCCCAGACCCTGAGTTCAAGCCCTAGGCCTGGCACCAAAAAAAAAAAAAGAAAAAAGCAGAAAAGTACTGTGCACCTTACTGAAGAAATGGGCAATAGATAGCCATATGAAATTGACAAGTTGAAATTTTAACTTTGATGAAATCTAACATTACTTTTATTTTTACTAAATATTTTGCTGATCTATTTGTTCTTAGTAACCTTTGCATATGACATAAATATATCTCATATATATATATGTATATATTTATATACATATATATATATGTGTATATCTATATATATATATATATATCTTCCAGGTTTACAAGTTCGTGCGTGCGTTGCTGGTCCTGGAGCTTGAACTCTAGGCCTGGGTACTGTCCCTGAACTTCTTTTGCTCAAGGCTAGCACTCTACCCCACTTGAGCCCCAGCCCCAAGCATAACTTCACGCTTTCTTTTCTCCAACTAACTGGAGATAAGAGTATCAGCCTTTCCTGCACCTGGGGCTGGTTTCTAAACACAATCCTCAGATCTCAGCTTCCTGAGTAGATAGGATTAGTCACAAACCTCCAGCACCAGCTTCAGGTTTACAGTTTTAATAAAAATGCATTTAAGGGTTGGAAGCATGACTCAGTTGATAAATCGCTAGCCAGTGAGCAAAAGTAGTAGGTACCTAGTTTAAGTCCCAGTCTCAGGCCAAAAAAAAAAAAAAAAAGCATTTGTGCCAGGCAACAATGATTTACAGTTATAATCCTTGCTGGTCAGGAATCTGAGATCTGAGAATTAGTGTTCAAAGCCAGCCTGCACTGAAAAGCCCGTGAGACTCTTACCTCCTATTAACCAGCAAAAAGCTGAGAGTGGAGCTGTGGATCAAGTAGAAGAGTGCTAGTCTTGAGAGGAAAAAAAAGCCAAGTGAGACACTGAGTCTGACCCCAACACACACACACACACACACACACACACACAAAGAAAAGAAAGAAAAATACATTTGTTTTGTATTTTCATGCCAATCCTGGATCTTGAACTCAGGGCTCAGTACTATTTCTAAGCATTTTTTTGCTCAATGCTAGTGCTCTACCACTAAAGTCACAGCTCTACTTACAGCCTTTCTAGGAAGTTAACTGGAGATAAGAATCTCATGGGCTTAGCTGGGAGCTGGTGGCTCACACCTGTAAATCCTAGCTACTCAGGAGGCTGAGATCTGAGGATCATGGTTCAAAGCCAACTGAGGCAGCAAAGTTTGTGAGACTCTTTTTTTTTTTTTTGGGTCCGGTTGTGCGGCCTGAACTCTGGGCCTGGGCACTGTCCCTCAGCTCTTCAGCTCAAGGCTAGCACTCTACCACTTGAGCCACAGCGCCACTTCCAGCTTTTTTTTTTTGCTTATGTGGTGCTGAGGAATCGAGCCCAGGGCCTCATGCATGCAAGGCAAGCGCTCTACCACTGAGCCACCTTCCCAGCCCGTTTCTGAGACTCTTATCTCCAATAAACCACTAGAAAACCGGAAGTGGCACTGTGGCTCAAGTGGTAGAATGCTAGCCTTGAGCTGAAGAGCTCAGAGACCGCATGCAGGGCCAGAGTTCAAGCCCCACAACTAACCATCTCAGCCCACCCTACCCCCCCCCCCCCGCCACCCAAGAAAAAAAAAATCTCATGGGCTTTCTAGACCAGGCTGACTTCCAACTGTGATTCTCAGACCTTAGCCTAGGATTATAAGCATGAGCCAGCCATATGCACCCAGATACATTTGTTCTTTTTTCTTTTTTTGTCTTTCTTTCTTGGTACTGTGGATCACACCTAGGATGTTACACCTGTTAGGCAAGTGTTTTGCCACTGCACTACATCCCAACCCCGCATTTGTTCTTTTTAACTGTTATATTCTTATTTCTAACTATGAAGTGATCAAAACTGATTACCTGGCTTCTCATTTTATGTGTCTTAGAAGTAAATACCTAGTTAGTATAAGTACTTTATATTATTATTAATGAACTCATCTAACAGTCTTAACTATGTGATAGGTAAAAAGACTAACAAGATATTAAACATTGCACTGCTCATGGTTTGTTAGTTCATCCATGCTCCTTATGCAAAACTCTAAAGGAAAAAAATGGTATCTTATACTCTTTTAAAAAGACAAGAAAAATTTATCTGATGCAGTCTCAGATTATTTAGTGAATGAATAAACAATAAACTGATATCCAGTTTTTCTCTGACATATCACTCGAATGAGATTCTTCCAAGTCTCACCTTTACACATTTATGAGTACAATGTTAAGAAAGAACCAGCATACCTGTATTTCTTCACGTTCTTTTTTATCTGGAAAAGCCCTTGCAGTTGTAGTGTATTTTTCAAAAACTTTACGCTCCTTTTGTAGCTTCCTCATTTCCTCCTTTTTAAGCTCTTCTATTCGAGCCAGTTCTTTGGCTTTCTGTTGCTCAAAGTCTGCAATTTCTTTCCTACAATGACCAAACCATGTCAATATAATATTCCACACTTAAGCCCGGTATATCAGTGTATACCTATTGTCCTGGCCCTTGGGAGGCCAGGGTAGGGAAAGATCCTTTTAGTCTAGGAGTTCAAAACCAGCCTGAGCAACACAATGGGATGCCACCTCAAAACAAACAAAAAAGGCCAGGCACTGGTGGTTCACATCTGTAATCCTAGTTACTCAGGAGGCTGAGATCTGAGGATCATAGTTTGGAGCCAGCCAGGACAGGAAAGTCTATGAGACTCACAGCTCCAATTAACCACCAAATATCTAGAAGTGGAGCTGTGATTCAAGTGGTAGAGCATCAGCCTTAAGAGAAAAAACTTAGGGACAATACCCAGGCCCTGACAGGCTCCAGAACAAATCAACAGACAGAATAAAGAAGTGAATTCAGAGAACTTCTCAACTTTTCAGTGCCTGTTTCCTCAGCAGTAAAATAAGAATTCTAACGTAAGTCCCACATTCAAAAATTAAATGTTGCAAAGAAAGCTCATCATGGTGAAAATATTATTCATGATTCAAGTGTTCTTTAAAACATGCCAAGCACTGGTGGCTCATGCCTTAAATTCTAGAAATCAAGTGGCTGAGATCTGGAGGGCCATGGGGATCTCATAAAATTTTTAAGTAATATAGTGCAGAATTTTAAATGTTATTGAGTGAAGGGGTTAAAAATAAATCTCACTTGTGTGTGTGTGTGTGTGTGTGCGCGCGCGTGCGTGTGTGTGTGTGCCAGTACTGAGGCTTGAATGCTCTACAATGAACCATGCCTCTAGTCCTCTACAGTTCACTAGTTAGTTGACGATAAAAAGTCTCTTGGATTTGTCTGCCCCAACTGCCAAACTGTGATCCTAAGACCAGACTCCTTAAGGAGCTAAGATTGTAGGCATAAGCTACAAGCACCCAGCTAAATTCTCACTTTTTATTCAACTTTTAATCATATTACTATTTATAGTAAGCATATATCTATATATAACTTAAAAAACAAAGACTGCCATTCATTAAAAAAAATAAACTGCTCTTCAGAATTTGCTTTTTTTTTTTTTTTTTAGTGCCAATTCTGGGGCTTGAACTCGGAGCCTGGGCCCTGTCTCTGACTGTTTTTGCTCAAGGCTAGTACTCTACCACTTGAACCAGAGCTTTGCTTCCATCGTTTTGGTAGTTAATTGGAGGTAAAGAGTCTCATGTACTTTCCTGACTGGGCTGGCTCTGAACAGCAATCCTCAGATCTCAACCTTCTGAGTAGCTAGGATTAGACATGAGCAACCAGCACCTGGCTTAGAATCTATTTTGTTTTTTGGGTTTTTTTTTTTTTTTTGGTCGGTCGTGGGGCCTGAACTCTGGACCTGAGCGCTGTCCCTCAGCTCTTCAGCTCAAGGCTAGTGCTCTACCACTTGAGCCACAGCACCGCTTCCGGCTTTTTCTGCTTATGTGGTGCTGAGGAATCGAACCCAGGCAAGCACTCTACTACTGAGCCACTTTCTCAGTCCCTCAGAATCTGATTTTTTTGTTGTTGTTGTTGGTCATGGGGCTTGAACTCTGGGCCTGAGCACTGTCCCTCAGCTCTTCAGCTCAAGGATAGTGCTCTACCACTTGAGCCACAGCAATACTTCCAGTTTTCTGGTGGTTTATTAGAGATAAGAGTTTCATGTTTTTCCTGTCTGGGATGGCTTTGAACGCAATCCTCAGATCTCAGCCTCCTGAGTAGCTAGGATTACAGGTGTGAGCCATCGGTGCCTGACTCAGAATCTGATTTTTAAACACACCTCAGAATACAAATAAAATATTGAATTTCCTTGTTACATAGATTAATACTTGTCTATCATTCCTTATCTAGATTCCTGGGGTCATTATTTTTCAGGTTTTAGAAACAAAATAGAGTTCTAATGTCAAGGAAGATTCTAGAGTAGGAAACTCCAGGAAATGGTCCTCCTACCAATCAGCTACTAAGCTGCAGAAGCTGGAAGCACTAGAAGACTTGTGCTATCCTAGGAAGTACTGACAGAAGAAAGGCTAGGAATATGGGAACTTCAGTACTGGCATAGCAGCTACTGTCCCCTAGCCCCAAACCTGTGGCAGGCAGACAGGAGAGACCATGGGGTGAATCCTAAGGCACCTCAGTGGTGCCATGCGGAGCAAAACTCCAAGCTGACCAGGATTCCCTATTCTAGGAAATGCTTGTTGAAAGAATTTTAAAACACACAACAGATCTTGAGGTTCAAGGTAATGGAATCAAAGTTACTAGCACTCACCTGCTCCTTCACCAACAACTAAAGCAACAGGTGCATTCTCAGGTAAGTGACCATGAGAGAACAATAGAAATAAGCAGAAAATAAGCAGAAGAAAATCTTGTTTGATCAAGAGATCCAGGAAAACAGTATAAGAGAAACAAACTATCCTGGCTTCTACCATCCTGGCTTCACAGCTGGTGGTGGGAGGAGTGAAACCAAGCATCAATTTTCAACCCAGTCTACCCTTGCTTCCCCTACCCCTCAGAAACTACCTGGATGAAGCAGGGAAGAAAGGCCCTGGCATTCCTTAGCCCTGCTCTACAGCTAAGTAAACAAACCCACAATGGCAGCAGAAAGCAATGACCACGTCTCACTCTCAGCACACCTGCACATCTACTCCCTAACCAGCTATCCCACACCATGTCTGACCACACACTGCTGACAGGACTGAGTATGAGCACCCACAGCAGTACTGTGGTTCCCACTACTACTTCTCCCTGAAAGGCACCTAGGCCCACATCACTTTCTAGTCAAAGGATAGATACTTCCCTCCATAACTACCAGTGCCAATGGTGCCTCAGGCCCTCACAAGTAAACAGTGCCAGGCCAGGAGCTTGGCTCAAGAACAAGTTCCTGGGTCTAATCTTCAGTACAATGAAGAAGCAAAAGGAAAGGGAAAGAAGGAAATAACAAGTAACAACAATGTCTGAGCAAACTATCACCTGACAGAGGCCACCAATCCCATTACAAAAATTCTCACATAGCCAGGCACCAGTGGCTCACACTGTAATCCTAGCTACGCAGAAGGCTGAGATCTAAAGATCGTGGTTCAAAGCCAGCCGGGGCAGGAAAGTCTGTGAGACTCTTACCTCCAATAAACCACTAGAAAACTGGAAGTGGTGCTATGGCTAAGTGGTAGAGCGCTATCCTTGAGCTGAAGAACTAAGGGACAGCTTTCAAGCCCAGAGTTCAAGCCCCACGCCCAACAAAAAATAAACAAATAGACAAAGGTCTGAAACACACAGGTAATCCTGACTACTCACGAGGCTGAGATCTGAGGACTACAGTACAAAGCCAGCACAGGGACACAAACTCAAAACCCTTATCTCATATTAAATTACCAAAAAAGCTAAAAGTGAAGCTGTAGCTCAAGAGCCAGTGTTGAAAAAGCTAAGTGACAATGCCCAGGACATGAGTTCAAGCCCTAGTACAAGGACAAAAAAAAAAGCCTTACACATTTTAGATGTAATCTTAGATGTAGTCATTTCAGTTTTTTCTCAACTCATGGATGGAAACTTACCTCAGCTTTTCCAAGGCACTTTCTCGTTCAATACGAAGTTTAGCCAAAGATGTGTTCTCAGTTTTAAATTTTTCTATTTCTGTTTCCAATTCATTAATCTTGTCTCTCAAAACCTGAGATGGAGCACTGTGACCTATAAAGACCATCAAAAGTGAACTACACCAAAGGTATTGCAATAACAAAAACACTATTAATACTAAAAACCAAGAATACAATAAATTTCTGTGCTATATATTATAATACATTAGAAAAAAAACTTCAAATCAGAGAAAGGAACACATAAAAATGAAATTGAAGCCAGGAGCTGGTGACTCATGCCTTTGAGCCTTAGCTACTCAGGAGACTGAGATCTGAGGATCACAGTATGAAGCAAGCCCAAGCTCGTCCAGGAGAAAAGTTGAAGAAATTCTTTTTTTTTTTTTTTTGGGGGGGGGGGGGGAGTCCAGTCTTGGAGCCTGAACTCTGGGCCTGGGCGCTGTCTCTCATCTCTTCAGCTCAAGGCTAGCGCTGTACCACTTGAGCCATAGCGCCACTTCCGGCTTTTTTCCTTTTGCTTATGGGGTGCTGAGGAATCGAACCCAGGGCCTCAGGCAGGCAAGGCAAGTGCTCTACCACTGAGCCACCTTCCCAGCCCTGAAGAAATTCTTTATCTCCAATTAACCACCAAAAAGTCAGAAGTGGAGCTGTGACTCAAGTGGCTGAGCACCAGCCTTGAAAGAAAAGCTAAGGGATTGTGCCTAGGTTCTGAGTTCAAACCCTAGTACTAGCACTAAATGAATGAATAAATAAATAAAATTGGTCTAGCTTTCTCTTTGGATAAGTCTTAATAATATACTTAATTGTTTTTTTTGTAAGTGATCATAAGAATAGGAAATTTGGCTTTTTAGCTTCATAATGTCATTTTACTAGCATGGAGGTGGACAGTTATCCAAAGAGAAAGCACAGAGGAATAAAGGGTGAACAAATGAAGCAACAAACAAATGAAGTACTTACTGGACACTATGTCGAAAATTAACTATAAAAATTGTGGGTGATGCTAGGAGGGGAAAACTGGGAGAGAGTGAGGGAAGGGATGACATTGTCCAAAAAGAAATGTACTCTTTACCTAACTTTTTAAACTGTAATTCCTCTGTAAATCAACTTTATAATAACAAAAAATTAGAAAAAAGAAAAAAAAATCGGTCTAGCTTTCCAAACAAAAAAATTTAAGAATTTAACTTAACAAAAGATCAACATTACAGATAAAAATAAATTATTCAAATCATTTTTTTGTTGTTGCTCTGGTTCGTCATGGGGCCTGAACTCTGGGCCTGGGTGCCGTCCCTCAGCTCTTCAGCTCAAGGCTCTACCACTAGAGCCACAGCCCCACTTCTGGCTTTTTCTGCTTATGTGGTGCTGAGGAATGGAAACCAGGGACTCATGCATGCGAGGCAAGCACTCTACCACTGAGCCACCTTCCCAACCCCTCAAATCCATTTTTAAAAGCATATTGAATGAATAAAACTGGGAGCTGGTGCTCATGCCTATGATACTAGCTATTCAGGAGGCTGAGAAGAATTTCAATTTGAAGCTGGCCCAGGCAGAAAAATATGTAAGACTCTTGGGCTGGGAAGTATGGCTCAGTGGTAGAGCGCTTGCCTTGCATGCATGAGGCCCTGGGTTCTATTCCTCAGCACCACATAAGCAAAAAGAAAAAAGCCGGAAGTGGCGCTGTGCTCAAGTGGTAGAGCGCTAGCCTTGAGCTGAAGAGCTGAGGGACAGCGGCCAGGCCCAGAGTTCAGGCCCCACAACTGGACCAAAAAAAAACCAAAAAGCAAAAAAATATGAAAGACTCTTATCTCTAACTAACCAACAAAAAGGCATGAATCAAGTAGTAGAGCACCAGCCAAGAGTTAAACAGCCAAGGCAGAGCTAAAGGCCCTGAGTTCAAACCCCAGTATCAGCAGAAAGAAACAAACAAAAGAAGAGAAAAAGGGAGAATGACAAGGAAGGAGAAAGAGAAGAAGGGAGGGAGGGAAAAAAGGAGGGAAAGAAGAAAGAACACAGGAACATGAACAATTTATAAGATACCTAAATGGATAATGAACTCCAAAATCAAAATTGCCCTTCACTGCTAACATAAAAAGTATAAGGTCAGCATGGTAAAGCATACCTATAACCTCAGGATTCCCAAGGCTAAAGGATTGAGAGTTCTAGGACAGCTGAGGCAACATAGGAAAACACTATCTCAGTTAAAAAAAAAAAAAAAAAAGCAAATTGATATATTCCCCCCTTTATCCATTTTTCCTCAGTACAGGGAGATTGAAACTAGCACCTTGTGCATACTAGGCAGGCACATTTTACCACAAAGCAACAAACACAGCCACTCCTGCCTTATCAAGTTTGCTATCTAAGTGCCAGTGCTTACACCTATAATCCTAGCTACTCATGAGACTAAGATCTGAGGATCACAGTTCAAAGACTGTCTAGGCAGGAAAGTCCACGAGGCTCTTATATTCACTTAGCCACCAAAAAGAACACAGAAATCGAAGCAATGGCTTGAGTGGTATAATATTAGTCTTGAGGAAAAAAGCTCAGGGACTACACTCTGATCTATATCATAAAGTATGAAGCAAATCATTATCATTTTCTAAATATATAGGGGAAAATGACTGGAAGGAAATAAGTCAAAACAGCATGCAATTACCTTTGAGAAGTTTAGTCAAAAAACTTTTGCCTTATTATAAGTTTCCAAACTTTTTTATGTGTGATACTGGAGTTTGAATTCAAGGACTCATGCATTCCCTTAACCTTTTCACTTAAGGTTGGCTTCAGTAGCTAGGATTATAAGCATGAGCCACTTGCTACCAGCTTAAGCTTCTAAACTTCCCACAAATATTACTTTTAACATCAGAATATTTTTAAATAGTTTAAGTTACAATTTAAATTTAAATTTTAAAATATCTAATGTTTTGCTTGGTATTCAGAGTTCATATAACAATGTAATAGAAAGGAGTTTTTCAATATGAATTTGAGAAGTCCATAATATCAATTGAATACTACACAGCCATAAATATAATGAGGCAGATGTGTATACTACAACAATTTAAAAGTTTCATCATTAGGTACAGGGCAGTATTTAAAAGGCACATTTTCATTTTATGAAGGAATTACATATTTTCATTTATACTTTATGTGTGGGAGCTTAGAATATGCAAATAAAATGAATGATAATGCTACCAGTAAGGGGTCTAGGGAAGGATAGAAACTTTTTTTTTTTTTTTTGCCGGTCCTGGAGCAACTTTTGCTCAAGGCTAGCACTCTACCACTTAAGCCACAGCGCCACTTCCAGCTTTTTCTGTGATTAATTAGCCATAACAGTCTCACAGGTTTTCCTGCTAGTGTTTGTTTCTAACTAGAGATCTCAATCAACCTCCTGAGTAGCTAGGATTACAGGCCTGAGCTACTAACACAATGCCCACATCTTTATTTTGCTCAGTTTTGATTTTTTGCAATCAACCACAAACAAAAAATATTAAAGTAACTTTTAAATTGCATGTCATTTTGAGTAGTGTTATTAAATGTCCTACTGGGAGCATGAATCCATCCCTTTGCCCAGAATATTCCCACTGAAAACACTCCTGTCCACTAGTCACTAAGAAGTCACATTGGTCACAGTATCACAGAGGCTGGGTGAGGGAACCCTAATTTTACCTACTAATAGCCCAAAGTACACAAGTAATGGCAGTGATAATTTAGATATGGCAAAAACAAGCCACACTGGTTCCTTTATGCAAAAACTATGTAGGTATAAAAAACAAAGCTGAATATGAAGGTACATGCCTGTAGTCCCAGCCACTTGGGAAGGTGAGGCAGGATATAGCTTGAGCCTAAGAGTACAAGGACAGCATGGACAACACAGCAAATACCCTATTTTTAAAAAAATACAGGGCTGGGGCTGGGAAGGTGGCTCAGTGGTAGAGTGCTTGCCTTGCATGCCTGAGGCCCGGGGTTCGATTCTTCAGCACCACATAAGCAAAAAGAAAAAAGCCGGAAGTGGCGCTGTGGCACTGTGGTGCAAGTGGTAGAGCGCTAGTCTTGAGCTGAAGAGCTGAGGGACAGCACCCAGGCCCAGAGTTCAGGCCCCTCCCCCACCCCAAAAAAAAACATGAAAGATTTTATTGGGCCGGAAAGGTGGCTCAGTGGTAGAGTGCTTGCCTTGCATGCCTGAGGCCCTGGGTTCGATTCCCAGCACCACATAAGAAAAAAGAAAAAAGCTGGAAGTGGTGCTATGGCTCAAGTGGTAGAGCGCTAGTCTTGAGCTGAAGAGCTGAGGGACAGCGCCCAGGCCCAGAGTTCAGGCCCCACCACCAGGCCCAAAAAAAAAAAAAATACAGGGCTCAGTACTATCCAGTTTCAGGTTTTCACTGGGAATGTAAAAGGGAACTGCTATACTGTATTTCCTCTTGGTCGTGTTTACAAGTTAATGCACGTGGTTAAAAAAAAAATTAAGTGGAGGTAGGCCTCAGTGGCTCACGCCTATAATCCTAGCTACTCAGGAGGCTGGGATCTGAGGACTGCAGTTCAAAGCCAGCCAGGGCAAGAAAGGCTGTAAAACTCTTATCTCCAATAAACCACCAGAAAACTGGAAGTGGCACTGTGGCACAAGTGGTAGAGCACTATCCTTGAGCTGAAGAGCTAAGGGCCAATGCTCAGGCCGAGTTCAAGCCCCATGACTGACAAAAAAAAATTAAGTGGAGAAAGAAAGAGTAAAAAAGTGCAGCAGTAGAGCTTACTGGATACTGATGATCATGGAGAATACCACTCATGGAGAGAGATGGGAGGGAGAGACTGGGAAAAAGAAAAGGGAGGACACTGTACAAAAGGAAATTACCTGACTCATGTTGTTGTAATCCCTCTGAATATCACCTTTATAAATAACAATAAAGTAAATAATTTTTTAAAAAGTTATGGAGCTACAGGTGTAGTTCAGTTATAGAGTAGACTGCCTCAACAATAGCAAAGACAGGACCCTCTCCCACTACCCCAAATAATAAAAAGGAAAACCAGAAAGGATATCTCATCGTAATCTCTTATACTAGTGCCCATTACATTATTCAGAACTACAAAATAATCTACAAATCCCCTATTAATTTCTACTGAGTAAGGTGCCAATAGACTGATAAATGTTACATTTACAATGTTCTGATACATATTTATAATGCTGACTGACCTGGTGGCTGGTCTTGACTCCTGTTTAACTTGGGTTCATTGCCTACATGTGAGTCTGATTTTGGTTTTGGTTTTAAAGATGGAAAGAATTTCATCATCAAACTGGACGTAGGAGGGGGACTTCTGTTCCTCCCGGACTTGCTGAAGTCTTCTCCTTTCTTCACTGGTGCAACTTTCCTTTTTATTGTTTTCTCCAGGACATGTATTTCACTCTTATTAGGGTAGTGTGTCTGGGGTGTCCCATAAATGGCTTCATCCTCAAGAATAACATTATGTTTACATGAATTCTCCCCAAGCTCAGTCCAAGATCTTTCATCATCAAAATCAATTTTACTCACACTTAGTGATAAAGGCCTGTTTGAGGGGTCAGACACTTTAGTTTTCAGGCTTTCTATTATGATAGACTCATCACTGCTATAATCTTTATCCGACAAATCCAGGTCAACATCCCTCCTTTTATCTTCCTGACTTCTTGTGTCCCTAAAAGGCCCCTTACCATCACAGACTTGAGGACTTTCTTCTCTATTACTGAATCCTCTTTCTCTATCCTCAGTGGATGGTATCATGGTAGCATCAAGCTGCTGCTCAGAATCAGTGCTACTATCACTGTTTCTAACACCTTCATCATCGCTTACATCCCAGCAATTCGGGTTTTCACAAGTGCTCGTCTGGAAGGCTTTCCCGCTGATTTTACAAGACAATTCTCTCAAACCATCAGGTAAGGATGCTGAACCAAGTGGTCTGGCTGGGACCTCACATTCATTCTCACTCTCATGTGCAGCTTGCTGGCCAGAATCTTCACCGTGGTCACTCTGACTATTCACATTTGCCTGATGTATCTTCTCTTGCTTTACATCTTTGACAGGGGTTGAAGACATCCGGTGACCTCTGCAGATCTGCTGATCCCTTTCTAAGATTTTCAGTACAAATGAGGAATTGCTAGAAAATGAAATTTCATCTGCAGCTTGTTCTAAAAACAAAAACTCGTCTAACTCCAAATTTTCCTTTACTTTTTCCTGTTCCCAATTCTCCATTTTTTTCTGAAGAGAAATGTCAAGTAAGGAATCAGACGCCTTCATAGTCTCACCTATCAAACTTTTAGAAGACACACAGCTCAGCAGTCCTGATGAAGGAGAAAGTTTGTCTTTCCCTTGTGTCTTATGCCATACTTTGGAATCAGCATCACAGGGTTTTGTGCACTCTGGCACATTTTCTTTATTAGAGTCAGCTTTTTTTTCTGATTTGATCTGGTCTCTCAATTGCCCATCACATTTCTTCCCTATCTGGATTTTCAATCCTGATGGAGAAAGACTTTTCCTGTTACTATTCCTAGGCACTTTTGGTTTCTGATTAAGTATGACAGGACCAGTCTTGGCTCCAGCTTTAGTGTCCTTCTTAATGCTAGAGTTCTCTGCACACAGTTCTTTATGGATAAGAGCAGTTTTCCGCTGGAACTGTTGCCTGTCCACTTTAAACACATGCAACTCCTCTGAAGTGCTCTGATTAGGGACCATATTTTCTTTCCCTTTTTGAAACTTAGATTTAGCATTAGTAAACCTGGCTAAACCTTCTCCTCGTTTTAAGAATGGTCGTTTGGGTTTTGCTTTCATTAGTGATGGTCCTTCTGCTTCCTAAAACAAAAGGACAACATTTTGAATGAATTCTGGCATATTTAAGTAATCTCAGTTATTTTTAAGCAAGTTGTAAGTAACTCTCTAAAACATTAGGATAATTTAATTAAGTAGTACAAATGCTGCTAACCCTTAGCTGCTTTTGCTTCAGTTCTTGTTCTTCCAGTTGAATTTGTTCTTCTAAGTAGTCTTCAAAGGTCTGTTTCTTTTCTCTAATGGCAGCTTTAATAGGCCTAATATAAAAAAAAATTAACACACAAATCACAGTGTACAAATAATTTACACTCCATGTCTCCTAAAGAAACTTGTTACTACACTAAATACCAACCATTTAGGGGGCTGGGAAGGTGGCTCAGTGGTAGAGCGCTTGCCTTGCATGCCTGAGGCCCTGGGTTCGATTCCTCAGCACCACATAAGCAAAAAGAAAAAAGCCGGAAGTGGCGCTGTGGCTCAAGTGGTAGAGCGCTAGCCTTGAGCTGAAGAGCTGAGGGACAATGCCCAGGCCCAGAGTACAGGCCCCCGACAGGACCCAAAAATAAATAAATAAATAATAAAAACCAACCATTTTCAGTCAGGGACAAGGACTTTAGGATGCAGCTCAGTAATACAGTAGTCCATGCTTAGCATGCACAAGACCCTGGGTTCAATTCTCAGCACACACAAAAAAAATGTTTAAAGCAAATCAAGGGTTAGGACATAGTTCAAGTGATAAAACACCTACCTAGCAAGTGTCTTAAGTGCCTTAAATTCAAACCTAGCACCATCAATTAAATAAGGATTGCCCTAAGTTCAAAGCCCAGTCCCAATAAATAAATAAAGCAATAATCTTGTAATTTTTTGTGTGCCAGTCCTAGGGCTCTAACTCAAGGCCTGGATACTGACTCCGAGCATTTTCACTCAAGGCCACAGCTCTACTTCTGGCTTTCTGGTGGTTAACTGGAGATAAGAGCCTCCCAGACTTTTCTGCCTAGGCTGGCTTTCAACTGTGATCCTCAGATCTCATCCTCTTAAATAGGTAGGCTTACAAGTATGAGCCACTAGCACCTGGCACAAATTCTCTTTTAAGAATTGAATGAAAGCTATACTCCCCTACTACCCTCCAAAATGCAAATATATTTTGCACATGGTTTAGGAATACTCAGAACCCTTCTGAAGTCTATTATTGACTTTAGATTCATATATTCATATATAACTTCAAAACATATCATAAATTAAATATGTATTTTTAAATTAAGAAAGGTCCTTTGAAATGTAAGTGAAGCCACAGTCTCTACCTCGGCATAGTAGTGCATAACTGTAATCCAAACACCCAGGAAGCTGAAGCAGGAGGACCAAACGTTTGATGCCAGCCTAAGCTACATATTATAATAAATCATTTTGCCTCATGTAATATGTGTTAAAATACAATTTTTGTTGTTAAAATATATTTTTACATATACTAAAATATTCAAGTTAGGCATCAGTGGATCACACACGTAATCATAGCTACTTAAAGAGATTGAGTTCCAAAGGATCAAGGTTTGAAGCCAGCCTAGGAAGAAAGTCTGAGAGACTCCATCTCCAAAATAACTGGTAAAAAAAAAAAAGGCTGGAGGTGTGGCTCAATTGGTAGAGCACCAACTGAACAAGCTAGCCCAGTAAGCAGAAGGCCTGAGTTCAAACCTCAGTTTGGGCAAAAAAAGAAAAGAAACTGGGAAGGTGGCTCAGTGGTAGAGCGCTTGCCTTGCATGCCTGAGGCCCTGGGTTCGATTCCTCAGCACCACATAAGCAAAAAGAAAGAAGCCGGAAGTGGCGCTGTGGCTCAAGTGGTAGAGCGCTAGCCTTGAGCTGAAGAGCTGAGGGAAAGCGCCCAGGCCCAGAGTTCAGGCCACGACCGGACCCAAAAAAAAAAAAAAAGAAAAAATTCAATATGTAAGAAAATAATAACATTTTTTAAAGATACTTTTTCTTTGCCACAGCATTTTTAACTTCTGTTACTTAGAACACATATACAATCATAATTTACAAATAAAAGCAAGTATGAGATTCTGAGATCTAATTTTCTTCTCATCCACAATGAAGCATAGTCTGACCTCAAACTCACAGTCTCCCTACCTCAGCCTCCAAAATATAGGATTACAGGTGTGTGCCATAAATTCTGGCTGAAGAAACATCTGGATTGGTTGTCCACAGTGAACAAAGTTTACTCAATCCTCTAATATAATGGGGAAAGTTAACTTGATTGACATATCTCTCTACCTCCCACTGTTACTGACAGTATAGAGAAGGTTGTGTCATCAACATGCTTGCAAACATACAAGTGAAAACAAGAAAAGTATGTATCTTTCAAAGAATGTACTTAACAATAAAGGGTAGGCATATTAAGCTGGTATGTTTCTTAATACTTTCCACATAAATAGTACCTTTCTTCAATATTAAGCACTTCTGAGGAGTCACCATTTTTTTTTACATTTTTATTATTCCTTTCCTGACTCTCTTCCAGCATCTTCTCCCAACATGATGAAATACTTTCTCCTAGGATAAAAATTAGAAACAATTTAGTTCAAAAAAGGCAAATAGCCAGGCGCCAGTGGCTCACGCCTGTAATCCTAGCTACTCAGGAGGCTGAGATCTGAGGATCATGGTTCAAAGCCAGCCCGAGCAGGAAAATCCATGAGACTCTTATCTCCAGTAAACCACTCAGAAAACCGGAAGTGGCCCTGTGGCTCAAGTGGTAGAGTGCTTGCCTTGAGCTGAAGAGCTGAGGGACTGCCCAGGCCCAGAGTTCAAGCCCCACAACAACAACAACAACAACAACAAAAAGTCAAATAAAAGACATGAGACCTTTACACATTACTATACATATTACATATATACTTAATACATATATATGTGTGTATAAAAAGTAATGCTAATAATGTAGCTCACTTACCTACAAGGCCCTAGGTTCAATAGGAAGAAAGGAAAGGTAAAAGGAAGGGAAGAAGAGAAGGAAGAAGTCAGGGAATAAAGGAAAAAGGGAAGGAAGGAAGAAAGGAAGGAAGGAGGGGGAGAGGAAGGGAAAAATAATACATGTCAAAAACTTTAGAAAATTGAGGATTTCTTTATATGATAGAGAAACTATAATCTACCAATTAACACAGCTGATGTTCTTCAAAAAGTAAATAAGGAGGCCTCTAAGAGTGAATAAAACAAATGAGTTACAACCACAAAATGTAATATACAAATCTGACTAAAGCCTGATTTAAAAAAAATATTTTAAACATACTTTTGTAAGACAGGTATAGTGGCTGACACCTATAATTTTAGCTACTCAGGAGGGTGAGATCTGAGGATCTCAGTTCAAAGCCCATGCAGCAAGGTCTGTGAGATTCATATCTCCAATATATCACCAAAAACCTGGAAGAGACTGGGCTCAATGGTACAACAGTAGCCTGGAACAAAAAAAAAGCTCAAGGACAGTACCCAGGCCCTGAGTTCAAGCCCCAAGATGATACACATACACGCAGATTTTTGTACAGATAATGGTTTAAATATTAAGAAATTATGATTAGCTTTCTCAGGAAAATAATTATATTATAGAATTACAGAGGAATTGTTCTAATTTTTACTTGATACATGATAAAAATACTTGGAATGACTAGGCCTTCATATTACTTTCAGAGAAAGGGTTTGGCAAATAAGATAGACAAGAAAGAGGTTTATAAATCTATATAGATACATATTCATAAGGTAAATAAAGCAAAATGTACATAATGATTGCAATGGTCTTCTAATTTTTCTGGATATTTGATATTTTCCAAAATAAAAGGTTAAAGAGTTACATAGCATAAAAATGACAAATACATCTGAGCTTTCTATATCAGTAAATTACCCTTAAATTAGGAATAAGGCATTATGCACAAAAGTATTCAATGCTAAACACTAAGTACATATGTCTTTTATGTTATTCATTTTGTTCATAACAAATTATTCAAAAGCATACAGATTAAAACACAATAAGATGAAATTTTAATCTTAGGTAACTAGAAACAATGTTGGCCTTACACAAAGAATACTAGATTCTAATATACTATTTGACAGATCGCATAATGGTGATAACTATTATAACATGGCTAAGAAATCTACAGAATATATAGCTTTATAGTAATAAAAATTTTCCATATTGAGTGTGAAAAGCATACAATTATTATACATATTCATGATTACAACAAGATAAAGGAAAGAGGGAAAACAGGCAGGAATACTTAAGGCTAGCTAGGGGGCGTATCTCAGTGTAAAGCACTTGCCTAACATCCACAAGACCATGTATTCAAGCCTCAGTAACATATTCACACACACACACACACACACACACACACACACACACACACACACACACACACACACACACACACACACACACAAAGAGAATACAGAAGAAATGCCAAGAACGCCATCTGTTTGTACCTCAAATACTAAACACCAGGTCTCTGGCAGGAATGTGCTAGATGCTGAGACTACAAAGGTACCCAGAAGACAACCTAAGTGTTTGGACAAGAAAGTATTTCTTTGATGAGTGGTAATTCTTTCTACCAACCTTAAGGCATCATCACTTCAGTTAACCTAAAATAGTTTTTAAGTTCTCAAAGAAAAAATGAATGACACATACAGAACCTGTTATTCCCATGCTACCTGCAAAGTCTAAAGTCAGAGCAAGCTTTTTTTTCTCAAAATGTCAAATTCTGATCCAGCTCAGGATCCATTCATCAGTGACTAAATAGCATGAGGAACCTTGTAATTAAACTGCAAAGGATAGGGGGGAGAAAATACAAAGACTGACTCTTGCCATGGGACAACTTTGTGACCCTGTTAAGTTAAAAAACTCACCTACAGAATGGTTATGGTTTCCTTCCTTTGAATCATTCTTTTTTACAAGCATCTCTTGATATTGTGACTCATAAAACAAATTGGAAGAAGTACTTTTCGAAGTTGAGATCAAATCTTGTTGAGAAGCTCTACAGAAGTTGCTTTGCTCATCAGATAAAATGCTGGAAGCCTGTGGTTTGTCTTGGCTTTGATCCAAGTAGACGAGTGATGGTAAGAAGGGTGTGGTTTTCTCTACAGGAGCTGGATTTTCTGCAGATCTGTACTTCTGGCTCTGATCCTCAGGCAGTAATAGCAAACCTTACAATTGAGAAAAATCAACAAAGTTGAGCTCTTTCCACAAGTTTCTCTCTCATCTACTGGTAACCTCCATATCACTAAGTATTCTCCAAGATGATATTATTAGTTGGGGGGAAAAAAGATGCATAGGAAACACATGGGAAGTCATTTTACCAAAGAGTTACTGCCCCAATCACTTATCTACCTTATCCCCAGCATACAAATAAAACTAAAAAATCAGGCAGAGACTCACATTGTCTCAGTTTCAACCTTTTAATCCCTATCTTCTGAACAATTTGTTGAAAAAAATGGGAAGTATGCATAAATTACACTCCCTGCAAACCAAGAAGTGTCTATGTACCAAAACTACAAAAATGGAAGTATGCATAAATTACATCCACTGCAAACCAAGAAGTGTCTATGTACCAGAACTACAGGCTCAACTAGCCACTTCTTTCAAGGAATGTCACTTTTATTTGAAAGACTTGATGACAGAAAATCTATTATTTAAACCTGGGAATTTGGCAGAAACAGTAACTTCAAAACAAACAGTTCATAGTATTTGTTATTAATAATAAAATCTGGCCTTGAAAATAAAATTAGAATTCTGAAAAATATATCCATCACCATGAGCTTCACAGTTTCACAATATTTCAAGACTTTTGAGAAAAGTAGTGATATTAATGAGTTAGATTTTTTTTTTGGCCTGTATAATGAGATAAGTCAACAGTTTGAAGACCTATATAACTTAAGTCAGTATTTTCCAAATGAGTAATATACCAAATCATGTATAAACTATCTTTCCAAAATATCAAAATATCTATTTAATAAAAGTACTATTAGTACTCTATATTAGTACTAATATTAGTACTCTATATTAGTATATCTATTTAACAATATACTATTTAATAGTACATTAAAAGTTCATTAATATAATTTTAGATTCCATACTAGGTACATCACTGAAAATGACTAAGTGTTGAGTTAAAGTACAATATAGGGCTGGGAAGGTGGCTCAGTGGTAGAGTGCTTGCCTTGAATGCATGAGGTCCTGGGTTCAATTCCTCAGCACCACATAAGCAGAAAAAGCTGGAAGTGGCTCTGTGGCTCAAGTGGTAGAATGCTAGCCTTGAGCTGAAGAACTCAAGGATAACGCCCAGGCTCCATACCAACCAAAAAAAAAAAAAAAAAACTGCAATATAACTTGAGAAGACTAAGAAACATGAAAATCTCCTGAGGATATTGTTTTGGGTTGTTTTTTGGTTTTGGTACTGGCCCTGAATTCAGGGCCTGGACACTGTTCATGTTCTTGGTCAAGTCTGGTGCTCTATCACTTGAGCCATACCTCCACTTTCAGAGTTTTAATGGTTTATTATAATAAGAGTCCAAGGACTTTACTGCCCAAGCATAAGCCACCAGTACCTGTCTCTGAATTCTTTTAATCCAGATATTAAAGATACTGAGAGAGAAAACAATACTTCTCACATTTTTGTTTAGAAAAGGATATTGTTTGCCAGGTGCTGGTGGCTCATGCCTGTAATGCTAGCTACTGAGACCTAAGGATCTCAGGTTAAAGTCAGCCCAGGCAGGAAAGTTCTTAAGAGCCTTAACATCAATTAACCAGCAAAAAGCCAGAAATGTGTATGGCTTCATAATGGCAGACTGCTAGCCTTGAGTGAAAAACCTAAGAGACAGGGTCCAGGCCCTGAGTTCAAACCCCAGTACCAGCACCAACAAAGAGTATGCTTTCTTTTAAAAAAAAAAAAAAAAAAAGGCTAGCTAGGGAAGGGTACCAGTGGCTCACCCATATAATCCTAGCCACTCAGAAGGCTTAGATCTAAAGATCACAGTTCAAAGCCAACCAGGGCAAGAAAGCCTGTGTGACGCTTAACTCCAATAAACTACCAAAAAGCTGAAACTGGAGCTTTTTGGTAATTTAAGTGGTAGAGCACTAGCCATGAGCAAAAACTCTTAGGGCCAGGGCCCAGGCCTGAGCTCAAGCCCTAGGACTGACACACGTGTACACACAC
Organism: Dipodomys spectabilis; assembly: GCF_019054845.1. Taxonomy (NCBI): domain Eukaryota; kingdom Metazoa; phylum Chordata; class Mammalia; order Rodentia; family Heteromyidae; genus Dipodomys; species Dipodomys spectabilis. The sequence continues at coordinate 25,498,724 of NW_024870772.1, read as the reverse complement.
ACACTCACATGCACACTCACACACACACACACACACACAAAAGGCTAATAGATCAGTGTAGAGTTACTTGCCCATCATGGGTTTCCTTCCCAGAAACACACACACACACACACACACACACAAAACACAACACAACACAAAAGAAAATACACCAGAAATGCAGCCTGTCGCAGGGCTGCAGAGTTGAAAACTATATAGCCTCACACAGGAAAGCTGAACAGCACCTTCTACAGGTAGGTCAGCTGTACCGGTGCCCTCTACACCCTGTCTGCACAGACAGCAGAGTATAAACATACTCTTACTTCAAAGTAAGTGAAGCTTACTTGGGAATTTGAATTTTTTGTGCACATATGTAATCCCAGCACTAGGGAGGCTGAAATAGTAGGGTAATAAATCTGAGGCCAAAATTTCAGCTATGAAGCAAGTGCTAAGCCTGGTACATAGCCAGACACTCTCTCAAAAAGGGAAAAAAGTTGATTGACTGGTTGATTTCAGTACTGGGGATTGAACCCAGGGCATACCTCACACATGCTATGCTATACTCCCAGACTTCTGAGTTAATTTTAAATATCTTTTAATCTCTAATACAATAACTGTCATAGTTGGATCTTAATGTTATCCAACGGCTCATAAACTACATACAAGCTTGGTCATTTGTCTGTGGCTCTATTGGTAGGTTGTTAAACTTTTAGGAGAGCAGTTATAGGAACATGCCCTTGATCCTGGAACCACAGCTATCTTGGCTTCCCAGCCATCATGAACTGAGCAGTGACTCTACCACACTCTCCCCTCATGATGTACTTGTAGTGCCAGATGCCAGAGCAATGGTACAAAGTAGTCATAGACTAAAACTTCTGAAACAGTGAAACAAAACAAAAATTTCCCCCTTCTAAATTGCTTATCTCAGTAAATTCTGTCACAGAAATGGAAAGATAATGCAGTACTTACTCTAAACAGTCCATATAATAAAAATTCTCTGAGATTCTCAAAAATTTTCAAGTGCTATGAGATCCTGAGAACAAAAGGTTAAACACCACTCCCCTGTGTGGCTCAGTGGCAGAGCACATGGTTAGCATGCTCAAAAGTCTGGGACCAATTCCTAGCAGATAAAGGAGAGGAGGAGAGGAAGAGAGGAAGAAGAAGAGAAAAAGAGCTAAGAGAAATGAAACAACAAAACGATGCTTCCCTAAAGCAAACTGTTCCAAAACCACTGGTGCTCTATAACTTGAGCCACACTTCCAAAGATGCTTTTTGCTGCTTACTTAGAGACAGAGCCTCATAGGCTTTTCTACCCATGCTAACCTCAAACTGGGATCCTCTGGATTTCAGCCTCATGAGTACTAAGAATTAAAGGCTTCACATCAGTAGCTTGGAAATCTGCTTCTCTGTCATTTACCATAGTACCTGAACTGTGATTAAAAAAAATGTATCACAGGCACCCAACACCAGTGGCTCACACCTGTATTCCTAGCTACTCAGGAGGCTAAGATCTGAGGACCGCAGTTCAAAGCTAGCCCAGGCAGGAAAGTCTGTGAGACTCTTATCTCCAATAAACTACTCAAAATAGCACTGTGGCTCAAGTAGTAGAGCAAAAGAAGCTCTTTTGCTTGCCTTGAACAAAAGAAGCTCAGAGACAGTGTGCCCAGGCCCAGAGTCAAGCTGCAGAACCAACAACAACAAAAAAAAGTATCACACGCTGTTACTTTTCATATATTCCATAAATCATGAACTTTGCAGGGCACTGGTGGCTCACATCTGTAATCCCAGCTATTCAGGAAGCTGAGATCTGAAGATCGTGGTTCAAATCCAGCCTAAGCAAGGAAGTTTGTGAGACTCTTATCTCCAATTAACCACCGAAAAGCCAAAAGTACAATTGTGGCTCAAGTGGTAGAGGAATAGCCTTAAACCAAAAAGCTTAGAGCCAGAACCCAGGTTGAGTTCAAGCCCAAGGACTGGCACAATTTAAAAAAAAAAATTCACAAACAACTCCACTATTTTAAGATGCACACCACCCACTTTCTATATTCTCCAAGATAACCTCAAATTTCCTATTCTTTATTATTTTTCATCACCATGCCCATCTCTTCCAGTCTACATGCTTATTTGCCAGTCTTTTCCTCTCTGTATTCTCTTTTTTAAATTTTATTTACTGAACCCCAGGGTCTCATGAATGCTAGGCAAGCACTCACTCCATCACTAAGCCACATTCCCAGCCTCTCTCTGTATTCTCAATGTCCAGCAAAATCTCTAAACAGAACAAACAATACCAATGGCTAGGGATGTGGCTGAAGTATTAGAGCATCTGCCTAGTAAGTGCAAAGCCCTGAGTTCAAATACCAGTACTGCCAACCTAAGAAATTTCAAAATAAAAATTATAAAAGATAACACCAGCCAAACATTTATGGCTCACACCTATAATCCTAGCTATGTAGGTGTCTAGGATTTGAGGATTTTGGTTCAAAGCCAGCATGAGAAGAGAAATCCATGAGACTCTTATCTCCAATAAACCAGCAAAAAGCTCTGGCTTAAGTGGTATAGCACTAGCCTTGAGAAAAAGTGAAGGAAACAGTGCCCAAGCCATAAGTTCAAGCCTAATCTTTGCACCAAAAAAAAAAAGGCCAGGCACCAGTGGCTTACACCTGTAATCCTAGCTAGTACTGAGGTCTGAGGATCTCAGTTCAAAGCCAGCCCAGGCAAGGAAAGTCCATGAGACCCTTCTCTCCAATTAACCACCAGAAAACAGGAAGTAGCACTATAGCTCAAGTGGTAGAGCATGCGCGCACATGCCTTGAGCTGAAGAACTCAGGGACAGCACTCAGGCTCAGAGTTCAAACCTCATGACAGACCAAAAAAAAAAAAGCAACACCAAGAAGTACACATTGCTCCAACTCATTGCTTTTCAGATGTAGAATACAATCCTCGAGCAACTTTATCCTCAGATGCAACAGATCATAACTGACATTATTTAATGATATAAAATTAAACAAAAGAGAAAATATGGCAATATGAAATTTGCTTGTTTTTATGAGTTTTGACTTGGAATGTTTTTGTTCCAGATCTAGTGAGTACATGATGCTTTCTGTGAACTGACACAGCTTACCAAAGAATACTCAACAAAAAAAGAATATCCCAACAAAAAAGACGTGTAGTCTGGTCTTCAGTTGAGCAGAGCAGCTTCTGCATATATTCTCCTTTATGGCTCTGCACAGTTTTCATTCATCAGACAGGAGCTGAATAACAGTACCTCTAGTTCGAATTTCGCTTTTCTTCTACTGGGTTTCTCTCTCCTCTCTCTCTCTCTCTCTCTCTCTCTCTCTCTCTCTCTCTCTCTCTCTCTCTCGTGTGTGTGTGTGTGTGTGTGTGTGTGTGTGTGTGTGTGTGTGTTGCTCTATCACTTGAGCCACAGTACCACTTCTGGCTTTTAGGTAGAGTAAGTTTCTCACAGACTTCCCTGCCCAGGCTGGCTTCAAATCGCGATCTTCAGCTCTTAGCCTCCTAAGTAGCTAGGATTGCTAGCATTACAGGCATAGGCCACTGGTACCCAGCTTTAAAAAATATATAAATAAAACACTGACTGGGGATGCAGCTCAGTGGCAGAGCACATACTCAATGTAATGACCTGGTCTCAGCCCCTAAACACAAAATAAATAAATATATGTTAATGTCTTTAAGCAGAACACGCACACTCCGGAATCCCACATCTCCTATTTGTCCCAGTCCTATTATATATACCACCACCACACTTACCTGGCTGGCCCTGAAGACACTGGATTCTGCAACACAAGACAGAGACATAGTAGAAAAAAAAATCTACCAGGTAACTACAGGTAAGAAGCATGGAACTATCTCCTTATATTAACCTACTGCCCTGTGAATGCAAAACATACCTGGATGTGGGTGCTGCCCACACACCATAGTGAGCAGTTTCTCCTGCTCTTCCATGAGCCTCTGCAGCTGCTCCAACTGTTGTCTTTTCAGCTGTTCCTGCTTCTTCTGTTGTGCTTCTTTGAGCTTTTTAAACATAAAATTTGCTTTATTAAACTAGCTTTAAACTTCAGTTACAAGCTCCTTACATTTGTCATAACCCCTTCCATCTCCCTTCTCACATCTCCCTTGATGAAAGTTTCAGTGAAAGAGATCCCTCAGTACATCATCCTGATACCAAAACTCTAAAATCTAGTTTCTTCTGAAGGATATCAGCTATTTCAGGTAAGAACAGGAAAAAAAATGAAGATGAATATGGTGCTAGCAGATTTTTTACATGCATAAAACTAGAACAATGAAACCTGTTGCAACTGTTTTAGAAAAAGGGGAAGACGGAATGGAGACTGACAGAGAGAGAGAAAGAGAGAGAGAGACAGAAAGAGACTGGATGGAATACATTGTATATATGTGTGGAAATGTCACAATGAAACTCTTCTTTGTAAAGCTAATATGTGCTAATAAAAAAAAATTTTAATACAGATCCTCTGAGACATATAACAAACAGGATGGGTAATCAATATAATCAACTTCAACCATTTCCAACAGTTTTTAACCAAATGAGGTAGCAACTTACAGAAGTTATCTCAAATGTTTTAGTTCCATCTTACATATTAAACTCAATTAATGTTTTAATTAGACAAAAAGCAAAATCCTGTAGCTTGAAGATTTCAAAGAAGAGAAAAGGAACAGAAGAACTGGAGCAGATGACTTGCCATCAAGTAATACTTGCAAACCCAACACATTTTAGGCCCAATCTTGTTGTACCTGTTCAAGCTTTTTAAAAAGTGGATCTTTATAAGCCATATCTTTATGTTCACTTGCAGACTCAGATAAGAAGTCACTCTTGTCTTCCTGGTGTTCAGGAACATCCTGACAAACCATTAGTTGTCGTCCCTTTTTAATTAAAGGAAAGACTGGATGAGCTTCCAATTTTTCTGTCTGTAGTTTATAAGAGTTGCCAGACTCCAGTTTCTGTTCTTCATGAAGTGAATCATCTTCACTAATAAAGCTGAAGCTATCTGAAAACTGTGTTTTAACAGGGAAGCTGGTAGAAACATTAGTAGTTGTTTGGGTCTCTTCATCTGCTTCCAAAACAGGAAATCGATTTAATATGACCCCTGCCCGAGAAGGACTGGTCATCCACTGAGGTACAAAGTCCTGCCCACTGTTTAACTCTGCAGAGGTTGACATCAGGAACATTTTAGTCCAACAGCACTATTATATTTAAATGTTGGAAAAGCCAAAGGACCTATTGATTTCCAACACCTGTAAATAATCAACAAAAAAAATTCGTTAAAATTATTAAACACTGTCCAAAAACCAGCCCACACTACAACCCAACACAAAAATATTCAGTCAATAATAAATATACAGGGCAGCTCAGTGGCAAAGCGCTTTCCTTACAAGTGCAATATCCCCAGTACTAAATAAAAGAAAAAAAAAAGCTTATTAGCTGGGCACTGGTAGCTTACACCTCTAATCATAGCCACTCAAGAGACTGAGATCTAAGATTAGATAACGCTTTAAGCCAGCCCAAGCAGGAAAGTCCAGGAGACTCTTATCTCCAATTAACCATCAAAAACATAGAACTGGAGCTGTAGTTCAAGTGGTGGAGTGCTATCCCTGAGCAAAACTGCTCAGGAATAGCACATAGGCCCTGAGTTCAAGCCCCCAAAACAACACATAATAAAATAATAATAACAACAACAATTTTTTAACCAGTAAAGCTACTAGGTATCTTCAATAACTGGGCATCCACATGCAGAAAACTAAAAGTGGACCCCTGTTTGTCACCAAGCACTAATATCAATTCAAAGTATATCAAAGACCTCAACATCAGACCTGAAACTTGGAAACACTGGAGAGAGAGTAGGAGCAACATTAGAACTTACAGGTATAGGTAGCAACTTCCTGACAAAAGTCCCAGGGGCACAGCAGACAGGAGAGAAACTGGACAAGTTGGACTACATAAAGACCAAGTTTCTGCACCGCTAAGAGCATAGTTACTAAATAGAAAGTCAACAGATTGGGCAAAGCAGCAATATATTAGACAAAGGCCAATATATACAAGGAGCTTAAGAAACTAACCCCTCCCAAAGCTAGTAAGTCAATCACTAAATGAGCAAGTGATCTAAGGAGAGACTTGTCAGAAAAGATGAGAATGGGAAAGAAACACAGGAGGAAATACTCATCACCCTTAGCCATAAAGGAAATACAAATCAAAACAACTCACCCCAATTAGATTGTCTAACATTATGAATTCCAACAACAAATGTTGGAAGGGAACAACAACAAATGTTGGAGGGGATGTAAGGAAAAAGGAACCCTACTGCACTGTTAGTGGGAAAGTAAACCAGATACAACCACTATGCACAGCAGTCTGGAGGTTCCTCAAAAAAAAACAAACTAAACATAGACTTTCCCTATGACCCAGCCATACCACACCTGGGCATCAATCCTAAACATCATGAGCCTGGATATGATAAAGACACCTGTACATTCATGTTCATTGCCACAATATTCACAAAAGCCAAGGTATGGAAACAGCCCAGATACCCCATAATAGATGAGTAGAGCCAAAAAATGTGGTACCTATACACAGTGGAGTTTTACACAGCCATTAGAAAGAATAAAACAATGCAATTTGCTGGGAAATGGATGGAACTAGAAAAAAATCATGTTAGTGAGGTAAGTCAAGCTCAGAAAGACAATGTGGTAAATGTTCTCTCTGATATGGATAAGTTAGATCTAAAATACATTGGTATCTGATAAATTAAACAAGATTCTGGAGACTCACAAAAGGTGAGACCAAAGAGGCGATATATATAGGAAACAAGGATATGGAAACAAGGGACCTCTCAGAATTCTATTCTTTTAATTTTTTATTTTTTATATTTTTTGGGATGATTCTGTCTTCTTTTCCTTATGTATGGTATATTGAAGTGTATATCTTCAGAAGGGTTGGGGGAGGGTACAGAACTCAAGGGAAAAAGGATTAAAAAAAAGTGCAGCAGTGAATCGCACTGGCCACTGATGAAAGTGAACTATACAGCTCTTGAGTAGAGATGGGAGGGAGGGACTGGGAGAGAGTGAGGGAGACTGTAGGGGAAGGAAATGTACTCATTACCTGACTCATGTACTTGTAATCCCTCTGTACATCACCTCTAGAATAACAATAAAGTAAATTATTTTTTTAAAAACTTACTGGGCATTAAGCTCTACAGTTTTCTTGGCTTCTTTCTTCAAAATACCTAAATTGAGTAAACAAAAAAAAAAATCTAAGAGCCTTTTTGATCTAATCATTCAATCTATTAATGATATTATGTAATTATGTAATTGCTAGATCAGTTAACCTAACACTACACAATCTAAAACAGCATCTAAGTTATTCAATTACAAAAAAAAAAAAGAAGAAGAGAAAAAAAAAAGGATACTACCAACATCAAGTAATACCCACAGTAAGTACTTTCTTACTTTGGGGAACGTGGAGAAATCCTAGTTCCAGAACAAAAGTTATCGCCAGCATTACCACCAGTATAACCCCATAGCTTTATCTGGTATTAAGGAAGCTCTAATGCTCCCAAGCCACCCTATATCACTTACACTCAATCCTCTTATACACTAAACTAAATTAGACCCTTAAGCTTTACCCTCTCCACCTCACAAACTGCCCAGGCCAAAATATTCCCAATCCTCTATCAGCAAAATCCTCAGCTTTCTAAGTCACTTCTTCCTATGGAAACTATACTCTGTTCCACTAGGCCTAGAGACAAAATCTGTGTATCTCTCTACTTCTAGACTATTCTCCCATCCTTCACCACAAGAAGACATAATATGATGAGACTAATCTACTACCCATCCTTCCATGTCTAGTAGCCTACAGAAGTCACCTACATCCTCTCCTCCATCCCTTAAATTTTTCTCAGCAAGAAAAGAACAGAGTTGCCATTCATTAAAATGGCAAGACGGTGGATAAAATAGGTTTGGGGAATTAGAGATCAAGAGTTAAATTTCAAGCCAGGTGTTGGTGGCTCATGTCTGTAATCCTAGCTATTCAAGAAGGCTGAGTTCTCAAGGTTCATGATTCAAGCCAGCATAGGTAGAAAACTCCAGGAGATGCTCAAAAACAATACATGGCTGGAGGTGTGACTCGAGTGGTAGAACATCAGCTGAACAAGTGCAACTCTCCCAAGTTCAATTTCAGATACTTTAAGATGCCTATTGGTCATCCAAGTAAAGATGTTGTGCAGATAACTGAATATACTAGAACAGAATGGAAAGCCAAGGCTAAGGAGCTAAAGCATCCTCAGCACAGAATGGAGATCACTTGACTGGAAACCACTAAGGGACTAAGAGTAGGCACACACAATAAATAAAGAACAAACAAAAAGTACAGTGTCCTTGAAACCAAGTGAAGAAAGTGCTACAAGGAAAAAAGAGCTATGTTAAATGCTGTTAAGGAATAAAAGGTGAGGAAAGCTGAGAAATGATTTCTAAATTTAGCAAAGCAAAAGTCCTGAGAAGGCTGGGAAAGTGGCTCAGTGGTAGAGTGCTTGCCTCGCATGCATGAGGCCCTGGGTTCGATTCCTCAGCACCACATAAGCAGAAAAAGCTGGAAGTGGTGCAGTGGCTCTAGTGGTAGAGCACTAGCCTTGAGCTGAAGAGGTGAGGGATAGTGCCCAGGCCCCGAGTTCAGGCCCCATGACCAAAAAAAAAGTCCTGAGAACTTCAAAGAAAGCAATTTTTGGTGGTAGAAGAAAAAAGTTTGATGGAGAAGCATGAATGAATAAGCAATTAGAGACAATGAGTATAGCTTACTCTAGTTTTGCTATGGGGAAATAAATAAATGAAACAATAGCTGCACAGGAAGGTAAGGTGACATCACTTCTTTTGTAATAAGAGAATAAAAGCATGTTTGTAGGGGGAACAGGGAGAAGGAAGTGCAGTCACATCCTTGACTAGAGGAAAAGAGAGAATCTAGAACCCCAAAGAAATGACATCTCACTACTTTCAAACACAAATCTACACTTTACAGTATAAAGCAGCAATATATATATATATATATATATATATATATATATATATATATCCAAATGGAATTGAAAAAATAGAAAGACAAATAACATACTTAGTTGTGTACTTGGTATGTAAAAAATAATCATACATAAGATATAAACAGAAAAAGAAAAACAAATGGCCAAATGTTAAAGTATGTTCACTTTACTCCACTGAAAAACTAAAATTACAACAATAACATTTTCCCCAATACTGATTTACTAAAGATGGAGATGGGAAGGTGGCTCAGTGGTAGAGTGCTTGCCTTGCATACATGAGGCCCTGGGTTCAATTCCTCAGCACCCACATAAGCAGAAAAAGCCAGAAGTGGCACTGTGGCTCAAGTGGTAGAGCACTAGCCTTGAGCTGAAGAGCTGAGGGATAGCACCTAGGCACAGAGTACAAGCCCCACCACCAACCAAAAAAAAAAAGACTAAAGAATGCAGTATTTTCACAATAAATAAAAATAAATAAATAAGTAAATAAATAAGACTGAAGAATAGTAATACCTAGGATGAAAAAAAGAACTCTTTCATACGTATTAGTTATAGAGAACAGGAGGATAGTATCTACCCAAACTATAAATACACTAAAACTTTGTTCCAGCAATTTTACCTGTAGGCATTTTGTACCACTATTACACTATTACAAGCTCCTAGCACTAGCAATAAACTAAAAATAACAAGCTGAACAAGGTGACACAAGCCTCTAATCTTAGCACCTAGGAGACTAAGAGGGGGATGAGGCCAGCGTGAGCTACAAGACGAGACCCAGTCTCAAACTAAACAAAAAAACTTAAACCCCCATTAACAGGAGACCAACTGATGATAATATTCAAAATATGCAACTGTTAGAGAACAAATATGCTTTTTACTGACATGAAGTACTAAACATATCCAAGATACATTGTTATATTTACAAATATGAAGGACAGAGCAGTTTATATAAGAATAGAATTATATAGACCTGTTGCTGTTCGGTGAAGTACCTATTGTAAGACTATTGGGCATGTAAAAAAAAAAAGAAAGAAAATAACCAACCCTTAGGGTTAGAGGCTTGGCTCAGTTGATAGAGCACTAGCCAATGTGGGAAAGCATCATGAACCAAGTTGGAAGTCCCCATCTCAGACCTAAAAAAAAAAAAAAAAGACTTGAATATGTGAAATGTGGCTAATGTGATTACAGAACTGAATTTTAGTGAACTTCTAATTAAAGTTCATTAAAATTAAATTTTAAAAGTGAAGGACAGCCGGGTGCTGGTGGCTTATACCTGTAATACTAGCTACTCAGAAGGCTGAGATCTAAGGATTACGGTTCAAAGCCAGCCCAGGCAGGAAAGTCTGTGAGACTCTTATCTCCAATAAACCACCAGAAAACCGAAAGTGGTGCTATAGCTCAAGGGATAGAGCGCTCGCCTTGAGCTGAAGAGTCCAGGGACAGTGCTCAGGCCCAGAGTTCAAGCCCCATGACCAACAACAACAAAAAAAAAGACAAATACTTTTGTTAAATGCATTTTTTCTTTTGACAATGATACTTGGGACTTAAACTCAGGACCTCAGGCTTGTACTTGACTCTTTCTATCAAGGCTAGCAATCTACCACTTGAGCCACACTCTTGGCTTTCAGCTTTTTGTAGGTTAGAGATAAGAATCTTAAGGACTTTCCTATCCAGGCTGTTTTCAAATTTCAATCCTCAGATCTCAGCCTCTCTATGATAGGATTACAGGTGTGATCCCACTTTTGTGTGTTTTGTTTTTGTGCATGTGTTGGTTCTGGGGCTGGAATTCATTGCCTGGGTGCTGTCCCTGAGCTTTTTTGATCAAGGCTGGTACTCTTCCACTTGAGCCACAGCTCCATTCCCAGCTTTTTAGTGGTTAATTAGAAAGAAGAGTCTCACAGACTTTCCTGCCTGGGCTGGTTCTGAATGTTGATCCTCAGGTCTCAACCTCCTTGAGTAGCTAGGATTATAGGCATGAGTCACCAGCACCCAGCACAACTTCATTCTTTTGACAAGACTACATTTCACATTAGCCACAGCATGATGAACTATACATCAGGTCACAGATTGCATAAATATATCTACAATCTGTTATCTACTAATTTAGTTCAAATTTTTTCAACATATAACTTGTCATTAAGTAGTTTACACAGAAAGTACAAGTTCTAATGATCTTAACTTGTAATCAGCCATTATTTATTATATGGCATTGTGAGAACAAAATATGTAACTCAGCAGTAGATTGAGAGAATACGAATGCTGTTTGAATGCACTTCATTTTGTACACAGAAAACTGTATTCAGCCAAGTGATTGTGATGAAAGCAAGTGAAATATAGGGTAGTGTCAATGCCTGGAGGAACAATAGTTCTGGGAATTATAAATTCATATACCATGGCTTGAATGTTGTATTAATTGCTTATGCTATGATTACTGTTCTGAAAGACCTCCCCTAAAGATATCCTGGTTTCTATGGGGAGAAGTTTTCTTGCTACAACCACAAAATTCTTTATCCTGTCAAATCAACAATGACTATAAAATTAGAAAATGTATAAAAGGTGCTAAAATATAGAGACCAAGGTTCTCACAAAGATCTCTCTGGCTCTTCTTCATTCACATTGTGTCTGAATATGCTCTTCTTTACCTCCTTTGCTGGTTGAGGGAATGTCAACACAGCTTGGCATCATTATTATTCTCACAATTCAGTACATACACTTTTTAAATTTTTAAATCACACATACACACCATTGTAGAATAGAGATATAGAAAGTACTATTATGACCAGAATAGTGAAAAAATAAAAAATACAAGGTTTCATACAAATGTCAACCCCAATTTGCTGTGGCAGAAAAAAAACAAAAGAAGCTGTTGTGTTTTGTTTTGTTTTTTTTGGGGGGGGGTCCGGTCGTGGGGCCTGAACTCTGGGCCTGGGCACTGTCCCTCAGCTCTTCAGCTCAAGGCTAGCGCTCTACCACTTGAGCCACAGCGCCACTTCCAGCTTTTTTCTTTTTTTTTTTTTTTTTTTGCTTATGTGGTGCTGAGGAATCGAACCCAGGGCCTGATGCATGCAAGGTAAGTGCTCTACCACTGAGCCCCCTTCCCAGCCTTGTTTTTTTTTTTAAATGCACTCTTTAGCAGACTTATATAACTGTAATCCCTTTATATATCACCTTTAGAATAAAAAATTAAATTTTAAAAAAGAGGCAAATTGCAGCAGTGGTACGCACTAAACACTATATTGAAACTGAACTATACAACTTGTGGGTTGAATGGAAAAACTGGGAGAGAATGAAGAGGTGACATTCTCCAAAAAGAAATGTACTCATTACCTGACTTATGTAACTGTAATCCCTCTGTATATCACCTTTAAAACAATTATAAAAGTTTTTTTTAGAAAAAGCAAAATAAAATGAGACAAACTAATCAGCCATGACAGGGAAACACGTATAATCCCATCATTTGGGTTACAAAGGAAGGAAGCTAAAGAGTTTAGGCAGGTTCCAGGCCAGCCTGAGCTAGCAAGGGGAAGAAAGGAAGGAAGGGAGGGAGGGAGGGAAAGAAGGATAAGGAAAGAAGGATAAGGAAGGAAGGAAGGAAAGGGAGGGAGGGAAGAAGATGGAAACAAGCAAGCAAGCTGGGTGCTGGTAGCTCACCCTATAATCCTAGCTACTCAGGAGGCTGAGATGTGAGGATCACAGTTCAAAGCCAGCCAGGGCAGGAAAGTCCATAAGACTCTTATCTAAATTAACCATCAAAAGCCAGAAGTGAAGCTGTGGTTCAAGTGCTTGAGTCTCTAGCCTTGGGAAGAAAAAAAAAAAAGCTCAGGCCCTGAATTCAAGTCCCAGGGTTGACACCAAAAAGAAAAAACAAACAAACAGAAAAAAAAAGTCAAGCTGGGCTGTAGCTCAATGGCAGACCACTAGCTTACAAAGTTACAAGGTCATTTGACCCTCAACACTGTAAAAAAAAAAGAAAGAAAGAAAACAAGAAAAAGAAAAGAAAAAAGAAGAAAAGACAAAAAAAACAAAAAGAAAAAGAAAAATAGGGGATGAGGTGCAGGAGAGCATTTGCCTAATATGCTCAAAGAAATGTGTTTGATCCTTGGCAACTCTCCACAAAAAGGTAATAACTAGGTGCACTAGACAATGATAAGAGAAATTCTCAAGGGCCTGAGGCTACTGTAATCCTAGCTACTCAAGAGACAGAGATCAGAAAGATCATAGTTTGAAGCTAGCATGGGCAAAGAGTTCACAAGATCCCATATCAACCTACAGCTTGGTACAATGGAGGCCAGCTAGGGGAAAAAGTTCCCATCTCAACCACCAGCTAAGTATAGCAGTACATGCCTGTCATTCCAGCAAAATGGGAAGCTTAATTCCAGGAGAAGAGGGACAGTCAAGGAGACTCTATCACAACAGAAACAAGTTGGGCATCATAGCAAACTCCCGGCATTCCCATCTTGGTAGAAAGCATAAAACAAGAGGGTGACAGTGCAGGGTAGCCTGGGCAAAAAGTTAGCAACACACAGTGCTACACTGTTTCAATATGCTGGGAGGCATTGATAGGAGGAGGCAGGTCTGAGGCCAACCTTGGGAAAATACTGAGACCATACCTAAAAAATAAAAATAACTAAAGCAGAAAAGAGCTGAAGAACTGCCTCAAGTGATAAAGCAGTTGCCTACCAAGTGTGAGATCCTGAGTTCAAACACCATTATCTCAAAAAGATTTTTAAAAGTCAACCAAATAATCTTGGTTAAATTTCAATAATCTTGGTCTGGCATGGTGGCTCTTAGCTACTAGGGAATACTGAGGTATGTCAGATTATGATTCAAGGCAAGGCTCCAAAAACCAAATATCTAAGACTCCTATCTCAACCTATAAAAAAAAAAAAAACTGGATACAGTAGTGATCATCATCATACAGGAAGTGTGAATAGGAGGATCAAAATCCTGGGCATAAAACAAAATCTTTATCAACAAAAGTAAAAAGGGCTGGGATTTGTGGTTCGAGTACAAGGCTCCAAATTCAAAGAGCAGTACTGAAAAAGTAATAACAGCAGAAAATCTTTTAAAATCTGAATTTTTTTAAGAAAGGAAACACACAAGCTAGGTCATTTTTGTAATGTGGGGAAAAAAATCCCTGTTAGACAAGTACAATATCAAACTGAGGAAGCAGTTGGACATTATCTTTCACTTTATAAAACAAAAACAAGGAGCTGGTGGCTCATGCCTGTAATCCTATCTTAGGATCCTAGTTAGAAGCCAGGCAGGCAGAAAAGTCTGTGAGACTCTTCATCTTCAATTAGCCACCAAAAAGGTAGGAGTGGAGCTGTTGCTCAAGTGGTAGAGAGAGAGCTAGCAATAAAACAAAAACAAAAAAACTAAGGTACATCTCCCAGACTCTGAATTCAAGCCACACTCCGGGCAAAAGAATAAAATAAAAATCTAGAATCCTAAAAAATATATTTAATGTCAGCTTGAAGTATAAAAGCACTGTTTCAACCTAAATCTGCTATTCCTAATACTAAGGCCTCGGTAAAGACAGCAAAAAGACGAGAAAGGGCCAGTATGTGAACTCAGGCATGAACATCCGAGGGGCGTATGCCAATGCGTATGTCAGAATCACCAAATGCATTAGATTCTTACTGTTATAGCAATTAAGCCTCAAGAAAACTTGTTTCTTTAATCTAACTGAAACCTTTAAAATCTGCCAACAGTAATATATGAACCTCCTTTAAAAGCAACGGCGAGGAGAAAAAGCTGACACAAACAGCCCCCCTCAGCCCAGTACAAGCTGACCCTCGCGGGACTCGGGAGGGGGGTAATGTCACCCCCCCCCACCCACCCACCCACTGACCCCCTTCACTTCCCAGAAACCCACGATTCCACCAGAAGCTTTCCAGCCCCGGCTGGCCTGGGCGAGACCGGCACAGCCAGCGACGCCACGCCACCCGCCCCAGGCCGGGCAGACCCGTCCCCTACGGGACCCCCACCTGAGTGGCCGGCCCCCGGGATCCTCGCAAGAACAAAGCGGAGCTAAGGTATGGAGACTCGTACTAGCCGCAGCCCGCCGGCGCCCCGCTTTCCCCCTCCCGGGAGCCAGACCCGAGGCCCGACTGCGGCCCTCGGCAGCCTCGGAATCCAGCGTCGGACGACAACTTCCGCTGCTTCTCTCACCCACAAATTACCGCTCTGTGACGCCGCGGCTGCTGGAACCAGAGTCGAAGCAGCCCTGCTGTCTGTCCCCCCCCAGTATTTACGAATGAGCCGCCACAATTACCGCTGCGGCAGGAGCCCCGCCCCTTAAACAGGCCACGCCCGGTTTTGAACCGAAGCCTTCTGGGAAGTGTATTTCCCACAGGCCCCCTGTGCGCCTGCGCACGGGCCTAGCGGCGCCCGAGCAAACTACAGCTCCCAGCTACGCTGCGTCACAGACGTTGCCTAGGAGATGCGTGGCGCGACGTCTCCCGCCCCTGCGTTGGACCGTAAACCTCGGCGCGAGGGCGGGCGGCTTGGCGGGATTGTGTCTGGGTTTCGAGAATGTCGTTCCTCCTATCGGGACCGTTTGGGTTCCTGAAGCCTTTAAATACTGGAGAGAGTCCGTAGGAGCCTCGGAGCTCCGAGTTCCCAGGAGCAAGAAGCTCAAACTCAACGCTAACCTGGAACCCTTTTTGGTGGTTGGTAATTTCTGTACGGTATTTGACTTCGTAGAGGCCGGTGCCTTTCGTCTATCATCCCAGCTCCTTATCTGAAGATAGCGGTTCGAAGCCAGCCCCGGCAGGAAAGGTCGAGGAGACTTACTTCCAACTAACCTGAAAAAAAAGCCATCGAGATATGTCTTAAGTGGTGGAGCACCATCCCAGCAGTGAGCAGAGAAGCTGAGTGAGGACCAGAGTTCAAGACACGGTACAGGCACAAAAAGAACGAAATGGTCAGCAGCACCTTCACCGGTGAAGATGACTGAGAATGCACTCCAAAGTAGTCATTGACCCACTGATCAGTGGAATGGCAGTCTGTGTCCATTAATTGGAATAACAAAGTGCAGATTTCAAGAAATCTTACTGTGCGGCAAGCTGTGGGATCAGACCTGTAGCAACTCAGGAGGCTGTGATCTGATGAACATGGTTTGAAAGTCTATGAGACATCTCCAATTAACCTCCAAAAAACTGGAAGTGACTGGTTGCTGGTGACTCACACCTGTAATTCTACTCAGGAGGCTACAATTTGAGGATTGGGGCTCAAAGCCAGCCTGGGCAGGAAAGTCCATGAGACTCATCTACAAATTTACCACCAAAAAGACAAGTAGAGTTGTGAGTCAAGTGGTAGAGTGCTAGTCTTGAACAAAAACTCTGGGACAGCACTCAGGCCCTGAGTTCAAGTCCCAGGACTGGCCAAAAAAAAAAAGGGGGGGGGCTGGGAAGGTGGCTCAGTGGTAGAGTGCTTGTCTTGCATGCCTGAGGCCCTGGGTTCGATTCCTCAGCACCACATAAGCAAAAAGAAAAAAAAAAGTGAGAACGGAATTGTGTCTTATGTGGGTACAATGTTGGCCTTAAGTGGAAAAAGCTAAAGGACAGCACTCAGGCCTTGAGTTAAAACCAAGTAAAAATTTTAAAGTAAATGAGGTGATATAACAATACATAATATAGTAGTATAATACATCAAAGTACTGCTAGTTAGCTGGGTACCAGTGGCTCACACCTGTAATCCTAGCTAATCAAGAGGCTGAGGTCTGAGGATTGAGATTCAAAGCAAGCTGGGCAAGGAATCCATGAAAGACATCTCCAATTAAGAAGCAAAAAGCCAGAACTAGAGTGTGGTTCAAAGGGTACAGTGCTAGCCTTGAGCCAAAAAGCTCAGGGATATAGGTCCTGAGTTTAGGTATTGGTACAAAAAAAAAAAAATTTGGATGTCCCTTCCCCAATTTTGTTTCATTTCCTACTTCAAAATTAGTCCTTTCCTGCCAGGCACCAGTAGCTCACACCTGTTATACTAGCTACTCAGGAGGCTGAAATTTGAGGATCATGGTTCAAAACCAGCCCAGGCAAAGTCTGTGAGACTCAGCTCCAGTTAACCAACAGAATACTAGAAATAGATGTGGCTCAAGTGGTAGAGTGCTTAAACCCTTAGCAAAAAAGCTTAGGGACAGGGGCTGGGAAGGTGGCTCAGTGGTAGAGCACTTGTCTTGCATGCATGAGGCCCTGGGATCGATTCCTCAGTACCACATAAGCAAAAAGAAAAAAAGGCTGGAAGTGGCACTGTGGCTCAAGTGGTAGAGCACTAGCCTTGAGCTGAAGAGCTGAGGAACAGTGCCCAGGCCCAGAGTTCAGGCCCCACAACCGGACCCCAAAATAAAGCTTAGGGCCAGTGCCAAAGCCCTAGTTCAAGCCCCAGGAATTACACACACACACACACCCAAGCCCTTTCCTAAATAAAAGTTTTAGTTTTGCCTTATTTTGTCCTTTGGCCCTGTAAGGGCTTGAACTCAAGGCCTTGCACTAGCTAGGCTGACACTTTACACTTGACCACACTTCTAGTCCTGTGTTATTTTGGAAACGTTAATTCATGGACTGGCCTTGAACTGAGATCTGGATTTCAGCCTCTTGAATAGCTAGGATTACAGGAGTGAGCCTTGAGGCTGGGTACTCCTCCCTTCCTCAAGCCCCAGCTCCTTGTAGGAAATCAAACCTACCATGTTTAAAAAATCTTCATTAAGGATGAGGAAACCAAAATCTAAGACTACCTATTTAAGATGCTGGGCAAGGTCTCAAAGGTCTTGCAAGCATGGCCAAAACTCATTTTTTTAATGTATATCTTTGAAGACAGTCACAATATCTACTCGCTGTGCCTACACTTCATTCTAATGTAGTATGGAGTTTCTCATTGCTTGTTGATTGGGTAAATTAATCCTTTTCACACTTGTCTCTGTGTGTGTGTGTGTGTGTGTGTGCCAGTAATGGGTTGTGAACTTAAGCCCTTGCATTCTTGCTTGGCTTTTTTTTTTTTGGTCAGTTGTGGGGCTTGAACTCTGGGTCTGAGCGTTGTCCTTCAGCTCTTCAGCTCAAGGCAAGAGCTCTACCACTTGAGCTACAGCGCCACTTCCTTGCTTGGCTTTTTTGCCCAAAGTTGCCACTCTACCACTCAAGCCATGCCTCCAGTTCTGGTTTTATGGCAGTAATTGGGAGATAAGCGTCTCATGAACTTTCTTGCCCAGGCTGGCTTCAAACTGTGATCCTCAGATCTCAGCTTCATGAATAGCTAGAAAAACTGACATGAGCCACTGGTCCTGGCCCTCACACTCAAGTCTTAATTAGCCATTGGATTAATATGTCATCACTGGTCTGGGAAAGTGGCTCAGTGGTAGAGTGCTTGCCTAGCATGCATGAAGCCTTGGGTTCAATTCCTCAGTACCACATAAACAGAAAAAGACAAGTAGCACTGTGGCTCAAGTAGTTGAGTGCTAGCCTTGAGCAAAAGAAATTCAGGGATGGTGCGCAGGCCCAGAGTTCAAGCCCCAGGACTGGAAATATATATATATATATATATATATATATATATATATATATATATGTATATATATGTATGTATTTATATATAATCACTTGTAGACAAGGTAACTTTCAAAACTACCTTCTACATTTGAAGGATCTTTCAAATCTATCACAGGGAAGAAATTTCTAGATTCCACTCTTCCAAGCAATGCATGTTTGCTCCTATCCTCCTTGTATCAAGTATTGATACAGATAAATAGGCTAACAGCTCTCACATAGGGTTTAAGCCTCAAATATTCTAATATAATCCTTTGTGCCATCATAAGATACAGAAGGGCGCTATGATACAACAGCTAAGAGCTCAGGCTTTGGGGAACAAGCAGGTTTATGGTAAAAATTTCATCTTGACCACTTGAAATCTTTAGCATTCAGCCTTTCTAAAATTAGTCTCATCTGCAAAATAGAAAAATAAAAAGATCTACTCCAAGAGAAAAGGGTATGGGCACTGTTTGAGCTATAGTTTCTTTTGAACTTTGAACGTACTTGTTAAATTGCAAAAATTCAAACCTATAAGAAGGATCCTCGAATGACTTACTTGTTCACTATTTTTGCTACCCACCACCCTACCTGGGCAGGTTTAAAAATTTTGTTGAATATCTTGCAGCCAAGGAGTACAAACCTAACTATGGACAAGGTAAATATGAAGCACAGCACCTCTATAATAGTAATCCTATACTGATTCCACATCAGTAGCAGAACCAGTCTGGGACCCAAATGCAGGAAATGCTGAGTTAAGGTCATTATCAGAGGTGCATCCTCATAGGACCATGAAGGGAAATACCCCTAACGAGGGTTTTTATTTATGCCAATACTGGGGCTTATACTCACAGCCTCATGCTCTCTCTTGGCTCAAGGCTGGCACTCTCCTACTTAAGCCACACCTCCACTTTGGCTTTTTTGCTAATTAGAGATAATCACTCAGATTTATCTGCCTGGGCTGGCTGTGAACTATGATCTTTGGATTTCAGACTCTTGGGTAGCTAGGATTACAGGTTTGTGCCATCATGCTTACAAAGTTTATAATGGTAAACAGGAGCATTTGAGTCCTCTATGCAACTCCAAAGAAAGAAAATCCTAGAGAAAAGAAACAATGGCAAGTATAGCCCCAAACTGGAGGAAAACCAATATGCCTGTTACAGAGGAAGGACATAGAAGTGCCCAAAGCTGCAGAAGAAACCTGAGAACAGATGTCCTTTCAAAGGATCAGATGACCTCTAAGGCCAGAAACTCAGATAATGAATGACAAAACCTGCAATGGCAAATCATACTGTGGGCTCCCATCAAAATAGCAAAAATAATGGACTTTCTGGTGGACTGGAGCAAGTTATTTAGTTCTGAGACTGTTGAAGGACAAACTCAACAAGGACAAGCGTCAACCTCTAGAGTGAAAACTGGGATAACACGTCTGAGATGTTGCTTTCTGTATATGCTTGCTTGTCGGAACCCTGATCCATTTGCTGGGTAAATTGAATGCTCAACCTTTTTGCCTGGAAAGCAACAGCTCCACCTACAGGTACCTCCTGAGAATGCCCTATGCCTCCAATACAGTCGTCCCTTGATATATCAAGGCTTATTGGCTTCACTGTATCACAGGTTATTGTTTTTGTTTTGTGTTGTGTTTTGTTTTGTTGTCAGTCGTGGGGCCTAAATTATCAGCGTGGGCACTGTCCCTCAGCTCTTCAGCTCAAGGCTAGCACTCTATCACTTGAGCCACAGTGCCACTTCCGGCCTTTTAGGCTTATGTGGTGCAAGGCAAGCACTCTACCACTGAGCCACCTTCCCAGCCCTGTTTTTGTTGTTTTGTAATACGTAAATAGTGATCCCTCACCTATTGCAGGAGCTATGTACCAGAGACTCCCATATAGGGAAAAATCCACAAAGTAGCAGTAAGTGAACTGCAATATAGAGACGACTATCCAATGCTGCTACTTAGCAGCGATTGAGGGATCACTATATCTACTTGGAGGTCAGGAGGAGTCTACAAAAAAGTAAAATTATGTGGGATGATAGGATCCACGCCAGTACACTACTCATTAAAATGTTATTAAAAGGTAGGACAGCTTGCCCTAGAAAAAAGTGATGCCTTTAAATGAAAGAGACCCTGAAAGGAGTTCAGCCAATTCTAAGAAACATTTATTTGAAACAAGAACTTTTTCACCTACCATATATCATTATAACCAGTTAAAAAGTTTCACATGAAGAATACAGATTTGTACAAGATTTGAACATCATTAAACAGGATGCCCACCAATTTGCATGTGCCTAATTTACATGTTCTTTTAACTACCATGTCTGACTAGGATAGTTTTCAGTGTTAAAAGATTCTTTCTGTAATCCATGAAAAAAGTAGATTATTTTTTATTGCTTACATTTGAATAGCAAGATCCTGAAACTCAGGTAACTACAGAAGATTTTTAAATTAACCTACTTATTAAAAACCTAGCAAAAGATCTGCAGAATATGTGCTTAAAAGTAAGGGGTCAGCTGGGTACTGGTGGCTCACGCCTGTATCCTAGCTACTCAGGAGGCTGAGATCTGAGGATCATGGTTTAATTAAAGCTAGCCTGGGCAGGAAAGTCCGTGAGACTCATCTCCAATTAGTCACCAGAAACCCAGAAGTGGTGCTGTGCCTTGCCTTGAGCTGAAGAGCACAGGGACAACACCCAGGTCCAGAGTTCAAGCCCCACAACCAACAACAAAAAAAAAAGTATGACCTTGTGGCCAGCCCTAATCCTTGCAGTACTGATGGGCTTTAGGTAGAGTGCTTATCTAACATGCATGAAGCCCTGGGTTCAATTCCTCAGTACCACATACACAGAAAAAGCTGGAAGTAGCGCTGTGGCTCAAATGGTAGAGTGTTAACCTTGAGCAAAAGAAGCTCAGAGACAGTGCCCAGGCCCTGAGTTCAAACTCCAGGACTGGCAAACAAAACCATTGCAGTACTGAGTCATTTCAATGTATAAGGTGCCTTAAAAGGCTCAGAAATATAAGCAGCAAGTTTTTTAAATATTTTGTTGTTTTGCTTTGTTATTTTGGTATGGGTGTTTGAATTCAAGATCTAGGCACTATTCCTGAGTTTTTCATTCAAGGCTAACACTCTACCACTTAAGCCACAGCTCTACTTCTGGCTTTTTGGTGGTTAATTGAAAGTAAGAATCTCATGGACTTTCCTGCCCCAACTGTTTTGAACCTCAGATCGTCAAATCTCCATCTTCTGATTAGCTTGGATTACAGGTGCAAGTCACAAGCACCTGGTACCTTTTTAGGTTTTTAAACAAATAAGAGCAGTGATACTCACTAGACACTATATTGAAAATGAACTATACAACTTTTGGGGGAGGGGGCAAGGAGGGAGAAAAATGAGAGAAGAAATGACACTGTTCAAAAAGAAATTTACTCATTACATGACCTGTGTAACTATGTATGACCTTTACAATAAAAATAAAATATAAACAGATCAGGGAACCTCAAGTGTCCTGCTATACCAGAGATGGGCTTTTTTTTTTTTTTTTGTCAGTCATGGGGCCTGAATTCAGGGCCTGGGTGCTGTCCCTGAGCTCTTTTGCTTAACACTAGGGCTCTACCACTTTGAGGCACAGCGACACTTTTCTGGTGGTTTATTGGAGATGAGTCTCACACACTTTCCTACCTGGGCTGGCTTTGATCTGCGATCCTCAGATCTCAGGCTTCTGAGTAGCTAGGATTACAGGTGTGAGCCACTGGTACCCAGCTGAGACAGGCCATTTTTAAATTGCATGTCCAAAGGAGCAAGAGACAACTCTGTGGATTCTTGAGAAAGGCAGAGTTTAAGCGACATTTGGATCCCAAACCTTGGGCTAACAGCAAAGCCTTTGAAAGAAGCCCTCAAAGAAACCAAAACTGAACTACTAGGTTAGACAGAAAAATGCCTTAAAAGAACTTGGAAAATTTAAAAGTCTCATGACAACACTACTCCTGGGATTGCCTGATTTACAGAAAGGGTTTAAATGGTGTGCACATGAAAAGCAGCATCTTTCAGATGCTGAGGAATGCCCCAAGATCTGTCAATTACCTCTGGAAACAACTTGACATAGCTGGGCCACTCATTTATGGGGTCTTGTTGCTGCTTACACCAAGAGACTGAAAAGTCAGCCAGCCTATTGCGGTACAAGTGTCTCATCGGGTTTGGGTCCTGCTAGAAGAAAATGGGGTTTACTTGCTGAGTGCTGATTAAATGGGAAGATGTCAGGCCTGATTTCCAATATTGGATAACCTAAATGTCAGATTCGAAATTATATCTAGCCAGGCTGTACTGGTGGCTCATATCTGTAATCCTAGCTATTCATAAAGCTGAGAGCTGAGGATCACGGTTGGAAGCCAGTCTGATGAGACAAATCCAAGAGTCTCCTATCTCCAGTTAACCAGTACAAATCAGGAAGTGGAACTATGGCTCAAGTACTGCACAGGCTTAAGCAAAAAAGCCAAGCAAGAGCAGAGTCCCTGAGTTCAAGCCTTGGGACAGGGAAAGAAAAAAAAAAAAAAAAAAACCTTTTACCTTAAACCCTGCTACCCTGCTCCTGACTTGGGAGAAGGCTGGACTTAACTGACCAACCCATTTTGGAACTAGAGAGATTCATCAACAGTTTGTGGACAATGGACAATGACCAGCTGTATATACTGTAGTCTTAGACAGTAATAATAGAGGCAGTAGCCTTGCCCACAAGGACTTCTACCCCAAAACCTAACCTGACTTCCTTTACTAGATAGAGCACTACATGTCACAAAAGGTTTTCTTTTTTCAGGTTAGTATTTTTGTTGTTATTGTTTTGTTTTTTGCTGGCCCTGGGGCTTGAACTCTGGGCCTGGGCACTGTCCCTGAGCTGCTCTTTCCTCAAGGCTAGCACTCTACCACTTAGCCACAGTGATATTTCTAGCATTTTCTGTGATTAATTGGACATGAGTCTCATGGACTTTCCTGGCCAGGAGGATTTCCTAGATCTCAGGCTACTGAGTAGCTAGGATTACAGGCATGAGCCATTAGCGCCCGGCTTCAGGATTTTTATTATAATCTTTATTTAATGTGTGCATTACAGGAAACATAAGAAGCAAAGAACAAAGTCCTTGCAGCCACAAGCAGTTCAATTGCACATGACTGTCCAGATCCTCCATGTTCACACACCAATCTCTTTTAGGGAACTCAGATCACATGTTATGTGTCATGCTTTATGAATTCACCAATTCAAAATACTAGCACTGCTGAGAATGTGGCTTAGTGGTAGAGTGCTTACCTCAGTACCACATAAACAGAAAAACCCAGAAATGGCACTGTGGCTCAAGTGTTAGAGTGCTAGCCTTGAACAAAAGCAGCTCAGGAACAGTGACCAGACCCTGAGTTCAAGGCCTAGGGCTGGCGAAAAAAATCCCAAAACTACAGGAATATTTTGATAACCAAGAATAAACTACATGAACTCAATCTGGGGGCGGGGGTGGAATTAAAATCCTGCCTTGGGACAAAATTTTGACTGAAGCAAAAAGAAAGGTTTTTTGACTGAGTTACAATTAAAATACTTTATTTTCTTTATGCTCAATTTAAAATGAGATATAAAGCAAGATATACTAAGTAAACTCATTAATAGGTCTATTATATACTATTGAAATATTAGCAAGAAAATATATTTCCACTAAATATATCCCAGAATCCACTATATGCCAGACAAAAACACATGCATCAATGGCTCTAATCATAGTGTAAATCTGAGCACACCTGCATACATCTCTCCCTGCAGACTTCTTCACTGGCTTCCAGCCCCTAAAGAAGTCCTGTCTCCACTGTCTCCACTGACTTTTAATTCTAACAAATCTGTCTTCTAGACAGGAAAAAACTAGCAAAGAACCTTCTCTGACCACCTTCTCTTTGTCACTCCTGATACTAACGCCAAGATAAAGACATATTATTGACTCTCAGAAGACAGTTTTTCAAAAAAAAAATCAACAAAAGGACATTTATGTAGGGATTATTTTCTACTTCTTATTTGGGGCATTAGGAGTTACCCCTAAACACTTAGCAATATTAAAATAGATATATAGAACATAGTCAAGATAATCTAAACCAACAGAATGGGCACAGAGGGCCTGCTTTTTTCCCCACTTCCTTCCCAACCTACCCCTGCCATTATAGCAGTCTCCAAACATTAACAATTTATTCCACAAATACAGCAACAACAACACTATGTTATCCCTCTACATTTACAAGGTTATACACATTTAGATATCTGAAAAGACTAGAGTAGATGTATCTAATAAGGACGTAAGCTTCCCAGCATACATATAAGTAGCACTGGATAAACCCCACACACTTAATAAAAGCTCTAATTTGACAGGAAGATTCTGGCCTAGAACCCTTTCCTTCTCCATAAACCCAGTGTTCAGGGTTATGTATGCACCTGTAATGTTTCAAGATTTTTTTGTCTCCAAATATTTTTGGGGGGGGATCTGGTCGTGGGACCTGAACTCTGGGCCTGCGCACTGTCCCTCAGCTCTTCAGCTCAAGGCTAGCGCTCTACCACCTGAGCCACAGCGCCACTTCTGACTTTTTTCTTTTTGCTTATGTGGTGCTGAGGAATCGAACCCAGGGCCTCAGGCATGCAAGGCAAGTGCTCTACCACTGAGCCACCTTCCCAGCCCCAAATATTTCTTTATTGAGATTGTGAGTACATAAATTTCACAATGCTGTGGCATAGTTATACTTAAGTAAAGTCCCAAATACATTTTAACCTTCACAATGATAATCATCATCTTAATCTACAAAGCTTATGAACTCTATGAACCTTAACAATAAAACTATTTCTTACAAATCGGGTGATAAGTACATTTCTTTCCTTTTGCTTAGTATCAGCTGTTCCCTCTTTCTCATTCCCTCCCTCCCATCCCCGCCCTTGAGTAGTTTAGTTGACTTTCATCAATGTCCAGAGCAGATGATGGGCCCCTCTGCTGTATATTTGCACTCACTTTCCACAGATTCTGTGCCCTCCTCACAGCTTCTCTCAGATGTGCACATGTATACACCATTTATGAGGTAAAGAATACAGTCACATAAAAAACAAGACAAATTAAGGTCTTTTGTTTCCTTGTCGTTGGGATTCTCTTCATTCTGTATATTTTATGCACATATGAAGAGGTGCTTGGGTATTACAATTTGGTGTTATTCTATCAAGACTGACCTCTTTTGGTTTCACTGTATATGGGTACCTTGAGTCCTGTCTATTTTGTCATAATTGAGTTTTGAATCTAACATCCACATATAAGGAAGACCATGAATCATTTGTCTCTCTGATCTTGGCTTATCTGGCTCAACATGACTTATTCTAATTTGATCCATTTCCCTCCAAATGCCTTTATTTTATCCTTTCTAATGGCTGTGTAAAATTCAATTGTATATAGGTACAATTTTTGGATCCCTCTGTAATGCAGTATCTGGGATGGCTATTGTGGATGGTGCATCAATGAACACGGAAGTGCATGTGTCCTTCTCATATCCTATTGCTCAGGATAGATACTTAGAAGTGGTATGGCTAGGTGGTAAGGTGTGTCTATGTTTAATTTTCTGAGGAATCTCAAGACTGCTTTCCAGAGGGGTTGTATTAGTTTACATTCCCACCAGCAATGCAGTGGGGTTCCTCTTTCTCCACATCCCCACCAGCATTTGTCATCTGAATTCAGAATATAGGCCATTCTGATTGGGGTAAGGTGGTATCAGGGATTTTATTTGCATTTCCTTTACAGCCAGGGATGATGAACATTTCCTCTTGTGTTTCTTTGCCATTTTTACCTCTTCTCCTGAGAAGTCTCTCTTTAGCACTCTTGCCCATGTACTGATTGATTTGTTAGATTTGGAAGGGATTTGTTTCTTGAGTTCCTTGTATATAATGTATATTAGGCCTTTGTCTGGTATATTGCTGGTAAATATCTTTTCCCAATTGGTTCGTTGTCTTTCTAGTTTGGTAGCTATGTCTTTAGTGGAGCAAAAACTTTTTATTTTAAGGTAATCCCATTTGTCAAGTGTCTCCAAACTATTATGAGATTGGACTCTAGTCAGGAAGTTCCTGCCTGTGCCTGTAAGTTCTAGTGTCTCTCCTACTCTGTCCTACAGTAGTTTCAGAGTTTCAGGTTTGATGTTGAGGTCTTTAATCTATTTTGAGTTGATGTTAGTGCATGGTGACAAGCTGGGGTCTGCTTTTAGTTCTCTGCATGGGCATTCCCAGTTTTCTCAGCACCAACAGTTGAAGAGGCTATGTTTTTTCCACTGTATGTCTTTGGCTCCTTTGCCAAATATCAGCTGACTGTGATTTTATTTCTGGATCTTCTAGTCTATTCCATTGGTCTTTGGGTCTATTTTTGTGCCAATACCAAGCTCTTTTGTTATTATGGTTCTATAGTAGAGTTTGAAATCTGGTATCATGATACCTCCTGCATTGTTTCCTTTGCCTAGAATTGCTTTGGCTATTCTAGGTCTTTTGTTGCTCCGTATAAATTTTTGGATTTGCTTGCTCTATTTCAGAAAAGAACATCATTGGGGTTTTGATGGTAATTGTGTTGAATTTGTATATCATTTTTGGCAGTATGGCCATTTTCACAATATTGATTCTAACTATCCATGAACATGGAAGGTCTTTCCATTTCCTGGTGTCCTCTTTGGTTTCTTTCTTTAGGCTTTTATAGTTTTCACTAACTAGGTCCTTTACAGCTTTGGTTAGGTTAATCCCTAGATGTTTTATTCTTTTTGAGATTATTGCAAATGGGGTTGTTTTCCTAATTTCCCTTTCTGCTTGTACAATCTTGGTCTACAGAAAGGCAACTAACTGATTTTGTGGGTTAATGTTATATCCTGCTACATTGTCAAAGTGGTTAATAAGTTCTAGTAGTTTGGGAGTGGAGTTTTTGGGGTCATTTGGGTATGAGATCATGTCATCTGCAAATAGGGATAGTTTACTTTCTTCCTTACCTGTGTGGATCCCTTTAATGTCCTTTTCTTGCCTTATTGCTCTGGCTAAGGGTTCTAGAACTATATTGAAGAGGAGTGGAGAGAGTGGGCATCCTTGCAGGGTTCCTGATTTTAGGGCAATTGGTTTTAGTTTTTCCCCATTAGTATGATATTGGATGTTGGTCTGCTGTGTATAGCCTTTAGTGTTTTAAAGAATGTTCCTTCTATTCCAATTTTTTCCAGAACTTTTAACATGAATGGGTGTTGTATTTTGTCAAAAGCCTTTTCTGCATCAATAGAGATAACCATGTGGTTCTTGACCTGTTCTTGGCTCTGTTGACGTGTTGGATTATATTTATTAATTTATGTATGTTAAATCAGCCCTGCATCTTTGAGATGAAGCCTATTTGGTCATAATGTATGATTTTTCTAAATATGTTTCTGGATTCTGTTGGCTAAAATTTTATTGAGAAGCTTTGCATTGGTGTTCGTCAGAGATTGGTCTATAGTTCTCTTTTTTGTTGGATTCTTGCTTGGTTTTGGTATGAGTGTGATATTGGCTTCATAGAGTGAGTTTGGGATTGTTCTCTCTGCTTCTATTTCATGGAAGAGCTTATAGAATTCTGTGGTGAATCTGTCTGGGCCTGGGCTTTTCCTTATTAGAAGACTTCTGATTGCTTCCTCTATCTTGATGTATGTTATTGGCTTATTGATTTACATCTTCTTGGTTCAGTTTGGACAATTTTTCTCTAGCAATTTATCCATTTCTGCTAGATTTTCCTTATTCAGTGAGTATTGATTCTGGGAATAGTTCTTTATGATCATTTGGATGTCTTGGATGTTTGTTGTAATTTTTTCTGTGGCATCCCTGATCTTGATTTAGGTTTCCTCTCTTCATTTTTGTTAATCGTGCAAGAGGTCTGTAAATTTTATTGATTTTTTAAAAACCCAGCTTTTTGTTTCATTAATTTTATTAACTTTATAGTTTTTAAAATCTCTATCATTAATTTCTTCCCTTGGTTATCTTGCTCCACCTAGTAACTTTAGGTTCAATTTTTTTCTTGATTTCTTGATTTCTTTCTTTTTTTTTTTTTTTTGGGTTGGTCATGGGGCTTGAACTTTGGGCTTGGGTTTTCTTGTTTTCTAACAGTTTTAGTTGCATCATAAGATTATTTACTTGATCTGCTTCTGTTTTTCTTTTTCTTTTTTTTTTTTTTGGTCAGTCATGAGGTTTGAACTCTGGGCCTGGCTGCTGTCCCTGTGCTCTTCAGCTCAAGGCTAGTGCTCTACAACTTGAGCCACAGAACCACTTCCAGTTTTCTGGTGATTAATCTGACATAAGTGTCTCATGGATTTTCCTGCCTGGTCTGGCTTTGAACTGCAATCCTCAGATCTCAGCCTCCTGAGTAGATAGGATTACAGGCATGAGCCACCAGCAACCTACATGCATCTTTTCTGGATGTGTGCACTCAGAGCAATGAACTTGCCATCGGGACTGCTTTTGCTGTGTCCCAGAAGTTCCATTGTGATGTATTTTCGTTGAATTGTAGGAACTTCAATGCTTTAATTTGTTCTATTACCCATGTCTTATCCATTAGTGTGCTGCTATTCAGCCTCCATGTATTTGAGTAATTTCTGCAGTATGTGTTGTTGTTTAGAACTTGTTTGATTCCACTCTAGTTGGATAGAACACAGGGATTATGTCAATCCTCTTGTATTGTGTGAACTAGGATATGCTCTATTTTGGAGAAAGTCCCATGGGCTGTGGAGAACCATGTGTATTAGCTATTCTTGGGTAGAAAACTCTGTAGATGTCTTGTTAGGTCCATTTGGGATATGGTGTCATTCAGTTGAAAGGCTTCTTTGCCTATCCTCTGGTTGGTTGACCTGTCCTTTGGTGACAGTGGTGTATTAAAGTCTCCCACTACTATTGTACTTGGGTCTATGTTATTCTGTAAGTCTGAGACTATATGTTTAACATATTTAGGTGCTCCATTGTTTGGTGAATATAAATTGATGATTGTGATATCCTCCTCTTGGATTGTTCCCTGTATTAATATGTAGTGACCTTCTTTGAATTTTTGTACCAATTTTAATGTCTATTCTGCCAGATATCAAAATGGCAAGCCCTGCCTTCTTGCTGGGTGTATTTGCATGGAAGATCTTCCTCCATTTCTTTGCTGGAATTTGTTTTTATCTTTGGCTGTGAGATGGGTCTCTTGGAGTCAAGAAATGGATGGATCTTGTTTTCTGAACCACTCTGCAGTTCTTTTTATTTTGATTGGTGAATTGAGCCCATTAATGTTTATGGTTACTATAGAGAGATGCATTGTGTTTCCTGTCATTTTCTTGCTTTCCTGTATTTTGCTTCTTTCCTTTTCTTGTGCTTACTAAATTGGTCTCCTTGTGATTTCTATCTCCTTGTGATGTGGTTCCTTGATCTTGTTTTCTTTGGATTGTATTCCTCTTTTTAATATTTTTTGTGGTACTGCTTATTGTTCATGAATTCCTTTAATTTTTGTTATTAAAAATTTTAGTTTCTGGGCTGGGAAAGGTGTCTTAGTGGTAGAGTGCTTGCTTTGCATGCATGAGGCCCTAAGTTCAATTCCTCAGCACCACATAAGCATAAAAAGCTGGAAGTGGTGCTGGCTCAAGTGGTAGAGCTGAAGAGCTGAGGGACAGTGCCCAGGGTTCAGAGTTCAATCCCCATGACAGACAAAAAAAAATTAGTTTCTCCATCAAATGTGAATGCTAGCTTTGCTGGATATACGTCTGAGTTGGCAGTTGTTGGTTTTCAAGGCTTGGATGCTACTTTTCCAGGCTCTCCTTGCATTGAGGGTTTGTGTGGAGAGGTCTGCAGTGATTCTGATTTTCTTTCCATTGTAGTATAACTCCTTTGCATTTTCAGCATTTAAAATCAGCTCTTTGCTACTCAAGTCTAGTGTTTTGGCTATGATATGTCTACAAGTGTTTCTTCTAGGATCCTGTCTACTAGTTGTTCTTTATGCTTCAGTTATGTGAGTAAGATTTTTTTTAAGATTGGGGACATTTTCTATATAATCTTATTGACTAAGTGTTGCATCCCTCTATTCTGGTATTCCTCACCTTCATCAATCCCAACTATATATGAAAATTCTATTTGGGGCATTTTCTGCCTATTCTTGGACTTCCCCTTGGTAATTTCTGAGTGTTTTTTCCATATCTATGACTTTTCTTCTCCAGCTCCTCTGTTTTATCTTCAACTCCTGATATTGTATTTTCTATCTCAGTTATTTTGTTACCTATAGCTTCCATTTTGGTTTGCATTGTGAAAATTGAACCATTTATGGTTCCTATATCAGTTCTCAAATGGTTGATATCATCTTTATCAAGTTATATACTATGTCTATTTTTGACTATTTCTCTTGTGTATGTGTACGTGTGTGTCTGTCGTGGGGCTTGAACTCTAGGCCTGGGCGCTGTCCCTCAGGTCTTCAGCTCAAGGCAAGCACTCTACCACTTGTGCCACAGTGCCACTTCCTGCATCTTTTTTGTCTTGGAATTCCTTTGATATTTTTTCTTTGTGCTCTTGAAATTGCTGTTGTAACTCTCTTTTTATTACTTTGGCTAATTCTGCCATCACCTCTTTGATTGTTTTTCCTCTAGTTCTTCTTCACTCTCTTTCTTGGGTTGCTGCTGGCTTTTGGGTTTGGTTTGTTGTCTTGATTTTTCAGGACTCATGTAATCTTTTGTTGTGATTTATGCATTTGGGTTCAGGAATTTTTTTTCTTTTATCGGCCGTGGGGCCTGAACTCTGGGCCTGGGCACTGTCCCTCAGCTCTTCAGCTCAAGGCTAGTGCTGTACTACATGAGCCACAGCACCACTTCTGGCTTTTTCTGCTTATGTGGTGCTGAGTAATCCTACCCAGGGCTTCATGCATGTGAGGCAAGCACTCTACCACTGAGCCAACTTCCAGCCCTGGGTTCAAGAATTTTAAGGTCTGTGGCCCAAGCTCTGCCTGTTGGTTTCCAACAAGTGGCAACCTTTGCTTGGCCCTGGGCTGGTTCCCAGTGGGTCGTTTAACCTTAGGGCTGATGTGAGTACTGGTTTGGCAGCTCCTGATGGTGATGTTTGGTCCATCAGCAGCCGGAGCACACTCATGCTTCGTGATTCTGGTCAGGGACCAGTGGCATGGGCAGCTTGAGTTCCTGGTTAGGGCACACTCACTTGTCAGTTCCCAGTGGGCTGCAGACACACCTCCAGTTGCTGCAGCTTGTGCGGGATTCATGGCTCCAATTAGGGACCAGTGACCCAGGCAGCTCGAGTTTCCACCTCGAGCACACTAGCTGGGCAGATCCCGAGGGGTGGGGCATGCCCAGTTGCCAAACCTCTAGCACAATTACTGGATCAAGTCAGGGGCCAGTGGCCCAGGCAACTGGAGTTCCCACCTAGGGTGCACTTGCTTGGCAATTCCCCACCGGTGGCGAAGGCTCCACAGGCTGCTGGGGCTGGAGGGCGATTCTCTGCTTCAGAAGGGCTAGTGGCCCAGGAGGCTTGAGTTCCCGAATAGGGCGCACTCGCAGGAGCTGGGGGAGAGGGGATGAGGAAGGACTCTGGCCTGTTTGTCCTCTTCAAGCGTGGTATTCCTTCTTGGGCAGGAGAGAGAGGAGCAGGGATCCGAGTCCATCTCTGTAGGTCACCTCCAGGGCTGGTCTCCCGTGGTGGGGAGGGGGGAGAGTGTCCCCAGTGGGGTACTCACTGCCCCTGGGACTGGTTGAGGGCTGTCCAGTGGTGCTGTGGCACGGCTCTGTAACCATGCGCCGCAGCTCGCTGGTTGCCAGGTCACCGCACGCTCCACTGTGATGCTCGTGGGCTGAGCAGTGTGGCGGTGGGGCTCCAGGTCTGGGTTTCACGGTACCTTGCCTCCGGTCCCTGTCTCTCTCTCTCCACTGTCCGGGTCCTGAGCTGGGGGAGTTTTCTGCGTTTGGGTTCTCTGGTCCACTTGTGGTTCTGAGGCCCCAGGCAGCCGTGGACCACGTGGCTTGGCGGTGACCAGCCGTGCTGGGGGGGGGCGGGGGGCGGTCTTGGTGCTTTTCCTTCTTTGTGCAGGTTCTGAGGTTTTCCTGTGTTTCTCTGGTTGTTCACCTTTTCGCTGTTGTCGATCTCCTGGGGGAACTGCGTGCTGGAACCCCACCTCTCTGTATGGCTGGGGAGAGCTAGGTTTCCCTCCTGTGTGGTCGCCATCGCGGATCCTCGGAGTGCCTCAAGAAGATTTTTCTTTTTTTTTTTTGTCAGTCGTGGGACTTGAACTCTGGGCCTGGGCGCTGTCCCTCAGCTCTTCAGCTCAAGGCGAGCGCTCTACCACTTGAGCCACAGTGCCAGCTACAGCTACCAGCGCCCGGCTAAGAAGATTTTTAAAAGGGCGCCGGTGGCTCACGCCTGTAATCCCAGCTACTCAGGAGGCTGAGATTGAGGATGGTGGTTCAAAGCCAGCTCGGGCAGGAAAGTCCGTGAGACTTTTATCTCCAATAAACCACCAGAAAACCAGAAGTGGCGCTGTGGCTCAAAAAAAAAACAAAAAAGATTTTTAATAATTTTACTTGTGTGTGTGTGTGCCAGTCCTGGGGTTTAAATCCAGAGCCTGGGCAATGTCCCTGAGCTTTTCTTTTTTATTTTACTCAAGGCTAGCACTCTACCAATAAAGCCATAGCTCCACTTCTGGCATTTTAGTAGTTAATTGAAGATAAGGATTTTCTTGCTCAGGCTGTCTTTGAACCTCAGTCCTCTGATCTCAGCCTCCTGAGTAGCTAGGATTACAGGCATGAGCCACCCAGCACCCAGCTCTTAATTTACTTTGTCAACGTTTAAAGTTTTTCCTATAAATTTTAACAGAAAATGTACTTAATGTGTTAGTTTACTAACATATACATATATATGTAACATATATATACATAGTAACATATACATATATACAGAACAAAATTTAATTACAAAGATCCAAGAGACAATGGTCAATCTCACTTCACCATAAATCCTCTGGTAGAAAGCCCTCAGCACCTCTGCTCCTCCCCTCATCCAGTACAAACACATGATGTACTGCTCAGAGAAGTGGTTTCATTCTGTTTCCCCAAAAAATATTCATTATAAATGTTAACAAAACAATATCTACAAATGAATTATTTATGACTTCTACTTTTAACATACCCTGTGCACTCACTTCTAAATATCTAGAGAGACCAGATGTTTCAGATAAAGTCTTAATTGTCCATTATGTACACAGTAGAGTTGAATAAACCACACATGTGTAACAATGGTTCTGTCTGAGAGTATATTCTAAGTTGGGAGCATTCTAGTCTTTCATTCCTTCCAACTCCTCTCCAGTATTCCATTGACACAGTATACAGTCACAGATGTTACAAATTTGCTTCTAAAGTCCTTTTCAGAAGAATTTTAACACTAAATGTGTTTGTTTACTAACTCTTGTCATACATTGGCAATCTCCTTAATATCTAGAGACTACATATAAACAAGACTCATTTGTCTAGTCTATGCATAATATATACAGTAGAGCAAAGTTAAATAAAATGTATTTAACATACAGGGTAAGGGATAAGCTGAAATTTTCTTGTGAGTGGGGACAAAGGCTGTAAGCTGGTCATCGGGCCCGCCCCCCCCCCCCCCAGCTCACCCTTCAGCCTGGGGTCACAGGGCACTGAGAACTCCAAGAGCAGGTCATGTTCTGTCCCCTACTTCCCTCTTGGCCATAAGTACTCAAAGGATTTATTTTAAAAGAGCAAAAGTATATACTAACTCAAAATATTTTTTATGGTGGTACCTGCTCATGGAGCCATATGAGAAGGAGGTTTTATAACTATGTATGCATGCTGGTACTGAGGCTTGAATCTAGGGCCTCTCTCTGTCATTTGAGTGTTTTGCTCAAGGCTGAAGCTCTACCACTTGAGTCAGAGTTCCACTGCTGGCTTTTTTTTATTGGGTAATTGGAAATAGTCTCTAGGGCTTTCCTACCCAGGATTCAAACTAATTCTCAGAACTCAGCCTCCTGAGTAGCTAGGATTACAGGACAAGGTTGGTTTCTTTGTTCTTCATATTGAGAATATTCAAAAATCCTCTCAGTTCTTTTGAAATATTTAATTAATTGCCCTCAACTATAATTATTCTGTGTTCTGTAGAACATTAGAAGATATTTCTCCTATCCAACTGTATCTCTGTACCTACTAATCATCTTTTATCATCCTTTTCCCCAATTTTAACACAATTGGCCTGGATATGAAAGATGCTTGAAGAATTGAGAACTCTTCCTTTTTGGACTAGTGATAGCAGAGGCTTCCCTATCAAGAAATGACCAAAGGAGCAGGGTGCTGGTAACACATGTCTATATTCGTAGCTACTTGGAAGGTTGGGAATGAGAGGATCATGATTAGAGGCCAGCCCAGGCATGCAAGATCCCTTCTTAATCAAAAGCTAGGCATAGTGCTATATGCCTGTCATTCTAGCTGCATGTGAGGCTGAAAGTAGGAGGATTGAGGTTCCAGGCTAGCCTGGGCAGAAAAGTCTTCCAGACTCCAGCATAATGAAAAAAGCGAGGATGTGGTCATATATGCTCATCATCCTACTTATGGCAGGAAGTGAAAATTTGGTACCCAGACAGGAAGCAAGAACATACCTTCAAAATAAGCAGTACAATCAGCACTGGTGGCTCAATGCCTGTTATCCTAGTGACACAGGAGGCTGAGGATCTCAGTTCGATGCCTATCAGGCAAGAAAAAGGCATGAAACTCTAATCTTCAATTAACCACCAGAAAGCTGGGAAGTAGAGCTGTAGCTTAAGTGGCCAAATGCTAGCCTTGAACACAAAAGTCCAGGGACAGTGTCTCCCTGAGTTCA
The DNA here is from genome assembly GCF_019054845.1 of Dipodomys spectabilis. Lineage (NCBI taxonomy): Eukaryota > Metazoa > Chordata > Mammalia > Rodentia > Heteromyidae > Dipodomys > Dipodomys spectabilis. The sequence continues at coordinate 25,463,300 of NW_024870772.1, read as the reverse complement.
ATAACTTAAAAAAAAAAGGCTGGAAAGTCATTCACACTTAAAATCCCACCTCTTCAACGGGTTAGGGAGATGCATGCACTTGGTCCCTAGGCAGAGGTGAGAAAACCCACAGCCTACCCCACATATGAGAAGAGGGAAATCCTCTCCAAGATCACAAACTTCAGATTTCCAGATTGTACATCAGAAGTCTTTTTTTATTATTATTGTGAAAATACCATACAGAGGGGTTACAATTACATGGGCAAGGTAATGAGTACATTTCTTATCAAGCATTGTTGCCTCCTCCTTTGTTTCCCCTTCCCATCTCCCACCTACTACCCACTCCCACCCCCACCCCCACCCCAACCCCAGCCAAAGTTGTAAAGTTTGTTTTTCGACATAACTTGTACATCTCATTGTTGCAATGGGTCCACCTGTGTCCCTATTTAAACGATTTGTTTTTTCCCTTCCCCTCCACAAATTATACTGACATCAAATACAGTGAAAGCAGGGGTTATACCGTAGGGGAGGGACATACAAAGCAACAAAAAAAATCATCTTATAAATATGTTAGAAACAATCACAAGAAAGAAAAAAACATTTGAATCCTTATCTTGGGATTCATTTTACCTAACATCAACTTATCTGACCTTTTCTGCTTAACTCAGACATATACTAGTAATTGCAAATAAGGGAAACCATGGGACCTGTGTTTCTTTGGGCCTGGCTTACTTCACTTAATATAATTTTTTCCAAGTCTTTCCATTTCCTAACAAATGGGGCAATGTCATTCTTTCTGATGGAGGCATAGAATTCCATTGTGTATATATACCACACTTTCTTGATCCATTCATCTACTGAGGGGCATCTGGGTTGGTTCCATATCTTAGCTATGGTAAATAATGCTGCAATAAACATAGTCATGCTGATAGCTTTAGTGTGGTCTTGTTTGTGATCATTTGGGTGAATGCCCAAAAGTGGGATTGCTGGGTCATAGGGGAGCTCTATGTGGAGTCTTTTGAGGAACCTCCATACTACTTTCCAAAGTGGTTGAACAAGTTTACACTCCCACCAACAATGCAGTTAGGTTTCCTTCTGTCCACATCCCCTCCAGCATCTGTTGTTATTAGAGTTTTTCATTATAGCCATTCTAACTGGGGTGATGTGGTATCTCAATGTTGTTTTGGTTTGCATTTCTTTTATGATTAGAGAGGTTGAGCATTTCTTCATGTGTCTATTGGCCATCCTTCTTTCCTCTTCAGAGAAGTTTCTCTTTAAGTCTTTAGCCTACTTATTTATTGGGCAGTTGTTTCTTTGAGGATTTGTTGTTGGGGGATTTAATTTTTGAGTTCCAGGTATATTTTAGATATGAGACCCTTGTCCGTTGTATGGCTAGTGAAGATCTTCTCCCAATCGTGGGCTTTCTATTGATCTTGCTAGCTATGTCCTTTGCCATGGAGAAGCTCTACAATTTCATGCAATCCCATTTGTCCAACCTTTCTTTGATTTGTTGTGTTTCTGGGTCTCTATTAAGAAAATTTCGGCCTGTGCCAAAGAGACCTAGGGTTTCTCCTATTCCATCCTGTAATGTTTTCAGTGTCTGCTTTGACTCCAAAGTCTTTGATCCATTGGAGTTGATTCTGTTGCAGGGTAATATAAAAGGATCTAGCTTTAGTTTTCTACAAGTGGTTAACCAATTTTAGCAGCACAATTTACTGAAGAGGCTGTCTTTTTTCCATTCTATTTTTTTAGCTCCCTTATTGAAGATTAGATGGCTATAGGTCTGTAGATTCATTTCTGGGTTTTCAATTCTATTCCATTGGTCCTGAGGTCTGTTCTTGTGCCAGTACCAAACTGTTTTGATTACAATGGCTTTGTAGTAGAGTTTGAAATTTGGTATTGATATTCCTCCAGGACTGTTCTTTTTATTAAGGATCATTTTTGCTATTTGGGGTCTTTTATTGTTCCATATGAATTTTTGGATTGCCTCTTCTATTTCCTTGAAGAATGAGATTGGAATATTGATAGATATCGCATTGAATTTGTAGATAGCCTTGGGAAGTATTGCCATTTTCACAATGTTGATCCTTCCAATCCAGTAGCATGGGAGGTTTTGCCACTTTCTAAGTTCTGTTTTGATTTCCTTTTTCAGGTTTTTAAAGTTTTCATCAAAGGGGTCCTTCATTTCTTTGGATAAGTTAATTCCTAGGTATTTTATTTTTTGTGGGGCTATTACGAATGGAGTTGCTTTCCTGATTTCAGCCATGCTTTTCTCGTTGTTGGCATACAGAAAAGCCATTGATTTTTGAGGGTTAATTTTATACCCTGCTACTTTGCCAAAGTTTTAAATCAGCTTGAGTAATTTGGGAGTGGAGTCCGTGGGATTCTTTTTTTTTTTCTTTTTTGGGTCCGGTCATGGGACCTGAACTCTGGGCCTGGGCGCTGTCCCTCAGCTCTTCAGCTCAAGGCTAGCGCTCTACCACTTGAGCCACAGCACCACTTCTGGCTTTTTTCTTTTTGCTTATGTGGTGCTGAGGAATTGAACCCAGGGCCTCAGACATGCAAGGCAAGGCTCTACCCCTGAGCCACCTTCCCAGCCCAGTCCGTGGGATTCTTTAAATACAAAATCAGGTCATCTGCAAAGAGGGAGTTTTACTTCATCTTTCCCTATTTGGATCCCTTTTATGTTTGCATCTTGTCTTATTGCTGTATCTAAGCATTCTAATACTAGATTGAAGGGAAGTGGAGAGTGGACATCCTTGTCTCATTCCTGAGTTAAGAGGAAATGGCTTTAGTTTTTCACCATTAAGTATAATGCTGGCTGTAGGTTTGTCATATACAACCTTTATTGTATTGAGGAATGTTCCATGGATTCCTAATTTTTCCAGAACCTTCATCATAAAGGGGTGTTGGATCTTGTCAAATGCTTTTTCTGCATCTGTTGAGATAACCATGTGGTTCTTATCCTTGCTCTTGTTGATGTGATGAATTATATTAATTGATTTGCGTATATTGAACCAGCTTTGCATCCCTGAAATGAATCCTGTTTGATTGTGGTGTATGATTTTTTTGGATGAATTGTTGAAGTCAATTGGCCAAAATTTTGTTGAGAATTTTGCATCAGTGTTCATCAAAAAAGTGGGTCTATAGTTCTCTTTCTTTGATGAGTCCCTGGTTTTGGGATGAGGGTTATGATGGCTTCATAGAATGAGCTTGGTAGTGAACTTTCTCTTTCAATTTCATTGAAGAGTTGGAGGAGTATTGGTGTGAGCTCTGCTTTGAAGGCCTTGTAGAATTCTGCTGTAAAACCATCTGGTCCTGGGCTTTTCTTAGATGGGAGGTCTCTTATTGCTGTTTCTATTTCAATGCTTGATATGGGCCTGTTAAGATGGTTTAACTCATCTTGGTTTAGTTTCGGCATGTCGATATTTGCTAGGAAAAGGTCCATTTCTGCCACATTCTCAAACTTATTAGCATAAAGGTTTGAATGTCGATATTTGCTAGGAAAAGGTCCATTTCTGCCACATTCTCAAACTTATTAGCATAAAGGTTTGAGAAGTATTCTCTTATAATGTTCTGAATCTTGGTTGTTTCTGTGGTGATGTTTCTATTCTCATCTCTGAGTTTATTTATTTGGGTGTGTTCTCTTCTTTTTCTGATAAGATTTGCTAAGCGTCTGCCAATTTTGTTAATTTTTTCGAAGAACCAACTCTGTTTTGTTGATTCTTTCTATGTTTTTTTGGGGGGTTAATTCGTTTGATTCTGATTTAATTTTAATTATTTCTCTCCATTTACTGGATTGGGGTTTATCTTGCTGCTCTTTTTCAAGGAGGCTCAGATGTCTCATTAAATTGTTGGTTTCAGATCTCTCCAATTTGTTGATGTAGGAACTCAGCTATAAACTTGCCTCTGAGTACTGCCTTTGCTGTGTCCCAGGAAACTGGTAATTTGTGTGTTCATTTTGGTTGAATATCATGAACATTTGAATTTCCTTTCTAATCTCTTCCATGACCCACTCATGATTCAGCAGTTGTTGTTCAGCCTCCATGTGTTACAGAACTTTCTTTGGTGGCTTTTGGTGTTGAGTTCTAATTTTATTCCCTTGTGGTCTGAGAGAATGCAAGGTATAACTTCAATGTTTCTGAATTTGGATGTTTGCTTTGTGACCTAAAATGTGATCTATTTTGGAAAATGTTCCATGTGCTGCTGAGAAGAACGTGTATTCTGATGCTGCTGGGTGAAATATTCAGTAGATGTTTGTTAAATCTAGTTGATCTATTCAGTTGTTTAGATCTGTGGTTTCTCTGTAGAGTTTTTGCCGAGTTGATCTATCTAGTGGGGATAGTGGTGTGTTAAAGTCCCCAACAATTAATGTCTTTGGATCTATGTGAGATTTGAGGGAAAGTAATGTTTCTTGAAAAAATTTGGATGCTCCATTGTTTGGCAAATAGATATTTAGAATTGTAATATCCTCCTGAAGGAGAGATCCCTTAATTAGTATGTAGCAACCTTCTTTATCTCTTCTCACTAATTTTAATTTGAAGTCTATTTTATCTGATATTAGGATTGCGACTCCTGCCTGTTTATGGGGGCCATTTGCTCGGTAGATTTTTTTTTTTTTTTTTTTTTTGGGTCCGGTCGTGGGGCCTGAACTCTGGGCCTGGGCGCTGTCCCTCAGCTCTTCAGCTCAAGGCTAGCGCTCTACCACTTGAGCTACAACGCCACTTCCAACTTTCTTTTCGCTTATGTGGTGCTGGGGAATCGAATCCAGGGCTTCATGCGTGCAAGGCAATCACTCTACCACTGAGCCACCTTCCCAGCTCCTGCTTGGTAGATTTTGTTCCAGCCTTTCACTTTCAAAATGTGTGTGTGTGTTTTGTTGTTGTTGTTGTTTTTTTTATGGGCAAGGTGTAAGGCAGCAGATAGAAGGATCTTGCTTTTTAATCCAACTAGATAGTCTCTGTTGCTTAATTGGAGAGTTAAGGCCGTTAATGTTGAGAGATAGGACTGAGAGGTATTTAGGATTTCCTGCCATTTTATCCACCTTCTTGGGGGCTGCAGCAACTGGGTTCTTCCTATGGTTCTTGGATTCTCAGTTTGGGTGTGGTTTCTTGGCCTTTATTGTGGTCTTGTTGGTTTTCTATGTGTAGGACATCTTTTGTAGGGCTGGTTTGGTGGAGATATATTGTTTCAGTTTTTCTTTGCTATGGAAGGTTTTTATTTGACCTCGGTTATGAAGGAGAGTTTAGCTAGGTACAGTATTATTGGTTGATAGTTGTTTGTCTTTAGAGAATGGCATACATCATTCCAGGCTCTTCTTGCTTTAATTGTCTCTGCTGAGAAATCTGAGGTGATCTAATTGGTTTCCCTTATAGGTGATTGATCTTTTCTCCTTGACAGCTTTAAGGATCTTTTCCTTGGTCTGAATTGATCCTGTGTGGATTATAATGTGACAGTGGGATGTCCTGTTCTGGGGTTCTAAAAGCTTCTTGTATCTGAATAGGCCTATCTTTTTACATGTTTGGGAAGTCCTTTGCTAGGATCCTGTTAAACAAATTTCCTAGACCATTAATTTCTGTCTCTAGGTGCTCCTCTACACCCATTATCCTCAGATTAGGCCTTCTGATGGTGTCTTCCAAATGTTGAATAGATCTATCATATTTCTTGGATTTGTCTTGGATAGTTGTATGTTCTTTATAATATCTAGGCTATCTTCAATCCCCGAGATTCGATCTTCTTCATGGTCTAACCTACTGTCAAGACTTTCTACTTTTTTTTTTTTTTTTTATTTCTTTTCCTTCTAATTGGTCAGCTTTAATGGCTTCAAATTCTTTGTTGGGGCTTTGTTTTAGATCTTGTATGAACTTCTTTACTTCCTTAATTTGGTGTTCTGTGTTTATTCTCAAATCACTTAGTTGATTGGTTATGGTTTCCTTGGACTCCCATTCCTTCTGTTGGCTTCCATTCAGCATTCCCTTTGTGGTCTCCCTGAATTCTTTCAGCTGTTTGTTTATGGATTCCATGAATGCCTCTATTGATTTTTGTCTATTCTCATCCCGCTCTCACAGTTCCTGTATTACTCTTTGATTAGCTTCCTCACGTTCATGAAATTCCTGTAGTTCTCTTTGACTGTTCTCAGCCTGCTCAAGTAATTTCTGACTTTCTCTTTGTCTGTTCTCAACCTGCTCATGCAATTCCTGTATCAATCTTTGAGTAGCTTCCTCACGCTCACGAGATTCCTGTATTGATCTTTGGTTTGCCTCCTCTCTCTCTATCACGCTCACACTGAATCCTTTGCAGGTCTTCAATATTTTCATTCACCATGTTTACCAGTAGTGTTTGTAGAGCTTTTTGGGAGCTCTCCTCTGGATTATTCATTATCTCTTCTGTCATTTGATTATCATGAGTGGAATTAAGATACCCGGACTTGCCATTTTTCTTGTGTTTTTCTGGCTTGTTCTGCCCATTGAGATGAAAGTAACACCAATTTTGTGCTAGTACACTATTTTAAGGCAAGCACCAACCAAAGTCCTGTAGTTGCACAGTCAAAAGGCTGCAGATACAATCTAGTTCAACAGATATAATCAGGCTGGGAAGGTGGCTCAGTGGTAGAGCGTTTGCCTTGCATGCATGAGGCCCTAGGTTCGATTCCTCAGCACCGCATAAGCACAACAAAAAAAAAGCCAGAAATGGTGCTGTGGCTCAAGTGGTAGAGTGCTGGCCTTGAGCTGAAGAGCTGAGAGACAGCGCCCAGGCCCAGAGTTCAGGCCCATGACCGGACCCCCCCAAAAAAAAGAAACAGATACAATCTATTCAACATCAAACAACTACGGATTAATGGGCTAAGAACAGCAAAGAAGAATTTGGCAAACAGAAATTATTAGGTTTTGGGAGAAATGTGGAGGAAAAATAGGATTAGAGGGATGTGGAGAGGTAAAAAGAGAGTGAAATTAACCAAGTCCTAATCGCAAAGAGGGAAATAGATTGGACAGAATGATAGGAGAGAGAGAGAGAGAGAAAAAAAAAAGACAAGAAAAAAATGGAAAAACAAAAATTTAAATTTAAAAGGTGAAACAAAAATTATCTAAATTTAAAGGTGATATTGAGAGAAGAAAGGGATAGGATGAGAGGGGAGGAGGGAGAGAAAGGAGACATGAAAAACTAAAAAATAAAAATTCTTTAAAAATTATATAAGTATAAAGAGATATAATACTGCTACTAAAGAATTTAAGCCTAAGAGGTTTTGAATTGAATAATAAATATCTGGATTAAGTATGTACACAATGGGGGATAAGGTCTAATAATTGACGATGGGTATATATCAGGATGAGCAGAACAGCAATTAAGTCATGCAAAAAAGAACGAAAGAGAAGAAAAATGAAAAGAATAAAAAAGAAAAAAATTTTTAAAAGGTCAGTAGAGATAAAAAAAAAAAAAAAGCACACACACACACATACACCTAAAATAAAAATTATGAGAGGAAAAAAAGATTGATAGAAAAAAAAGTTCTTTGATTTTTTTTTTTTCCGGGGGCTGTGGGGACGGGGGGGGGGGGGGGGGGGGGGGGGGGGGGATGTGGATGGGAAGATCCTGTATTTCCCTTGCGTCCGTAACCAGTCTCTTGGTGGAGTCTCTGGTCTGCAGCCGTGGCTACCGGCAAATGCTCAGATCTGTCTCCTTGCCTGGATTTTCCCCCTCTGGCCAAACTCTCTGTACTGTGATGCCACACTTGGTGTAATTCTCTGGCCTAGGACTGTTCACTGGAACACTAAAACTGCTTTCTATGCGAGAGCTTTTTTAGCCTCCAGCTTCTCCGCCATCTTCCTCCGACTAATCAGAAGTCTTTTATAAACAAAAATGTTGGATGCATTGGATACTGGCAGCTCACACCTGTAAACCTAGCTACTCAGAAAGCTGAGATATGAAGATTGAGATTCAAAACCACCCCAGACAGGAAAGTTCTTGAGACTCTTATCTTTAACTACCAAAAATCCACAAGTGGAGTATTGGCTCTGTAAGGTATATTAACTAGGTAGGTTTCATTAGGTAGCCGATGAAGAGAACACCATGTGCTATTCAGGCAGAAAAGAAGTTTATTTACCGAACTGCTGCCCCCGCCATGCATGGTGGAGAAGCATGGCTGAAAAGGAAAAGGGGAGGGGGAGGAAGAGGCTGACCCACCCCTGGGCCAGGACTTATCTAGACCAGGGACAGGAAGAGGTGTGTCCACACTGGATCTGGATGTGACCTCAGGGTCTGGGACCCTCCTAGGGTCAGAAGGGAGGCATTGACCAGAGGTGGCCCAGGATGTGACCTAGCAGGAGGGGAAGGTGACTGCTTCCAGGTCTGCCAGTTACCTAGGTACCATATACTGGGCAGAAACTTAGCCAAAAGGGAGGGAGGTGTCCCAGTGCAGACCTTACAGGCTCAAACAGTAGAGTGCCAGCCTTGAGTGAAAAAGCTAAGGGACAGCACACAACCCCTAACTTCACACCCCAGTACTGGCACACACATGCATGCACACCTGTACACACACACACATACACACACACAATGTTGTGTGCTAGAGATTTTGTGTGTTTGTTTTTTGTGCTAGTACTGGGCCTTGAACTCAGAGCCTTAGGCTCTCACTTGGCTTAACTTTTTTCTTTCTGCTTTTGGAGATACTAGAGTTTGATCTCAGTGCCTTGTGCTTGCTAGGTAAGTGCTTACCACTTGAGCTATGCCCAGCCCCAGACCTTCTAAAGAATATACAGGCTGAGCATGGTGGCATATACCTTTAATTACATCAGTAGGAAGGTTCAGGCAGAAGGATCTTTAGTTCTAGGCCATATAAGAAGATACTATCTCAAAATACCCAACATTAGTGAGGGGAAAGGAGTACTGGTTTAAAAAAAAAAATAGGAGACTCTCAACCCAGACAAAAGCTGGTGACCCTATCTAAAAAAAGGAAAAGAAAGAAAAAGAAAAATTGGCTGAGGAAGGATGGTTTGAGTGGTAGAACACTTGTGAGAGGTCCTGAATTCAAGCCCTAGTGCCAATAAGGAAGAAGTCGATACAGATATACAGATATATGGATATATCTCAAAAATAACTAACCAAAAAGTAGGGCCAGGTTACAAGCAATAGGCCTTGAGTTCAAACTCCAATTCTGAAAAAAAAAATTATAGCAACTAGACTACATGGCAAGAGAATGATGACAAGAAGTACATTTGAGAATGTCTGACTCATGTTTAGTATACAAAGGAGAACTGTGTGCTTGAATCTTTGCTGTGGTAACAGTAGAGCAATAGCGTGACCTTTGACACACATGTATTTTTTTTTAGTGGGGGAGGAATTGAATCTGGAACATTGTTCCTGCTAAGCAAGTGTACTATCACTGAGCCCCGCTAATTTAGATCTTTGGTGGTCTATTATATAAATAGAATATCTTTTTTTTTTTTTTTTTTGGGTCTGGTCGTGGGTCCTGAACTCTGGGCCTGGGCGCTGTACCTCAGCTCTTCAGCTCAAGGCTAGCGCTCTACCCCTTGAGCCACAGCGCCACTTCCGGCTTTTTTCTTTTTGCTTATGTGGTGCTGAGGAATCGAACCCAGGGCTTCAGGCATTCAAGGCAAGGGCTCTACCACTGAGCCACCTTCCCAGCCCATATAAATAGAATATCTTACCTATGTAATTATACATTCTTTTTTGATACAAGCTCTCATCATATAGTTCAGACCAGCCTTGAACGTAAGTAAGGTCCTCTGCCTCCTCAGTGCTGGGATTGCAGAGATGACTCACCATGCCCAACTTCTTTTTCTTAGACAGGATCTCATTATGTTCTTATAGTCCAGGCTAGTCAGTGTAGGTTTAAGACATCCTCCTGCCTCAGCCTCCTGAGTAACTGGGTCTGTGCTACTGTGCCTGATCTTTATATTGTTTTTATATGCTGTTTTACTTTTTATTTATTTATTTTTATTTTGTTAGACAAGGCCACATAACCCAAACTGACCTCAAATTTGGAAAACATTCTGCCTCTACCTCTCTCAGTTTTCTTTGCCTCTGCTCTACTTGTTATTCTTTCCTGCTACTGCTATTTTGGATGTAGTTGGCATTGTTTCTTCCTTAACTCCTTAAGTATAAGGTTAGATTGTCATTTAAAATCTGTCTTTGTTTTTTGTTTGTCCATACTGGGGTTTGAATTTAGGGTCTTGCTTGCTAGGCAAGAACTTTTTAACATTTCCAATTTTCTGTTACTTTTTTCTAACTTCATTCCATGTTGTCAGAGCTACTACTTTTTATTGTTGTTGTTGCTGCTAGTACTGGGACTTGAACTCAGGGCTTCACGCTTTCCCTTAGCACTCAAAGCTGGTACTCTGCCACTTAAACCACTGCTCTATTTACTGCTTTTTACTAGTTTACTGGAGATAAGAGTCTTGGATTTGTCTGCCTGCATTGGCTTCAAACTGTGATTCTCATACTGTCTCTTGAATATCTAGGATTATAGGCATGAGCCACTGATGCCCGACTAAGTATTTTCTATGATTATGGTTATTTTAAATTTACTGAGAATTGTTCTAGGCCCTAACAAATGGTTTATTCATATAGAAACATACAAAAACTATGCTCCTTATACAGCTCCACACTTTCTCTTTCATAGGTTATTGAAGATTACAGTTTGAAACCTTGTGTGTCCATTAACACAGTTTTGTAATTATCATTTTACCAATCTGTATTTGTCTATTAAATCAGATGGGAGCAAAGAGGATTCACAGTAGGACACAGGTGTCTGCCTCTGTACTCATAGCTACTGAGCAGGCTGAAACCTGGAGGATTGAATTTCAAAGCCAGATTCGGCAGAAAAGTCTGAGAGACTATATTTCCAATTAATTGGCAAAATGCTGGGCTGGAGGCATTGCCCAAGTGGTAGAATGCCATTTATAAGCAAGTCCTGAATTCAAGCTTCAGTACTGGCAGAAAGGAAAGAGGTAGAGGGGAAGAATGAAGGGGAAAAAAAGTAAAAGAGAGAAGGAGACAGAGAGAGGTAGGGATGGGATGGGGGGGCAGGCAAGATGCCAGTAGGTCATACCTATAGGAGGCTGAAATCTGAGGACCAAGGTTCAAAGCCAGCCCAGGCAGGAAAGTCCCTGAGACTCTTATCTCCAATTAACCACCAAAATGCTGGAAGTGGCACTGCAGCTATACTGGCAGAGCTCTAGCTTGAGCTAAAAAAACCTTATGAGTCAGGCACTGGTGGCTCATGCCTGTAATCCTAGCTACTCATGAGGCTGAGATCTGAGGATCGCGGTGGTTCAAAGCCAGCCCGGGCAGGAAAGACCGTGAGACTCCTATCTCCAATAAACCACCAGAAAACCGGAAGTGGTGTTGTAACTCAAGTGGTACAGTGCTTGCCTTGAGCTGAAGAGCTGAGGGATAACGCCCAGGCCCAGAGTTCAAGCCCCACTACCGATCAAAAAAAAAACCTCATAGACAGCATTCAGGTCCTGGATTCAAGCAGGGAACTGGGGTAGGTGGTGGAGGAGGAGACAGGTGCTGGTAGCTTACACCTATAATCCCAGCTACTAAAATAACTAAGATTTGAAGATCAAGTTTCAAAGCCAGGGTAGGCAGACAAATATGAAATACTTTTAGCTCTGCTTAACCAGAAAAAAGCTGAGAGTAGAGCTGGAGCTCAAGTGATAGGGCACCAGCCTTGAGTAAAAAGCTAAACAAGAATGAGAGTTCAAGCCTCAGTACTTACACACACACATCAAACTCCAGTTTCCTTTTCTTTAATTTTTATTATTTTTAAGTAGTTGTACAAAGGGGTTACAATTCCACAAATCAGTTTATTAATACAATGCATCTTGATCAATATGACTCCTTTCATCCTCCCTCCCAACCCAAGCCCTTCCCTTTAACTAAGGAGGCAAAAAAAATTACAATTTGTAGAGCAAAAAATTAAAAAAATATTTTTACATCGAGTAACAATAAATTAACCCATAAATTTATATATTTTGGATACATGAAAATACCCAGCAGAAATTATAGGACAAAATGAGCTAACATTAGAATGGATTTATACATGGCATAGATTTACAAAAAATATTATGCCTTATGAACAACAGTTGACAATTATTATTCAACAGGCCAGACAACGGGTATTTACCCTATCGGGGTATGATTTATTTGAAATTATTTTTCCTTTGCCAAAAGACCAAGTAAAATATTTGTTAAACATGTCTGAAATGCTATAAATAGCATTAGTAAATTTTACTGGGCAATTTTCCTATCATTTTCCCAAAGGTAGATTGTGGGATTGCTTGCGTAAACAACAGTTTGTCATTAATGATATAATTACCAAGACCCCTATTCCCACTGCTCTTTACAGATGGCTCCAAAACAAAAAGTGCTTATTCGACAACAAATAAATATTGGGTACAAACAACTACTTTAGCATCAGTTCAACAAAATGAACTTTTTGCTATTATTAAAGTGTTACAAGATTTTGTGGGAAATATTAATATTGTTACTGATTCTGCCTATGCTGTAGGAGTTGTGACTAATATAGTCACTGCTGTTACTTATTCATCTAAACCCCAGCTAAACCAATTATTTGAACAATTACAAGCATTACTACAACAATGTAATGCCAAAGTGTTTGTAACTCACATTAGGGCTCACTCTTCGTTACCTAGGTACCTTGTATATGGCAATAATCAGGTTGATAAATTAGTTAGTTTTGCTTCTGCTGAACAGGATCATGCTTATTTACATACAAATGCTGGCCATTTACATATGCATTACAGAATACCTTATTCTCAAGCTAAACAAATTATAAAAAGGTGTCCTATCTGCAGACCAATGCATGTGAGAGTTGTACCTGCTGGAGTAAATCCTCGAGGATTATAACCTAAGGAGCTCTGGTAAATGGATATAACCCATGTACAAGCCTTTGGCCATTTTTCCTTTGTACATGTTACAATAGATACTCATTCCAAATTTGTTTGGGCTTCTGCCCTTACGGGAGAAACTGTTAACCATGTAATAGAACGCTTATTGGAAGCTTTTGCCATTATGGGAGTGCCTGCCAAAATAAAGACTGATAATGGATCAGCCTATAAAAGTATCAAATTTAAAAGACGAGTTCATGGCACACTAAAACAACAAATTAAAAAATTAGAAAGGAGGAAAAGGTTGGATGAAGGTATGGATATTTTGTGGTTTTCCATGCAAAATCCTAAAATAATTTTACATCAAGCTCTTTTTGTTCTTAATTTTTTAAACTTACCACAAGGAGATATTTTAACTAGAGCTGAGCGCCATTTTGAACAAATATCAGAAAAACCTTATTTAAATGCTCCCATATGGATTAAGATTGCATTGGATGCAGAATGACAACCAGGAACATTATTACATAAGGGGTGAGGGTATGGTTTTGTGTCTACACAGGATGGCAAACAATGCTGACTTCCTGCACGATGGATACAGACTCGGCCCAGAGAGGACAGCCGGGTATCCTGCAAGGAATCAGCCACCAGTTGAGGAAGAAGAAAGCCCCGCTGCCCACCTTGGGGCAGGTTAAAAAATTGACTGGAGAAGGACAAAAGATGTTACAATACACTGGTAAACCTGTCACGGCTGAGAACTTGTTCCTGGCCATGTGTGCCCTGCTTACTGTAAACTCTGTCCATGCTAATGCTAATGTAAGTTATTGGGCCTTTGTTCCTAACCCTCCTTTACTGGAACCTGTTGTTTGGGGAGACATGGATATAACCGTCTATACTGTTCCTGCTATTTTATCTCCTACTTGGAATAATTTGACATTTTACAATATGGATGATGGTGGCTTTTTTAACTTTACTTACTATACCCATTCCTTGCCTGTTTGTCTGCAGCCTCCTCCATGTTTAGTTATGAATTGGCAACATTGGGTTTCACCTGGGAAACGCACTTCCAATTCTAGAACACAGCTGCAGCGATTAACTACTTGGTCCATTAATAGTAGCTGGGAAAACGTCACCTTTGATGGCGAGTTATCCTTACCTATGTGCCCTGATTTTACTTATATTGATTTAAAATATCAGCCTTTTGTGTGGCAAGAGTGTAGAGGAACATTTGGAAAAATGTTCAATAATTTTATTAATTGGGGACCTTTTGGACAGTTTATTAACACATGTTCAGAATGGAATATTACCAGATGTGATTTATCAAATGTTACTAGGATGCCAGATGCCATTAATGGATCACTTATTGGAGCTTGATTGATGGCCTGGGGAGATGTAGGCATTGCAGATGCTCGATGGGCTTTATTGGCTACACCCACTGCTGTTCAGATTCATCTTTGGAAGGTCGCAGCGGCGCTGAAACCCGTGATGCTATCAAATGGATCGTTTTCAGGGACGGCGAATTCTGCGTCAACTTATAATTTTACTTTGTATAAATCTTATAATGTAACTGCTTGTGTACCTCTGCCTTATGTATTTTTGGTGGAAAATTGTACATTTTCTCCTACTATTTCTTGTTTCAATTGTCACCTGTATTCTTGTGTTAATTCCTCTCTTAATTTTAATGACAGTGATAGTATTATGATTTTACAACAAAGAATTCATATTTGGCTACCTGTTAAATTAGAAAGAGAATGGTCCCAAAATCCTTTGGATAGTGTGGTTATTAAATTTTTTACCAAACTACTAAAATGTACAAAACGCATGATTGGAGCCATTGTAGCTGTGATTTTTAAGCTTAATTGCCATTACCACTGTTGCTGCGGTGTCTGGAATTGCCCTACACACTTCCTTACAAACTAAATACTTTGTGGAAGAATGGTACCGGGATTCACATGAATTGTGGGTCTCACAGGTAGAAACTGATGCTCAATTACAAACATAGATTAATATTCTTAAACAGACAGTGGGATGGTTAGGAAAAAAGTTATTGGTTGTGGAAAAACAGTTATTGTTAAAATGTGATTAAAATTTTACTACCTTTTGCATTACTAATGTAAAATATAATAAATCTATACATGATTGGAATGTAATACAGCAGTATTTATCTGGAAATTCTACTGCTGCTCAATTGATTGCTCAGTTACAATTTAAAGTACATGATATTTTTGGTAAACAATTTACAAATAATGCTTCTAAATATTGCTGATGCATTTATTAAACAATTGGAAGGGTTGGATCTGAAAGAAATACTACAAAACATTTCACATACTGCTAGTGGTATGGGAATTATGATTGTTATTATTCTGTTTGCACTTGTGCTGTTATATTTGATTTTTATGAAACCAATGCAAGCTTCTATGATAACCCTGTAAAAAGCTTTACTTTTAAAACAAAAGAAAAAAGAAGGAAATTGTGAAGACTCCAGGTCTATGATGAGGGTGCAGAATGATGCAGGCTCCAGCCTCAGGATTATCTGAGGACTGTGTTTAGGATTAGGAAAGCTCTTGGAGCGCCAGGCTAGAGAGGGAAAATGTTCTCTCTCCCTATCTCAAAACACATGTCACAGACTCCTGGGAGCTGAGGAAGTAGCTCTTCTGCTTGCTTAAACATAGATGAACAAGTGGTCAAGCATTTTCCTGAGATTGGAGAAGTGGTTTGAGCTTGCTCTAAAATAGTTTAGATAATAATATACCTAGACATTGTCTTATAGGTCAAGTAAAAATGTATTTGTTGAAATTTTTGTGTAAATGTCTTCTGACCAAATCTTGGCAAAGATTATGCTTGCTTGTCTTTAAATACCCACTAACAATAAAGCACAGCATGCAGTGGCAATTGCTGTTTGCACTCTGCATCCCCTGTGTCCTGGTGATTTTGTGACCCTTACCCAGGGACTCCAACGCACTAGACATTGACAATATATGAATGTAAAACATAAGCTAAAATTACCAGATAAGGAATAAAGAGGATTTAAACAGATCGATGAAAAAAATCATTTCTCTTAACCTAGCCTATTTTACCAATTTTCTTTTCTTTTTTTTTTCTTTTTTTTTGCTTATGTGGTGCTGAGGAATCGAACCCAGGGCCTCAGGCATAGCGAGGCAAGCGCTCTACCACTGAGCCACCTTCCCAGCCCCCTTTACCAATTTTCTTTTCTTTTCTTTTTTTTTGGGTCCAGTCGTGGGGCCTGAACTCTGGGCCTGGGCGCTGTCCCTCAGCTCTTCAGCTCAAGGCTAGCGCTCTACCACTTGAGCCACAGCGCCACTTCCAGCTTTTTTCTTTTTACTTATGCAGTGCTGAGGAATCGAACCCAGGGTCTTGAGCATGCAAGGCAAGCGCTCTACCACTGAGCCACCTTCCCAGCCCCCAATTTTCTTAAGAATTGGGATGAGTCAGGCGGGTGCCGGTGGCTCACACCTGTAAACACCTAGCTACTCAGGAGGCTGAGATCTGAGGACCATGGTTCAAAGCCAGCCCAGGCATAGTCAGTGAGACTCTCATCTCCAATAAATCACTTACAAAACTGGAAGTGGTGCTGTGGCTCAAGTGGTAGAGGGCTAGCCTTGAGCTGAAGAGCTGAGGGACAGCGCCCAGGCCCAGAGTTCAAGCCCCACAGCTGACCAAAAAAAAGAATCAAATCCCAGACCACTTTGTATATCACTATGCCTTCTAGTGTGTGTGTGTGTGTGTGTGTGTGTGTGTGTGTGTGTGTGTGTGTGTGTGTGTGTGTTAAAGTACAACTCCCTTCAGCATGCCCTGTAGGAAAGTTCTGCTAGCTCAACTTGTTTACATGGGGATGTCTTAATTTCTCCATTATGTTTGGAGGATAATTTTGTTTTTGCCTCTCTTCACTCCCCTTCCTTTCCTTCCCTTTTTCCCCACCCCTCTCTGTCTCCCTCCCTTTCTCACTCCCTTAATTAGGATTTCTGGAGAGTAATAGACTCAGACTTTCTTATTGTGCCAAAACACTTATATAACCTTGTCCAAAAGGTTGTATGGCAAAATTGGCACTCAGGTAATAAATGATGACACCAGGATTCCATCCCCTACCTTTTACTCTCTATTCTATCCCTTCTACATGCATTTTAGGCAACTGATTCCTGCATTCCTGGAAACTGGACCATTGTTATTCATCTTTCCATCTGTAACTCAGATCTGTAACTCCAGTCCTTATCTTTTTTCTTTTTTTTCTTTTGCCAGTCCTGGGGCTTGAACTCAGGGCCTGGTCACTGACCCTGAGCTTCTTTTGCTCAAGACTAGCACTCTATCACTCAAGCCACAGCACCTCTTCCAGCTTTTTCTGTTTATGTGGTACTGAGGAATAGAACCCAGGACTTGATGCATGCTAGGCAAGCACTCTATCACTAAGCCTCATTCCCAGCTATTAATTTGTGTGTGTGTGTGTGTGTGTGTGTGTGTGTGTGTGTGTGCTGGGGACTGAACTCAGAGCATGGGCACTGTTCCTTAGCTCTTTTGCTCAAGGTGGCACTCTAATATTTGAGCCACACCTCCACTTCCAGCTTTTTGGTGGTTAATTGACAATAAAATCTCATGAACTTTCCTGCCTGGGCTGGCTTCTTGAGTAATTAGGATTACAAGCTGAGCAACCATCCATTCCTGACCTCCAGCACCTAACTTTTGAATTTCTCCAAGTATTTACAATGATATGAATTTCAAACTCTGGAAGCATTAAACTTGATCTTCATTTTCTTTCTTTTGGCAGTGCTCGGGATTGAACTCAAGCCCCTGGCATGCCAGGCACCGGATTGCCTCACTAGCCCTAAATTAATTTCCTCCTGATGCCCTGTCTCACTACTTCCCGTCCTTGGAAATTCTCTCCCCCTACCCGTTTCCACCCCCATTTCTCACTTAGATATCAGTACCATTTAACAACTCTAAATGAACTTGTATTCCTATGGTAAAGTTTGCAAGGTGAAACTGAAAGCCCGGCAGGCCCGCCTCGGGCCTGACCCTGCCACTAGGTGGCGCTCGGGGACGGGGCGGGAAGCGGGTGGCTGCGCAGGCGCTGCCGGCCACGCCCGAGGTCAGGGACCCCGGCTTCCTAGAACTTGGAATCCTGAGGCACTTGGAGCTGCGAGGCCGGGGAGCGGAGACGCTTGGCCAGCGGGGCTCCCGAGCGCCTGGCGAGGTCTTCCGGCAGGTGTGTGGGCGCGGAGGGTGGCCGGCGGGTCCCAGCCCAGTCCGGGCAAGGGTCGGGTGGTCCAGGCTGGGATGTGGTTGGCCGCGGTGGTGGCGCTCTGAGGCCGCGGGGCGGGGCGGAGGCGCCCGGCTGTCCTCCGGGTCGTCGCGGCGGGCGGTGGCCGCGGTGCGTGCGTCTGGGCCTGGTGACCAGACGGACCCTGGAGGCTGGGAAAGGAGCGCTCACTGGAGCCGCGATCGGGGCGTCGCGTCGTGTGTGTGTGTGTGCGTGTGTGTGTGCAGAACGGGCCAGATCTGTGCAGAGAGTACGCGGGTTTGCTAAGTGATCAGGACTTCCTGAGTGGGAACAAGGTGCTGCAGGCGTGAGGCCCCGAATGGACCCTGTCCAGGAACCGCTGGCCACACGCAACCTTGGCTAGAGTGCCCGTGCTCCGCGACCAGAGACAAGACACGAGCATAAAAGTGGAAGAGTAACTTGTTTACAGTGTGGGCTGGAACCGGGAAGACAGAGTTTTAAAGTTTGTCTCTGCCTTGCTCATAGCAGTGTGACAGTGGGGCGGGGGAACAAAAGCCAGGAAATAGGTAGATTTAGACTTGGTTGAGGGCTCACTTTAGGGAACTGTGATGAATCTTTACTTGAGGGACTGGGATGGGGGGGAAGAGGGGAAGGAGGAGGGACGGGAAAGGGGAGGGTGTTGTCGTTTAATTTTTGTGTAGTTGCAAGAACTCAGGACCTGAGCCCTGTCTCTTAGCTTTTTTGCTCAGGACTAGCTCTGCTACCAGTTGAGCCATACCCTCTCCCCCCCCCCCCCACTTCTGGCTTTTTGCTGGTTAATTGGAGATAAGAATCTTAACAGATGTTTCTGCTGGAGCTGGTTTCGAACTTATATAGTCAGATTTCAGGGGGTGAGCCGCCACCTGGTGCTCGGCTTTAATGCATGTATTTGCTTTGAACTTGAGACTCTCCTAGCTTGGAATGTCAGGGTGGTCATTTCCATTTCCCAGCAGCTATTTCTTGAAGGAATCTGAATATTTAGGGCTCCCAAATCAGAACCCACAGTTCAATAAAATAATTACTACAGAGAATACTGAATGTTTCAACCCAAAATCATATGGGTAAACTCCCCTTCCTTTTCTCTTCTGGGCTGCTAAGTGACAGTGTGCTAGAAGCTGTATTATTAAGGGAGAAAGTTGCAGATACTTTCATTACAGTTGACTCCATCTTTATTACCTATTTGTTTGTTTATTTATTTATTTATTCATGTGCTGGTATGAGGGCTTGAACTCAGGGCCTCCCCCTCTTGCTTGGCTTTTTTGCTTAAGCCTGATGCTCTACACACACCTCCACTTCCAACTCCATCTTTTTACTCAGTAAGCATTTCTTAGGTTCTATGTTCTGAGGTGCAAGATGCCAGGTATGGAACCAAAGTAGTACCTTATGGGATGGAGGACTGGCTCAGACATATAGCAGCTGCCTACTAAGGGAGAGACTTTGAGTCTGAAACACCTCCCCCCCCTCCCCGCACATCACCAAAGTAATGCTTTGCTTTTGTAATTCCATTAGAGGAGGGCATAAATGGTGCTATTTGAGTTGTACTGTGCAAATAGTGTCAGAAGGCTTTTCTATAGTCTCAGACTTTAATCCATAACTGAAAGAGGTGGGATTTTGGGGTGTTTCAGTTTTTGTTTTCTTTTATTGGGCCAGTACTCAGGGCCTAGGTTTTTGGCTCAGCCTGGTTCTCTCCAGGGATCCACATGTCAAGTCTTGCCTTTCACCCCAGTCCAAGAGATAATATTCAGGTAAAGGCAAAATATGCACTTCAATCTACCTTACAGGTACAAACATGAGTTTTAGGTAGAACTATGGAAAGAACTGGGATGTGGGCCACCGGTGGCTCAGGCATGTAATCCTAGCTACTGAGGAGGTTGAGATCTGAGGATCATGGTTGGAAGCCAGCCCAGGCAGTAAAGTCCATGAGACTCTTATCTACATTTTAACCATCAAAAAGCTGGAAGTGGAGCTGTGGCTGAAGTGTTAGAGCGCCAGCCTTGAACACAAATACCCAAGGACAGAGCCCAGATCCTGAGCTCAAACCCCAGAAACACCCCCTCCCCCCCCCAGGGTAAGAGGAGAAAGGTATGCATAAGCAATCCTGGACTGCCTGGCCTAGTTGATCATTATGGAAGGATTTGTCTATGGGTAGCCTGAGAGATGAAGATCCCAGATCTTTGGCATCAAGAACAAAGAATTGAACCAAGACACAGACAAAAGTAAAGTGGTAAAGCAAATTGTTTAACAAAGGAAAAATCCATCGTTAGAAGAAACAGCAGGCTAGAGCTAAGCATCAGCTCTATAAGAGCAAACAGGTAGTTAAAAGTTTCAGCTTTCTAGGGATGGAGAGTTAGAGAACTCAGTAATAATAGTGGACTTAACTTAGGAAATGAAGGATAGTGACTTGGCAGGTTTTTAAAAAGGGATGTGTGCATGCGCAAGGTTTGTCATCCTATAATTTTAAGTACGCACATGCTAGGCAACCCATATGCACGAAGCCTGACTTAGAGGGTTGTTCTGAAAGGTCAGGCTAAGGACACATGTTTCCACTACCTGTGTGCCTCAGTGTAGTTAGAACTGTCCTGGATTTTTTTTCTGCCTCTGGGGAGAAGTTCTGACTAGGAATTGACCAATAATTACCCCCATGGAGGTGTGGCTACCTGTAGTATTCTGGAGGAGATAGAGCTCCAGGGTGCTTCTCAGGGTGTGACTAGAAGAAGGATTGGTTTAAATGGGTTTTTTTCCTGTAGCTAACCTGACAACGCCAGGAAATGGTGGTGGCCACCTCCCATCACTATAAGGCTATGACTGGTGAAAGGTGAAGACTGTGGCTTGGGGAGTAGCATGCACAAAGGCCAGTAAAACAAAGGCCCTGTCTGCTTCACTGGGTGTCTGAGACAGACAAATCACTATCAGCTGCTAGAGCATCAAGAAGCGGCATCCACAACCAACCCAGCCTTTCTATGAGACATCTGGCTAGGAACCACCTTGACCAAAGCTGCTTACTTTAGGGACCTTGATATGAACAACTTCACTTTTCAGAAACTGACCAACAACTAGGAGGAATTCAAACTAGCCTCTTACCATTTGTTACTGTATTGTTAGCTGCACATTTCAATTCATTTATGCTCTCCACACCCTGTCTTGCTGGGTATAGAACACAAGGCAGCTACATCTCCAGCCCTGCATACTTCTCTTACAAATAACTCTTTTCTATATTGTGAGAATAAGTGTGTGGGACAGTAAAATAAGTTGATTTTAAGTTATGTGTTCTAATACACAATTATGCATTTTACCATTTAAACACAAATTGTTTGGTTTTTTGATGTTCGTTTTGTGTGTTTGTTTTCCAGTCATGGGGCTTGTACTCTGGGCCTGTGTGCTTTTGCTCAAGGATAGCACTCTACCATTTGAGCAGCAGCTCCACTTCCGTGTTTTTGTGGTTATTTGGAAATAAGAGTCTCACAGACTTTCCCACCTGAGCAGCTTCAAACCTTGATCCTCCGATCTCAGCTTGAAATTAAGGGCCTGGACGCTGTTCTGAGCTTTTTTGCTCAAGGCTTCTCTTCCTGCTTTTTGTTGTTGTTGTTGTTGTTTTGTTGGTCATGGGGCTTGAACTCTGGGCCTGGGCTGTGTCCTTGAGCTCTTCAGCTCAAGGCTAGAGCTCTACCACTTGAGCCACAGTGCCACTTCTGGTTTTCTGGTGGTAAATTGGAGATGAGTCTCACAGACTTTCCTTCCCTGGCTGGCTTTGAACCATGCATGATCCTCTGATCTCAGTCTCTTGAATAGCAAGGATTATAGGCGTAAGCCACAGTGCCCAGCGATAAGTCTCTTTAAGTAATCAACTGTAAAACAGCCACTCGTTTCACAATTAAATAAGGTTTCTTTTTAATTCAGAATTAATGCTTCAGAGCTGGGGTATAGCTCAATGGTACAAAGGTCTTTGGTTGATCTCCACCCCTGAAAGAAAGAAAAGGAAGATGGGAGAGAAGGAAGAAAAGGAGAGAGAAGAGAAGAAAGAGGAAAAGGATAGGAGAGGGGAAGGAGAAAGGAAAAAGGAAGGCAAGGAGGAAAGATTTCTTTGTTGAGCCATACACTTAATCTGTAACTGATACCTGTCAAGTTCTATACAAAGGATTTTTGTTGTCATACTACCAGCCATAAAAGCAAATAATAATCCTAAAGCCTACACATATTCTAGAATCTAGGATAATTTTGTTAGTTAGCTTTCTGTCTGTGATGGACATTTGAGATATGTCAGCTTCAGGGAGAAAGGTGGATTTTAGTTGATGGTTTCCAGTGTTTCAGTTCATAGTTCCTTGGCCTTTGGTGGCCTAGTACATCATGACTACAGCATAGGGCAGAGGATGCCTGTTCCAGATCCCCTGTAAGAACCCACCCCCAGTTACCTACATTCCTGTCATTTGGCCTCACATCTGAAAGGTTCTACAGCCCAGAAGTGCCAGTTAGCAACCAAGCCTTCAGCTTTTGGGCCTTTGGGGGACATTTGAGACCTGAACCATCAAGCTTATTCCTGTAATCCTAGCAGGATACTGAGATCCGAGGATTGCAGTTCAAAGCCAGCCCCAGAAGATAAATCTAAGGGATTCCTATCTCCAATTAACTAACAAAAAGCCAAACTTAGAGGTGTGGCTTTCTGTGTAATATGAATGAGGCTTATGTGGAAAGGGACAGTGCCTAGGTCCCAAGTTCAGCCACTAATACTGGCACACACACACACACACACACACACACACACACACAAATAAAATTTCAACCATAACAAGTGCATTGTTTTTGCAATATAGTGTATAGATAGATATACTATACACATAATATATATAGTATATATACTATAGATATAGTTTATACTATATGTAATATAGTATATAACATATATTTTGTGATTACAATTATATAATTGTATATTGTGATTATAATTATTACTATTATATATTATATATAATTGTATAAGTCAAATCTTCCCACAATTTACATGTATAATTCTAAATTTATTGTCAGTTATTCACTGAAAAGAGATTCCCTAAAATCCATAGTTTGAAAAATGAACTATATACCTCATGGGCAGAGATGAGAGGGAAAAACTGGGAGAGAGCAAAAGAAGGAGTGACATTGCCCCACGCCAAAACATACTCATTACCTGACTTACGAAATGCTACATCATCTTTATAGTAACAAATTTTTAACCCATAACTTGAAACTTTTTTTTTTCAGGATGGCCGTGGGAATCTTTGCAAATTGTGTTTTTTGTTTGAAAATCAAATACTTACCTCGTCAACAGAAGAAAAAACTACAAACTGACATTAAGGAAAATGGCGGAAAGTTTTCCTTTTTATTGAGTCCTCAGGTATTTCCAAATTTCATAAATTACCTTATGATTAATGTAATACCTTATGGGGTATTGGTTCATGGTTATGGGGGTCATGGTTACACAAGTAAGTAAGCAGAAAAGATTGGCAACACCCACTGGAAGACGGGCAGGAAAGGCATATGAGGCCAGGCAGTCCAGCTTGGCATTTTCCCATCTGGCAGCTGCAGGATGATCACACATGCCTTGTGACTGATATTTTTGCAGCACAGCCATAGATTTATTTTTTATTTTATTTTGGTGCTAGTACTGGGGCTTGAACTGAAGGCCTAGGTACTGTCCCTTAGCTTTTTCACTCAAGGCTGGTATTCTACTACTAGCTCCATTTCTGTCTGGTTTTTTAAAATTGTTATTATAAAGGTGATGTGTATAGCAGTTACAGTTATATAAGTCAGGTAAAACGTACATTTCCTTTTGGATAATGTCACCCTATTTCTGGCTTTTTGCTGGTTAATTAAAGGTAAGAGTCTCATGGATTTTCCTGCCTGGACTGGCTTTGAATAGCAATTCTCAAATCTCAACCTTCTGAGTAGCTAGGATTACAGGTGCCACCAACATCTGGCTGCCACAGATTTAAATAGACAGAATTTCATATTGGCAAATCTATTCCAGAAGGGGGAAAAGTCACAGTGAAGAGCATTTGTAGGGTGCACTGTGATCATTTACCAGTAGTCATTCCTGGAGTGACAGGTACCAGTGTGGCTCCTGAGATCAGAGAGAAAACTTACAGTATAAATTTAACTTTTTGTGTAACCTGTCCTGTTTCTTTAAGAGTTGGGAAATGTTTCCTCTCTGTTTTGATTTGTTTTGTTGGTGCCAGTCCTGGGGCTTGAACTCAGGGTCTGGGCCCTGTCCCTGAGCTTTTTGCTTAAGTTAATACTCTACTTCTTGAGCCACAGCTCTACTTCTGGCTTTTTTAGTCAACTGGAGATAAAGGGTCTCAGCTGGGTGCTGGTGACTCACACCTGTAATCCTAGCTACCCAGGAGACCGACATCCTAGAATCACTATTCAAAGCCAGCCTGGGCAGAAAATTCTGTGACTCATCACCAAATTAACTACCAAAAAAGCCAGCAGTGGACATATGGTCCAAGAGGTAGAGCACTAGCCTTGAAGACAAAAGCTTAGGACAGCTCCCAGGCCTTGAGTTCAAGCTCCAGGACTGGCACACACACAAAAATGCCTCAGCAGCTTTCCTGCTAGAGCTGGCCTCAGATAGCAATCCTTATATCTCAGCCTCCTGAATAGCTAGGATTACAGGCATGAGTCCCCAGTGCCCAGCTCTTTCTGGTCTTCATGGTGGAGGAGGAGGTATCAGTACTGGGGCTTGAACGCAGGGCTTCAGTGATGTCCCTTAGCTTTTTGGCTCAAGGCTGGCACTCTACCACTTGAGCCACAGCTCTGCTTTCAGCTTTTTGCTGGTTAATTGGAGATAAGAATTTCCTGGACTGACTTCCGCTAGCACTTAGCTTGCTACCTTTATCTGTTGAAATTAACTATAGGCCAAAGTGTTTAGTTATAGAACTTCACAGCTGGATGCATCTTTTTTTTTTTTGGTCAGTTGTGGGGCTTGAACTCTGGGCTGTGTTGTCCCTCAGCTCTTCATCTCAAGGCGAGCGCTCTAACCTTTAAGCCACAGCACCACTTCCAGTTTTCTAGTGGTTTATTGGAGATGAGAGTCTCATGTCATGGACTTTCCTGCCCAGGCTGGCTTTGAACCATGATCCTCAGATCTCGGCCTCCTGAATAGCTAGGATTATAGACATGAGCCACCGGCACCTGGCTAGCTGGACTCATCTTAGAAACAAATCTAAATGTTGAAGTCTAAAGATTTCTGCACAAGCTGGGCACCGGTGGCTCACACCTGTAATCCTAGCTACTCAGGAGGCCGAGATCTGAGAATTGTGGTTCAAAGCCAGGAAAGTCCGTGAAACTCTTATCTCCAATAAACCACCAGAAAACCAGAAGTGGCGCTGTAGCTCAAGTGGTAGAGCACTAGCTTTGAGCTGAAGAGCTGAGGGACAGTGTCAGGTCCAGAGTTCAAGCCCCACGACCGACATAAAAAGAAAAAAAAGATTTCTGCACAATCCCAGGCCTATCCACCCTGTCCTTTGCTCTCCCCTGTATGGATGTATGTGAAGGCCAGCTCTGCTCGCCCCTCCTTGGATACATTCCTGGGACTAGCCACACTGAGCCATATCTGTCCTGGGAAGCAGTATGCTATAATGAAATGCTCCTAAGCATAAGCGCATTTGCTTCTATCACATGGCTTTCCTCACAAGCCTGCCTCACCACATCTGTGCATGGATGTACACCTAACCCGTTCTTCCTTCTTGGTTCATCCACACACAGTGTGTGTATACAGCCTTTTAGATATGTTTTACGTTTTGCTTTTTTGTGTATATAAATGTTTGAAATGTATATACCATCTATTATAAAGGAGACAGCATGCATGGTACAGTACATGCCTGTAATCCCAGTATTTAGGAAGTGGAGGCAGAAGGATTGTGAATTTGAGGCCAGTTGAGACCTCTTTTGGGACTCTGCCCCAAAAGAATATAAGAGGAAGGAGAGAGGGAAGGGAAGGAGAGAGGGAAGGGAAGGAAGAGAGGGAGGAAAGAGGGAAGAAGGAACAGAAGGAGGGAGTGAGGGAGGGAGACACTCAACATTCAGGAGTAAGCCAAGCCTGTGGATAATGTGTTGCCATCTGTTCATTTGTGTGTCATACTCCTTACAATAGATCTTGAAACACAGATGGAAGATCTAATCACAGCTGCTACTTCTGGGCAACAAACTGCGAACAATAGTGAGGAACAAGTTAGCCTATCATTATCTTGCTTTTTAGATATTGTGTAGGAGGCATATACTATTTATTCAAAACTAAATAAAATTACAGATTAACAAAATATGTAAATGAATGATGAATACCATTTGGCTCTACCTTTCCTCTTCCAGGAAATAATTGAAGATATGTACATGACAGTTTACAGCATTGTATACAGTGAAGACTCAGAAATAGATTGTAGCTAGGCACTGGTGGCATATACCTGTAATCCCAGCTAACTCAGAAGGCTGAGATCTGAGGATCCTGGCAGAAAAGCCCAGGCAGAAAAGTCCCGGAGAGGGCTGGGAAGGTGGCTCAGTGGTAGAGCGCTTGCCTTGCATGCATGAGGCCCTGGGTTCGATTCCTCAGCACCACATAAGCAAAAAGAATAAAGCCGGAAGTGGCACTGTGGCTCAAGTGGTAGAATGCTAGCCTTGAGCTGAAGAGCTGAAGGACAGCGCCCAGGCCCAGAGGTCAGGCCCCATGACCGGACCCAAAAAAAGAAAAAAGAAAAGAAAAGTCCCAGAGACTCTTCTGTCCAGTTAGCCAGCAAAAAAGCCAAAAATGGAACTGTAGCTCAGGTGGTAGAGTGCCAACCTAAGTAAAAAAGTTGAGATATAGCACCCAGACGCTGAGTTCAAGCCTCAGGAATGGCTCAAAATAAAAGTCCCATTTTGGGACTAAGGTTCAGCTCAGTAGAAGACCTCTTACTTAGCATGATCAAGGCCCTGAGTGTGATCCCTAGGATCTCAATAACTTATTTTTTTTAATTGATGTAATTTGCAAAAGTTTTCAAAAACGTAAAGAAAAATCACAGCAGGTTACCTTAAACACTTTTTTTTTTTAAAAAAAAGCCTTGTGCTTGCCAGCTAGACACTCTATTGCTGAACATGTCTTAGCCTACTTTGTCTGGTTGTTTGTTTTTGAGATCTGGTCTTGCTTGCTGCTTGGGTACATGTCTGAACTGTGAGCTGCCTGTTGGAGGCCTCCTGTGGTTTCTGGGATGACAGGCATGCACAACCCCATTCAGCTTTCCTCTGATGAGACTGAGTCTCTCAGATTCCTCTGCCTAGGCTGGCCTGGAACCACAATTCTCCCAAGCAGCTGAGACCACACGTGTGAGCCACCAAGGCCTAATTCAAAGCAAGATATAAATAACACCTACTTAAATTTTGTTTTTACTAAGACGTAATAGATTGGCTCCTTTTTCTTAGTGCACACATGTCATCGTAGACAATGTTGATACTCTGAGTCAATATCAATTGGATTCTATCCAAAAGAATAACATCCACATCGCTGGCCCAGATTTTATATGGGAATCCATCAAAGAGAGGAAACTCTTGGATATAAAGACTAACAATCTGAAAAAGCCACTGCCCATCACTCCACCTCCTCATCAAAACTCCAGCAGTTCTGGTAAGTACTTTCTAGCAAGGGATTAATGTATTATAGGTGCTAGAGTAGACATTTGGGCTTATTGAAAATACTACAGACATAGATGTATCCTAGAAATACTATAATTTTGTAGATAACGTTACGATTTCTCTATAAGAAAATTAGGGCTGGGTGCTGGGGGCTCATGCCTGTAATCCTAGCTACTCAGGAGGCTGAGATCTGAGGATCTTGGTTCAAAGCCAGCCTGGCAGGAATGTCCATGAGATTCTTATCTTCAATTAACCACCCAAAACCCCAAAGTGGTGGCACTGTGGCTCAAGTGGCAGAGCACTTGTCTTGAGCTGAAGGGCTCAAGGACAATGCCTAGGCCCAGAGTTAAAGACTCACGACTAACCCCCCCCCCCCCCAAAAAAAAAAGGAAGAAGAAGAAGAAAGAAAAATAAGATGCAAAAGTTCACAGACTCCTTTAATTTCCCTTCTCTAAACTAGAACATTCCCAGACCCTCTAGAAAAGAAAAATGCCATTTTATATGACATTTAGATATGGGTATGATGACATACCCTCTTGTTACCCTAGCATTTAGGAGGTAGAGGCAAGAAGATAAAATATTGGAGGCCATCTTGAGCAACATTGTGAAATTGTATCTCCAAACAGGTATAATAGGATGGCCAGGCACTGGTAGCTCACACCTTAGTTATTCAGGAGGTTGAGTTCTGAGGATCTCAGTTAGAAGCCACCTTAAGCAGAAAAGTCCATGAGACTCTTATCTCTAACTAACCACCAAAAAAAAGCCACAAGTGGAGCTATGGCTCAAATGGATATGCTAAATAAGAGCTCAAGGCCCTGAGTTGAAGTCCCAGCACTGGAATAAACGCACACACACACACACACACACACACACACACAATTGGGGTTGGGGCTATGGTTCAGTGGTAGAGCAGTTCTCAACAGGCCTGAGTCTCTGGATTCGATCCTCATTGCCTCCACTCCACAGACACAATTACACACTCACATTTGCACACACATAGATTTGCATGGCAGATGTTTTCCATGTGTAAGGATCTTTACAAGTTCAGTAGTTAGGTTTACAATTAATTATAATATAGCTTTGCACAGTAAACAAATAATTTTTGTTTGTTTTCATTCTAGAACTGAAAACAGATGCTGTATCACTGGACAGTGACCCTGAGAAGAAAAACACAGAAGTCACTGAGTAATCTAAATACTTTGTAAACTTTAAACACAGTATTAAAATGAGCATAGCAGTGCATATTCCCAGTATTCTTTCTGTATGGCTCAGATTGGCCTCAAATTTGGGAGTCTCAGCCTCTGCATTGTGGGGATTATATAAGCATATGCTACTACATCCGCAGTTCCATGACAACCTGGGCCATTCTGAATGATCCAGTCTCCCTTTTTGTTTTTTTTTCCTCCAGTTGTGGGGGTTGAACTCTGGGCCTGGGCGTTATCCCTCAACTCTTCAGCTCAAGGCGAGCACTCTACCACTTGAGCCACAATGCCACTTCCAGACCTAGTCTCAAAAAAAATAAATAAATAAAAAAGATGTGTGCTAGTGGTTCTCACCTGTAATCCTAGCTACTCTGGAGGCTAAGATCTGAAGACTGAATTTCTAAACCAGCCCAGGAAGACAAATCTGAGCTACTCTTATCTCCAGTTAATCAGCAAAAAGCTGGAAGTATAAATGTGGCTCAAGTGATAGGGCACTGTCCTTGAGTGAAAAAAGCCAAGAAAGAGTAAGAAGCTCTGAGTTCAAGCATCAAGACCAGCATGCACGTGTGTGTGTGTGTGTGTGTGTGTGTGCGCGCGTGTGCACACACACACACACACACACACACATATGAGTAACTATAGTATAACTACAGGGCAGATTTCTCATGATGTTAGGTAGAATGGTCTAAAATCACATTTATCTCTATTTAGCTATATTTATGACATAACTGTATCCTTTCACAAAATTTGCTTTTTCTCTAATTATGAATATACAGATTTTTAACTATAATACAATTCTGTTCAATTGAATACTTCAATCATGTGACAAGTTGTGTATCAACTACTAAAATTATGCTTTTGTTACTATTTAGTTAATATGCTTCATTTAACCATATCATTTTAACACATCACCTCATGAAATTATCCTGCCCAACTATTATAATTTCACCTTTTTTTTTTTTTTGCTGGTTGTGGGGCCTGAACTCTGGGCCTGGGCACTGTCCCTCAGCTCTTCAGTTTAAGGCTAGTGCTCTACCACTTCAGCCACAGTGCCACTTCTGGCTTTTTCTGCTTATGTGGTGCTGAGGGAATCGAACCGAGGACCTCATACATGCAAAGCAAGCACTCTACCACTGAGCCACCCTCCCAGCCCCTGGAATTTCACTTTTATACAAATGTTTATGAAATGCTGCAAAATAACTTCAGTGTGTTAAATAAAGGAAAAATAACATGTGAAGAACTTGTAAGAAATATAGATTATTTATCAAATTTAATATTGGCCAAAAGCAGGCAAATCTCAGAGACTTATCTCCAATTATCCAGCAAAAAGCCAGAAGTGGAGCTGTGCAGGTGATAGAGTGCTAGCCTTGAGTGAAAAAGCTAAGGAACAGTGCCCAGGCCCAGAGTTCAGGCCCCAGTACCAGCATAGACAGTACACAGACACAGACAGACAGACAGCAGACACACACACACACACACACACACACACACACACACACACACACACACACACACACACACACGAGACAATGGCCCAGAGAGGAATGACTCTACTGCTAAGGATCAGAGCCTAGGGCAGGTGGCAACCTATCTCTACCTCTCCTGAGCATGCACCCCCTCCCAGTACAGGTGCAAAATCCTCAGCATTCATGCTCAAGAATTATGCAGGTGATAGCTTGGTGCAGGTGGCTTATACCTATAATCCTAGATTCTCAAGAGGCTGAGATCTGGTTATTGTGGTTTGAAGCTAGCCTGAGCAGGAAAGTCTGAGACTTAGCTTCAATTAACCACCACAAAGCTGGACGTGGAGCTGTTGTTCAAGTGGTACAGCACCAGCCTTGAAAGAAAAAGCTAAGGGGCAGCACTCAGACTCTGAGTACCAACAACAACAACAAAAATTATGCAGAGGAGTTAAAAATGCTGATTACTCTTGTTTGATCATCATGCATTATATGCATGTATCAAATGATTACACTCTACTTCTTAGATATATATAATTACAAACAGTGCTGAGTACAGAGGCTTATGCCTTTGATCCCAACTATATGAAAGGCAGAAGTAAAAGAGTCACACACAAAATACGGCAGAAGGGTGAGACCCTATCTGGAAAAACAACAAAAAGACTGGCCCTGATTTTAATTCCCAGTACCTATAAACAAGTACCAGGCTAGAAAGGGTGGTATGTCTGTAATCCTAGCACTCCAGAGTTTGAGGCAGAAGGGTCATCTTGCCAGCCCAGGGAAAGTTAGCAATATTCTATCTCAAAAACAAAATAAAAACAAAAGAGCCAGGGACATAGTTCAAATGGTAGAGAGACCTTGGGTGCTGTTCCTCGTACTGGAGTCTAACTCATTTATATCATCTTTTAATCATTTCTCAAAGAGCTAAGGAGGTATTAGGTGTCAGCCTATCTCCCTCCATTTTAGTTTTACATCCCCAGTTGTAGGTCTTCTATTCTTTCCCTGAAATCAAGTGACTTGGAGTTACCTGTTGTCTTTAGCCTCCAACTGTAACCCAGAGTACTCCCTGCCCCTAGAGGATTTCTTATCCCCGGCCCCTGGCCTCATATAACACTTCCCTACACACAGACAAGCTACTGGGAGGGTCAGCCTGTCAGCTTGCTGACATTAAACTGCTCTATGTGATTTGGTATCAGCATGGTCTTCTGGGTTGGAGCTTCTATGTATTTTGCAAGAAATTAGGAGATCTATTATAAAGTTCTGTTTGGCCTAAAATGTATTTTAATGTTACTATTTTAATCATATAAATTTCAGGTTTTATGAAGAGAATATTGCAATTCCTCATTTTCCTCAAGACTTTGAAGTTGCAAAGTATAACACCTTAGACAAAGTAAGAATCCTATTTGTATTTAAAAAAAAAAATACTTAGGAGGCAGAGATGGAAAGGATCGAGGTTCCAAGCCAATCCCAGAAAAAAGTTGATGAGGCTCATCTCAACCACAAGTCAGGCAAGGTAGTGTGTATGTCTGTAATCCCAGGAGGTATAGGTAGGAAGAGCAAGGTCTCAGGGTAGACCCAGGCAAAGTTATGCTTTTGAAAAAGAACTAAAGAAGCAAAATTACTCAGTGTGACTCAGATAGTAGAACATTTGCCTAGCAAGTGAGAGGCACCGACTTTAAACTCTAATACTGAAAAAGAAGAGAGGTAAAGGAAGAAACGAAAAGAAAGGCTGAGTGCTTGTGAGTTACACCTGTAATCCTAGCTACTCAGGAGGCTAAGATCTGAGGATCACGGTTTGAAGCCATACTGGAAAGGAAAGTCTATAAGTGTCTTATGATCAGTTAAGCACCAGAAAAGCCAGAAGTGGATCTGTGGCTCAAGTGTTAGAGCACTAGGTCCTCTATTTTCAGGGACAGAACCCAGGCATTTAAAAAAAAAAAAAAAAAAGGAAGAAAGAAAGGAATGGAGGGGAGGGAGGATGGATTGTGGTGGCATAGGCCTGTAATCCTAGTTCAGGGGAGGCTGAAGGAAGAGGATCCCAAGATCAGACTAGACTATATAATGAGTTCCAGGCCAATTTACTGAGACTGTCTGAAGACTTCCCTTTTGAGAGGTCTTAACTATGTAACCCAGGCTGGCCTTGATCTTATGATCCTCTACACTCTGCCTTACTGCTGGGATTACAGGTATAGTCTTGACCTAATGATCCTCTACACTCTGCCTTACTGCTGGGATTACAGGTATACTCTACCACACCTAGGTGTTAAAGTGACTCATGAGTGCTTTTCCTGAATAATCATTTTGTGATTGTTTTGAAAAGTGACTCATATCCTAAATATCCCATGTGTTGGTTTCTACCAATCAGAAATGTTTTATGAATTACGTTTGAATTTGAGTCAGCATCTAGGGTGTGTTATGTGGCTTGTTGCAGCTTCTGAGAGCACACTCTTTTTTCAGGTGGAGCCTGATGGAGGCCAGGAAGTCGTGGTGGTGGAGCTGTGCTGCTCTCAGGATTCAGAGCACAGTCCTTTTATGATTGTTGCACACTTCCTCCTGGCAGGTGGCCTGCAGGTGAGGCTTTGTGCATTGATTCCCATGGATTTGTCCACCCCGCTTATAACCAGTGGCCTTAAAACTGCTCACAGTATAGGGCACTGGTGGCTCACACCTTGTAATCCTAGCTGCTCAGGAGGCTGAGAGCTGAGGATTGCATACAGTTTGAAGCCAACTGAGACAGAAGAGTCTGTGAGATTCTTATTTCCAATTATCCAGAAGTAGAGGTATGACTCAAGTGGTAAAACACCAGCTTGAAGTGAAAAACTAAGAGAGCACAAGGCCCTGAGTTCAAACTCTAGGACCAGCACCAAAATAAATTCCTGCCTATATTATCAAGTACATTTTATTTTTGCAAGTTCCAGAGGCACTTCGAGGCCACCAGTCTGAGGGGAGAGTGACTTATCACTGTCATTTGTAGTGTGACTTTCCATAATACTGAGCACTCCAGTTTTGGACCTGGGCTACAGCCAAAAGGATACCAGCACCCCTAACCAGGGAATAGGTTCCTGTCTTTTCTATATTGTGTGTTAGGATTATTGGCCATCACTGGGGCAAGGATTTCTAAGAATAGAAAATGCAACCTGTGAAGGCAGTCTTGAATGAGGGAGGAAGTGGAGCTCAGGCTCAAGTTGTAGAGAGACAACATTGAGGGGAAAAGCTGAAGAGCACAAAAGGCCCTGAGTAGAGGCCCCAGTACTGACACATGCACAAAAAAGAGGGAAGGAAGGAAGGAAGGAAGGAAGGAAGGAAGGAAGGAAGGAAGGAAGGAAGGAAAGGTATGTTAAGTTTCTTCAGCTTTTCTGTATTCTGTAATCCACAGACTAGAAGACAGTGCACTGTAAAGGAAACCTCTGAGGAGGCAAGTGAGTATTATGAAAGTTACATTGAAGACCTGAAGAAACAAGGATTTCTGCTCAGAGAACATTTTACCCCAGAGGCCATCCAATTAGCATCTGAAAAAGTGCAAGCAGTAAGACTGATTGACATATGTTACTTTGTGTTATTGACTGAATATTTGTACTTGGAATGTTTCTTTCCTTGTTCTTTTTTTTTTTTTGTCAGTCATGGGGCTTAAACTCTGGGCCTGACCAGCCCTTCAGCTCAGTGTCAGCGCTCTATCACTTGAGCCACAGGACCATTTCCGGTTTTCTGGTAGTTTACTGGAGACGAGTTTCACAGACTTTCCTGCCCTGGCTGACTTTGAACCATGATCCTCAGATCTCAGCCTCCTGAGTAGCTAGGATTACAGGCATAAGCCACCAGCACCTGGCTGGAATGTTTCTTTATTATGAATAAATCTCTGAGTTAAAGTTTAGAACAGAGTGAGATGGTTGGCATAGGACAAACCACAGATCTATTGCTTATGTCATCTTTAAACTCTGGGACAAATATCAAGGATCCCTCACCCTGTCTGCTCATGTTTAATGCCAGTGACAGGCCAAGTGCTGGTGAGTCATGTTTATAATACTAGCCTCTCAGTAACCTGGGATTTGAGGACCAAGGTTCAAAGCCAGCTTGAGCAGGAGAGACTTTTTTCTCCAACTAACCAGCAAAAAGTTGGAAATGGAGCTGTGGCTCAAGAACATCAACCTTGAGCAAAAAAGCTAAGGGATAGCAACCAGGTCCTGAGTTCAAGCCTCAGTACAGGCATACACACACGCGCGCACGCACACACACACACACACACACACACAAATGCCATTAATAGGCCAAAGACCTACAGGGTGAAGGAAAAGACAGAGGAAAATTAATAGGAGGAACAAGATTGGGGTGGGAGCCGGGCGCTGGTGGCTCACGCCTGTAATCCTAGCTACTCAGGAGGCTGAGATCTGAGGATCGTGGTTCAAAGCCAGCCCGGGCAGGAGAGACCGTGAGACTCTTATCTCCAATAAACCACCAGAAAACCGGAAGTGGCGCTGTAGCTCAAGTGGTAGAGCGCTCGCCTTGAGCTGAAGAGCTGAGGGACAGCCCCCAGGCCCAGAGTTCAAGCCCCACGACCGAAAAAAAAAAAAAAAAAAAAAAAGATTGGGGTGGGGACAAAACAAAGTGTCAGGAGGAAAGAGAAGCCTGGCGGAGAGGGGACTTGATTGTAAATTACCTCAAATTTGAGTCCTTTTGTGTTGCCATCACAAGGTACTTGAGTCTGAATACTTTGTAGGTGAAAAAAAGAAGTTGATTTAGCTCATGATCCTGATGTCTGGATGACAATGGAATCCTAGCAAGGCCTTCTTGGTTGTACCACATTTTTGTAAAACAGTTGTTTACCAGGGGCTCTTGCTTGTAATCCTAACTGCTCCGGAGGCTGAGACCTGAAGATTGCGGTTCAAAGCCGTCCATGGCTGGAAAGTCCCTCAGACTCTTATTTTCAATAAACTACAAAAAAAAAGAGTGAGTTCAAGCCCCAGGACTGGTTGAAGGAAGGAAGGAAGGGGTGGAAGGGAGAAAACAGTCCCTCCCTGAAGAAAAGCGTCTGTTCAAGATTCCACCATTTCAACATTGCCACACTCAGGTTCACACTTCCAGAACATGAAAGCCACTACTACTTCATAGTTCCGGGCTGAGGGTGGCGCTCCTAGATGACAAATTGTTTCTTAGTCTAGAGGTAGTAGCTCACGCCTTCAATCCAAGGTAGTCAGGAGGCTAAGATCTGAGAATTGCAATTTGAAGCCAGCCTGAGCAGGAAAGTTCATGAGACTTAATCTCTAAACAAAAATCTGGAAGTAGAGGTGCAGCTCAAGTGGTAGAGTGCTAGTCTTGAGCAACAAAAACTAAGGGATGATGTTCCAGCCCTGAGTTCAAGTTCTAGGACCGCCACATAAACAAAAAAATGATTTCTTCTCCTATTTTCTCTTTGTGGGCATGTATTAGGTTGGTTGGCTTATTTGGAGCTCAGGGCCTCATATAATACTAGGCAAGCACTCTACTATGAAGCCTCTCTGTGATACTTTTAAGCAAAGTGGATCATGATGAAACTTTCAGTTGGTGATTCTTTGTATTTTGCTACTATAGTTGCTTTTGGAGGAAGTCATCAGTTCAAACACCCTGAGCCAGGAGGTGAGCGACTTGGTGGAGGTACTTTGGGCAGAAACTCTGGGCCACTTGGAGCACACAATTCTCAGGCCAGTGAACATGATCAGCCTCAATGATGTAAGTTATGTGTTGGTTGAAACCTGATCCTCTGCTGTGTTAAGTACTAACACTCACACTTAGGTGCTGCTTGGACTGTCTGTAGTTCCTGCCGAAGAATATTGAGAGAACCAAAGTTACACAGGCTGACTTGGCTTACAGGTAAACTGATCCATAGAGTGCAAGCTTTCTGTCTAGGGCTGTCATGTGTAAGGTTGAGGTGAGGACTGTGAAACAAGCAGTCTCTGAAGCATAGTGGTCTCATGGTGATATCTCTCATGGCAGCCCCATTTCCCAGAGACTCATGTGGCCCAGGCAGAAACTGCAAGACTTTTATAATCTGCTTCAAAAATAGCTAGGATCCAGTAGCCTGTAATCCTAGGTTACGCAGGAGGCTGAGATATGAGGGTTGTAGTTGTTTTTTGTTTTTGTTTTTTTTAATTGGTTGTGGGGCTTGAACTCTGGGCCTGGGCCCTGTTCCTGTGCTCTTCAGCTCTTCAGCTCAAGGCAAGTGCCCTACCTCTTAAGCCACAGCGCCACTTCCGGTTTTTTAGTGGTTTATTGGAGATCAGAGTCTCATGGACTTTTCTGCCCAGGCTGGCTTTGAACCATGATCCTCAGATCTCAGCCTCCTGAGTAGCTAGGATTATAGGCATGAGCCATCAGCGCCCAGCTGAGGGATGCAGTTTGAAGCACCCCTGGCAGGAAAGACTATGAGACTCTTATCTTCAATTAAGCACCAAGAAACCAGAAGTGGAGCTGTAGCTGAAGTGGTAGAGTGCTAGCTTTGAGCAAAAAAGCTCAGGGACCTGAGTTCAAGCCTCATGACTGGCATCAAAAATATAGAATTATTCATATCACTATCCCAGAAGTCATTTTCCAAAGCAGGACAACAAGATTATAGGGAAGAGAGGTAGACCTCATCCCTTGATGAAAGGATTGTTTTTAAAAAAATAATACAGTCATCTTAATCTACGGTAGTAATCAAGAACATGAGTACAATGTGCTTGTGGGGTTTAGGTGAAAACTGAATGTTACCTGACTTGAGGAATTGTTTAACTGTAGAAACAAAAATTAACAAACTGATCACTGATGGCTCACACCTGTAATCCCAGTTACTCAGGAGACTGAGATATGAGGATCAAGGTTTGAAACCAGCCCAAGTAGAAAAGTCTGTGAGATTCTCATCTCCAATTAACCACCAAAAAGCCAGAAGTAGAGCTGCAGCTCAAGTGGTAGAGCATGAGCTTTGAGCAAAAAGTTAAAGGACAGCAGTGAAGTAATCAGTTCAAGCCCCAATACCAGAAAAAAGAAAGAGGAAGAGTAGGAAGAAATAAAAATATGTTTGTTTAAAAAACATTCATGTTTGCAAGCCCAGAGTTCAAGCCCCACGAACGACCAAAAAAACAAAACAAAACATGCATGTTTGGTGCATGAGGCCCTGGGTTCAATTCCTCAGCACCTCATATGCAGAAAAAGCCAGAAATGGTGGTATGGCTCAAGTGGTAGAGCGCTACCGTGAGCTGAAGCGCTCAGGGACAGCGCCTAGGCTCAGAGTTCAGGCCCCACAACCAACCAAAAAAAAAAATAAATGCCTCTTTGGGAGACTCCAAGATGGTGCTGAAACAATAGGGTATCATCCTAACTCATTCCAACTGGGAAGAAAGGAGAATCCCAACATGCAAAACCCTCAAGAGACCGACAATGAAAAACTGAACAAGAGAGAACCATAGGAACCGAAGGAGAAAAGAAAAAAATGCTCGTAGACTGCACACACAAGAAGGAAAATTGCAAAGACCCCTCCCCCCTCGCCAGAGTGAGGCCCAGCTGAGCCAAGCCACAAAAGTAGCCCTGCAGGGGCCCAGGATCTCAGGACCAGCAGCAGACTGCAGAACCCAGACACAGAAAACTTCCACAGTTCAGAACCTGGACAGCGCAAACAGGCTGAGACCAGAGACACATCACAGCAGTACCCAGATCTGGAGAGCTCCCACAGCACCACTGGACAGCCCACAACCAGTCCCAGAATCAGTGAGTACCCCACCAAGGACCACCCCATGAAAGGCCAACACTGGTGATGACCCACGGGACTTGAACTGGACCCATCACTCCCCTAACCCAAGAAGGAACACTACACTTTAAGGGGGAAAAGAGGACAGAACCATCCCCCACCCCCATCTCCACCTACTAACATACAGTGGGAGGCCACAGGGACCCATTTGACAGCCACTAGGATCCTGTCCTGCCTACAGTTCTGGCTACCGGGACTTTGCATACAGGGCAGCAGTGGGTGTAAGGCTCTCCTGCTGGGAAACCAAAGTGCACAGGTCTAGTGATGGCTAGCATCCGGAGGACAAACCCTTCCCTACAACAGAACTTGCCAAGCTGGAGACAGAGGGGTGTGGGGTCCAGCAGAGGCTAGCAGCTGGAGGACAGCCCCTCCCCCTGACAGAACTTGCCAAGCCAGGGAACCGAGACTGGGCAAAGTTCCTCTCAGCCAGCCTAGGGCTGAGAGCATACATCAATAACTGACCGGGGAACCAACCCAGAACCAAGCAAAGGCTGCCACCTATTAACCAAAAACAGCCAGAGCTCAGGATTCGACTCTGATAATCCCTGAATCCTCATGTGAAAATCACAGTGAAAAATTACAAGATTCATCAACAGACAAGACAGCAAACCTATCCCAAAAGCCAGGGGCAACTCAGGAACAAACTCTAGCATGAGTGAAGAAGAAATGGAGGACAAACAATCCATTAAAGAGGTGATGAAGGAATGGGCCAACAAAATAAGGTGAGAAACAGACCAGCAATTTAAAGAACACAAAGAGGAAATAGCAAAAGAAATTCAAGACCTAAAAAAACAGATGCAGTCAAGAGTAGACATGGTACATAGCTCATTAAAAGATGAAACTAACACTTTGAGAACTGATATAGAAACCATCAATGGTTCAATTTCCACAACACAAACCACAATGGAAGCCATAGTTAACAGAATAAATGAGATGGAAAATAGAATATCAGGAACCAAAGACAAAATGCAGCAGCTGGAGAAAAAAAGTCACAGATTTGGGGAAAAAACACTCAGAATTTACCAAAATCCAAGAACATACAGACAATGCCAAGAAATTTAATCTTCATGTAATTGGGATCGATGAAGGAGAGGAATACCAGAATAGAGGGATGCAACACTTATTCAGTAAGATTATTACAGAAAATTTCCCCAATCTTTTTTTTTTGTCAGTCATGGGGCTTGAACTCGGGGCCTGGGCGCTGTCCCTCAGCTCTTCAGCTCAAAGCAAGCGCTCTACCGCTTGAGCCATAGCACCACTTCCAGTTTTCTAGTGGTTTATTGGAGATAAGAGTCTCACAGACTTTCCTGCCCAGGCTGGCTTTGAACCGCGATCCTCAGATCTCAGCCTCCTGACTAGCTAGGATTACAGGCATGAGCCACCATCACCCGGCATTTTCCCCAATCTTAAAAAGAGAAAATCTTACCTATATCAGAAGCATGCAGAACACCTACCAAACAGGATCCCACTTCTAGGCACATCATAGTAAAAACATTAGACTTAGTAACAAAGAGATGATCTTACATGTGGCAAAATCAAAGAAGGAGCTATACTACAATGGAAAGAAAATCAGAATCACTGCAGATCTCTCCACACAAACTCTCAATGCAAGGAGAGTCTGGAAAAGTACCATCCAAGCCCTGACAACAAAGAACTGCCAACCTAAACTGGTATATCCAGCGACATTCAATGAAGACACTAAACTTTTTAATAGTAAAGAAAAACTAAATGAATTCATAAACAATAAGCTAGCACTACAAAAAATATTAAGAGAAGGAATACAGTCCAAAAAAAAATTGAGATTGGGGAACCATATCAGACAGATATCACTAAGAGATCAATTTAGTAAGCACAGGAGGAAAGAAAAGAAGAAAAACTTTGGAAAGCAATAAAATGGTAGGCAATACAATGCAACAATAAACATTAATGGGCTCAATCCACCAATCAAAGAAAAAGAACAGATTGGATCGGAAAAAAAGATCCATCCATTTATTGTCTCGAAGAGACTCATCTTAAAGCCAAAGATTAAAAACAAACTCTGAGTGAAGGGATGAAGACCTTCCATGTGGATGCACCCAGGAAGAAGGCAGGGGTTGCCATCTTGATATCTGACAAAATAAGCTTCTCATTGCAATCAGTACAAAAAGACAAAGAAGGTTATTACATTTTAATACAGGGAACAATCCAAGAAGAGGATATCACCATCATGAATTTATACTCACCAAACATTGGTGCACCCAAATATGTTAAGTAAATACGCTCAGACTTACAGAAAAAAAAATACACCCAAATACAATAATAATAGGAGACTTTAATTCTCCGCTCTCACCAAAGGATAAGTCTATCAACCTGAAGATTAGCAAAGAAGCCTCTGAACTCAATGATACAATATCCCAAATTGATTTAACAGACACCTACAGAGTTTTCTACTCTACAAAAACTCAATACACATTCTACTCTGAAGCCCATGGAACTTTCTCCAAAATAGTTCTCCATCATAGTTCACATAAAAGAATTTAAGCAAATACGAGGATGAACACAATCCCTTGTATTCTCTCCAACCATAGTTGAATCAAGCTAGTTCTCAAAACAAAGCATACTGTAGAAATTACTCAAATACATGGAAATTGAACAGCACACTTCTGAATAACACCTGGGTTACAGGAAAAAATGAAAGAAAAAATCAAAAAGTTTCAACAATTCAATGAAAACAAATACACATCATAATGAAAACTATGGGACACAGTGATAGGAGTCCTGAGAGCCAGATTTAGTCTCAGTGAACACATCAAGAAAACAGGCAGCTCATGTAAATAATCTCATGATGCAACTAAAACTTAAAAAAGCAAAAGTTGAACCCAAAATTACTAGATGGAGCAAGATAACCAAAATAGCTGAAATTAATGAGATAGAGATTAAGAAAACTATAAGTAAAATTAACAAAAGAAAAAGCTGGGTTTCGGGGCTGGGAAGGT
The DNA here is from genome assembly GCF_019054845.1 of Dipodomys spectabilis. Lineage (NCBI taxonomy): Eukaryota > Metazoa > Chordata > Mammalia > Rodentia > Heteromyidae > Dipodomys > Dipodomys spectabilis. The sequence continues at coordinate 25,422,154 of NW_024870772.1, read as the reverse complement.
GGCTCAGTGGTAGAGCGCTTGCCTTGCATGCTTGAGGCCCTGGGTTCGATTCCTCAGCACCACATAAGCAAAAAGAAAAAAGCCGGAAGTGGCGCTGTGGCTTGAGCTGAAGAGCTGAGGGACAGCGCCCAGGCCCCACTACCGGACCCAAAAAAAAAAAAGAAAAAGCTGGGTTTTTGAAAAATAAAATTGAAAGGCCTTTTGCAAGATTAAAAAGGAAGAGAGGAGACCCAATGCCACAGGAAAAATTACAACAAGCATCCAACACATCCAAATGATCATAAAGAACTATTTCCAGAATCTATACTCAATGAAGAAGGAAATGGATGCATTGCTAGAGAAATACAAATTGCTCAAACTGAACCAAGAAGATGTAAATCAATTAAATAAGCCAATAACATACATCAAGATAGAGGAAGCAATCAGAAGTCTTCCAATAAAGAAAAGCCCAGGCCCAGACAGATTCACCACAGAATTCTATAAGACTTTTAAAGAAGAATAAATACCCCTACTCCTCAAGCTCTTCCATAAAATAGAAGCAGAGAGAGAGAGATCCCAAACTCACTCTATGAAGCCAATATCACACTCATCCCAAAACCAAGCAAGAATCCAACAAAATAAGAGAACTACAGACCAATCTCTGATGAACACTGACACAATGCTTCTCAATAAAATTTTAGCCAACAAAATCTAGAAACATATTTTTAAAAATCATATATTATGATCAAGTAGGCGTCATGTCAAAGATGCAGGGCTGATTTAACATATATAAATCAATAAATATAATCCATCACATCAACAGAGCCAAGGTCAAGAACCACATGGTTATCTCTATTGATGCAGAATAGGCTTTTGACAAAATACTACACCCATTCATGTTAAAAGTTCTGGAAAAAAATTGGAATAGAAGGAACATTCTTTAAAACAATAAAAGCTATACACAACAGACCAACAGCCAATATCACTGTGATGGGGAAAAACTAAAACCAATTCCCCTAAAATCAGGAACCCTGCAAGAATGCCCACTCTCTCCACTCCTCTTCAATATAGTTCTGGAATCCTTAGCCAGAGCAATAAGGCAAGAAAAGGACAGGCAAGGAAGCAATTAAACTATCCCTATTTGCAGATGACATGATCTCATACCCAAATGACCCCAAAAACTCCACTCCCAAACTCCTAGAACTTATTAATCACTTTGCCAATGTAGTAGGATATAAAATTAACCCACAAAATCAGTTAATTGCCTTTCTATAGACCAAGATTGTACAAGCAGAAAGGGAAATTAGGGAAACAATCCCATTTGCAATAATCTCAGAAAGAATAAAACATCTAGGGATTAACCTAACCAAAGATGTAAAGGACCTAGTTAGTGAAAACTATAAAAGCCTAAAGAAAGAAACCAAAGAGGACACCAGGAAATGGAAAGACCTTCCATGTTCATGGAAAGGTGGAATCAATATTGTGAAAATGGCCATATTGCCAAAAATGATATACAAATTCAACACAATTACCATCAAAACCCCAATGATGTTCCTTACTGAAATAGAGCAAACAAATCCAAAAATTCATATGGAGCAATAAAAGACCTAGAGTAGTCAAAGCAATTCTAGGCAAAAGAAACAATGCAGGCGGTATCACAATACCAGATTTCAAGCTCTACTATAGAACTATAATAACAAAACAGCTTGGTATTGGCATAAAAATAGACCCAAAGACCAATGGAATAGAAGATCCAGAAATAAAATCACATAGTCAGCTGATATTTGACAAAGGAGCCAAAGACATACAGTGGAAAAAACATAGCCTCTTCAACTGTTGGTGCTCAAAAAACTGGGAATGCCCATGCAGAGAACTAAAAGCAGACCTCAGCTTGTCACCATGCACTAACATCAACTCAAAATAGATTAAAGACCTCAACATTAAACCTGAAACTCTGAAACTACTGTAGGACAGAGTAGGAGAGACACTAGAACTTACAGGCATAGGCAGGAACTTCCTGACCAGAGTCCCAGGGTCATAACAGAGTAGAGAGACTCAACAAATGGGATTACCTTAAGATAAAAAGTTTCTGCACCACTAAGGACATAGCTACCAAGCTAGAAAGTGAAGATATTTACCAGCAATATCCAAAGGCCTACTATCCATTATATACAGGGAGCTTAAAAACTAATCACTCCCCAAATCTAACAAACCAATTACTAAATGGGCAAGGGAGCTAAAGAGAGACTTCTCAGAAAAAGATAAAAATGGCAAAGAAGCAAATGAGGAAATGTCCATCATCCTTAGCCATAAAGGAAAAGCAAATAAAAACAACCCTGAGATACCCTACCCCTGTCAGAGTAGCCTATATTCTGAATTCAGATGACAAATGCTGGTGGAGATGTGGAGAAAGAGGAACTCCACTGCACTGCTGGTGGGAATTTACACTAAAACAACCACTCTGGACAGCAGTCTGGAGGTTCCTCAGAAAACTAAGTATAGACATTCCCTACAACTCAGCCATACCACTCCTATGCATCTACCCTGAGCAACAGGAACCAGGATACAAGGACACATGTGCCTTCATGTTCATTGCTATACTGTTCACAATAGCCAAGATATGGAAACAACCCAGATTCCCCACTACAAATGAATGGATCCATAAATCATGGTACCTGTGTACAATGGAATATTATGCACTTATTAGAAAGGTCAAAATAAAGGCATTTGCAGGGAAATGGATGGAAGTATATCAAATCTGTTGAGCAAGGTAAGTAAGATCAGAGAGACAAATGGCACATGGCAGATGTTAAATTCAAAATGCAAGGAGATTGGACAATCAAGACTCAAGAAACAAAGGACCTCTTAATTTGTCACATCATTTTTAGATGACTCCATGTTCTTGACCTCACATATGGTATATACATGTGCACATCTGAGGGAAGCTAGAGGAGGGTACAGAATCGGAGGAAAACAGGTAAAAAAAATGCAACAGAGGGGCCCATCAGCTGCACTGGACATTGGTGAAAGTAAACTAAGCAACTCTAGGGCAGCAATGGGAGGGAGGGAATGAGAGCAAAAGGAAAAAATGTACATATCACCCAATTTGGAAAAAATAGCTATAGTGTAACATAAGGTTTATATACCATGACAATGACAATATGGCTCGTGAAAGTTAAAATGTGTTTGTTACTTTAAGTATCACTATCTACGTTATCACTTAATCTCAATAAAGAGGAAAAAAATGCATGTTTAACTTAATCAAAAGCAAGTGAAGATAATCACTAGATTTTCTACAAAATAAAGTTGACTTACTGTCATTCTCCAATCCAAGTATCACTACATTTTTGTTCATTTTATTTTAAAAGATTGTGTGGGTGTCCCAGGAAACTAGATGTTTCTGTCTGAATAGCCTTAGGGCTAGTTCGCAGGCCTGAGGGACAATCTTGGTCCCCACTTACTTGCCCAGACCCTGATCTACTTTCTAATAGCCTTTCACTTCTCTTACAAAAGGAAGACATGCTCCCAGCTTACCAGAAAAATGTTCTTCTGGACTATATATCTAATTGTAAACTAAGCCAGGCACTGGTGGGTCACTCCTGTAGTCCTAGCTACTCAGAAGGCTGAGATCTGAGGATCGATGTTCACAGCCAGCCCAGACAGAAAAGTCCATGCGATTCTTATGTTCAGTTAATTAGCAAAAAGCCAGAAGTGGAACTGTGGTTCATTGGTGGAATGCCAACCTTGAGTGAAAAGGCTAACTAAGATTAAGAGGCCCTGAGTACATTTTTTTGTGCCAGTCTTTGGACTTGAACTCAGGGGTTGGGCTCTATCCCTGAGCTTTTTTGCTCAAAATTAGTTGCTCTGTCATTTGAGTCACACACACACAGTTCTTCTAGCGTTTTGCTAGTTAATTGGATATGAGTCTCTTGTACTTTCTGCCCAGGCTGGCTTTGAAACATGATCCTCAGATCCTGGCCTCCAGAATAGCTAGGATTACAATCATGAGCCACAGTGCCTGGCTTCTTTGATACTTTTTGGTAATTATCAAGAGTTGATATTAATAAGCATATTGACTTTCTGTTTGAAGGTAAGCAAAGCAGAGGGGATACTCCTTCTCATAAGAACAGCCCTGAAGAAAGGCGAAACAGCCGAAGAGCTACAAAAGATGATGGCTGAGTTCTACAGATTGATCCCACACAGACAGCCAGAAACTGAAGTGAACCTAAGACTGTTAGCTAAGAAAGAAGATCTCTGCCAGGTAAACCTGTCAGATAAAAACAGCTTAAAATACATTGGGAGGGTTTGTCTTTAAAAATATGGTGATGACAGTTGTTTAAGGATACAGGTGGACCTGTTGCAACAATGAGAAGTACAAGTTGTCATGTCCAAAACGAGCCTTACAACGTTGGTGCGGGGGGGGGGGGGGGGGGGAGGGGGGGGGGAGGAGAAGGATTGGGATTAGGATTAGGGGGGGAGGGGGGAGGCTGGGAAGGGATGTGAAGGGTAAACAAAGGAGGAGGCTGCAATGCTTGGTAAGAAATGTACGCATTATCCTGCCCATGTAACTGTAACCCCTCTGTACAGTATGTTCACAAATAAAATTAAATTTAAAAAAAAAAAATATGGTGATGAGCCAAGCGCCATTGGCTCACACCTGTAATCTCAGCTACTCAGGAGGATGAGATCTAAGGATCATGGTTCAAAGCCGTCCCAGGTAGGAAAGTCCATGAGACTCATTTCCAATAAACCTCCGGAAAACTGGAAGCGGTGTTGTGGCTCAAGTGGCAGAGTACTCACCTTTAGCTGAAGAGCTGAGGGACAGTGCCCAAGCCAAGAGTTCAAGCTCCATGACCAACAAAAAATAATAATAAATAATAATAATAAATAATAATATGATTAATTAAACTGAAAATAAATTGTTGAGTTATCGGTTTATGCCTATAATCTCCACCTACTCAGGAGACAGAAATTAGGAGGATAACAGTTGAAGCCCAGCTAGGCAAAAAGTAGGTGGGACAACCATTTAATGAACAAATCAAGTGTGGTGGTTCATGCTTGTGATCCCAGGTATATTGGAGGCCATAAATAGGAGGATTATGATCCAGGCTGGTACTGAACAGAAAAAAAAAAATGAGATCCTAAAAAAATGACCTAAACAAAAATAGTCTGGAAGAATGACTCCATCACTAAAGCACCTAGCAAGCGCAAGGCAAAAAAGAAAAAAAGACAGGAAGGAAAGAAGGAAGGAAGGAAGGAAGGAAGGAAGGAAGGAAGGAGGTAGGGAGGGAGGGAGGAAGGGAGGGAGGGAGGGAGGGAAGGAAGAAGGGAAGAAAGAAGGGAGAGAAGGAAAGAAGTTGGTTGAATGTTCTGGAATGCTCTGGACCTTTTCACAAGTTGTGAATATATTGCATAGTGATACAAATACAGAAATGTTTCAGAATTTCTGCACTATGAAAATTATTTCCCCAATTCTGAATTAGGATTCTTAGTTCAGCAGAAATAAGAAACTGCAATTGACTCCAAAAGTAACATTTCACACTTTACAAGATTATTTGAATATGCTTTGTAACTTAGGGGTGCAAGACAAGTAGAAGTCAGTATAGAATATAAATTTTACTTATTAAATGACGTTTATGAAATCTAGATGTGCGGTAGCTGTTGGCCTAGTCTATTCTATGACACAGTTTGTTAATATTATCATCAAAGGCCAGCATCTATCCATCTATCTATCTATCTATCTATCTATCTATCTATCTATCTATCTATCTATCTATCTATCTACCTGTCTGTCTGTCTGTCTGTCTATCTGTCTATCTGTCTATCTATCTTTAATACAGGCCTGAACTCAAAGCTTCACACTGTTGCTTAGTTTTTCTTGGTAATGGCTGATATTCTACCACTTCAGATATACCTCCAGAAAAAAATTCTGATTTTGTTTTGTTTTGTTTTATTTTTTTCTTCTTTAGCTGGCTAATTGGAGAAAAGGGTCACTCAGATTGTCTGCCTGGGCTGGCTTCAAGCCATGATTCTCAGATCCCAGCTTTCTGATTATTTAAGGTTATAAGCATGAGCATCTAGTGCTGGCCTGGGGTCCATCTTCTTTACGTGTCTGTATATTCATTGTAAATTGACAATGCCAAGATAAGCACCAGTGTTTCATGCCTAGCTACTGAGGAGGCTTAGATCTGAGTATTATGGACAGGCAAATCCCAGCAACTTTTATCTCCAATTAACTGCCAAAAAGCCAGAAATGGAGTTGTGGCTCAAGTGGTAGAGCACCAGCTCTATATGCAGAAAAATAAAAGTGGATCCCTGTTTGTCACCATGCACAAATATCAACTCAAAGTGGATGAAAGACCCCAATGTCAGACCTGAAACTGAAATTACTGCAAGAGGGAATAGGAGAAGCACTAGAACACATGGACATAGGCAGAAACTTTTTGAAAAGAGTCCTTGGGGCACAGTAGATGGAGAGACACTTGACAAATGGTACTATGTCAAACTAAAAAGTTTCTGTACAACAAAAGACAGTTACTAAACTAGAAAGACAGCCAACCAACTGGGAGAAGATCCAGAAAGACAAACGATGCATGTTTTCTTTCATATGCAGAAGCTAGATCTGAAATATGTAAGGACACGATGCAGTATTCTAGACACTGATACACAGTGAGACCAAAGGAGGATATTCTTTTTTTTTTTTTTTTTGGGTCCGGTCGTGGGGCTTGAACTCTGGGCCTGGGCACTGTCCCTCAGCTCTTCAGCTCAAGGCTAGCACTCTACCACTCAAGACACAGCGCCACTTCCGGCTTTTTTTTTCTTTTTGCTTATGTGGTGCTGAGGAATCGAACCCAGGGCCTCCGGCTTGCAAGGCAAGCGCTCTCCCACTGAGCCACCTTCCCAGCCCAAGGAGGATATTCTTGAAGGGGGGAGCACAAAGGTGCAATGCCTATGTGCACTGATCATTTAAAATAAGATTTATCGAAATGAACTCCAGGAAATGGAAACATGAGATTTTTTTCTTTGTTGTTGTTGTTTTCTTTTTGTGTTGTTTGTTCATTTATCTGTCTTTGGGAGGGTAAATGAGGCACAGAAATGGAGGGACAAAGGGTGAACAAATCCAACAGTGGTGCTCATTGTTGAAAATGAACTATACAACTTGCGGGTGAGATTGGAAGAAAAACTGGGAGAGTGCAAGGAAAGAGGTAATATTGAAGGAAAGGGGTAATATTGTCCAAAAAGAAATGTAACATCCAGACTCACTGTAAACCTCATGTTTAGCTCCTAAAGAAAGGAAGGAAGGAAGGAAGGAAGGAAGGAAGGAAGGAAGGAAGGAAGGAAATGTACTTTTTACCTGACTTATGTAGTTGTAACCCCTGTACCTTTATTATAACAATTTAAAATTTTAAAATTAAAAACTGCTAAAGGACAGTGCTTAGGCCCTGGGTTTAAGCCCTAGTACCAGCACACACACACACACACACACACACACACACACACACACACACAAGCATGCACACACGCGCACGTGCACACGCACAAATGGATAGTACCTTGCACTTTCAACTACAGTTCACATCGTCCTATCTGAAGTATTTCCTTTGGGATTTATGTAGAAGTATCCCCAAACAGAATTTTCTTTATTTTATTAGTTTTTTTGAGACAAGATTTCACTAATGCTGGCCTTGAACTCATAGACTGAAATGTGATCCACCTGCCTCAGCTTCCCAAGTAGCTGGAACTCCCAACCAGCTTTCATTAACTTTAATATACTACTAGCAGAAATACTGGGAGCTTTGGGGGGAAACTGACTTTTTCCAAACTCTTTAAGAAACTTCTAATATAATAGAAATATTAATTCTGATATGTAACATTTGTGTATTATTTCTACCCACAGCTAATAAGAGACATGGTTAATGTCTGTGAAACTCATCTGTCCAAACCCAACCTGCCATCTCTCGCCAAATACCAAGCTTTGAGATGTAAAATTGAGCATGTTGAATGTAACACAGAAGAGTTTTCCAGAGTTGAAAAAGAGGTATTACAGAATCATTGCAGGTAAGCATAAAAACAATACCTTGGGAGCTATTCTGATGTAATAATACTCTTTGAGATTTTGCTCTGGTAATGAGGCTGGGGAGTTAGCTCAGTGGAAGAGTGCTTGCCTAGCAAGTACAAGCTCTTGAGCTGTGTCCTCAGCACTGGATAATGAAACAAAACAGAACACTCTTGAGCTGACCTGAATATCATTATCTGAAAAATTAAATGAATGGAGCTGGAGCCATACTCAAATGGTAGTGCACCTTCCTAGCAAGTGCAATGCCCTGAGCTCAAACCTCAAAACCAATAAGTAAATAAAGCTGGGTACTGGTGACTCATGCCTCTAATCCTAGCTACTCAGAAAGCTGAGGATCAGAGTTCAAAGCCAGCCTGGCAGGAAAGTTCGTGAGAGTCATCTCCAATTAACCACCAGAAAACCAGAAGTAGCATTGTGGCTCAAAGTGGTGGAGCACTAAACCTTGAATGGAAAAGCTCAGGGACAACACCTAGGCCCTAAGTTCAAGCTCCACTACCAGCAAAAAATTAAAAATAAATAAATACATTTACATATGTAAAATAATAAATCTATTCTCAATTCCACTTTGTATAAACTAAGATGGTTCTAATTTTTTACTGGAAAATTGTTAAGTGTTGGTAAAGATGTGGGGATATTGAAGCCCTCACCCAGTTGGCTATGAAAATGGAGCAGCCATGTTTGGTGAGTGTTGTAAATTAAACAGAATTACTGTGTAACCAGCAATTCCATTCCTAGTTGTTTTTGCTGTTGTTTGTTTGTTGTGACACTACTGGGGTTTGTACTAGAGCTTGCAGCTAGGATTAGAGGCATGAGCCATTGGCGCCCAGCTGTATGTTCCCATTTTTATGAAATATCAGGAATAAATTAATCTGTGGAAACAGAAGCAAATTTTCTGGTGCTCTGGGGAATGGAGATAACCACTAGGTGGGTATGGAGCTTCTTTTGGAGTAATGAAATGGTTTGGGACTACACAGAGGTGGTGGTTGTGGAACATTTTGGATGTATTGAACACTACTAAGTTGTACACTGAGAGTGGTTAATTTTATGTTATGTGATTGTGTGTGTGTTTGTGTGTGTGTGTGTGTGTGTGTGCACAGGGATTTAACACTGGGCCTTGAACTCTTGCTGGTTGGCTTATTCGTTTGAGGCTCCTCTCTACCACTTGACCACAGCTCCACCTCTAGCTTTTTGCTGGTTAATTGAAGATAACCAGTCTCATAGGTTTTCCTGCCCCGGCTGGCTTTGAATTGTGATATTCATATCTCAGCCTCATGAATAGGTATGATTATAGACATGCTGATAGCATCCAACGTCAAAGAATTTTCTTTCGGGCTGGGAAGGTGGCTCAGTGGTAGAGCGCTTGCCTTGCATGCATGAGGCCCTGGGTTCGATTCCTTAGCACCACATAAGAAAAAAGAAAAAAGTCAGAAGTGGCGCTGTGGCTCAAGTAGTAGAGCGCTAGCCTTGAGCTGAAGAGCTGAGGGACAGCGCCCAGGCCCAGAGTTCAGGCCCCACGACTGGACCCAAAAAAACAAAACAAAACAAAAAAAAAACCAACAACAACAACAAAAAAGAATTTTCTTTCATGCCTACCTTTCTTTCTTCTTTTCTTCCTTTCTCCTTTTTTTTCTTCCTTCTTTTTTCTTTCTTTCTTCCTCTCTTCCTTCCTCCTTCCCTCCCTTCCTTCCCTTTTCTTTCATGCGTGCCAATAATGAGGCTTAAACTCAGGGCCTGGGCCCTGTCTCTTAGCATTTTCTCTTGAGGCTGGTGTTTTACCATTTGAACCACAGCTCTACTTCCAGCTTTTTTTGCTAGTTAATTGGAGATAAGAATCTCTCAGAGGGCTGGGAATATGACTTAGTGGTAGAGTGCTTGCCTAGCATGTATGAAGCCCTGGGTTCAATTCCTCAGTACCACATAAACAGAAAAAGCTAGAAGTGGCACTGTGGCTCAAGTGGTAGAGTGCTAGCCTTGAGCAAAAGAATCTTAGGGACAGTGGCCAGCTCTTGAGATCAAGTCTCAGGTCTGGCAAAAAAAAATAAAAATAAAACTCTCATATTTATCTGGCCAGACTGACTTTAAACTGTAATCCTCAGATCTCAGCCTCCTGAACAGCTAGGATTACAGGTGTGAGCCACCAGCCCTCGCTGTCAAAGAATGTATGTCCTAACCGCCATTACTCTGAACCTCATTAGGTTTCTTAGTACAGAAAATAATGTATTTGGTGACTTACTTATTGATGATGGTACTGGGGGTTGAGTTCAAAGTTTTGTATTTTCTGGAATCTGCCTAGAAAATGCTTGAGTCATGCCACCTGATTTTTTTTTTTTTTTGAGATAGTACCTAGAATTTTTGTCCAGGCTTACCTGGACCATGATCCTCCCATTAACAATGCCTGATATAGCTGGGATGACAGTTAACTATCATGCCCCCTTTTTTATTAATTTACTTTATTATTATAGAAGTGATATACAGAAGGATTACAATTATGATTTCAAAAAATGAGTACATTTTCTTTCACCTGGTGTCTTCTGGCCCTCATTCTCTCCCAGTCCCTCCCTCCTGTCTGCACCCATGAGTTGTATAGTTCACTTTCACTAGTGTCACATGAGTTTTACTGCTGCACTTTTTCACCCTTTTTTCCTCAAGTTCTATACCTTCCTCCCAACTCTTCCAAAGATATACACTTGAATATACCATACATAAGGAAAAGAAAAACTAAAACTATTAAAAAGAGAGGTCTCCTGTTTCCATATCTTGGAGTTCATTTCAGTATGTGTATTATTTTATATAAGTATGATGAGGTGCTTAGGCATTGTGCCTTTATGTTTCTCTCCTAAGAATATCCTCTTGTGACCTCATGGTGTATGCATATCTAGAATCCTGTATAATTGATCATATCCCAGTGTCTTTTAAATCCAGTTTCTGCATATCAGAGAGAACATGCGCTTTTGTCTCTCTGAACTTGGCTTACCTCACAGCATGATTTGTTCCAGTTCCATCCATTTCCCTGCAAATTATATTATTTTACTCTTTCTAATGGCTGTGTAAAATTCCACTGTGTATAGGTACCATATTTTTTGGATCCACTCATCTATTGTGGGGCATCTGGGTTGTTTCCATATTTTGTCTATTGTGAATAGTGTAGCAGTGAACAAGCATGTGTAGGTGTCTTTATCATATCCTGGCTCATGATGTTCAGTGTAGATGTCCAGGAGTGGTATGGCTGGGTTGTAGGGAAGGTCTATGTGTAGTTTGTTTTTTGAAGAACCTCTAGACTGCTGTTCAGAGTGGTTGCACTAGTTTGCATTCCCACCAGCAGTGCAGTAGGGTACTGTGAAGACTCAGGGTCTATGTTGAGGGGGCAGAATGATGCAGGCTCCAGCCTCAGGATTATCTGAGGGCTGTGTTTGGGATTAGGAAAGCTCTTGGAACGCCGGGCTAGAGAGGGAAAATGTTCTCTCTCCCTATCTCAAAACACATGTCACAGACTCCTGGGAGCTGAGGAAGTAGCTCTTCTGCTTGCTTAAACATAGATGAACAACTGGTCAAGCATTTTCCTGAGATTGGAGAAGTGGTTTGAGCTTGCTCTAAAATAGTTTAGATAATAATATACCTAGACATTGTCTCATAGGTCAAGTAAAAATGTATTTGTTGAAATTTTTGTGTGAATGTCTTCTGACCAAATCTTGGCAAAGATTATGCTTGCTTGTCTTTAAATACCCACTAACAATAAAGCACAGCATGCAGTGGCAATTGCTGTTTGCATGCTGCATCCCCTGTGTCCTGGTGATTTCGTGACCCTTACCCAGGGACCCCAATGCACTAGACGTTCACAGTGTACCTTTTTCCCCACATTCCCACCAACATTTGTTCAAATTCAAAATGTTGGCCAATCTAACTGAGATGAGATATATTCTCAGAGTTGTTTTGATTTTCATTTCCTTTGTACATGTCCAGCTTTTTAAATCAAGATGAGGATGTGTTGAGAATTCTGGCTATGCTGACCTCAAACCAAAATTTCCCTGTTTCATCTCCTGAGATGCTAGAATTACAGCAAGAGCCATGGCTTACTAATTTATGTCTCTCTTTTTTTAATGTAAGGTCCATGAAGCCATAATCTGTTTCCAATGCCTAGAAGAATATTCCCCACAAATTACGTTTATTGAAAGAATGCATGAATAAATGGACTCATTTAGTTTGTTTTCATATATATGCAGTTTCATTATATATATTTTATGAATGCATACATATTAAGTGATATATTATATAAAAAAGACAGTTTATTCATATATGAATGAATGGAACTTTTTTCTTATATTTTCATGTATTGTGTCATTGACAAGATTGGGGGTATTCCATGCATAAAGCTTTGTGATAATATATATATATATATATATATATATATATATATATATATATATATATATATATATATATATATATATAGCCAGGCACTGGTGGTTCATGCCTATAATCCTAGCTACTGAGGATACTGAGATCTGAGGATCACAGTTCAAAGCCAGCCCAGGCAGGAACATTTATGAGACTCTTATCTCCCATTAACCACCAGAAAACTGGACGTGGTACTGTGGCTCAAGTGGTAGAGTGCTAGCCTTGAGCTGAAGAGCTGAGGGACAGCACCCAGGCCCAGAGTTCAAGACCCATGACCAAGAAAAAAAATTACATTTTCCAGCTACTACCTAGCCTTGGTGGTAATTATGGGAATTTGATCCTAAAACCAGCCCATTCTTTTTTTTTTCTGGCTAGCATTACAATGAATCCTTACAATAATTCTTGTTTTTCAGCAAAAATACGTTACTTCACATTATGTCTTTATTATCGAAGAATGGGATTGTTTTCATTCTCGTATTTTTTGTAGTACTGGGTTGGAACTAAGGGGTTTGTGTGCTTACTAGACACTCCACCACTTGACACATACCCCCAGCACTGTTTTTAAAAAATTTACTTTATTGTTAGTATAGAGGTGATATAGAAAAGGGTTATATTTACATGTGTCAGGTACTGAGTACATTCCTTTCATACAGTGTCATCTGCTCCCTTTTTCCCTCCCATCTCCACCTACCAGTTGTATACTTCACTTTCATTAATGTGCAGTGAGCTCCACTGCTGTACTTTTCACCTTTTTCCTCAGATTCTGTGCCCTCCCCGCCACCCTTCAGCAGATATACACATGAAAACACCATCTATGACTAAAGAATACAGAATCATCAGAAAAAGAAAAAACAAATTTTAAAAAATCTTTTGTTTACATATCTTTGGAGCTCATTTCAGTATGTATATTATTTTATATAAATATGGAGAGCTGCTTAGGAATTGTACCTTTGTGATTCTCTCCTAAGACTATCCTGTTTTGGTCTCCCTATATATGAGAATATAGACTCCTGTGTAATTTGTCATATTCCAATGCATTTTAGAACTAAGTTCTAAGTATCAGAGAGAATATATGCCATTTATTTCTCTGATCTTGGCTTACCTCACTTAACATCATTTGTTTTAGGTCCATCCATTTCCCTGCAAATGACATTATTTTATTCTTGCTAATGGCTATGTAAAATTCCATTGCATAAAGTACCACATTTTTTGATCCACTCATCTATTGTGGGCCTGATAAAGATCTATTGCTGACAAAGATCTTGTCTATTTTTCTAGTTTAGTAACTATGTCCTTTGCCATGTAGAAATATTTTAGTTTGATATAATACCAGTTGTCAAGTCTCTCTCCATCTGCAGTGCCCCTGGGACTCTTTTCAAAAAGTTTCTGCCTATGCCTATGTGCAAGGTATGTTATAATTCATGAAATCAGTTCCCTAACAATGGACATTTGAGTTGTTTTGGGAATTCTTCTATGAATAATTATATTTTCTTTTGCTTCCAATTATGTAATCTTAGATTTATCTTTTTCATTCTTACAGTGAAAGCCTTGGAGAAATCTTGCAGATATTCAGAGTTGGCAGGGTGAATGAAGCCACAGAGTTTTTGAGCAAACTTGGCAACGTGAAACCCCTGTTGCATGGATCTCCTGTACAAAACTTCGTTGGAATTTTGTCTCGGTAAGGCTATGCCATCTATTTTCCAAAATTTTCCAACTTAAAAAATGTAAAAATTTTTACTTTCTTTTCCACTCTTTTTTTTGAACTACAGAAAACTCTAATCCCTGCAACATCAAAGTAAACAACAAACATTGGTGTTTTCCATACAAGTCACTAGCTTGTATCATCCTAAAGAAAAGTGCACAGTTCATGATTAAATTCAGTTCATAATTTAAATTATATATTTTAAAGTGTGTTTCCTAGGTATGAATTGTTCTTTGAAGAATGGCCTTGTCATATGAAGAAAGTGATTCCATATTTCATGACCCTTCCATGTAGATCTGGTCTTGGATAGAACAAAACTTGAGAAGAATGGTCTAGAGCTAAGTGCTTGGTAGTTCACACCTATAATCCTAGCTACTCAGGAGTTTAAGATCTGAGGATCGTGGTTTCAAGCCATCAAGACCAGGAAAGTCTGTGAGACTTTTTATCTCTGATTAATGATCAAAAAGATAGAAGTGGAACTGTGGCTCAAGTTGTAGAGCAACAGCCTTAAGTGAAAAATCCAAGTGAGAGTGCAAGGACCTGAGTTCAAGCCTCAATGCCACTGAAAACTTAGAAGCTGAAGAATGTGATTTAAAAAAAAAAAAATAGCTTTTATGTCTGTGGTACAAAGTGCTTTAGTATCACCTATAGGGATAAATAGGAAACCAGTTGGAAAAATATGAATGCCTAGAGACATGTAGAGTTTACCTGTCCTGGAGTATTGTGTGTGTGTGTGTGTGTGTGTGTGTGTGTGTGTGTGTCTTTAACCATCCAGCGTATCCATTTGTAGACTTATAGGCACATTCTAGTTACCACAGATGAGGAAAACCATGCAATCTATGCTTCTCTGGGTCTGGCTTAATTCACTTAATGTAGTTTTTTTACAACTCTTTCCATTTCCTTATGAATGGTACACTATCATTCTTTCTGATGGAAACATAGAGTTTCATTTTCTTGACCCATTCATCCACCGAGGGGCATCTGGGTTGATTCCACATCTTGGCTATGGTAAACAATGCTGCAATAAACATGATTGTGCTGGTATCCTTAGTGTGGCATTGCTTATGTTCTATTGTGTAAATGCACAGGAATGGAATTGCTGGGTCCTAAAGAAGCTCTATGTTTAATCTTTTGAAGAAACTATACTGCTTTCCAGTATGATTGAACAAGTTTACCTTTCACCAACAGTGTAGTAGAGTTCCCTTTTGGCCACATCTCTGCCAGTATTTGTGATTGTTAGTTTTCTTGATAATGACCATTTAATTGGGGTGACGTGGAATTTCAGTGTTATTTTGATTTGCATTTCTTTCCTGGCCAGTGATATTGAACATTTCTTCATGTGTCTATTGGTCATTCTTCTGAGAAGTCTATATGTCTTTAGTAGATAACTTGCTTTTGTTTGTTTTGTGCCTATACTGGCACTTGAACTCATGGCCTGGAAGTCTTGCCTGGCTCTTACTCAAGGCTGGTGTTCTACAACTTGAGCCATACCTCCACTTCTGGCTTTCTTCTGGTTAATTTGGCACCAGTGGCTCATGCTTGTAATCCTAGCTACTCAGGAGGCTGAGATCTGAGGATCTCAGTTCAAAGCCAGCCAGGGCAGGAAAGTCCATAAGACCTTTTTTTTTTTTTGTCGGTCATGGGTCTTGAAATCTGGGCCTGGACACTATCCCTCAGCTCTTCAGCTCAAGGCAAGCATTCTACCACTTGAGCCACAGCACTATTTGCAGTTTTCTTTTTTATTGGGGGTGGGGTAAGGGTCCAGTCGTGGGGCCTGAACTCTGGGCCTGGGTGCTGTCCCTCAGCTCTTCAGCTCAAGGCTAGCTCTACCACTTGAGCCACAGCGCCACTTCTGGATTTTTTTCTTTTTGCTTATGTGGTGCTGAGGAATCGAACCCAGGGCCTCATGCATGCAAGGCAAGCGCTCTACCATTGAGCCACCTTCCCAGCCCCTACTTCCAGTTTTCTGATGGTTAATTGGAGATGATTCTCACAGACTTTCCTGCCCAGTCTCCTTAGATCTCAGTCTCCTGAGTAGCTAGGATTACAGGCATGAGCCACTGACTCCCGGTCTCATCTCTAATAAACCACCAGAAAACTGGAAGTGGCTTTGTGGAGCTGTGGCTCAAGTGGTAGAGCACTCACCTTGAGTTGAAGAGCTGAGGGATAGTGCCCAAGCCCAGAGTTCAAGCCCCATGACCAAAAAAAAAAAAAAAAAAGAATCTCACAGATTTGTCTGCCCCACAATGGCTTTGAACCTCCATTCACAAATCTCAACCTCCTAAATAGCTAGCGTTACAGGTATGAGCCACTGATGCCTGCCTTCTAGATAACTTTGTAATATCTCACACAATGGGAACTAATTGCTGTGCTGGGTTGTTTAGAGAAAATGATAACAAAAAATAATCTGGCCATGTTCAGTACAGACAGAATTTTTTTGCCAAATATATTCAATCTGTGGTTGGTTGAATATGAGAATGTGTAACCCATAAATAGAGGCCAACTACACTTTGCTTATTAGTACCCATTTCTGCTAGGATTTCAAGGCTCTAATAAATACTTTATCTAGTACATCATTGTAATGCTCTTTTCTTTTCAGCGGGTTGCTTTTACCCAAAGTAGTTGAAGATCATGGCGTGCAAAGAACAGACATTGGAAATCTCGGGAGTGGAATTTATTTCAGTAATTCACTCAGGTCAGTGCACTCCATCCTAAGTCACCAGCACTCACTACTGAGCACTTTCTGGGGTTTCCCCCCTCATGATCCTTGCTGAAGGAGTCTTTCACCCACAGAAGCAGAGTACTGTAGAAGCTTGTCTTTTATAGTAAATGTTTGGAGAAACTGTTTGAAATCATCTCCATGATTTTATTCACTTGAGTCTGTGTGTGTTTCTCTTACTGAAGCTCCAGAACACTCAAAGGTAAATCATTATTAGTCATATACCACAGACAGGGGCACTAAGGAAAGCCAGGAACTTTGCCTGAGTATATGCAGCTAAAACTCAGTACCAGGGGGCCTAGGCCTTTCTAGTCAGCCTTCTCTAGGCCTCTGCCGTCACATCTGCAGCCCAGACCTCCTCTTGTTCTTGAGCTAGACAGAACTTTGTTGGCTTGTTTTTATTTAAATATATACAGCACAAAAGAATAACATTGTGTTAGTACTCACACCTGTAATCCTAGCTACTCAGAAGGCTGAGATCTGAGGATTGTGGTTCAAAGCCAGACTTGTTAGGAATGTCCATGAGACTCTGATCTCCAGTTAATTGCTAGAAAGCTGGAAATGGAGGTGTGACTCAAGTTGCAGAGCAAAAGCTCTGAGTGAAAAAATCTAAAGGATAGGCCCCAGGCCCTGAGTTCAAGCCCTAGCATCATGTACACACACACACACACACACACACACACACACACACACACACACACACACACACACACACACACACACACACACACACACTGTGGTTTTGTTAAACCTGGGTCATTGTGACAAAGATAAATGGGGGGGCTTTTTGTCTTTTGTTTTTTATTGTAAACATTTCTGTGATCAAAATTTTACCAAATGATTTTTTTTTTTTGTCGGTCATGGGGCCTGAACTCGGCCTGGGCACTGTCCCTCAGCTCTTCAGCTCAAGGCTAGCGCTCTACCACTTGAGCCACAGCACCACTTCCAGCTTTTTGCTTATGTGGTGCTGAGGAATCAAACCCAGGGCCTCAAGCATGCAAGGCAAGCATTCTACCACTGAGCCACCTTCCTAGCCCCTACCAAATGATTTTTGCCAAAAAAATATATATTATTTTTAACTACTACCAGGGCTTGAATTCAAGACTTTGTGCTCACCTTTGGCTTTCTTGCTCAAGGCTGACACTCTACCACTTGAGCCACCTCTACTTCTGGCACTTGCTTGTTAATTAGAAATAAGAGTCTCATGGACTTTCCTGCCCAGGTTATTGTTGAATCTGGATCATCAGATCTCAGCCTCCAGAGTAACTAGCAGTACAGATGTGAGTCATCAGCACCTGCCAGTTGACATTTGTTTTTGGGTTTTTTTTGTGTGTTTTTTTAGGGCAAGTCTCAGAGCTAGGGATGCAGCTTAGTAGTCCAGCACTTGTCTACCATTTGCAATACCCTAGATTACATCCCCAGCACCACAAGTAAAAAGTCCTCAGCTTCTTTAAAAACAAAAAGTTCATCTCCTACAGAGTGAAATGAATCTGGGCTCCTTCAGCAACACTGCTGTTTTGGGCTTGATTGTTTTTGTTTGTTTGTATGTTTGTTTTTAATACAGAAGTGTGTCTCAAAACTGTTGTCTCCAAAAGCATATCCCGGCCTGTCCTCCTCACAGCTAGATTCACCTTATTGAATGTGCAGATTCCCAAAGAAGGAAACTGAATCAGTTTCTCCATTGGGCAACATTTGAAATGTTTATTACTCCATTTGGATTTCAAGAATAAGAATACAATGTCTTTCTTTCCTGTACAATTTATTTTATTTTTTATTGTTATTATAAAGGTGATGTACAGAGGGGTTGCAGTAAATATACTTTCTGCATAATTGGAATGACAAGTAGGCCCCACGCTGTCCAAGGGTTTTTTTGTGTATGTGTTTGTTTTTTGTTTTGGTTTTGCCTGGGCTCTGTCCCTGAGATTTTGTTGCTTAAGGCTAGTACTCTATCATTTGTGCTGCAGCTCCAATTCTGGCTTTTGGTGGTTAACCGGAGAAAAGAGTCTCATAGACCTTCCTGCCCCAGCTACCTTTGAACCATAATCCTCAAATCTCAGCCTACTGAGTGGCCAGGATTACAGGTGTAAACTACGGTTGTAATCTATACCCAGAGAAGTGCACTTATATCTTGACTGTGTTTCATCACATGAGATCAGATGTTGAATTTTTCATTTGTGACCTATCAGTGCTCAAAAAGTTTTGAATTTGAGAGCATTTCAGATTTTGGGTCCATATTTTAGGATTAGGGAGTCTTGGCCTGTGTTTCCTAATTATGCAGTGACGTTGGATGTAGCTATAAATAACATAAATGTACTTATTTCCATACATGTACAGTACAAGCAGTAAATATTCACACCCAGGAAATACAGATGGCTCCAGATTCCTGCTCATCTGTGATGTAGCCCTCGGAAAGTGTGTGGACTTACTCATGAAGAACTTTTCCTTAACTGAAGCACCACCAGGCTATGACAGTGTGCATGGAGTGTCAAAAACAGCCTCTGTTCCCACAGACTTTGAGGTATTTTTAATATTTAAAAACAAACAAACAAAACAGATAGGCCTGGGTACTAGTGGCTCACTTCTTTTTCTTTCTTTTTTTTTTTTGGGGGGGGGTCCGGTCATGGGGCCTGAACTCTGGGTCTGGGCACTGTCCCTCAGCTCTTCAGCTCAAGGCTAGCGCTCTACTACTTGAGCCACAGCACCACTTCCGGCTTTTTTCTTTTTACTTATGTGGTGCTGAGGAATCGAATCCAGGGCCTCATGCATGCAAGGCAAGTGCTCTACCACTGAGCCACCTTCCCAGCCCTAGTGGCTCACTTCTATACTTCTACAATCCTAGCTACTCAAGAGGCTGAGATCTGAGGATTGTGATTCAAAGCCAGCTCAGCAAGAAAGTCCCTGAGATTTTTATCTCCAATAAAACTGCCCCCCAAAAGCCCAAAGTAGATCTCTGGCTCAAGTGGTAGAATGTTAGCCTTGAGCCAAAAGAAGCTCAGGGACAGGGCCCAGACCCTGAGTTTAAGTCCCAGACTGGCAAAAAAACAAAACAAAAAACTGCCAAAACAGGCAAGAAGGGGCTTGAGTGCCCAAAGAACAGACTCAAGCTTTGCTTCTGTTTTTATTAAATCTACTTTCATTTAAAAACTGTTTTCCTACCAGGGTACTGGTGGCTCATGACTGTTAATCCTATCCACTCAAGAGGCTAAAATCTAAAGATTGGGGTTCAAAGCCAGCTTTAGACAGACAAATTTGAGAGATTCTTATTTCCAAATTAAAAATCTGGAAGTCAAAATATGGCTCCACTTTTTTTTTTTCACCTTGAACAAAAAAGCCAAACAAGAGCTTGAAGCCCTGCATTTAAGCATCAGTACTGGTACACAATAATAATGAGTGTATTTCTTCAGCCTTCATTTGATATGTGTGCAAGAGTTTCTGTGAGAACACGACCCATAAAGACCTGTTGTTCTTATTGTTGTAGCTATTCTTTTACCGCCTATCAATTTCTTTGTGTTCTAGGATGATGAATTTGTTGTATACAAAACCAACCAGATTAAAATGAAATATCTTATTAAATTTCGCATGCCCGGGGACCAAATAAAAGACTTTCATCCACATACTGTTGCAAACTTAGAGAAAATTAAACCTGAGCTTTTAATTTTTTCAGATGTTGAAGGTAAGAATTTTGTTGATGATTTTATGTGGCAATGTTTATAGAACTGTAACATATTTTTAGTGGAATTTATATTCACATTTGGTAATATCTTGGACCTTATATATAAATATTTCATTTTTTTTTTATACACACAAAAGATACGTTGGGAATGTGGCTTAGTGGTAGAGTGCTTGCCTAGCATGCATGAAGCCCTGGGTTCGATTCCTCAGTACCACATAAATAGAAAAAGCTAGAGGTGGCACTGTGGTTCTAGCCTTGAGTGAAAGAAGCTCAGGGACAGTGCCCAAGCCCTGGGTTCAAGCCCCACTACTGGCAAAAACAAAACAAAACAAAAACCAACAAGATATTTGGTAAAAATTCTATGTCATGTCATTTGCACATTTGCATGCCAATGAGCAGCTTACTCTTCAGGCATAGCCAATACTAAAATCTATTGTATTGATCCATTATTTATTACTGAAAACAAAATACCTGGATCTAGATATGTTATAAAGAAAAGAAGTTTCACTTTTGGACATCTACTCAGATCATTACAAGTCAGAATGAAGACACTTGCACATCCATGTTTATTGTTAATATAGCCACGTTATGGAAACAGCCCAGAAACCCTTCAACAGATTGAATGGATCAAGAAAACTTGGTACATATATACAGTGGAATTTTACTTACCTAATATATATATATATATATATATATATATATATATATATATATATATATATATATGTATATATATATAAAATGTTACATCATTTGCAAGGAAATGGATAGACCTAGTACAAATCATGTTATGTGAGGTAAGCCAGGCTCAGAGAGACAAACAGTGGGTGTTTTCTCTCATATGTGGGAGCTAGATCTAAATACACATAAAAATGCAGGCAATACATTTACACACAAACTGACTAAAGGACAGTATACTTATGGGAGGCATCTATAGGGGTAAGTCCTCTGAGCTACTAAAGTATGGTTTATCAGAAAAAAAGCCAAGCAGTGGAAGCATTTTTGGGGGTGGGAGGGAAGAAGAGGCACAAGAATGGAGGAAAGGGTGAGCAAATGCAGTTGCTTTCAGTATACAGTATGTTAACATGAACTGTGTAAGTTGTATGTAGGGATGGGAGGGGAAATTTTTTTTTGGGGGGGTCCAGTTGTGGGGCCTGAACTCTGGGCCTGGGCGCTGTCCCTCAGCTCTTCAGCTCAAGGCTAGCGCTCTACCACTTGAGCCACAGCGCCACTTCTGGCTTTTTTGTTTTTGCTTATGTGGTGCTGAGGAATCGAACCCAGGGCCTCATGCATGCAAGGGGAAATTTTTTTTAAAGGCTTTTTTTTTTTTTTTTTTGCTGCTGGTCCTGGGGCTTGAACTCTAGGCTTGGGTGCTCAACACTAGTGCTCTACCACTTGAACCACAGCTTCACTTCTGGCTTTTTATGGTTAATTGGAGATAAGAGTCTTACAGACTCTTCTGCCACAGCTGGCTTCAAACTGTCATAATGCTCAGATCTCAGCCTCCTGAGTACCTAGAATTACAGGTATAAGCCACTGGCACACAGCAAAAGAAGTTTCTTTTTTTTTTTTTTTTGGGTCCGGTCATGGGGCCTGAACTCTGGGCCTGAGTGCTGTCCCTCAGCTCTTCAGCTCAAGGCTAGTGCTCTACCACTTGAGCCACAGCGCCACTTCCGGCTTTTTTTCTTTTTGCTTATGTGGTGCTGAGGAATCAAACCCAGGGCCTCAGTCATGCAAGGCAAGCGCTCTACCACTGAGCCAACTTCCCAGCCCAAGAAGTTTCTTTAGCTCACAATTTTGGAGGTTCAAGGGCTAAGACAGTAGCATCAATTATGCTCTGATGATGACCTCCTGGAAGATGGAATTACAGCAGGAATGGATAATAGAAGGAAAGATCACACCAGGAGACAAAACCAGAGAAAGGCAGGGCTGGTGAGCAGGTCCTATATCTTAAAGGTCTAAACATCATCATTCTGTGGAGTCAGCTCCTAACACATGAACCTTTTGGGGTCAAACCCAGTCCATAGAACCATTTTAAGATATCATAATATAATAGGTGTAGGTAGCTTTAGACTGAGGAAGCTTGGCTTTGCATGCGAACTCTTAGTAGGCAATGCAATCCTTGAACAAATCACATAATCTGTCTGTACTCCATTTCTCTCAAATGGGAATAAGAACAACACCTGTGTTGTTCTTATCTCCAATAAACCACCAGAAAACTGGAGGTGACACTGTGGCTCAAATGGTAGAGTGCTAGCCTTGAGCTGAAGAGCTGAGGGACAGCGCCCAGGACTAGAGTTCAAGCCCCACAACCAAAAAAAAAAAGACCTGAGTTCAAGCCTAGTACTGGTACACACATGCACACACACACACACACACACACACACACACACACACACACACACACACAAGATGGTCCCTCTAAGCCTCTGATTTTCAAAGGCAAAAGTCTAGGGATGTAGCTCAATGGTAGAGCATTTGCGAGACCCTGGGTTTAATCCTTATCACTGCATATATACAAATGGTTTAAAAGTAGAACTAAGAGTTTAAAGTGTCTCTGAGAACATTGCCCCCATTTGCCTTGTGTGGGCTCTCTTTTCAGAATTGGTACTTCCAAAACATAAAATGTCATCAAGATGTGGTAACATATCTATAATCACAGCACTTGGGAGTCTGAGATAGGAGGATTCTGAGTTTGAGGTCAGCCTGAGCTACATAGTGAGAGCTCATATCAAAACAAGCAAGCAAGCAAACAAACCTTTGCATCAGGTGCCAGATTGCACCTGTAATTCTAGCTCCTCAGGAGGCTGAGATCTGAGGATTCTGATTTGAAGCCAGCCCAATCAGACAAATCTGAAAGGCTCTTATCTCCAAGTAATCAAAAAATGGATCTATGGCTCAGATGGTAGAATGCTAGCCTTGAGCAAAAAAGCCAAGCAAGAAGTTGAGATCCTAAATTCAAACCCAGTATCAGAAAAACAAAATAAGAAATACCACTGCTATTTATTCATATTTTTCTAAAATATATGAAGGGATGGACAAGGAATTGAGATAAAATCATATAGAACACTGTTTTAAAAGCTGATTTTTTATTTGTAATATGCAGATTACCAGTTGCCAGACAGCAAACATCCCAGCGATGGCAAGGCTGGCCTTCAGGACACTGCTGGGTATCCGGTTCCTCTTGAGGAGGTTCACATCAAGGGAAGAGTGATAGACTTTGTAGCCCAGGTGCGTGCTCTGTAATTTTATGATCTTAACTAGGTGGATATAAATCATAAGTGAGAATTAAATTACAGTTGCATCAACTAAATGAAATTTAAAGGTTAGAATGTTTGGGGAATAGTAACCATGGGGAAATTAGTCTGTAAATCTCTGGACAGACACTATTTTCTCAGAGTATTTTCCATCCACAATTGGTTGAAATCACACATGTGGACTCCACAGTCACAGATAAGGAAGAGCACTAACTGTAACTTTATTTCTACAGTTCCTTCACTGAGCACATGTTGTGCTTAGGATATTTTCAGTTTGCCATCGGTTTATTAGGGCATGGACCCATCATA
Organism: Dipodomys spectabilis; assembly: GCF_019054845.1. Taxonomy (NCBI): domain Eukaryota; kingdom Metazoa; phylum Chordata; class Mammalia; order Rodentia; family Heteromyidae; genus Dipodomys; species Dipodomys spectabilis. The sequence continues at coordinate 25,398,043 of NW_024870772.1, read as the reverse complement.
AGAGTAAGAACTCTGGGGATGTCCAGACCATTTAGGAAACTGCAGTATCTTTGGCATGAAAAGTCTTCTCTTTGCTCATTCCCAGGACTTCCATGACCTCTACCTCAGTCAGGGCCCAGTGAGCTGCCTGACTCCATAGCCGGGCATTGTATCATGTGCTCTGGACTCTCTGGCGTCTCATTCCTGTAATCCTAACTTCTCTGGAGGCTGAGATCTGAGGATCGTGGTTTAAAGTCAGCCTGGGTAGGAAAGTATCTTCAATTAACCTCTAAAAAGCTGGAAGCAGAAGTGTGGCTCAAGTGGTAGAGTACCAGGCTTGAGTAAAAAAGCTAAGGAGCAGCACTCAGACCCTTAATGCAAAAAGGAAAACCCCTAAGGCCAGGGATAAGATATGATAAAAGTTCAGTGAATATAAACTGAATTTACGTAATTATTTCCAGTAGTTGTAAATGTCCCTGTAAATGTTCTGTGTGGTTTAATCAAGTGTATGGCTTTTTTTTTCTTTCTTCAGGTTATTGTTTTTCAGACATACACAAATCAAAGCCAAATGCCCATTGAGGCAAAATATATCTTCCCTTTGGATGACAAAGCAGCTGTGTGTGGCTTTGAGGCATTCATTAATGACAAGCACGTAGTAGGAGAGGTGAGCAAACAAAATGCCTGAGACTGCTCTGAGACTGACATTTACCCAGATCTTCATTATCTTACTTATTGTGGCTATCACATGAGAAACAACCTTATTAAAGAACAAAAATATTCTTTGAGGAACCAACTCACAAGAGGCTTCCAGAGCCAACCTCTGATGGCTCATGTCTATAATCCTAGCTACTTATGAAGCTGAGATTTGAGGTTCACAGTTCAAAGCCAGGCTAGGCAGAAAAGTTTGTGAGACTCTTTTTTTTTTTTTTTTAAGTTTGTGAGACTCTTATCTCCAGGTAGCCAGCAAAGAGCCAGAAGTAGAGGTGTGGCTCAAGTGGTAGAGCGCCAGCCTTAAGAAGAAAAAGCTAAAGGAATAGAGTGTAAGGTCCTGAGTTAAGCCCCAATACTGGCACACAAAAAAGTTCTTTTAAAAATCAATAAACACTTATGACATTTTTTATATGAAAGTCTGAAGTTAATCATCTTATAATCATCTTAATAATCATTTTCAGATCAAAGAAAAGGAAGAAGCCCAACGAGAATACCGAGAAGCCATCCGCCAAGGCCATGGTGCTTACCTGATGGACCAAGATGCTCCGGTATGGGTGGACACTCATCCAGTAGTAGGCATGCTTATAGGAAGGCTATGAAAGTCATATAGAAACAGAGAGAATTTACAATTAGGGGCTTACAAGTTCCCTTGTAAGTAGGGGAAGCCAAGCTACATCCATTTTAGTTTTCTAAATAAAGGAAGAAATGAGGTTGGTATTACACAGTAAAAAGGAAGACCAGTTGTCATTATAGGAACAGATTTCCCAGAAGTGATAAGGAAAACCTTTGGGGTACACTTTATCTTCTGATACATGCATTAATATATTTCCCTATAAAATAGTTAGTAATATTAGTGCCTAGCTAAAGTGTATGTACAAAACCTGGGATTGGCCAGGCACTAGTGGCTTACACCTGTAATCCTAGCTACTCATGAGGCTGAGATCTGAGGATCCTAATTTAAAGCTAGCCTAGGCAGGCAAATCTGAAAGACTTACACACACACACACACACACACACACACACACACACACACACACGCACGCACACATACACACACAATATTATCACATTTATATTAAATAAATTCAAATTGTTATTTGTTCACTTCTGATTACTGGGAACACTTTTTGTTTTTGCAAGGCTGAGGACCAAACTCAGGGTACTTGTCAGACAAGTGCTCCTCAGCCAAGCTAAATCCTCAACACCTTTTTTTTTTTTTTTTGCCAGTCCTAGGGCTTGAACTCAGGGCCTGGGCACTGTCCTTGAGCTTCTTTTGCTCAAGGCTAGCACTCTACCTCTTGAGCCACCACACCACTCCTGGCCTTTTCTGTTTATGTGATTCTGAGGAATCAAACCCAGAATTCATGCATGCTAGGCAAGCACTCTACCATTAAGCCACATTCCCTGCCCCTCAACCCCCGTTTTTTTAATTGAATTTTATTGTAATTTTGAAATGTCTCTTCTCAAAAGGAGTGAAAAGACAAATGTCTATTTTATTAAATTGCAGACTAATAAAATTATCTAAATGTTGAGAACATTACATATACAATATATAGCATATATGCATATTATACATTATGTAGTATTTAATATAGCAATGTTATATATTAAACATACAACATTCTCAAGTAAAATATAATCTATAAACACATACACATAAATATATACTTCAACAAATAATCCCTGACTTTAGGCTGAATTTTCCAAGTTCTCAGTGTAAAAACAATATATTTAGTGGTAAGTATACTTCAGATTTGGAATTTTGATATTTTTCCAGCCTAGAAAACTCCTCCTTTCTCTTCCCTTGGCAGCAGCCAAATTCTGCCTTGTGTCTGTTGAGAGTGTAGAAAACAGATAGCTTTCTGCCTTTCCTACACCGTACTAATATAGGGTCTGGGGCCTAGGAGGGTTCAGCCTAGTCCCCCATGGGGGAGACCACTTTTGTTTCTGTTCTCTCAAGCAGTGGTCACAGGTATTAAAGAAGGTTTTTCTCATTCTACTGCCTCTTCCCCAGTAGCCATGGAAGCAAAGGGATTTTCAGGCTTTTGCTTCATGTGGAGAAAGGACCCAGAGAAGAGGGTGGGTTCAAACCTGTCCCTAGCAGTAACCAGCCCCTAGCCCTGTGGCTTTCTTTAGTCTCCTGGCTTGTTCTGGTCTTTTTAATGGATCCAGTAGAAAACAGGATAGAAATCTGTGAGAATATGTCAACTCCACTTGGGTCAGGAGCTCCCAGTTATTCTATATGAATAAGCCTGTCAGAATTCACGTGGTTTGTGTGTCCCAGCTGTCCTCAGAGGGGCTTGCTAGTCTTTAGAATTCAGTTCACTTGATTAGTTCAAGATAAGTTACAATTTTGTAGATTATATTCTATCATGAAAATGACATCATCTTGCAAGTACCTTTATCCAACCTGTAATCAGAATGATAGCTTACTATTTAAGTGGCAGCCTCTTAAATGGCTCCTGGGCTTTTATGCATACATTTTCTTTATAGTTGGTATTGTTAACTCTGAAATGCAGGGCTCCTTTATTGACAGATTGACCCCCTTGATGTCAAAAGTGATGATTTAGAGGGGCACCATGGCCCACACCTATAATCCTAGCTACTCAGGAGGCTGGGATCTGAAAATCAAGGTTCAATGCCCACCCAGGTAGACAAATCTGAAGACTCTTATTTTGAAATAACCAGCAAAAAGCTAGAGGTGGAGGTGTGCTCAGGTGGTAGAATACAAGTTGTGAGCAAAAAAAAAAGCTGAGGGAGAATGTGAGGCCTGAGTTCAAGCAGCAGTACTGGAATTTTAAAAGTAATGACTTAACTCTTACTCCTACATTAATCATTAATCTTCCATATGCCCATCTAAATATACTGAATTTTTATAGTACATGCTCAACTGGAAGTGTAAATGGAGTTGGAGATGTTAAAAGGATCTCTCTGATGGTATTAGAAAAAAAATACATCTAATGTTTCTTTTGTCCTGCCCTAGCTAGATATAAAGTAGCCATCTCTATGGTGATTATCAATATCCTACTCAAATAAAATTAAATGTTCTGAAGTACAAGTTGTCAAGTCGAAAACGAACTTTACAACTTGGTGGGGGGGGAGAATTGGGTGGGGAGGAAAGGAGGATGGGAAGGGATGGGAAGTATAAACAAAGGAGGAGGCTACAATGCCCATGTAATTGTAATCCCTCTGTACAGTATTTTCACAATAAAAAAATTAAATGTTCTATGTGTATGCCAGTTCTGGGGCTTGAACTTAGGTCTCCTACTCTTGCATGGCTTTTCCACTCAAGGTTGACAACTGTAGGACTTGAGCCACACCTCCACTTCAAGCTTTTTTGCTAGTTAATTGGAGATAAGAGTTTCACAGACTTTTATACCTGGACGGGCTTTAACTACAATCCTCAATCTCAGTCTCCTGAGTAGCTTGGATAATAGGCATGAGCCACCATGACTGGGGAAAATGAAATATTTTTCTAAGAAAACAATTATATTTTGTAATTGTTTTATGTATTTAGAAATAAATTACTTAACAACTTAGGAATATCTGTGTGTGTGTGTGTGTGTGTGTGTGTGTGTGTGTGTGTGTGTGTGTGTGTGTGTGTGTGTGTGTGTGTGTGTGTGTGTGTATGTCTCCATCTAGTCAATGGTGGCCCACATATGTAATCCTAGCTACTCAGGAGGTTGAGATCTGTTGAATAAAGCTCAAAGCCAGCCCAGGCAGGAAAGTCTGTGAGACTCATACTTCCAATTGACTACTAAAAAATCCAGAAGTGGAGCTGTGGCTCAAATGGTAGAGTGCTAGCCTTGAGCAAAAGAAGCTCAGAAACAATGTCCAGGCCCTGAGTTCAAGCCCAAGACTGGCACAAAAATATATATTTTTCTAATAAAATAATTACCACAGGATGAGAAGACTAAGTAAAAGCCATGCTTAGAAATAAGTTGCTGGAGGGGCTGGGAAAGTGGCTCAGTGGTAGAGCGCTTGCCTTGCATGCCTGAGGCCCTGGGTTCAATTCCTCAGCACCACATAAGCAAAAAGAAAAAAGCCGGAAGTGGCACTGTGGCTCAAGTGGTAGAGCGCTAGCCTTGAGCTGAAGAGCTAAGGGACAGCGCCCAGGCCCAGAGTTCAGGCCCCACGACCAGACCAAAAAAAAAAAAAAAAAAGTTGCTGGAGCTGGGAAGGTGGCTCAGTGGTTGAGTGCTTGCCTTGCATGCATGAGGCCCTGGGTTCAATTCCTCAGCACCACATAAGCAGAAAAAGCCAGAAGTGGAGCTATGGTTCAAGTGGTAGAGCGTTAGTCTTGAGCTGAAGAGCTGAGAGACAGCGCCCAGGCCCAGAGTTCAGCCCAATGACAAAGAGAGAGAGAGAGAGAGAGAGAGAGAGAGAGAGAGAGAGAGAGAAAGGGAGAGAGAAAAGAAAGTTGCTTTAGCTCTGGAGTCAATTGGATCATAGTCCCAAGGGACCTCTTCTTCTCTGGCTTCCAGAAATGTCTCCTTGTCCCCACCACTGGTGAATAGTCCCAAGGATTTTTGAACCACCAATGTATCTTCTAGGCTCTGTAATTACCATTTTCTGGAGAAGAATTTGGCAGATTGAAATTCAAGTTGTTTTTTTTTAAAAAGAAATTCAAGTCCTTTAATATGAGAGAATAGTTTCCATAAAATGGCTATACCTTTGAGTTGTAGAGTGCCAATGCTTTTGAGTAGCAAATTAAGTCATATGTTTCTGTTTCAGGATGTTTTTACTGTTAGTGTTGGAAACTTACCTCCTAAGGCTAAAGTCCTCATCAAAATTACCTACATCACAGAACTCAGCATCCAAGGCCCTGTTGCTGTCTTCTTCATGCCAGCCACAGTAGCACCCTGGCAACGGGACAAGGCTTTGAATGAAAACCTTCAGGTCAGTGGCTTAACATAACATTTGAAGGGTCATTTGGTGGTGGGGGTAGGGGGAGGTAGAGATTGACCTAGCATGTGGAAAACTGTGAGTTCAATGTCCAGCATTAGACAGACAGAGATCTAAATCTTTTTGGTGTAGAGTGCCAAATGAATGCTTTTTGGACAAATGAAAATATCTCTCACATTTATGCATTTTATTTAATGTTTACAAAAGGAAAAGAATAAAGATACAGGCCAGGCACCAGAACTATGACCATGATCCTGGCTACTCAGGAGGCTGAGATCTAAGGATCATGATTCAAAGCAGGCCTGGACAAACAAATCTTCAAGACTCTTATTTCCAACTAATCAGCCAAAAGCCAGCACTGGAGGCATGGATTAAGTGGTAATGTCAGCCATGAACAAAAAGCTGTGTAAGAATGTGAAATCAGGAGGTCAAGCCCCAGTACTGGCACACACACACACAGAATTTAGAGAAACATGATTGTGCTACATTAGTCAAAAGAAGACAATTAAAACTATCCTTAAGCTAGGTACAGTAAGACACATCTATAATCCAAGCATTCGGGTAGGAAGACCAAAACTTCAAGGCCCCCCTGGGCTACATAACAAGACCTTGAAAAGACAAGAACATTTAATAACAATTTTCAGTTCTGTCACCTGGAGATAACTTCTAGTTAAACTTTAATATATATATATATATATGTATGTATGTATGTATATGTATATATGTATATGTACATATACATATATATATATTTATTTCCAGACTTCTTACCTTATATTTATATATGCCAGTTGTGTGTGCTGAGACTTGTATATACACAGAGAGACCCCTATATAGCAATGAAAAATCTATCAAAATGGTCAGAAGTAATCCCTGACATCCGTTGCATTGCACAGTTATTGTCATTTCATGAACAAAAGCTCTGGGTTGCACTGTATGGACAGTTGTATTGCTGCTGTCCCAGGGTTCTTGCCAAGGTCACCTTCAGGTCAGTCCCCATTGTGAAGCTTAATGGAAATGCAGTTATATACGTATTTTTCTCTTAACAGGATACAGTAGAAAAGGTCAATATAAAGGAAATAGGAGCAAAGCAAAGGTCAGTATCTAAAATATTAAACTTGCCAGGTCATTCAATGGATATAAGGAAGCAAGATGCTGGTAAATCACACCTGCAGTCCTAGTTTCTCAGTAGGCTGAGATATGAGCATCATGGTTCAAAGCCGATCTAGGCATAAAACATATTTCCAATAAACCAGCAACAAGCTGGAAGGAAGCATGGCTTAGTTGTAGAGTGCCAGTCTTGAGGGAAAAAGACAAGGAAGAGTACAAGGCTTTGAGATCAAGCCACAGTACCAGCACAACATAAATAAATAAATGACAGTAAATAAATATTTAAATAAATGAACTAGAATAAAATAATCTGAAGGGTTGGGTGGTTAATTCTGGGAGAGTGCTTGTCTAGTATGTATGAAGCCCTGGGTTTAAACTCAACACCACAAAACAAAACAATTATTTAAAACAACTTCAAAAAGCATTTTAAGATATACTAAGACAGTCTTCTCTTCATTTCTGGTAGCTTCTCCTTGACCCTGTCCATTGAAATGCCATATGTGATACAGTTCATTTCCAGTGATACACATAAACTGAAACAAAAGGTCAGTGAATCTGTTTTCTGAAGCAAAAAAGCACCTTTGTGTACCTTATGAATGGTAGGTATTATCCTTGTCTCTGAAAATGTTTTCTCTTGTTTCTTTTGTCATATTACCTCCCATTGGCTTTTTTTCTTTTCCTTTTTCTTTTCTTTCTTTTTTTTTTTTTTTTGGTGTGGTACTTAATTGGAAATAAGAGTCTCATGGGGGCCAGGTGCTGGAGACCACACCTGTAATCCTAACTACGAAGGAGGCTGAGATCTGAGGGTTCAAACCCAGCCCCGGCAGGAAAGTCCATGAGACTCTTATCTCCAATTAACTACCAGAAAACCGGAAGTGGTGCTGTGGCTCAAGTGGTAGAGCACTTGCCTTGAGCTGAAGAGCCGAGGAATGGTGCCCAAGCCCAGACTTCAAGCCCCACAACCGACCAAAAAAAAAAAAAAAAGCCTCATGGACTTTTGTGCTTGGGTTGGCTTTGAATTGCAATCCTCAAATATCAGCCTCCTCAATTAACAAAAGGTACAGATTAAGCCACTGGTGCCAGTTTTGCCTTTTTTTTTTTTGTATTTATATATTTGTTTGTTGGTATTGGGGCTTCATGGCACCACATTTTCACTCCTTTTTTTTGTTTACAGATAGCACTCTACCACTTGAACCACCATTCCACTTCCAGCGTGTGTGTGTCTGTGTGTGTGTAAGAGAGAGAGAGAGAGAGTGAGTTCTGGGGCTAGAACTCAGAGCCTGAACACTGTCTTTGAGCTTTTTTGTTCAAGGCCAGTGCTATACCACTTGAGCTACAGCTGTTCTTCAGCTTTCTTTGGTAGTTAATTGGGGATAAAAATGTGAGGCTCTGGCACTTGGCTTAACCACTTTGGACTTTTTGCTGGTTAATTTAACAATAGGAATCTGGATACTAGTGGCTTATACTTTAATCCTAGATATTCAAGAGGCTGAGATCTGAAGATCATGGTTTGAAGCCAGCTTGGGCAGGAAAGTCTATGAGACTCTTATCTCCAGTGAACCACTAAAATGCCAGATGTGGAGCTATGGCTCATGTGGTAGAGTGCTAGCCTTGAACAAGAAAGCTAAAGGACAGCACTCAGCCTCCTCTGAGCTTAAACCTTAGTACTGGCATGCGTGCATCTGCAAGAGCACGCACGCACACGCACACACACACACACACACACACACACACACACAAAGCCTCTTGGATTTGTCTGCCTGAGCTTCTTTTGAACTGTGATTCTCAGATCTCAGCCTCCTGTCTAGCTAGGCATGAGCCATCAGTTCCCAGCTTAAAAAATATTTTTTTTGTTTGATGTGTCCATCTTTCAAGTTGGAGGCTTTTCCCAGTGTGTGGTGACCCTGTCTCTTTCCCTTGTAATTCAAACTGAGACTTGAGAAACTCAATTAACAGCTCTGAGTGTTAGTGGAAGGTAAACACAGGCACCTGACAACCATGTCTTTTAATGTTCCATTATGTCTGACACTCCTCAGTCTAAGCTCTTGTTTCCTGAAGTAACAAATGGTTAGTTGGCTCCTTGGGTGTGGAGGCACGTGGGTCCTCTATACTACATAGTCCCTACCCTGCTCACTTGGACCATATTTTTACAGTAACTGGTACCTCCAGGGTGTGAGCTCTCTCCCGTGGCTGCTGCAGGCTAATGCCACCATCGCAGGTAACCATTCTCTCCAGTCACTCACTAGGCACCAGTTTCCTCCATTCTGGCTGAACCACTGTCTGAACCACCCACTCATCTCTTTATTCCTGGACTCAATATCTTTATGAGCTCACGTCCTTTTTATTGTCTCCCTTATATTGTTGGAAGTCTTAGCATTCTGCTAGGGAGTAGAGATAAACACAGCTTTAACCCATTCAGATGTCCTAGACGTTAGTTAGCTTTGTCCATATCACAAACTGCAGCAAGCATTTAGCCAGGTGTTAATGACTGATGCCTGTAATCACAGTTACTCCGGAGGCTGAGAGCTGAGGATCACATTCCAAAGCCAGCCCAGGAAGAAAAGTCTGGTTGTTGTTGTTGTTGATGGTAGTGGGACTTGAACTCTGGGCCTGGGTGTGTCCCTGAACTCTTCAGCTCAAGGCTAGCACTCTACCACTTGAGCCACAGCGCCACTTCCGGTTTTCTGGTGGTTTATTGGAGATGAGTCTCACAGTCTTTCCTGCCCGGGCTGGATTTGAACCGTGATCCTCAACTCTCAGCCTCCTGAGTAACTAGGATTACAGGTGTGAGCCACCAGTGCCCGGCTCTGTGATATTTTTATCTCCAGTTAACCAGTAAAATGGCAGAAATGGAGCTATGGCTCAAGTGGTTGAGTACTGTCCTTGAACAAAAAAAGCCAAGTGAGATCATAAGGCACTACGTTCAAGCCCCCAGAACTAGCACTAAAAAATAGGGCAAACATTTGTTATTCTCATAGTTTTGTGGCTTGGCCAGGACATGATGGCTAAGGAGAACCTCACTCACATACAATACTAGGCTGTCAGCTTGAGTGGTGCCTATGTCCACCTACCTTCTGCAGATTGACTCAGGGTCATTCACAAACTGATGAAACAGACCTAGTACCAAAGAGACAGTGCACACTCCATTGCACAAATACTTTTCAGACTCCTTTTGCATATCTGCCAATATCTTATTGGCCAATGCAAATTCCATAGTCAGCCCCATTGGCCAATTCAAACAAGGAGAAATAGAGGCCATCTCCAGGTAGGAGGAGCTTCCAAGTATAACAAGAGCATATAGGAGTGGAGAGTGGCCATTTTGCAATCTACGCTCTTGCCTTTATTGTTTTAAAGCTTACCATCAACGTTCTCAAAAGTTGTTTTATATTTATGAACATATCTATTTATCTATGTTACTTACAAATAAAGTATCCTATGATTTTTACTTCATGTTCTATTTATTATTATAGGTTCTAGTTATCTGGTGTGTTTTCTGCCATATCCAGAAGGCTTAACAAAAAAAAATCTGTCATCTTTGGATCCAGAATTAAGATTGTCTTAAACTGGGCAGACACTGGGACTCACTACTATAATCTTAGCTACTCAGGAGGCTGAGATCTGAGGATTGCGGTTCAAAGCCAGCATAAGGGGCTGGGAAGGTGGCTCAGTGGTAGAGTGCTTGCCTTGCATGCATGAGGCTCTGGGTTCAATTCCTCAGCACCACATAAGCAGAAAAAGCTGGAAGTGGCACTGTGGCTCAAGTGGTAGAGTGCTAGCCTTGAGCTGAAGAGCTGAGGGACAGCACCCAGGCCAGAGTTCAGGGCCCACAACTGGCAAAAACAAAACAAAACAAAACAAAGCCAGCATAAGCAGACAAACCCAGGTGACTCTTCTCTTCAATTAACCAGAAAAAAAGCTGGAAGTAGAGCTGTGGCTCAAATGGTAGAGTACCAGCTTTGAGTGAAAAAGCCAAGAGAAATCACAAGCCCCTGAGTTCAAGCTTGTACACACACACACACATACACACACACACACACACACACACATACACACAATAGTCTTAAGTTTGGATGTTTAAATTAACTTTAGAATTTGATGGTGACCGATATGATTATAGACCTAAACCAATATTTCATAACTTAGAGAGTTGTTATTATGCTATTGCTTTTTTACAGAACTACATAAATTATACAAGGGTTTTGTTTTATTATTTGACAGGTAAGTGCAAATTGACCTATGTATTATTGCATGATTTACTTTGTCATCTGTTTGTTTGCAGAGCACTGACTGTAAGGCTGTAATTCGCACTGTGGAAGGCAGCTCCTTAGGCAACGATGGATTTTCTCTCCACATTGGTTTGTGTGATGCGTATCTCCCCCGAATGTGGGTTGAAAAACATCCAGAAAAAGAAAGTGAGGTATCAGTCTTCTCACTTAATAGTAGGAAATACAATTGGAAAAATATTCCACGATAAATAGCTCCTTCATTTTTGAGATGATTGACAGTGTTGAAAAAACTAGTTTACAAACTAAACTCTCACAGTCCCAATATTCTACAGTAATTATGTTTCTATCAAGCACCACCGACTTCTGCGTTTCAGTAAAAACCTCCCTGTGATCTATTCCCCAATACAGATTGTAATTGACCATTTTGTGTGATTGTAACAAAGACTTGCTTCTTAATTTAAAATAAAAACTGAGCCATCACCGGGTGCCAGTGGCTTATGCCTGTAATCCTATTCAGAGAGGCTGAGATATTGAAGACTGTGGTTCAAAACTAGACCCAGCGGGAAAGTCCATGAGTCTCTTATCTCCAATTAACCACCAAAAAGCCAGAAGTGGAGCAGTGAAGTGATAGAGTGCTAACTTTGAGTAAAAAACTCAGGAACAGGGCACAGGCCCTGAGGTCAAGCCTCAGGACTGGCACACAGATAAACAAATAAATAAATATTGAAAGGTAAGCCAGGCAGTGGTAGGTCACACTTGCAATCTTAGCTACTTAGGAGGCTGAGATGTATCTCCAATTTACGAGCAAAAAGCTTAAACGTCAGGCGCCGGTGGCTCATGCCTGTAATCCTAGCTACTCAGGAGGCTGAGATCTAGGATCTCAGTTCAAAGCCAGCTCGGGGAGGAAAGTCTGTGAGACTCTTATCTCCAATAAACCACTAGAAAACCGGAAGTGGCACTGTGGCTCAAGCGGTAGAGTGCTCGCCTTGAGCTGAAGAGCGCAGGGACAGCACCCAAGCCCAGAGTTCAAGTCCCATGACCGACAAAAAAAAAAGCCTGAAATAGAGGTATGACTCAATTGGTAGAATGACAGCCTTGAATGAAAAAGATAAGGAAGAATACAAGTAGCTAAGTTCAAGCTCCAGTACTGGCACAAAAACAAAAACAAAAACAAGCTGGGCTGGTGGCTCATGCCTATAATCCTAGCTACTCTGGAGGCTGAGATCTGAGAATCAAGCTTCAAAGCCACCCTGGGCATGAAAGTCCATGAGATTCTTATCCCCAGTTAACCACTAAAAAGCCAGAAGTAGGGCTGAAATGCCTTGAACAAAACAGCTGAGGGACAGTGCCAAGCCCTGAGTATAAGCCCCAGTATGGCACAAAAACAAAACAAAAAACGGAAACTTTTGAGACAGTAATTGTACTTTAAGTATTTCTTAATTAATAAGAGTCATATGTGTATTTTGGTGATTATAACAGCATCTATATTCCTTTTGGAATAGTGTAAGACATTGTTTTACAGATAACATTGGTGACCTATGATTTTTTTGTATATATTTTTATTGTAAAAATACAGTACAGAGTAATTACAGTTACATGAGTATGGTAATAAGTACATTTCCTATCGAGCATTGTTACCTCCTCCTTTGTTTTTCCCCTACCATCCCTTTCCTCCCCACCTCTCCAACTTCTCGCTCCCCACCTCCTGAAGTTGTAAAGTTCATTTTCAACATAGTGTCTTGTAGTGACCTATGATTTTTGTCAGATATTAATTTTAAATTTGTGACCTCTCAGGAGTTTTTGTCCCATATACTTGAATTCCCAGGCATAACATTTTACTGTTTATTTTTACTCCTAGTAGGCCATTTTTTTGTTGTGAAGGAAATCTTACTCATATTTTGTTTTCTTTTGGCAATACTGGCATTTTGAACTCAAGCCTTGCACTGCTAAGCAGGGCACAGTTCCCTTTGAGCCACACTCCAACCCTGTTTTTCTTTTATTTGATACAAGATCTAGTTATGTAGTCCAGGCTCATCTCCAACTGTGGAAGAATAAATCCTCTTGCCTCTTCCTTTCTAGAACTGAAATTACAGGAATGTGCCAGCACATCTGACTTCTTTTTGTTTGGGTAGTTCAGAACTTTACAAGTAGATGTTTTCTAGTTCAGCTTGTAAGAAACTCCAATCCCAGGTGGGTACCAGATGCCCACACCTATACTCTTACTTAGGAAATATTTGTTGGGAGAATCACAGCTCAAGGCCAACCTGAGCAGAAAATTTCAAGAGACATTCTCAACCAATAGCTGTGTGTGGTGGTAGCTATCTACCTTCCCAGCTATGGAAGGAAGCATAAAACAGGAGGATCATAGTCCAAGCCGGCCTGGACAAAAAGTGAGAACTTATTAAAATAACCAGAGCAAAAAAAGCTAGAGACATGACTCAAGTGCAGGCACTGTCAATAAAACAAAATGAAAACTCCATTGCAGCACATTTTTCTCCTTTCAGGCTTGCATGCTTGTTTTTCAACCTGATCTTGACGCCACCCTCCCAGGCCTACCTGACAAGAATGAAGTGATTATTTGTCTCGACTGCTCCAATTCCATGAGAGGTGTGGCATTCGTGCAAGCCAAACAGATTGCCTTGCATGCACTGTCCTTGGTGGATAAGAAGCAAAAAGTAAACATCATCCAGTTTGGCACAGGTGAGTGCCCTTTGACCCCAGTCCCTTATGGTTCTTCCTGAACATGAGCATGCCCATGACTGTGGGGCCTGGCCTTTTCAGAGTGGGAGGCTGTTTTACATGCAGCTTAAACATAGAACTGTGGACTAGGTTCCCTGAGTCCAGAGCCCAACTATACAATTCACAAGCTCTATGTGTCAACCTTGAGTAAGCTCTCTGAACTTTTGGAGCCCCAGTTTTCTTACCTGCAATTTGAGGGGTAATAGGCCCTACTTTATAGTCCTGTGAGGACAGAGCTGACGGATGCAAAAGATTTAAAATAGAGCTTAGTCCATAACAGGTAAAAAGTAAATACTACTGTTTCTGTTCTTATCAGAACCAAACACAAGAACTTAAGCTTGCTGAGTATGAGGATCTAAGGGTAAAGGCATTTGCAATCAATATAGTCATTGAAAATCTATAATTAGCCAGGTGCCAGTTGCTCACACCTGTAATCCTACCTATTTAGGAAACTGAGATCTAGAGGATCATGGTTCAGAAACAGCCCAGTCAGAAAAGTCCATAAGACTCTCCATTTCCAAAATAATCAGCAAAAAGCTGGACTGGAAGTATAGAGAGTTTACAGCCCAGCACTCTGAGTGTGAGGCCCTGAGTTTAAACTCTGGCACTGGAAAAGCTGAGCACTGGTGGCTCATGCCTGTAATCTTTTTTTTTTTTTTTTTGGGGGGGGGTCTGGTCGTGGGGCCTGAACTCTGGGCCTGGGCGCTGTCCCTCAGCTCTTCAGCTCAAGGCTAGTGCTCTACCACTTGAGCCACAGTGCCACTTCTGGCTTTTTTCTTTTTGCTTATGTGGTGCTGAGGAATCGAACCCAGGGCCTCAGGCATGCAAGGCAAGCGCTCTACCACTGAACCACCTTCCCAGCCCCTCATGCCTGTAATCTTAACTATTCAGGAAGCTGAAATCTAAGGAACACAGTTTGAAGCCAGCTTAGGTAGAAAAGTTTATGAGACCCTTTTTTCCAGTTAACAAGCAAAATGCTAGAAGTGAGTGTGATTCAAGTGGTAGAATGCCAGCCTGGAGCAAAAAAAGCCAAGCAAGAACTAGAAGCTATGAGTACAATCCCTAATACCAGCACAAAAAGCTGTTGTGGTGGTGGTAGTCAATTTAATTTTACTTTGACTCAAACTTTCTTCCTTCTAATCACAAAAAGGGTTAAAAATAAATAAATAAGACAGGCTGGGAATGTGGCTTAGTGGTAGAGTGCTTGCCTAGCATGCATAAAGCCCTGGGTTCAATTCCTCAGACCTATATAAACAGAAAAAAAGCCAGAAATGGTTCTGTGGATCAAGTGGTAAAGTGCTGAGACAGTACCCAGGCCCTGGCAATAAATAAATAAACCTTGGCATTACCCAAAATCAAATCAAACAAACATCTATAAGGAAGCCTGAGGCAGCTTAGTATGAGAGCTCTCACACTAAGTGTGAGGGTCCTGGAATAAAGGAGGAGGAGGAAGAGGAGGAGAAACAAGAGAAGGAGGATCTGTTATCCAGTAGACTCAGGGAGCATCAGGTTAGCACTGTTAGAAGGCAATGCTACCTTCTAGGTGGCATGAATAGGACTCTTCAGGGACAACAGAAGGGGCAGAGCTCAGGGGATGAAACCCTTTCCCAACAGAATTAGGTCGGTTCTGTTCAGGGCAGAGATGAAATAAGGATGAGGCTACATGGAGACTGTGCTCTGCCAGGGACCAAGATGATGATGGTAACCCCTCTCCTGTCCCTACACCTCTGTTTGCATGGAAGATGTAAGAGACCTATAAACAAAATTTGTATCAGATATTTTGCATAGTATAGTGTATTGTTGGAATTCTCTGTACTTATTGCAGGGATGCTGTGCTGAGTTGTTTATGGTAACTGGGTTTGGCTCAGGCCTCCTACTTGCGAGGCTGACACTCTGTTATTTGAGTAACTCCACCATCTGTGCTGAGCTTTTGTTATGTAAATATGATTATACATTGTTTTATTTTCTTTTTTGGTGCCACTCCTGGGGCTTGAACTCAGTACCTGGACATTGTCCTTGAGTTTTTTTGCTCAAGGCTAGCAATCTGTCACTTGATTATAGCTCTACTTCTGGCTTTTTGGTGACTAATTGGAGGCAAGAGATCTCAGCATCCTGAGTAGCCTAGTATAGGTGAGAGACACTGGTGCTCGGCACTCATTGTTTTCTAAAAAGAACAGTATTCATAAAATATACTTTTTTAAATGTTGGCACTTAGGTTTGAACTCAGGGACCTAGCATTCTTGATTCAGCTTTCTTGCTCATGGCTGGTACTCTGCCTGTTGAGTCATCTCTCCAGTCTTGCATTTTGCCAGTTAATTGCAGTCTCTCAGATTTTTCTAAACAAGATGACTTTAAATCATGATCCTGATATCTCAATCTCTCCTGAATAGCTAGGATTACAGGAATGAGCCACTAGTGCCATCTACAAAATATTCATGATCATAGCATGCTGAATAGTGGAAAGTAGCATTATTGTTTGTTAGAGGTCAGTTTGGTAAATAGTTAATGGTATTTCCTTATGCCAATCTCATTGCACAGGTTACAAAGAATTATTTTCATATCCTAAATTCATCACAAACAATGAGGTGCCAACAAAGTTCATTATGGTAAGTAAAATGCTTCTTCCATCACCTGAGCCTGCATCTATGAAGCTTCAGTTAGCATTGTCCAGGACTAGACTTTTGTATGTTGGTGGAGTTGTTTATCACCTTCCATTGCTGTGACATATACCTAAGTTATATCAATTTATTAGATCACAGTTGCAGAGGTTTCAGGTCATAGTTGCAGAGGTTTCAGTCCATTCTGACTTGGTCTTATTGCTTTGGGCCTGCCACAACATAGTACATCATGGTGGGAGCATAAGGAGAAGAAGCCTGTTCACCTCATGTCTATGAAGCAGAGAGAGAAAGAAAAGAACCAGAGCACAAATAGCATTAAGGTCACAGTAGGTCACAGATTCTAAAGGATCTACCACCTCCCAGTAGCACCAAGGATAGTGACCCAAACCTTTGACACAAGAGTCAGTTATCCAAACCATTGTAGTAGACTCATAATAATAATAAAAAGCATAATATGAAGTCATTTAAAAAATTGGAAATTAAGCCGGGCGCTGGTGGCTCACGCCTATAATCCTAGCTACTCAAAGAGGCTGAGATCTGAGGATCTAAGTTCAAAGCCAGCCCTGGCAGGAGAGACCGTGAGACTCCTATCTCCAATAAACCACCAGAAAACCAGAAGTGGCGCTGTAGCTCAAGTGGTAGAGCACTCGCCTTGAGCTGAAGAGCTGAGGGACAGCGCCCAGGCCCAGAGTTCAAGCCCCACGACCGACAAAAAAAAAAAAAAAAATGGAAATTAAAAAAAAAGAGCAAGTCGCTGGTGGCTCATACCTGTAATCCTAGCTACTCAGGAGGCTGAGATCTGAGGATCAAGGTTCAAAGCCAGCCCAGGCAGAAAAGTCTGTGAAACACTTATCTCCAATAAACCACTCAGAAAACTGGAAGTGGCACAGTGGCTCAAGTGGTAGAGTGTTTGCCTTGAGCTGAAGAGCTGAGGGACAGCATTCCAGCCCAGAGTTCAAGCTCCATGACCAACAAAAAAAAAAAGAGAGAAAAATTGTCTCAGCACTCTATGAAATTAGCATTTGTGAGCTGTTTTTCTGTTCCTGGATTGCTTTATTTTAAAATATAAGAAGCTGCCAGGCACTGGTGGCTCATACCTGGAATCCTAGCTACTCAGGAGGCTGAGATCTGAGGATCACGGTTCAAAGCCAGCCTGGGCAGGAAAGTCCATGAAACACATCTCCAGTTAACCACCAGAAGACTGGAAGTGGCGCTGTGGCTAAGTGGTAGAGTGCTCGCCTTGAGCTGCGGAGCTGCGAGACAGTGCCCAGGCCCAGAGTTCAATCCCCACAACTGACCAAAAAAAGTATAGATATATAATATATATATTATATAAATAAATACATATAAATATATATAAATGTATATATGTGTGTATACACATATACATATATATACATATACATATATATATGTATATGTATATATAAAACAAGCTGAGTATGAGCAGTAGCAACCTCAGTCCAGGACGGCCATACCAGGAATACTTTAATGGACTGTTTATTTGCTTAGATGTAATAGTTCTTTGAAAACTATTTTTTTAATGGGTGAATACATGGGCTGGGAATAATGGGAGGAGTAACATTGATTAAGATTCATTGCACTCAGTTTAATAAAGTAAGATGTTATATTGAAACCCCTTTGTACAACTAAAGAAAATACAAATAAGTAAATGAATAAAACAAATGCTGAGTGCTCATATTATAGTTACTATAGGTGATGAAATAAACTAAAAGCATGTAAGTAAAATTACTCCACAAATGATTAATTAAGGGAAAAAGTCTACTTCTGTATGTGTTCCACTGGGGCTTGAACTCAAGGCTGAGGCTCTGTCCCTGACCTTTTATGCCCAGAGCTCTACCACTTGAGTCATAGCTCTACTTCTGGGTTTTTGGTAGTTAATTGGAGATAGTAGTCTCACAGACTTTTCTGCTCAGGCTGGTTTCAAATCATGATCCTCAGATCTCAGCCTTTTGAGTAGCTAGGATTATAGACATGAGTCATACTCAGCTGGAAAAAATATTATCGATGCCAGTGTATCTCTGGGAGATGATTGCAGTCAGTGTTGTGTACAGAAAGGAGAAATTATTTCGTGCTTCACCTCCTGCAGTCTGCTACACCTACCATGGGCAACACTGACCTCTACAAAACGCTCCGATACTTAAGTTTACTGCGCCCTTCTCAAGGGCTGAGGAACGTGCTCCTCCTGTCTGATGGGCACCTGCAGAATGAGAGTATGACAGTGCAGCTCGTGAAAAGAAATGTCCACCACACCAGGCTGTTCACCTGTGGCGTTGAGTAAGTCTCAGAGATTTGGTCACTGTGTTAAAAAAAGCCATCTGACAGGTTTTCCCATTAGTCTGTACAAAAGGGGGTATGTTTGTGTGTGTGTGTGTGTGTGTGTGTGTGTGTGCGCGCGCGCGCGCGCGCGCGCGCGCGCGCGCGTGCATGCACACATACACATGTATACACGCATACATCAGTATTGAGACTTAAAGTCAGGGCCTGACTACTGTCCCTTAGCTTTCTCACTCAAAGCTGGCATTCTACCACTTGCGCCACTGCTCCACTTTCAGCATTTTGGTGGTTAATTGGAGATAGTCCATGGTCTTTCCTGCCTGGACTGGCTTCAAACTGCCATCCTCAGATCTCAGCTAGATTCATACCTTGTGTGTGTGTGTGTGTGTGTGTGTGTGTGTGTGTGTGTGTGTGTGTGTGTGTGTGTGTGTGTGTTGGTCGTGGGGCTTGAACTTTGGACCTGGTAACTGTCCTTCAGCTCTTCTGCTCAAGGTGAGCACTCTCCCACTTGAGCCACATCACCGCTTGTGGTTTTCTGGTGGTTTATTGGAGATGAGACAGTTTCACACTTTCCTGCCTAGGCTGGCTTTGAACTGCAATCCTCAGATCTCAGCCTCCTGAGAAGCTAGGGTTACCAGCATGAGCCACCGGCACCCAGCTAGACTGATACCTTTATCTAATATTATTTTGATATCCTGGATGGTTGTTTGCTTATTTTTAAATCTACTAAATCTTTTCTATTTTGTCTATCTGTTTATTTTTGATGCTGGGGTGGAATGCAAGGTTTTACTGGCCTACCATATTCTGTAAAGCTAAGCTACACACTCACAATCCTTTTTGAGGATGTTAGAATCATCTAAATCAAATAATACAGAAAAACTAAATGAATTCATAAACAATAAGCCAGCACTACAAAGATTTATTAAGAGGGGGAATACAGTCTGAAGAAAATACTCAAGATCAGTGATCCACATCAGACAGATATCACTAGAAGTCAAACTTAGTAATTAGAGGAGGAAAGGAAAGAAGAAAAACTTAGGAAAGCAGGAAAATGACAGGAAACACAATGCACCTCTCTATAATAGCCATAAGTATTAATGGGCTCAATTCACTAATCAAAAGAAAACTGCAGATTGGATCAGAAAGCAAGATCCATCTATTTGTTGTCTTCAGGAGACCCATCTCACAGCCAAAGACTCAAAACAAACTCTGAGTGAAGGGATGGAGGAAGATCTATCATATAAATGTTCCCAGCAACAAATCAGGAGTTGTCATCCTGGCAAAATAAACTTTTCATTAAAATCAATACAAAAAGACAAAGAAGTACACTACATATCAATACAGGGAACAATCCAAGAAGAGTATATCACTATTATCAATTTATACTCTCCAAACATTGGTGCACCCAAATATCTTGAGCAAATACTCTCAGACTTACAGAATAAAATAAATCCAAACACAATAATACTAGGAGACTTTAATACTCCACTGTCACCAAAGGACAGGTCTACTAAACAGAAGATTAGCAAAGAAGCCTCTGAACTCAATGATACGATATCCCAAATGGACTTAACAGACATCTACAGAGTTTTCTACTCAACAAAATCCCAATACACATTCTTCTCTGCAGCCCATGGAACTTTCTCCAGAATAGATCTTATCATAGTTCATACAAGGAATTTAAGCAAATACAAGAGGATAAACATAATCCAATGTATTCTATCCAACCACAGTGGAATCAAGCTAGTTCTCAATAACAAAACATACTTTAAAAAGTACTCAAACACATAGAAATTAAACAGCACACTTCTGAGCAACACCTGGGTCACAGAATAAGAAGAAATTAAAAGTTCCTACAATTCAATGAAAATGAATATACATCATCAAGAAACCTGTGGGACATAGCAAAAGCAGTCCTGAGGGGAAAATTTATTGCTCTCAGTGCACACACTAAGAAAATAGAGACAGACCAAGTAAATAATCTCATGAGACAACTAAAACTGTTAGAAAAGCAGGAAAAAAATTGAACCTAAAGTTACTAGACAGAGTGAGATAAAGTAAGAACTGAAATTAATGAGATAGAGACTAAGAAAACTATAAAAATAGTAAAACAAAAACCTGTTTTTTTTTTAATAAATAAAATTGACAGAACTCTGGTAAAGTTAACTAAAAAAAGAAGAGAGGAGACCCAAATCAGTAAGATCAGGGGTGCCACAGGAAAAATTACAACAAATAGCCAAGACATCCAAACAATGATAAAGAACTATATCCAGAATCTATACTCACTAAGGAAGAAAACCTAGCAAAAATGAATGAATTTTAAGAGAAATACAAATTGCTCATACTGAACCAAGAAGAAATAAATTTTTTAAATAACTTACAATGAGATAGAAGAAGCAATCAGAAGTCTTCCAACAAGGAAAATCCCAGGACCAGATGGATTCTATGCAATTCTATAAGACCTTAAAGGGGAACTAATACCCATACTCCTCAAGCTCTTTCGAGAAATAGAAACAGAGAGAGCAATCCTAAACTCATTCTATGAAGCCAATATCACATTCATCCCCAAACCAGGCTAAGACCCAACAAAAAAAGAGAATTACAGACCAATCTCCTTGATGAAAACAGATGCAAAGTTCCTCAAGAGAATCCAGAAACATATCAAAAAAATCATACATTATCATCAAGTAGGCTTCATCCCAGAGATGCAGGGATGGTTTAACATATGTAAATCAATAAATGTAATCCACAACATCAACAGATCCAAGGTCAAGAATCACATGATTATCTCCAGTGAGATAACATACAGCATTCATTCATGTTAAAAGCTCTGGAGAAAATAGGAATAGAAGGAACATTCAATAAAAGCCATATACGACAGAGCAATCACCAATATTATACTTTATGGGGCAAAACTATAACCAGTTCTCCTAAAAACAGAAACAAGGAAGGATGCCGACTCTCTCCACTCCTCTTCAATATAGTTCGGGAATCCTTAGAGCAATAAGGCAAGAAAAAGACATTAAAAGGATCCACATAGGGAAGGAAGAAGTTAAACTATCCCTTTTTGCAGATGACATGATATTATACCCTAATGATCCCAAAAATTCCACTCCCAAATTCTTCTTTTTTAATTTTATTTTATTGTGAAAATACCATACAGAGGGGTTACAATTACATGGGCAAGATAGTGAGTACATTTCTTATCAAGCGTTGTTGCCTCCTCCTTTGTTTCCCCTTTCACTCCCAAATTCTTAGAGCTTATAAACCACTTTGGCAAAGTAGCAAGATACAAAATTAACCTATGAAAATCAGTTGCCTTTTTAATTTTTTTTTTTTGGGTCCGGTCGTGGGGCCTGAACTCTGGGCCTGGGCGCTGTCCCTCAGCAATTCAGCTCAAGGCTAGTGCTCTACCACTTGAGTCATAGCGCCACTTCCGGCTTTTTTCTTTTTGCTTATGTGGTGCTGAGGAATGGAACCCAGGGCCTCACGCATGCAAGGCAAGCGCTCTACCACTGAGCCACCTTCCCAGCTCTGTCAGTTGCCTCTCTGTACATCAACAATGTACAAGCAGAAAGGGAAATCAAGGAAAGAACCCCATTCACAATAACCTCAAAAAAAAAAGGACCTAGGAATTAACCTAACCAAAGATGTAAAGGAATTATTTAATGAAAACTATAAAAACTTAAGAAATCATAGAGAACACCAGGAAATGGAAAGACCTTCCATGTGTTCATGGATAGGCAGAATTAATATAATGAAAATGTCCATACTGACAAAATTGATATACAAATTTAATGCAATTCCCATTAAAATCCCAATGACGTACTGAAATAGAGAAAACAATCCAAAAATTTATTCCAAAAACACGTAGAATAGCTAAAGCAATTCTAGGCAAAAGAAACAATGCAGGAGGTATCACAATATCAGATTTCAAGCTCTACCAGAGAGCCATAATAACAAAAACAGCTTGGTATTGGCCCAAAAATAGACCTAAAACCAATGGAATGGATTAGAAAATCCAAAAATAAAACCACATACTTACAGTCAGCTGATACTTGATAAAGGAGCCAAAGACATACAGTGGAAGAATCATAACTTCTGCAACTATTGGTGCTGGGAAAACTGGGCAACCACTTGCAGAAAACTAAAAGTGGACCCTAGCCTCTCACCATGCCCTAATATCAACTCAAAATGAATTAAAGACCTTAACATCAAACCTGAAACTCTGAAACTACTGCAGGACAGAGTAGGAGAAACACTTGAACTTGTAGGCACAGACAGGAACTTCCTGAACAGAGTCCCAGGGTCACAACAAATTGGAGAGACACTCGAAAAAAGGACTACCTTAAAATAAAAAGTTTCTGCACAGCTAAAGAAATAACAACGAAATTAGAAAGACAGCCAACTAATTGGGAAAAAATATTTACCAGCAATATATCAGACAAGGGTCTAATATCCATTATATACAGGGAACTCAAGAAACTAATCCCTCCTAAACTTAACAAACCAATTACTAAATGGGCAAGGGAGCTAAAGAGAGACTTCTCAGAAGAAGAAATAAAAATAGCAAATAAATATATGAGGAAATGTTCATCATCCTTGCTAATAAAGGAAATGCAAATAAAAACAACCCTGAAAAACAACCCCACATCCTAAATTCAGCCAATGACAAATGCTGGCGGGCATGTGGAGAAAGAGGAACCCTGTTGCATTGCTGGTGGGAATGTACAAATACAACCACTTTGGAAAGCAGTCTGGAGGTACCTCAGAAAGTTAATATAGACCTCCCCTATGACCCAACCATACCACTCTTAATCATCTACCTGGAGCAACATGAACCAGGATACATGGACACATGCACCTCCATGTTCATTGCAGCACTGTTCACCATAGCCAATATATGGAAACAACCCAAATGCCCCACTACAGATGAATGGATCCAAAAATTGTGGTACCTCTACACAATGGAATGTTACACAGCCATTAGAAAGGACAAAATAATGGCATTTGCAGGGAAATGGATGGAATTAGAAAAAATCATTTTGCATGAGGTAAGCCAAGAGCAAAGAGATAAACAGCACATGGTCTCCCTGATATGTGGATATCAAATCCAAAACCTAAGGAGATAGGACAAAGTAAATAGGACTCGAGAAACAAAGGACCTCCCCTCATTTTGTTATATCATTACTAAATGACCGCATGTTCTTAACCACATATATGGTATATATATATAGATATATATATATATATGCTCACATCTGAGGGAAGCTAGGAGGACACAGAAACAGAAGGAAACAAAGGAAACCATACAACAGAGGGGTCCATCAGCTGCACTGGACATTGGTTAAAACTAAGTAACTCAAGGGCAGCGATGGGAGGGAGGGAATGAGAGGGAAAGAGGGAACAGCTAACGTACATATGACAATATGGAAGAAGTAATTGTATTGTCAAAACTCATAGAATTCACAAAAGTTATAGACCATGGTAATAATTTGCCTCATGAAGGCTAGAATGTATTTGTGACTTTAACTAAGTATCACTATCTCACAACACTGTGAAACTTGTGAAATTTATGTAATCAGTCACAATAAAAAATACATATATATATATAAAAGGATGATCTATATCAGTAAACTGGAAGTTAAGCATTCTGGTTTTTCTACTGTGAAAGATAAAGAAGTCCTCCGGCATGTGAGAATTTAAGCAAATCTTCAGATGTTTCTTACTGTCCACATCCATTCACATTCTCATTTTTCCTGTCTTGTCTCTTTTCTTCCCCCACCTCTCTCCTTGCCCCTTCCCTCCCTCTCTATTCTCTCTTCCCCTCCCTCTCTCTCCGCCCTCTCCCTCCAACTCTCTCTTCCCCCTCTGACTCTCTCCCCCTCCTCTCCCTCTCTCTTTTACCTTTTCCTTTCCTCCCCTCATCTTCCCTTCTCCCTCTTCCCCTCTTTCCCTCCCCCTCTCTAACCCCTTCAGTTTGATCTCAGATACTTTCACATGCGAAGCAGGTACTTTACTACTCAGCTACATGCCATCCCCACTTTATCTCTTTAATCTTTAAAAATAGCTTCACATATTTGTGTGTGTGTGTGTGTGTGTGTGTGTCTGTCTGTCTGTCTGTCTGTCTCATCCATACTGAGTCTTGAGTCTTGAACTCAGGGTCTCTCATTCTTGCTGTACCATTTGAGCCACAACTCTACTACTGGCTTTTTTTGCTAGTTTAATTGGAGATGAAAGTCTTATGGACTTTTTCCTGGGCTGACTTTGAATTGTGATCTTTAGATTTCAGTCTCTTTAGTAACAAGGATTATAGGTATGAGCCACTAGCCCCTAGAAAGCTTTGCATATCCTTAACATTAACATGTTCTTCATACATACAACTAAATATGTGCAATGTGATCAGTCCTACAGCAAATCGCCATGTCCTAAAGACTTTGTCCCAGTGTGGTGCTGGAGTATTTGAATATTTTAACTCAAAATCCAAACATTGTTGGAAAAAGCAGGTATGTTTTTTAAAATATCTTATCTCTAGTCTTATGTTTATATGTGGAAATGTTATGTTTTTACAAGTCTAATGATAACTTTTGTGTTTTCATGAACAAATGGGGGAGTGAACCCCTGCCCCTGGGTAGCACACAGTGATTGCTTAATTGGGTCATTCTCATAACTAAAACTTTGATTTCTAATTAGACATATCTAGTTAGTGAACCATTATATCTCCATGTACCCATGGTTCCATATCTTTGAATTCAGACAACCTCAGAAAATATTCAGAGGGAAAGTTGCGTCTGAACATGGACTAAACATTTTCTTGAATTTTTTAAAAATTTATTTATTGTTGGTTATGGGGCTTGAACTCTGGGTCTGGGTGTTATCCCTGAGCTCTTCAGCAGAAAACAAGAGCTCTACCACTTGAGCCACAGTACCACTTCTGGTTTTCTGGTCGTTAATTGGAGATAAGAGTCTCATGGACTTTCCTGCCAGGGCTGGCTTTGAACCACGATCCTCAGATCTCAGCCTCCTGAGTAGTGAGGATTACAAGTGTGAGCCACTAGCATCCAGCTATTTATTTTTTTGGACTGAATGTTTATGGGGTTTTTTTGTATAAGACCAAGATTCAAACTCAGTATCTGATGTTTTCACTCATTGGCTGGTGCCAGACCTCTAACCCTATCAACATTTTTTTCTTGCCATTTTTTTTTCTTGCAATAGTTCCTGAAACACAGTATAACAACTATTTGCATAGCATTCACATTTCATTAGCTATTATAAGTCATCAAAAAGGAAAACATACGAAAGTTCTATTAGGTTCAAAAAGAATAAAAATGTGAGAGAAAGAGTATGCAAAGAGATAGCTCAACATCAGCATAGGTCTTTAAGAGAAACTTCTCTGAAGAGGAAAGAAGGATGGCCAATAGACACATGAAGAAATGCTCAACCTCCCTAGCCATAAAAGAAATGCAAATCAAAACAACATTGAGGGGCTGGGAAGGTGGCTCAGTGGTAGAGCACTTGCCTTGCATGCATGAGGCCCTGGGTTCAATTCCTCAGCACCACATAAGCAAAAAGAAAAAAGCCGGAAGTGGCGCTGTAGCTCAAGTGGTAGACCGCTAGCCTTGAGCTGAAGAGCTGAGGGACAGCACCCAGGCCCAGAGTTCAGGCCCCACGACTGGACCCAAAAATAACAACAACAACATTGAGATACCCCCTCACCCCAGTTAGAATGGCTATAATCAAGAACTCTAATAACAACAGATGCTGGAGGGGATGTGGACAGAAGGGAACCTTACTGCATTGTTGGTGGGAGTGTAAACTTGTTCAACCACTTTGGAAGGCAGTATGGAGGGTCCTCAAAAGACTCCACATAGAGCTCCCCTATGACCCAGCAATCCCACTTTTGGGCATTTACCCAAATGTTCACAAACAATACCACACTAAAGCTACCAGCACGACTATGTTTATTGCAGCCTTATTTACCATAGCTAAGATATGGAACCAACCCAGATGCCCCTCACTAGATGAATGGATCAAGAAAGTGTGGTATATATACACAATGGAATTCTATGCCTCCATCAGAAAGAATGACATTGGCCCATTTGTTAGGAAATGGAAAGACTTGGAAAAAATTATATTAAATGAAGTAAGCCAGGCCCAAAGAAACACAGGTCCCATGGTTTCCCTTATTTGCAATAACTAGTATATGTCTGAATCAAGCAGAAAAGGTCAGGTAAGTTGATGTTAGGGAAATGAATACTAAGATATGTATTCAAATGTCTTTTTCTTTAATGCTATTGTTTCTAAGATTATTTTTTTATTGCTTTGTATGTCCCTCCCCCATGGTATAACCCCTGCTTTCACTGTATTTGATGTTGGTATAATTTGTGGAGGGGAAGGGAAAAAACAAATCGTTTAAACAGGGATACAGGTAGACCCATTGCAACAATGAGATGTACAAGTCATTATGTCAAAATCGAACTTTACAACTTTGGTGGGGGCAGGGAGGAGGGTTGGGGGGGTAGGGGAGGATGGGAAGGGATGGGAAGGGGAAACAAAGGAGGAAGTTACAATGCTTGATAAGAAATGTACTCATTATCTTGCCCATGTAATGTTAACCCCTCTGTACAGTATATCCACACACACACACAAAAAAATCTGCACTCCCCCAGTTAAAGCTAGAGACTCACTGGATACTGGTGGCTCATGTCTGTAATACTAGCTACTTAGGAGGCTGAGATCTGAGGATTATGGTTCAAAGCCAGCCCATGCAGACTTTATGGGACTTCTGCCCCCAAATAAGCACCAGAAAATCAGAAATGGAGCTATGGCTCAAAGTGGTAGAGTACTAGCCTTGAGCAAAAGAGCTCAGGGACAGTGCCCAGGCTGCAAGTTCAAGCCCTACAAACAAAAACAAAAAAAGCTAGACTCTCACTCCTTGCTATCTAAAGTATTTATAGTGGGTCCAAAAGAATCCAAGAATTGTCTAGTGGACTTAGCTTGAATTTTAACTAATGGTGGGACACGGAAGTGGCACTGTGGCTCAAGATGATAGACGCCTCAAAGTGGTAGAGAGCTAGCCTTGAGTGGAAAAGCTCATGGGCAGCAGAAAGACCAAGTTCAAACCCCATAACCAAAAATATATACATTTTTTAAGCCAGATGTAGCAATACATGCCCATAATCTTAGCATTCTAGACAATAAGGTGGAAGGAGCAAGGCCAGCCAGGACTACACAGTAAGTTTAGGATCCCGTCTTTTTTTTCTGATACTAGAGCTTGAACTTGGGGCAACATGTTTACACTTGTCTTTTCACAGCTATCATTGCACCACTGGAGGCACACTTCCAGTTCCAGCTTTATGGTGATTAACTGGAGATAAGAGTTCTTACCAGCTGGGTGCTGGTGTCTCACACCTATAATCCTAGCTATTCGGAAGGCTGAGATCTGAGGATCACGGTTCAAAGCCAGCCTGGGCTTTCAGGAAAGTCTGTGAGTCTCTTATCTTCAATTAATGACCAGAAAACCAGAAGTGGTGCTGTGGCTCAAGTGGTAGAGCACTTGCCTTGAGCTGAAGAGCCAAGGGACAGCACCCAGATCCACAGTTCAAGCTCCATGACCGACAAAAACAAAACAAAACAGTTCTTACGGACTTTTCAGGCTGCCTTCAAACTGAGATCCTCAGATCCCAGCCTCTGAGTAGTTAGGTTCACAGACATGAGACACCAGTGCCTGAATAGGAAAGGAATCAGTATATGTGTGTGTATATGTGTACATGTACATACATATATGTGTGCATATATAGCTGCATATATGTATATGCACACGCATGCACATATATACATACATGTAGTCATATTGACATGTGTATTTAGATTATACATATGTAAGTGTATATCTGTTTATGAATGCATACACATTTGGAATCTCTTTAGAAAAGTACCCTGTACCAGAAATAAGAAAATCAAAGAGCCACCAAATCCCCCAAGGGATAGAATGTACACTTAACTCAAGTATAATATTGAAGGAGAAGTTGATTCCTCTTTTCTTACAGATAACAGACCAAATGATCCGCTTACGGTCCCCAAGTTGCCACTCTGTTTCCATCAAATGGCAGCAATTCAGTCCAGATAGCTCCGAGCCCCTTCAGGCCCCGGCCCATGTTCCGTCCTTGTTCCACAATGACCGGCTCCTTGTCTACGGATTCATTCCTCATTGCACACAGGTGAGAAGATGAAGTTGGTTGCATTACGGGAAGAGCAACGTGTTTGGCTGCTTCATTTGTCTTTCTTCTCCTTGCTAGCAAATCCCCTCTTCTGGGGAAAAAAAAAAAAAGTTGGGGAAGGTTTTTATTTCCATCTGTAGAGGAAAAGACATCTAAAGAATTACTGTGATGCTGGCTGTGACACTGTGGAGGCGTTTTTTTCCCGTTTCAGGCAACTCTGTGTGCATTAATTCAAGAGAAAGAATTTCGTACAATGGTGTCAACTACTGAGCTCCAGAAGACAACTGGAACTGTAAGAATAAACACTTTTAAACTATGGGCTGGGGTGAAGCTGGTTACCAGTGGCTCACACCAATAGTCCTAATTATTTAGAAGGCTGAGATCTGAGGATCTCAATTTGAAGCTAGCCGTGGCAGAAAAGTCTGTGAGACTTATCTCCCATTTACCAGCAAACAGCTGGAACTGGAGCTGTGGCTCAAGAGGTAGAACACCAGTCTTGTGTGAAAAATCCAGGCAAGATGTGGAGTGTCAGTGTCTCATGCCTGTAATCCTGACTACTCAGGAGGCTGAGATCTGAGATATGAGGATCTCAGCCTGGGCAGATAAAAGTGACTTTTATCTCCAATTAACTACCAAGAAGCCAAAAGTAGAGGTATAGTTCAAGAGGTAGAATGCTACTCTTGAGCCAAAAAGCTCAGGGACAGCACCCAGGCCCTGAGTTCAAGTCCCAGTAATGGTACATAAAAACAGGAGTGAGCCAAGTGGTGGTCCATGCAGGTCTTTAATTTGAATTTTTTTCCTTGCTGCCTAAACAAAGATGATACACAAACTGGCGGCACAAGCTCTGATCAGAGATTATGAAGATGGCATTCTCCATGACAATGAAACCGGCCACGAGGTTTGTTCTTTTCCTCCTGAAATTTATTATATGTTGCCCTAGATCTAGATTCTTTTAAAATAGGCAGATCCAGGGAAAAGTAAAGGTGGACAGATAGAGAAGACTGGTGTCAGTAACATTCACCCTTATTCTGTGACATCATCCCTGGACTGTGATGCCGTCGCTAGCATGTGAGTGCTCAGTGTCTATTATTGAATGAACAAGCAAAAGAACTGCTGTTGGCTGGGTACTGATGGCTCACATCTGTAATCCTAGCTACTCAGGAGGCTGAGTAGATCAAGGTAGATCAAGTAGATCAAGGTAGATCAAGGATCTGCTCACAAGCAGAAAAGTCTATGAGCCTCTTATCTCCATTTAGCTAGCAAAAAAGCATAAGTGAAACTGTGGCCCAAGTAGAAAAGCACCAGCCTTGAGTGCAAAAGCTAAGGGTTAGTTCGAAGTCTTTCTGAGTTCATGCTCTAGTACAGCACTGTCATACACATACACTGGTGCTAGGCACCAGTGGCTCATGCCTATAATCCTAGCTACTCAGGAGGCTGAGATCTGAGGATCAAGGTTAGAAGTGACAGTAATTGTTCTGTTTTTTTTTTCTTTTTTCAGTCGTGGGACTTGAACTCAGGGCCTAGGCACTGTCCCTGAACTTTTTCGCTTAAGGCTAGCACTCTACCAGAAGTAGCAATGTGGCTCAAAGTGGTAGAGTGCAAGCCTTGAGCGAAAAAGTTCAGAGACAGTGCCCAGGCAATTCCTCAGCTTCCCAATGGTAGCCACACTCTTTCCAGTCTCTGAGAATGACCAAGGTCCTATGTGTGAGAGCACTTAGTAAATTACCAAGAGCTGTACCTTTTATAATAGTGAAGTCAGTGGATTCCATTTCACAGGGAATGTTGATAGGGCCTAATTGCATGTTCACTTTGAAATGCTAATTACAAAATGATTACCTTGGCAGAGAAAACACCTCCTTAGATTATTTATTACCCTCTTAATTAGTCATATGTTAATTCAAGATACGCCTTCTTTTATTTTATTCTATTCTAGATGAAGAAACAAATCATGAAATCTCTGATTATTCAACTCAGTAAAGAAAATTCTCTCATAACACAGTTTACAAGTTTTGTGGCAGTTGAGAAAAGGGTATGTATTATTCGCTCAAGGCTAAACTCTTTCATTTTATATTTTCACATATGAAAGTCACTCTGGCCAGGTGCCAGTGGCTTACACCTCTAGTCCTAGCAACTCAGGAGGCTGAGATTTGAAAATCACAGTTCAAATCCAGTCCCAGCAGAAAAGTTCCCAATAAACTACTCAAAAAAGCTGAAAGTAGCTCTGTGGCTTAAGTGGTAGTATGCTAGCCTTGAATACAAAGAGGCTCGGGTACAGGGCCCAGGCCCTGAGTTCAAGCCCCAGGACCAGAAGAAAAAAAAAAGAAAAGAAAGTCACTGAGGTGGGGCTCAGTGGCTCACATCTGTAATCCCAGCTACTCAAAAGGCAGAGATAGAGAGGATTGTAATCTGAGGCCAGCCAAGGCAAAAAATTCCTAAGACACCTTTTCAACCAGTAGCTGGGTATGGTTGTATGTACCTATGATCCCAACTTCTCTTGAAGCAGTAAGTAGGAAGATGGAAATTCCTTGTCAGGTTAGCCTCAAGCAACAACTTGAGACTATACCTGAAAAATAAAGCAAAAATGGGCTGGAGGCATAGCTCAAGTGGTAGGCACCTGCCTACTCAACATGAGGCCCTGAGTTACAAACACATTACCACCAGAAAGAAAGTTTAGTCACTCGTTAGTCAGGTGTGGTAACACACACCTGTAATCTCAGCTGAAGCAGGAGGACTGAGAACTCTAAGCCAAGTTGGTATATCAAGAAAATCAATCTAAGCCGGGCGCTGGTGGCTCACGCCTGTAATCCTAGCTACTCAGGAGGCTGAGATCTGAGGATCGCGGTTCAAAGCCAGCCCGGGCAGGAGAGACCGTGAGACTCCTATCTCCAATAAACCACCAGAAAACCGGAAGTGGCGCTGTAGCTCAAGTGGTAGAGCGCTCGCCTTGAGCTGAAGAGCTGAGGGACAGCGCCCAGGCCCAGAGTTCAAGCCCCACGACTGACAAAAAAAAAAGAAAATCAATCTAAACAAAATCCAAGGTTACGTGGGTATGGTGGTAGAGGCTAGTACTCCTCTCTTCTAGGAATGGTTTCCTTGGTATCAAGATTTATTGAGATACATATGTTACCGTTTTTAATGTCATGTATATTTTTAATATGCGCTGCAATTTTGTAATGTTTTTAGCATTTGTCATCTTTTGTTAATTTAAGATATTCAAAAACTAGAAAAAAAACTTGGGTTTCTCATGCCTAAAGGACCTTTTCCCTTCTGAATGGAATAGGAAAAGCTGTGCGGAGCACTAACTAAAGCAGAGAACCCAATAAGGAAGACTGCTCATGTGGCCCCAATAATCAGGGACATATGATCTAGAGTTGCATTCAAATACTCCAAACCTAGTATCCACAAGGTTTTGGAATGTGTGATTACCATTGAATTTGATCACATCTGTGTTAAATTTAACTCAATTGTGTTTTCACTATAGGATGATAAGCAGTCACCCTTTCCTAGTAGTCCAAATATCTCCGAACTAATTGCCAAAGAAGATATAGACTTTCTGCCGTACATGATGTGGCAGGAGGATTTACCAGAGACAGCCAACACCACACAGGTAAATAGTCATTTCTTGTTTCACAATGGGGCTATGTTCTAGAAGTATGTAGTTAGTGATGACCAAGACCAGTTACTGTATGTGGCCCTGGACAGTCATGACACAATATGAATACCTCCTGCAGGATGCTGACACACTGTCTATAGTAAACTTTTTGTATGTGTATGCCGGTAACGGATCTTGAACTCCACACCTGGGCACTGTCCCTGAGCTCTTTTACTTAATGCTAGCATTCTACCACTTGATCCACAATTCCACTTCTAGCTTTTTGTAGTTAATTGAAGGTAAGAGTTTCACAGACATTTCCTGCCTGGGCTGGCTTCAAACAGCAACCCTTAGATCTCAGCCTCCTGAGTAGCCAGGTATACAGGGATGAGCCACCAATGCCTGGCTCTTAACCTTTTAGTTGAATAGCTATAATAACAATGATGATTTTGTGTTTATAAGGTGCCAGTACTGAGGGCCTGTGGTCACTGTCCTTAGCTTTTTCACTCAAGGCTGGCACTCTACTACTGGAACCACAGTTCCACTTTTGACCTTTGTTCATGATTAAATGGAAATAAGAATCTCATGGACTTTCCTGTCGAGGCTGGCATCAAAGGCACTAAGCATCCTAGGCTACAATCATTATTGTAGGCAGATGCGAAGTGGCTCACACCAGTAATCCTAACTACTGAAGAGGCTAAGATCTTAGGATTACTATTCAAAGCCAGTTCAAGCAGGCAAATCTGAGAGACTCTTATTTTCAGTTAACCAGCAAAAAGCCAGAAGTAGATCTGTTGCTCAAGTAGAGGGCAAGCCCTGAGTGAAAAAACTAAGGGAATGAGGCACTTGAGTTTAAGCCCCACTACCAGCATTGAAAAAATATCTATATATAATAATATATATATATAATATAAATATCTATATATTTATATTATACCTATATATAATATCTATATATAGATAGATAGATAGATAAAATATATATAAATATCTATATATAATAAAGGCTCTTACCTACTGTGCATGAGGCCCTGGGTTCTATCTCCAGTACTGCAAATGAGATAAATGATAAAAGTTATAGTATAGAAAAATATATAAACCCATGACACAGCTGTCTATCATTAAGTTCTCTGTACACAGCATGCATTCAATGCTTATATCACCAGCAGCACAGAAAGTCTGTTGATATGAGCATCACCACCATACTGAGTAACTCCTTGTTCTATGATATCACAGTGGCCATGATGTCACTGGGCATCTAGGAATTTTCCAACTCTATAATTTTTTGGCGGGGAGGCTTAAACTCTGGGCCTGGGCGCTGTCCCTCAGCTCTTCAGCTCAAGGCTAACACTGTACCACTTGAGCCAAAGGCCACTTCCAGTTCGCTGGTGGTTTATTGGAGATAAGAGTTTCGCGGACTTTCCTGCCCGGGCTGGCTTTGAACCATGATCCTCCGATTTCAGCCTCCTGAGTAGCTAGGATTAGAGGCATGAGCCACCGGCACCCAGCATTACCCTTATTGTTTGAACGTGCAGAAAATGCTATTCTATTAACTGACACAGCTACTAATACATAATTTAGCTATAAAGTGCAAAAAGAATAGCTGTGGTTGTGTGTTATTTTTAAATGGTAATACAGAAAACTAAAGTCATTAATATAGGTTCACCATGAAAGTATCAAATATGTATCTCTACATGTTGGGGGGGGGGCACTTTACTGGAGATCAAGCCCAGGGCAAGCATACTAGGCAAGTGTTCTCTCACTGAACTACATCTTACTACTAATATCTGTTGTTTCCTATTTATTTAATGTATGGTTTTATGTATGTGTGTGTGTTTGTGTACACATGTGCACACAGTATGTTGGTACTGGGGCTTGAACTCAAGGCTTCACACTCTTATTTAGCTTTTTCACTAAAGGCTGATTACCACTTGAACTACACTTCCAATTCTAGCCTTTTGCTGGTTAATTGGAATTAAGAATCTCAGTTTTGTCTGTCATGTTGTTTCCAACTATGATACTGAAATCCCAGCCACTTAAGTAGGTAAGACTATAGGCCTGAGCCGTGGGCATCTAACTACTTTCTTTTTTACTTTACTTTACTTTTTTTTTTTTGAGATGAAGGCCCAGGCTCAGACTAGTCTGAAACTCATGAGCCTCTTTCACACAGCCTCTAAGGTGCTTAGTTTTTCGTGTACACCATTATGCTATGAATTTCTTAATGTTGACAGTGCTTTTTACTGTGTCTTTTATAACCAAAAATGACAAAATTGAGAAATGTTGCTTGAATAAAAATTGCAAGGTACAGCAAAAACAGGCTGTGAGGTATGGTTCAAGTCATAAAGCATCAGTCTGCCAACCTCAAGGCTCTAAGTTCAAACTCCATTAAAGGTTAAAAAAACAACAACAACTAAGAGTTTGCCATTGATAAGGTACTTGTATAAAGCCCTAAGTTCAATACCTAGCCCCACAAAAATTAATTAATATTGGAATAAATATTCTAAAACAAAGAAACAAAAACAGTGCTAATAAGACTCTAGGTATAAAGTTTAAAGAAGTAAAGAATTTATAATCTAAGAGAAAATAATTGTAGGAAGAAGCCAAACACCAATGGCTCAAACCTATAATCCTAGCTACTGAGAAGGCTGGGGGTTCTAAGGTTGGTGTTTGAAGACAGCCAGGGCAGGAAAGTCTGTCCACAACACTCTTATCTCCAATACCAAACAAGCCAGAAATGGAGCTATGGCTCAAGTGGTAGAGCACTAGCCTTGAGCAAAAGAAGTTCAGGGACAGCACCCAGGCTCTGAGTTCAAGCTGTAGGACTGACAAAAAAAAAAAAAAACATAGGAAGAGAAATTTTGAGAAAATAAAATATGCCCTACTTATTTTCTTTGATCTTTTTTGTTTTGTTTTGTTTTTGGTGGTTACAAGGCTTGAACTAGGGCCTAGGCACTGTCCCTGAGTCTCTCTGCTCAAGACTCATGCTCTACCACTTTGAGCCACAGTTCTACATCCTCCTTTGATCTTTTTGGAGAAAAAAAAAATCTTACTATGTAGCCCAAATTTGGCTTCCCACTTCTGGGCCTTACAAAAATGTACCACCATTCCCAGCTTCACTGTAAAGTTACTGTGAACATGTAGCATGGGCAAGGCTCTAGGGCCGATGCTTTGTACCTAAAAGGGGGAAGGGGAAATTTTTTAAAAAGGGGAAATAATAAAAATAAGGAAAGATAGCTTAAAATATTTTATAATAGGGCTGGGAAGGTAGCTCAGTGGTAGAATGCTTGCCTTGCATGCATGAGGCCCTGGGTTTGATTCCTCAGCACCACATAAGCAGAAAAAGCCGGAAGTGGCGCTGTGGCTCAAGTGGTAGAGCTCTAGCCTTGAGCTGAAGAGCTGAGGGACAGTGCCCAGGCCCAGAGTTCAGGCCCCATGACTGGCAAAAAAAAATTATATATATATATATATATATATATATATATATATTATAATATAAGCTGGATGCCTGTAATCCTAGCTACTTAGAAGTCAAAGCCCACTCAGGAAGGGAAGTCCATGAGACACTTATCTCCCATTAACTCCAAAAAGAAAAAGAAAAAGAAAAGGTGGAAGTAGAGCTGTAGCAAAGCAATTTAGAGTGTTTTCCTTGAGCAAAAAAGCTAAGAGACAGTACCTAGGCCATGATTTCAAGCCCCAGTACCAGCACACACACACACACACACACACACACACACACACACACACA
This sequence comes from Dipodomys spectabilis, assembly GCF_019054845.1. Taxonomy (NCBI): domain Eukaryota; kingdom Metazoa; phylum Chordata; class Mammalia; order Rodentia; family Heteromyidae; genus Dipodomys; species Dipodomys spectabilis. The sequence goes on along the minus strand of NW_024870772.1, from coordinate 25,361,900 downwards.
CACACACAATTTTAATATATTAGATAGCATTTGATTTACTCATAAAATCCTATTTTCTGAGTTTTGAGATAGTAAATAACAACAAAAAGAAACAAGCCAGGCCCTGGTGAATCAAACCTGTAACCCAAGGTACTAAGGAGGCTGAGATCTGAGGATCAAGTTTCAAAGCCAGCCTAGGCAGAGAGATCTGTGCGATTTATTCCCAATTCACCACCAAAATTCACCACTTCTAGCTGGAAGAAAATATATTTTCTTAACCCTTCACATTGTAATTGTGTTTTATTTATACTTGCTTTTAAATTAGTGACTATAAAAGGGATTAATGACAGAAAAAAAGGGATTAATGAAAGTTGGGCATTAGTCACTTATGCCCTACCTACTCAGGAGGCTGAGATCTGAGGATTGCAGTTTGATGCCATCTCAGACAGAAAAGTCTCTGTGAGATTCTTATCTTCAATTAGCCACTCTAAAACCAGAAGTGGTGGCTGTGCCTCAAAATGGTAGAGGGCTAGCCTTGAACAAAAAGCTCAGTGACAACACCAAAGCCCCGAGTTCGAGAACCATGATTGTCAAAAAAAAAAAAGAAAGGGATTAATGACCTTGGGATGGTAACACGTGTATTGTAGTCATAGCTACTTGGGAGGGTGAAGCAGGAGTTTTATTTGAGCCTATAAACTCAAAACTAGATTGAGCAATCCCATCCAAAAAAGAAAAGACAGAAAAGGAAGGAAGGAAGGAAGGAAGGAAGGAAGGAAGGAAGGAAGGAAGGAAGGAAGGAGGGAAGGAGGGAAGGAGGGAGGGAAGGAAGGAAGGAAAGAAGGAAAGAAGGAAGGAAGGAAGGAAGGAAGGAGGGAAGGAGGGAAGGAGGGAAGGAGGGAGGGAAGGAAGGAAGGAAAGAAGGAAAGAAGGAAGGAAGGAAGACAGGCAGGCAAGAGGGAGGGAGGGAGGAAAGGAGGGGAAGGAAGGAAAGAAGGAAGGAAATAACAAACAAGAGGGGATTTACATGTGGGAGGTACTGGGTTCAATCCCCAGTACCAAAAATCAAATGAATGAATGAGTGGATGAATGAAAACCTGGGTGATGGTGATAACTTGGGAAAACCATGCTTGTACTGTGTTCACATCCTCCTGTTGTTAAAGCTGCTGGAGGAGCAACCACCACAAATCCAGCTATCATGTCCTGAGCCAAAATATAAATGAACCAAAGCTATACTGAAAAGCTAAGCTAATATCCAGGTGATCTTTAAATGGCATTTCCAAAAACCTAAAAAGATTTAGATACCTGAGAAACAAAATCTGGAAACAAAAAGATGCACTTGGAAAAAAATATATTCACAAAAGAAACATAATTTTTGTCCCTGAGTTACTAAGAAAATGGCCAATAATACAAAAGAAAAGCAGTCAAACACTTGGATAATATTTAAGGAAATATGAGGGTTCTTAAATATATCTCATGTTACTAATAGATATGTAATTTTAACCTACCATAAAAATTCATTTTTAAGAATCTGGCTGCAGGTTGAGGTGGCTCATATCTTTAATTCTAGCTTCTCAGGAGGCTAAGAGCAAGAGGATCATTCAAAAACAACCTGGGAAGAAAATCCCATGAATAACAGGCCTAAAATAACCAGCAAAAAATGAGGCTGGAGGTATGGCTCATTAGTAGCACACCAGCCATGAACGAAAAAGCCAAGCAAGAGCTTCAGGCCTTGAGTTCAAACCCCTGGTACTAGGGAATTAAAAAATCTCCCAAGTTGAATGCCAGGGACCGTGCTTAAGCCCGTAATTCTAGCCTCCACTGGCCTCTGTGTGACCTGAGATGGGCACAATAACAGGTCAAGCAGCAGAAATCTGAAATGCTATACAAATCTTTTTTCAAAGCCTACAAATGGATAATTCCATACTGACCTCATGTGACAAATTAGACACACTAAAAACATTTTCTAAAATATATACCTTACACCACCTTGAGTCAGCAAAATAAGCGAAGCAATAGCACAAGGTCCTGAGTTCAAGTTTCAGTACAGCAAAGAAAAAGATTTGTCAGGAGCTGGTGGTTCATGCCCATAATCCTAGCTACTCAAGAAGCTGAGATCTGAGGATCATGGTTTGAAGCCAGCCCAGGCAAAAAAGCTCATGAGACTTTTATCTTCAATTAACTACCAAAAAAGCCAGAAGTGAAACTGTGGCTCAAGTGGTAAAGCACCAGCCTTGAGCAAAATGAGCCAAGTAATAGCATAAATCCTTGAGTTCAATCCCCAGAACCAACACACAAACAATAATAAAATAACATATCTGCCTTATACCATATATACCAGGTATATATGAAACATAAATGAATTGTGTTTACACTTGCAGCCACAACCCAAGATAGCTTATTTTATAGGTGTAAATATTCCAAAATCAGGGGTAAAATCCACAGTCCTAAGCATTTCAGGTAAGAGACCTTCAACCTATTGCAAGGTTGCTGAAAGAGCTCAGGAGCCATTCCCATGTGTTTGCCTTGTGGCAGCTGTTCTCTAAAATGGTACTTTCTATTCCAAGCAGAGAGAACAGTAGCATGGGAGCCTAGTGTCTGTGTAGCCAGTAACAAGAATGAGGCAGCTTGCATACATGGAGATAGAAAGGCACCCTAAGACAAAGTGAACAAGGAGAGCAGGGTACTAACATGCTCCTGTCTGTGTAAAAAGAAGAGGATGGCCAGGCACTCAGTGGTGGCTCATGCCTGTAATTGTAGCTTCTAAGGATCAAGTGAATCACAGAACAAGCCAAAAGTGAAGCTGTGTCTAAGTGGTAGAGCACTAACCTTGAGCACAAAAAGTCAGGGACAGTGCTCTGGCCCTGAGTGCAAGCCCCAGGACTAGAAAAATGGGAGGGGAGAGGATGTAGATGTGCTTATTGGTTCACTTCCTTATTTTTACTGTTCGTGTGTGTGTGTGTGTGTGTGTGTGTGTGTGTGTGTGTGTGTGTGTGTGTGTGTATGTGTGTGTGTGTGTGTGTGTGTGTGTGTGTATTGTGCTGGGGATTGACCCACAGGGCCTTGTACACGATCGGTACTCTACTACTACGTTACAGTGCCCAGCCTCTAGAAAGAACTTACTACCTCTAGAGTAGGTAGTAAGTGAGGAGCTTAGGGGTGGTGGTTCTAGGACCATATTCTCCTTGGGATGTTTTGAATTTTGTGTCACTGGGATGGCAAGGGCTTGTGAAGATTTTCTTTAGATATTGCTCTGCTCATGAGTTTGTCCTGGGTCCTGGACTTTAGTCACAGAGTAAAATTTTCAGGATAATGCTAGATAGATACTGATGGCTCATGCCTATAATCCTAGTTATTCAAGAAGCTGAGATCTAAGATTCATGGTTCAAAGCTAACCTGTGTAGAAAAGTTTGTGACACTCTTGTCTCCGACAAACCAGTGAAATGCCAAAAGTGGAGAAATTGTTTAAATGATAGAATACCAGCCTGGAGTGGAAAATGCTAAGCAAGAGTATGGAGCCTTGAGTTTAAGCCCCAGTACAGGTACCAATAAATAAATAAGCAAATAAATAAAGACAAGCTGCAATTTAAAAAAAAATAGACAAAACAAAACCCAGACAGAGCTTCACTGAGCAAACAAGCAGAAGACAAAGACAGGTTTTGGGGTTTTTTTTGTCGGTTGTGGGGCTTGAATTCTGGGCTTGGGCGTTGTCCCTGAGCTCTTCAGATCAAGGTGAGTGCTCTACCACTTGAGCCACAGCACCACTTCCGTTTTTCTAGTGGTTTATTGGAGATGGTTTTCTAGTGGTTTATTGGAGATAAGAGTCTCATGGAGTTTCCTGTTCGGGTTGGCTTTGAACCGTGATCCTCAGATCTCAGCCTCCTGAGTAGCTAGGATTACAAGTGTGAGCCACCAGCGCCTGGCCAAAGACAGATCTTATAAATACATTACAAATGACGAGCATACACTACCATACCCAGCCATTAGTTAAGATGAAGTCTCATGAACCCAATTTTTTTCCTAAGCTGGTAGTGAACCACAATCCCCCAATCTCTGCCTCCTAAATAGCTAGGATAACAGGCTTGAGCCAAAGCACCTGGCTCCTTTAAATAAACAAAAATAAAAAACCCTTCAATGTTGAAGCTTACTGAATGAGTGTAAGACTTAAAGCAAAAGATGTAGTGCCTATGTGCTTTTTGTTTTTTCATTTTTAGTTTTATTTTGAAGTCATTGTACAGAGAGGTTTTGATTCAACAAGTCAGATTATGACTGCAATGCATCTTAAGTTTATGTGCTTTGAAGTACAATACTGCTCTATAAATTCCTGGTTGCTCTTTCCCATGCCTCACTTTCCCTGATTTGTCCTTCACAGATTACCTGTTCACTAGGAGTACAGCAAGATGGAGACATGGATGGCACCAGCTTACTTCAGGTATACCACCATTAAACACACTAATAGATCATGAACTTGAAGGGAAAGAAAAATATATGTATTTGCCAGTTTGCTGTTTGTGTTTTTGTCTATTCGTTCCATTAGTTGTTTTGATGTTTGTTTGTTTGTTTGTTTGTCGGTTGTGGACCTGAACTCTGGGCCTAGGCGCTGTCTCTTAGCAATTCAGCTCAAGGCAAGCGCTCTACCGCTTGAGCCACAGCGCCACTTCTGGCTTTTTCTGTTTATGTGGTGCTGAGGAATCGAACCCAGGGCCTCATGCATGCAAGGCAAGCACTCTACCACTGAGCCACCTTCTCAGCCCTTTCTTTGTTTTTTTTTGAGACATAGTCTTGCTACATAGTCCAAGCTATCACGGGACTGACAATCCTCCTACTGTACACTCTCAAGTGCTAAGATAACAGACTTAGGTCACCAGGCCTCATGCTGCACTGTCATTTATATGTTAACCTTGTTGATGATTTTTTTGTCATGTAGACTTCTGCATTGTGATCCTCCAGCCTCAATCTCCCAAATAGCTGGAACTATCTTGAGAGCTCAATGTGCCTACAACAGTTTTTAATCTTTGGATTTCTGGATTATTTTTTTTTTTCTGCATGAGTAGCTGCATTACATTTAAGTTTAGAAAGGACCAGATGAATTTCTTTGTTGTTGTTGTTGGTGGTGGTGGTGGTCGTCGTCGTGGGACTTGAACTCTGGGCCTGGGCGCTGTCCCTGAGCTCTACCACTTGAGTCACAGTGCCACTTCCGGTTTTCTGAGGGTTTATTGGAGATAAGACTCTCATGGATTTTCTTGTCCCGGCTGGCTTTGAAAGCAATCCTCAGTGGGGCACTTTTTTTTTTTTTAACTCAAGGCCTGGAACTTTTTTAGCTGGCTTGAGCCATTCTTTCAGGCTGGCTTTTAGCTACTTTTTTTGAGAAAGAATCTCACAAACTGCTGCCTAGCTAGTCTTGAACCATGAGCCTCTAGATCTCAGCCTCCTGAGTAGGTACAATGACAGGCATGAGGTACCAATACCCAGCTAAAAGATTTTTTTATTAGTATATACTATTTTTGAACAAGGAGATGTAATTTATTATTGTATGTATATGGAAATATCCCTCTCTCTTTTTCTTGTCCCCTTTCTTCCATTTTTAAAACAGTTTCATTATGTGCCTATAGAGTACTTTACACATTCAGCCTTCTTTGCCCTCTCCCTTAGCCCTCCTGCCGCCTGCTGCTACCCATTCCATCATATATGTTCTTTCCTGTGATTTTTTTAAACAAATGTTAATTATACAAAGGGTTTCACCATAATGACTTACATATGTAAGCAGCTTTGTACATACCGAGATGTGTACATATATTATTATTATTTGGCTACCTTAGCCAAATTTTTTTTTTCTTTCTTTCTTTTTTTTTTTTTTTGCTGGTCATGGGGCCTAAACTCTGGCCCTGGGTACTGTCCCTCAGCTCTGCAGTCTTCAGCCCTACCACGTGAGCCACAAGGCCACTTCCAGCTTTTTCTGCTTATGTGGTGCTGAAGAATCGAACCCAACGCCTCATGCATGCAAGACAAGCGCTCTACCACTGAGCCACCTTCCCAGCCCTCTTTCTTTTTTGTACTAGTATGGGGGTTTGAACTCAAGATCTAACTCCTTGCTTAATTTTTGTTGTTTTTGTTTTGGTACTGGTCCCAGAGGTTAAACTGGGCCTGAGTGCTGTCCCAGGGCTTTTTTGTTCCAGGCTGATGCTGTACCACTTGAGCCACAGTTCCACTTAAGCTTTTTGGCAGTTAATTGGTGATAAGAGGCTCGTGGGCTTTTCTGCCCAGGCCAGGCTGGCTTCAAACTGTGATCCTCTTACCTCACCTTTCAGAGTATCTAGAATTACAGGCATGAGCCACTAGCACCCAGCTTTGTTTAGCTTTTTTTTTTTTTCAAGGCTGATATACTACCTCTTGAGCCATACTTCTACTTCTAGCTTTTTGTCGGTTATCTCCGAGATTAAACCTCGAACTTATTAGATCTCAGCCTCCAGATTAGCTAAGATTCCAGGTACCCTATTTTTTAATTTTATCTTTTGCTGAAATATTATGAGACAAAAAAATTGACACCACACAATGGCTCTTATTTTCTTTTCTTCTTTGTGAGTGTGTGTGGTGTACATGTGTGTGAGTCAGTACTTGAGCTTGAACTTAGGCCCTCCACTCTTACTTGGCTTTTTCACCGAAGACTCCAGCACTTGAGCCACACCTCCATTTCCTACTGCTGGTTAATTGGGGATAAGAGTCTCATGGACTTTTCCCAGTTGGCTTTGAACTGTGATACTCAGATTTCACTCCCCTAAGTAGTTAGAATTACCGGTGTAAGCCACCAGCACCTGGCCCTTATTTTCTTATTGTCACTCTTTCCTTTCCTGGCACTGCAAAGAAAGAAAGAAGAAAATGAAGGTATTTTGCTTAAATGATTTCGAATACTTCAGATATTGTTTTCCTTCCTTCTTTCTTTCCTTCCCTTCTTCCCTCCTTCTTCCTTCCTTTACTGGTACTATGTCTAGAACTCAGGGCCTTGCACTCTGGTTTGACTGTTTTGCTCTAGGCTAGCATTCTACCTCTTGAGCCACACCTCTATTTCTGGCTTTCTGCTAGTGATTTGGAGATAAGAGCTCACAGACTTTTCTCCTTGAGCTGGTTTTGAACCTCCATACTCAGCTCTCAGGATTACAGGTGTGAGATATCCGTTCCCGGCTTCCCCCCACCCCTAGTACTAGTGAACTCAGGTCCTGCCACTAGGTACTATTAGGCAAGCATCTACATTTGAGCTGTGTGCCCCAAGCCTTGAAGTCTGTGCTGAGACAGTATAACAGGAAAAAGCAAGGGACTTGAGACACAGGAATACAAAACTAAACATTGCACTAATGCATGGCCTGAATAGAAATGCACAAATACCATTCATGGAAACTGTACCTCCTTCAACCAGTGGCTCACACCTAGCTACTCAGGAGGCTGACATCTGAGGATTGCAGTTCAAAGCCAGCCCGGGCAGGAAACTCCGTGAGACTCTTATCTCCAATAAACCACTAGAAAACTGGAAGTGGCGCTGTGGCTCAAGCGGTAGAGCGCTGACCTTGAGCTGAAGAGCACAGGGACAGCACTCAAGCCCAGAGTTCAAGCCCTATGACGGACCAAAAAAAAAAAAAAAGTCAAAGCCGGGCACTGGTGGCTCATGCCTGTAATCCTAGCTACTCAGGAGGCTGAGATCTGAGGATCGCGGTTCAAAGCCAGCCCTGGCAGGAGAGACCGTGAGACTCCTATCTCCAATAAACCACCAGAAAACCAGAAGTGGCGCTGTAGCTCAAGTGGTAGAGCGCTCGCCTTGAGCTGAAGAGCTGAGGGACAGCGCCCAGGCCCAGAGTTCAAGCCCCATGACCGACACAAAAAAAAAAAAAAAAGTCAGGCAATAGATTGGGCTGGAAAGGTGGCTCCGTGGTAGAGTGCTTGCCTTGTATGCATGAGGCCCTAGGTTCAATTCCTCAACACCACATAAGCAGAAAAAGCCAGAAGTGGTGCTGTGGCTTAAGTGGTAGAGTGCTAGCCTTAAGCTGAAGCGCTCAGGGACAGCACCCAGGCCTAGAGTTCAGGCCCCATGACGACAAAAAAAAAATAATAAAAAGACAAAATCAGGCATATAAAGAAGACCTTCTTCCCCACCTTTGTCCTTTATTCAGGTAATCATTATGCCCTGAGGTTCAAGCAATATGCCTTTAGAAAAGTCTACTTTTCAGGTGAAGAGTGACTGTTACAAATCTTTTTTTAAATTTATTTATTTTTGTTAGACAGGGGGCTTGAGGGCACCTGTCTCTGAGCTTTTCTGCTCAAGACTACTTTTCTGCTCAAGACTGCTCTACCACTTTGAGCCATAGCTCTACTTCCAGTTTTCTAAAGGTTAATTGTAGGTTAAAGTCTCCAGCCTGCCTTTCAACCATGATCCTCAGATCTCAGTCTTCTGAGTAGTTAGGATTACAGACATGAGTCACCAGCACCTGGCTGTTTACAAACCCTAAGAAGCAGAAATCAGTGTCAAAAGAATTATCTTCTTAGACTTCAGAACTCTCTTGTATCTGAAGTAATGGAATGTATAACAATGCCTAGAATAAAAGTCCCAAGCTTACGCTAAAGGATTTGTAACAGAACCCCATGCCCATCCCACTCAGTTGCCCTAGTATTCACACCTTACCAGAACAGCTCATTTGCTGGTTGAGCATGCCTTGCCAAAACAGCACAGCCGAATACTTCTCCACTTGTGTCTTGACCCACTATTCGTCCTGAAATTCTTTTTTTTGTTGTTTGTCTTAAAACTGGAACTTGAACTCAGAGCTTTGTGCTCTTGCATGGCTTTTCTGCTCAAGACTGGCATTCTACCACTTGAGCCACACCTCCACCTCCAGCTTTCTGCCAGTTGCTTTTCTGCCAGCAGTTGGCTTCAAACCTTGAGTAGCTTGGATTATAGGTGTGAGCCACAGACATGCTCTGCTTAAAATTTTTATTCTGCAGTCAGAGACAGGAATCTAAGAACTGAGTTAAGGGGCACCCCCATTTTTCGCTTCTTCCTGAGGGACCTCCTCACCCTCCCTTGACCTTCCCACTGATGGTGTTCCTGACTGGGCAGCACGCTGTGCAGTGACAGAGCACCACACTGGGCAGTGACTGGGCAGTGACTGACAACTGGGAAGAATATCTGCTTGTTCAGCTTGTTCTGTTTCCCCTTTACACAGTTTTTCTTTCTGTGCAGCCTCACTCCCCATCCTCCAAATGGAATAAAGAACTGGAACTTACACATTCATTGAAAGGAAGAAAAAAGAAGTTATGTATGCTGAAAGCTTCTGATGATGTTGAAGTTTGCTTAGATTCTCAGCCAGCATTCCAGCCTTGCTCATTGACTCTTTGCCTGGAAGAGGAGGACGACTCATTGGATTTGAGCCAGATAGGTTCCATGAAACAAGCAAGAGCTGAACCACTGTCAGGGACACCACTTTCCTCCTTTTGGGCTTCTGAAACCCAAGCTTCACTCCCTTCTCTCTCTCCTTTCCCCCCTACTCCCAGCCAGGCTCTCCCCACTGTATATGGCAACACCAGCATTGCCCTGCAGTCAGCTCTTCCAAGCCCATCTCTAGGTTTGGAATCGGGCACTGCTGTCAGTACGTTTTCAGGTGATTCGTTTAATGCCAAGAAGTTGGAACAAAAGATAGTTTATCACACCCTTAAGAAAAGACTCATGGCCCCTAAGCTGGCTTCTCAGCCAATGCTTTCTTCTCCTCCCAGAATTCCTGTTTCCTACTCTGCTTTTTCTGTTGGTCCTGCCCAATGTGGCTTTTCTTTTCAGGCTCAAAATCGCCTAGTCCTTGATGCTGCCTACAGCACAGACTTGAAAAATCTGCATGGGCAATCGTCCTTATTCTCTCATTCTGCCCAGGAAGACTCTGGGCTTAATGCAGGACAGGAGGGAATACCAGAAGTGTCCTACGCACCGAGGACTTTACGCAGGGCCAGCCTGGGGCCTGGAAGTGGCCGTCGAAGATGTGGGCCCTGGTCTGCCCTCTTCCAACTACAAACAGAGGTACTTACTTTATGTCACAATTGGTCGTGTGTGTGTGTGTGTGTGTGTGTGTGTGTGTGTGTGTGTGTGCTGGTACTAGGGCTTAAACTCAGGACCTGACACTCTCCCTCAAGGCTGGCCTTCTCCCACTTGAGCCACTTCAACTTTTTGGTAGTTCATTGGAAATAAGAGTCTCATAGACTTTCCTGCCTAGGCTGGCTTCAAACTGCAATCTTTAGGTCTTAGCCTATTGAGTAGACAGGATTCCAGGTGAGAGCAACTGGTGCCCAGCTATGGTCTTGAGATTTAAACAGCACACTAAACAACCACTCTGCTTCCCACTCACACAGTACCTATGAGAGCTTGTAAGAAGTGGCACTGCCCATAGTTGTCCAGAGAGAGGGTGGATGCTATAGCCACACTACTGGGGTTTCAGTCCTAGCTCTACTATGTGTTAGATGTGTGACTCTGGACAAGTTTTTAACCTTTCTGGGCCTCAGTTACTTCATCTGCAATGGGTATAATAATGCTACCTCCATAAGAAGTAGCTACAAAGATAAAAGCCCAGCACCTGGCACTGGTTCTATATGGGTTGACATATCACTGCTATTATTTTTCAAATTATTACCAGAGATTCTTTTTTAAAATTTCTTCCTATTTATTTTATTTATTTAATCTTTTTTGCAAGTTCTGGGGGCTTGAACTTAGGGCTTGGAAACTGTCCTTGAGCTTCTTTTACTCAAGGCTAGCACACTACCACTTGAGCCACAGTGCCACTTCTGCCCTTTTCTGTTTATGTGGTACTGAGGAATCGAACCCAGGGCTTCATGCATATTAGGCAGGCATGTACCACTAGGCCACATTCCCAGCCCTTACCATAGATCCTTTAAGCTACCTACTTGACTATGACAGTACCCACTTTGCTGTTCCCTACATTAGTCACCCTAAGGCACGAAGTCTTTGTCCTTCATGGCTAGGATGCCTCTGTTCAGGATTGCCACACTCTCATATGCCTGCTATGGAATGAATAGAGGACTGAGACCACAAAGATATTAGTTTTTTTGTTTTTCCTCTTTTTTTTGTCAGTAGTGGGGCTTGAGCTCAGGGCCTAGATGCTATCCCTGAGCTCTTTTGCTCAAGGCTAGCACTTTGCCACTTTGAGCTATCCATAGCTCTACTTCCTTGTTTTTCCTCGCCATGTGTTCCATGGTGGCCTGGAACTCACTATACAGTACAAGCTGACTTCAAACTGTGATCCTCTTGGACATGTGTAAGGTCCACTCCTAGATGGCGAGCAGACTCCGCCCTCCTCGCAGCCAAGTCTCCGCCCAGTACCTGCATTACCTGGCACACCTCAGAATCCACTGAGGTCACATCTATACCTTTCTCCCACCTGGTCCCCACTCCCTTTATTTGGCCACACCTTCCCCTCCCCAGATAAGGCCTAGCCCAGGGCCAGACACCCTCTTCCCAGCCACATGGGGTGCCATCCTGGCCTGGTACCAGCCAGATCGATGAATAAACCTACCCCTTACCTGAATACCACGTGCCTGGCATTGTTTTTACTTGGCTTCCTCTTTAAAAACCTAAAAGCATGAACTGGGAAGGTGGTTCAGTGGTAGAGGGCTTGCCTTGCATGCCTGAGGCCCTGGGTTCGATTCCTCAGCACCGCATAAGCAAAAAGAAAAAAGCCGGAAGTGGCGCTATGGCTCAAGTGGTAGAGTGCTAGCCTTGAGCTGAGGGACAGTGCCCAGGCCCAGAGTTCAGGCCCCACGACCAGACCGGGAAAACAGACAAACAAACAAACAAAACCTAACAACATGTACCACCATGCCTGGTAGGAAGGTAATTATAAAGGGTATCTTCAACATACCAGTTTTTGATTTAGAAAAAAAAATCTATTTTAAACTACATAAAGAGCCGGGCGCTGGTGGCTCACGCCTGTAATCCTAGCTACTCAGGAGGCTGAGATCTGAGAATCGCGGTTCAAAGCCAGCCCGGGCAGGAAAGACCGTGAGACTCCTATCTCCAATAAACCACCAGGAAACCGGAAGTGGTGCTGTAGCTCAAGTGGTAGAGCGCTCACCTTGAGCTGAAGAGCTGAGGGACAGCGCCCAGGCCCAGAGTTCAAGCCCCACGACCGACCAAAAAAAAAAAAAAAAAAAAACTACATAAAGTACTTCAATGTTGGGGGGAAAACGGGAGGGGATGGAGAGAGATGGGGGAGAATTATGAAAGGGGTGACATTGATTAAGATGCATTAAACTCATAAACTAGCATGCTCAATTGAAATCTCTTTGTCCAACTACTTAAAGACAATAAAAAGAATTTAAGAAGAAAAAATGAACCATGAAGCCAGGAACTCATGGCTCACCCTATAATCCTAACTACTCAGGAGGCTGAGATCTGAGGATTGTGGTTCAAAGCCAGGAGGCTGAGATCTAAGGATTGTGGTTCAAAGCCAGCCTGAGCAGCAAAGTCCATGTACTCTTTTTTTTTTTTTTTTGGGGGGGGGTGGGGGTCCGGTCATGGGGCCTGAACGCTGGGCCTGGGCACTGTCCCTCAGCTCTTCAGCTCAAGGCTAGCGCTCTACCACTTGAGCCACAGCGCCACTTCCGGCTTTTTTCTTTTTGCTTATGTGGTGCTGAGGAATCGAACCCAGGGCCTCATGCATGCAAGGCAAGCACTCTACCACTGAGCCACCTTCCCAGCCCCGTCCAGCCCCCACAACAACAACAACAAAATAAATAAATAAACCCAGGAATCATGCTGGGGAAATACTGTAGGAGATAGATGCTAGGACACAGATACTATGGTTAGCAATATAGTTTCACGTTTAAATTTTTTCTTTTTTCTTCTTTTTTTTTTTTTGTTAGTCGTGGGACTTGAACTCTGGGTTTGGGTACTGTCCCTGGGCTCTTCAGCTCAAGGCTAGCACTCTACCACTTGAGCCACAGGGCCACTTCCAGTTTTGTGGTAGTTAATTGGAGATAAGAGTCTCTCAGACTTTCCTGCCCAGGCTGGCTTTGAGCCACAATCCTCAGATATCAGCCTCCTGAGTGTTAGGTTTTTAAAAAGAGGTAGCGGAGTAAGAACAGCACCAGCACGCACGTGGTATTCAGGTAAGGGGTGGGTTTATTCAGTAGACCTGCTGGGACCAGGCAAGGTTGGCACTCCACGTGGCTGGGAAAGGCCTGGGAATGAGAGAGAGCTGGGAAAGAGAGGAAAGAGCTAAAAAAGAGCAGAGAGAGGGGTAAGAACAGTAGCACTCACGTGGTATTCAGGTAAGGGGTAGGTTTATCCAGTAGACCTGCTGGGACCAGGCAAGGTTGGCACTCCACGTGGCTGGGAAAGAGAGAGGAAAGAGCTAGAGCAGAGAGAGAGCTAGAAAAGAAGAGCAAGAGAGCGTCTGAGCCTGGGCTAGGCCTTATGTACGGTATGGGCGGGGAAAGTTGTGGCCACATCAAATTCAGATGTGACCTCAGCAGATGCAGATGTGACCTCTTCCAGGTGTCCCAGTTGCCTAGGTAACGCAGGTAATGGGTGGAGACTTTGCTGCGAGGAGGGTGGGGTCTACTAGCCATCCAGGAGCGGACCTTACACTGAGTAGCTAGGATTTGGCTACATTTAAAATTTTTCTAAGAGGGGCTGGGAAGGTGGCTCAGTGGTAGAGTGCTTGCCTTACATGCATGAGGCCCTGGGTTCGATTCCTCAGCACCACATAAGCAAAAAGAAAAAAGCTGGAAGTGGCATTGTGGCTCAAGTGGTAGAGCGCTAGCCTTGAGCTGAAGAGCTGAGGGACAGCGCCCAGGCCCAGAGTTCAGGCCCCATGACCGGACCCAAAAAAAAAAAAAAGAAAAAAAAATTTTTTTTCTAAGAGAAGGCTAAGATAGATTGAGTACATGTCTAGCATATTCAAGGCTCTGGGTTCTGTCCCTAGCATAGCCAAAAAGCCAAATAAAAATACGAATACCTCTTGTATTAAAATAGGATTACCTCTTTCCATAAAAGAAAACAAACCAGGTGCCAGTGGCACATACCTGTAATCCTAGCTACTCAGAGTTTGAGATCTGAAGATCAAAATTAAAAACCAACTGGAACAGGAAAATCTGCGAGAGACTTATCTCTAATTAGCTACCAAAAAGCTGGAAATGGAGCTGTAGCTCAAAATGGTAGAGTGCTTGAGCACAAAAGCTCAGGAACAGTACCCAGGTCCTGAGTTCAAGCCCCAGGACTGGCACACACACAAAAAAAGAAAAAGCAATAGCAACAATTTCCCAAATTGGTAGTTTCATGGGTATGAACCCCAAATTCATCATATTATATTAAATGCTGTAGCTTTTAATAAGTTTATCATACTTCAAAAAAGTATTTTTAAGAAACAGAATCAGGCAGGGAAGGTGGCTTAGTGGTAGAGTGCTTGCTTTTCATACATGAGGCCCTGGGTTCCATTCCTCAGAACCACATAAGCAGAAAAAGTCAGAAGTGGCGCTGTGGCTCAGGTGGTAGAATGCTAGCCTTGAACTGAAGAGCTGAGGGACAGAGCCCAGCCTAAAGTCCAGGCCCCACAACTGACAAAAAAAAAAAAAAAAAAGAAACAGAATCATGGTTGCATGCCAGTGGACCATGCCTATAAGGCTAAAAGACTGAAGATTGCAGTTTGAAACCAGCCTGGGCAAACAAATCTGAGAAACCAGCAACAGTTAACCAGCAACAACCAGAAATAGAGATGTGATTCAAGTAGTGGAGTGCCAGACTTAAGAGAAAAAGTTAAAGTAAGGTCCTGAGTTCAAGCCCCAGTACCAGCACAAACATTGGTTCAAAGCACTACTAAAAGAAGCTCATAGTTGGGCTTGGAATGTGCCTTAGTGGTTTAGTGCTTGCCTAGCATGCATGAAGCCCTGAGTTCGATTCCTCAATACCACATAAACAGAAAAGGCCAGAAGTAGCACTATGGCTCAAGTGGTAGTGTTAGCCTTGAGCAAATGAAGCTCAGGGACAGTGCCCAGGCCCTAAATTCAAGCCTCAGGACTGGCAAAAACAAGAAGGAGACAGAGAAGAAAGAAGAAGCTCATAGTGTATATTTAAAATGCTATTTGGGAACCTCACTCCAGACTTTTTATAAATGGAGCCAGGTAGCTAAGGTCCATAGAATTTAAGAAATTCCAAAACAGTAACCCCTCTGTATAACACCTTAATAATAACAAATTTTTTAAAAAAATTCCAGCCAGGTGGGAGTGGCTCACACTTGTAATCCTAGCTACTCAAGAGGCTGAGAGCTGAAGATCACAGTTCAAAGCCAGCCCAGGCAGGAAAGTCCATGAGACTCTTATCTCCAATTAAACACAAGAAAACCGGAAGTGGCACTGAAGCTCAAATGGTAGAACGCTTGCCCGGAGCTGAAGAGCTGAGGGACAGCGCCCAGGCCAAATTCAAGCCCCACAACCGACAAAAACAAAAAAAATCCAATTTCCACAAATGAAGAGCTTTAATGTTATCATAATAAAAATTTCAGAAATCTAGGCCTGGTCATGTGGCTCAAGTATAGAGCCTATGCCTCCATTCTACTATCAAATTCCAGTACCAAAAATCGGAAACTTAATGAACTGAATTGTAATATATATATCTGAACTTAATATTTTGTATTATATAACATCACATTACTTCTCTAGAGTGAAATTCTTATTTAATGACTGAAATTTGTTTTCTTAACTTCATAGGATGGTTATTGGAAACTCACACCAGAACTAGGACTTATATTAAATCTTAATACAAATATATTACACAACTATCTTGAAGAAAAAGGAATTCAATCTCTAGGTAAGTCAATGTTTTCATTTAAAGGTATGGCCTTAATTTTAATAAATTATTTAAAACTAGTATATTCATCTAATATTTGTGGAAGTTATATATAAATAGGATTATATTGTGAACATTGAAGAAAATAGGAGACTTGTTTGTTATCTTATTTATTAGGTAGGGTAAAGTACAAATTTATTAGTATATGTGGTACTATTATAGAAAAGAAACCCCAAATCTTAGCTGAACACAACCAGAGATTACTTCCCTACCCACATCACAGATAATAATGGTTATCAGGGAAGTTACACTGTGCATAGAGCCTGTCACCTTCCAGTGTGGCTTTTAAACCTTAACCCAAGCAGATGGTGGTAGTTCAGACCTGCAGTCTTACCTACTCAGGTGTCTGAGATCTGAAGATCTCAGTTCAAAATCAGCCCTCATAGGAAACTCCTTAAGATTCTTATCTCCAATTAAGCAAAAGACCAGAAATGGGCCAGGCACCAGTGGCATTAAACTTCTGGCTTTGTGCTAGTTAGCTAGAGATAAGAGTCTCAAGAATTTGCCTGCCCAAGGTGGCTTTGAACCTCAGTCCCTAAATCTCAGCCTCTTGAGTAGCTAGGATTACACATATGGGCCACCAGTGACTGGCTCTACTTTAAGTACTACATATTTAACCCAGGGTGTCACACATGCTGGGCAAGCACTCTAATACTAAGCTAATGCTCTCAATCCTTTTTTACTTTATTTTGAGATAGTGTCTCACTAAGTTGCCAAAGATGGCTTTGAACTTCAATCCCCAGATCTCAGTCTCTCGGCTTATAGATGTGAGCCACCGGCACCTAATTAGAGATTTTCTTAAAGAACCACAAGGGTGAATAAATGCAGCAGTGATACTCACTGGACACTATATTGAAAGTGAACTGTACAAATTATGGAGGAGGGGGACCAGGAGGGAAAAACTGGGAGAAAATGAGGGAAGAGATGACACTTGTTCTAAAAGAAATATACTCATTACCTGCCTTATGTAGCTGTAACCTCTCTGTACATCAACTTTACAATAGCTTTTTAACTTTTTTTTTTTTGTCGGTCATGGCGCCTGAACTCGGCCTGGGCACTGTCCCTCAGCTCTTCAGCTCAAGGCTAGTACTCTACCAGTTGAGCCATAGCACCACTCCCATCTTCTTCTGCTTATGTGGTGCTAAGGAATAAAAGTCAGGGCCTCATGTATGCAAGGCAAAGCACTCTACCACTGAGCCACCTCCCAGCCCTACAATTACAATTTTTTTTAAAAGCTACAAGCCATCAGTTTCTATAGATACATAGAACAGCAGTATCTACCTGCCATTGCCTCTATTTTTTTTCTTTTTTCTTTTTTTTTTTTTTTTTGCCAGTTGTGGGGTCTGAACTCTGGGCCTGGGTGCTGTCCCTCAGCTCTTCAGCTCAAGGCTAGTGCTCTACCACTTGAGCCACAGCGCCACTTGTGGCTTTTTCTGCATATGTGGTGCTGAGGAATCGAACCCAGGGCAAGCACTCTACCACTGAGCCACCTTCCCAGCCGTGCCTCTAAATATCAGTGTTTTCATATTCTAGATTAGGCAGACTGGCAATTGATAGCTGATACAATTGGACTTCAACATGGAAGAAAAATGATTCTCAATCCTTACTTGATACCAAACTTAAAAACTGAGTCCAGCACTGGTGGCTCATGCCTATAATCCTATCCATTCAAGAGGCTGAAAGCTGAGGATCACAGTTCAAAGTCAGCCCAGGGAGAAAAGTCCAGATGCTCATCTCCAATTAATCACCAAAGAGCTGGAAGTGGAGCTGTGCCTTAAGTGGTAGAGTGCAAGCCTTGAGCAAAAAAGCTAAAGGGGCTGAGAGTGTAGCTTAGTAGTATAGTGCTTCCCTAGCATGCATGAAGCCCTGGGTCTGATTCCTTAGTACCATATAAACAGAAAAAGCCAGAAGTGGCAATGTGGCTCAAGTGGTAGAGCACTAGCCTTGAGCACAGAGAGGCTCAGGGACAGAGCCCAGGCCCAGAGTTCAAGCCTCAGGACTGGAAAAAGAACAAAAACAACAACTAAAGGACAGTGCCCAGACCCGGAATTCAAGCCCCAGTACTGACAGAAAGAAAGAAATTTGAATTCCTAGCACCACACACATAAAATTAGTGGTACCCAAGGTTTGATTCTCAGCATTGCAAAAAGAAAATTAATTTGAGATGGATCATAGATCTAAACCTAAAACTATAAAACTTCCAGGAGGATGGATGTTGATATCTCATGCCTGTAATCCTAGCTACTTAGGAAGCTGAGATCTGAGGATCACAGTTCAAAGCCAGCCCAGGCAGGAAAGTCTGTGAGACTCTTATCTCCAATTTACCACCAGAAAACTGGAAGTGGCTCTGTGGATCAAGTGATAGAGTGTTCGCCTTGAGCTGAAGAGATGAGGGACAGTACACAGGCCCAGAGTTCAAGCCCCATGACCGACCAAATAACGAAAAGCAACAACAACTCCCAGGTGGACACAGGAGAGCATTTTGAGAAATTTGAAATGGGCACACTGTCAATTTAAAATTTTGCTTGCATTGTTTCAGTATCCTCATGACAAATAGTGCTATAAGTGAAATTAGAAGTGCAGATATCTCTGGCATACTGACTTCCTTCTTCGTTTTCTTTTTTTCTTTTTCTTTTTTCTTTTTTTGCCAGTCCTGGGGCTTGAACTAAAGGCCTGCGCACTGTCCTTGAGCTTCTTTTGCTCAAGGCTAGCATTCTACCACTTGAGCCACAGCACCACTTCTGGCTTTTTTATGTGGTGCTGAGGAATCGACCCCAGGGTTTCATGCATGGTTGGCAAGCTCTCTATCGCTAAGCCACATTCCCAGCCACTATACTGACTTCCTTTCTTTGGTTTATACACAGTGTATAAACTATTCTCTGTATTGATGTACCACCAATGTCTATCCGCAACCAATAGAAAGTAAGATTTCTGCTTCCTTCCCAGACTTGCATTTCCCTGATGATTAGTGATACTGAGCATCTTGTTCATATATCTGATGACCCTTTTTAGATCTTTCTCTGAGAAATGTATATTCAGATCATTTGTATATTGACTTGTTTTATATTTTTATGCAAGCACTCTATCACTGAGCCATACCCTAGTCTTGTACCACCTGTCTTTATCTGGGTTTTTGTTGTTTTTCTTGTGGTTTTTTGGGGGGTTTTATTTTTAGTTCTTTCTTCTTTTGAATGTATTTACCTATTGATTTAGTTCATTTTTTGAGAAAGAATCTTGCTATGTATCCCAGACAGGCCCGCAACTCTGACTCCTCTTTCCCTATTCTCCCAAATGCTGAGATTTCAGGTTTGCATCCTTACAGCTGGCTTTTTATTGTTATTGTTGTTCTAAAGATGATACATGGAGGGGTTACAGTTCCATAAATCAGGAAATGAGTATACTTCTTTTTGGACAACGTCATACCTTCCCTTGTTCTTTTCCAGTTTTGTTTTTTTTCCTGTTTATCATATTTTTTATTATTTAAAAAGTGGAAAGTAATATTTTCATTGATAACTATCATTTGGTCCTTAGGTAGTTCTTTTGCAGAAAGTTGAGTCCATAATTTTCAAATGATGATAGGACTGTATCAACTGAGTTTCACACAGTTTCAATAACAGCAGTAATTTCCTTGAACTGTCTGTAAAAATTCTGAAACTGAGGAATTGTCATTTCAAAGGACTTGTTCTTTACTTGGCCAGAATGATCTGCCACTTTTAGCATTACTACAACATAAGGATACTTAAGTGATCTACAGCTGTCCGAGCTCACAGCCATACCGAGTTTCCATTGAAAATCTATAAGCTGGCTAGTGGCTTTGGACTTAGCATCTAGTACTGGCTCTCTGCCCCCCAGACTCCTCCATGGCAAAGGGCATGGCGCCTCCATGGTGCCTGCCCCCCAGTTTCGTTTTGTTGGTCTTCGGGCTTAAACTCAGGGCCTGGACACTGTCCCTGCACTTTTTGTTCAAGGCTAGCACCCTACTACTTTAATCCACAGCACCACTTTCAGCTTTCTCATGGTTAATTGGAGACATAAGTCTCATGGACTTTCCTGCCCAAGCTGGCTTCAAAACAAGATCCTCAGATCTAGGCATCCTGAAGAGCTAGGATTATAGGCATACAACACCAGGGCCTGGCTTTCTCAGTTTTTCCCTCCCAGCCCCAGCCACGAGTTGTATTGTTCATTTTTCAACATAGTGTTATACCTGATTTTGTATTTGTGTGTGTGTGTGTGTGTGTGTGTGTGTGTGTGTGTGTGCGTGCGTGTGTACATGTGCACACACACACGTGTGCCAATACTGGGGCTTGATCTTAGGAACTGGACATTGTTCCTTAGCTTTTTTACTCAAGGCTGGTACTCTACTACTTGTGCTACACTTCTGCTTCCAGCTTTTTGGTGGTTAATTTGAAATAAGAGTCTTACAGACTTTCCTGCCAGGCTGGCTTTAAACCTCAATACTCAGATGTCAGCCTCTTGAGTAGCTAGGATTATAGGCATAAGCCACCAGCACCTGACAACATTTGTATAATTCTTTAATGGGACTTTTATACATAGACACAATTTGAGATGTGGAATTTCTAACAGAAATAAAAGCGGTTTTTATTTTTAGGTACAAAAGGAAGAGAATGTCTCCTGCATCTGATTGCCACATTGCTGGTACTACAGTTTATTCGAACCAGACTGGAAAAAAAGGAAATAGCCTTCAAATCATTGATGAAACTGGATGAAGCTTCCATTTCCAGGTGACTTTAACTATAGTAATTAGCAACTCATATTTTTAGCTTTTTTTTTTTTTTTTTTTTTTCCGGTCGTGGTGCTTGAACTCTGGGCTTGGGCGCTATCTCTGGGCTCTTCAGCCCAAGGCTAGGGCTCTACCACTTGAGCCACAGTGCCACTTCCGGTTTTCTAGTGGTTTATTGGTATAAGAGTCTCACGGACTTTCCTGCCCGAGCTGGCGTTGAACCATGATCCTCAGATTTCAGCCTCCTGAGTAGCTAGGATTACAGGTATGAGCCACGGGGGCCCAACTTTTTAGTTATTTCTTAAAATAAGCCTTACAAGAATCTATATTGAATTGTTTTATGTGTATTGCTACTTTGAAGTACAAAAAAAATCTTTGTACCTTGGTATGTAAGCTGAGATTTTTGCCTCTGGCTTCATGGGAGTCATCTCAGAGAATTTATGTACAGCTTATACTTGCTCTCTGGACTGCTGTTTGGTATTCTTTACTAGAAGGGGTTGATCCCAGATGCCTTTAGAATATCAGGCCTGTTCCCAACAACTGCAGGTCCTAGCACAAGAATGTTGGTGGAAACCCACATACTCGATGTCTGGAACTCAGCGGTAAAGCACTTGTCTAACATGTGCAGAGCCTAGAGCTCAGTACCTAGCACTGCATACACACGCATGTACACATAAACACATATTTTTTTTGCCAGTCATAGGGCTTGACCTGAAGGCCTGGGCATTGTCCCTGGGCTTCTTTAGCTCTATATCACTTGAGTCACAGCACCACTTCCAGCTTTATCTGTTTATGTGGTACTGAGGAATCAAACCCAGAGCTTCGTGCATGCTAGAAAAGCACTCTACCAGTTAGCCACGTTCCCAACCGATATAAACTCATCAATAAAACTAGCAGGCCAAACATGGTGGTTTACACTCGTAGTATCAGCATTTAGAGGTCAAGTTCAATAGTTAATACTGTGAGGAGACAAAAAAATGTGAAGCTTTGTGAAAGATCATAAAATAACACATAATGCCCACATTTTACCATTTTAACATTTAGGTGCACCCTTAGAAAATGGAATGTAACAACAGCAGCAGCAAAACACCCTAGAACATTTGGAGAAATTAAATGTTCCCTAAAGCTGGGCACCGGTGGCTCACGCCTGTAATCCTAGCTACTCAGGAGGCTGAGATCTGAGGATCATGGTTTAAAGCCAGCCCAAGCAGGAAAGTCTGTGAGACTCTTATCTCCAATAAACCACTAGAAAACCAGAAGTGGCACTGTGGCTCAAGCGGTAGAGTGCTGGCCTTGAGCTGAAGAGTGCAGGGACAGCACCCAAGCCCAGAGTTCAAGCCCTACGACCGACAAAAAATAAAATAAAATAAATGTTCCCTAATAGCTTTGTGTGGTTTTTATTTTTATTTTTTACTAATGCTGGGAATCAAACACAAGATCTTATGCATGCTAAGCACATACACTAATATAAGCCATACTCCCCATACATCTTATGTGAATTTTTAGTACCGTTGTCTGGCAAAGTGGTGGAATGATAGCCTCAAGCAAGAAAAGTTAAGGGATAGCACTTGGGCCCTGAGGTTAAGTCCCAGTACCAGCACACACACACACACACACACACACACACACACACACACACTATATGTGTATGTACATATGTATAAATATGTATAATGTTATATCAAAATATATGATATACAAAATACATATTATAAAACTAGAAAGAAAAGTTGATGTCACCCAAAATAAAGGTGGACACACTGAATAATCAAAATACTTAAACTAGCTTTGTAACTTTTAGTAACTCTAAGAAGTAAATTAATAATCTTTGGAAAACATCCAACTGCTAACTACTTTAGGCATACAATATTTGTGTCACTCAGGACTTCAGGCATGCTAACCAAGCAAGTGCTCTACCACTATAGCATTTGCCCATTTGTTTGTTTTTGCTTTTTTTGTTTTTTGTTTTGCCAATCCTGGAGCTTGAACTCAGGGCCTGGGCAAAGGCTAGCACTCTACCACTTGAGCCACAGTGCCACTTGCAGCTTTTTCTGCTTATGTGGTGCTGAGGACTTGAACCCAGGGCTTTATGCATGCTAGGCAAGCACTCTACCACTGAGACACATTCCCAGCCTCTGTTTGTTTAAAGATAGATTTTGCTGCTAAGTTTGCCTAAGCTGGCCTTGAAGTGGTGATTTCTATAGCCTTCACCTCCTGAGTAGTTGAGATTACAGGCATGAGCCACTATGCTTAGCTCACACTCCTTATCTAGTATATTCATCTCCTTATGATATTTGCTAACATTTACCAAATGCCAGGGACTGTTCATCATGTTAATCAGTGAGTTTTGTAAATCACCAGAACAAACCAATCTGGCCTCATATTATGACCGTAACTGAGGGAACATTTCAGTATGCAATGAATGCTACCCAGTCTAAGTCACACAGGCATGTGAGGATTTGAACTGTCACCTCACTGACTGATGGCCATTCCCCTTTCAAGGAAAACAACCAAGAAGATAGAAAGGATTTTCAGAATTTTGCCCATAGGATTTTTCTTTTTCCTTTTTTGCCAATATTTACATTCAGGACGTCAAGCTTGTTTACCTTGCTTGCACACAGCTGGTTCTCTACTACTTGGCTTTTGGCTAAATAGAGATGGAGTTTAAGAAACTTTCCTGCTTTTTTTTTTTTTGGGTCAGTTGTAGGGCTTGAACACTGGGCCTCGGCGCTGTCTCTCAGCTCTTCAGCTCAAAGCTAGCACTCTACCACTTGGGCCACAGCGCTACTTCTGGCTTTTTCTGTTTATGTGGTGCTGAGGACTCGAACCCAGGGCCTCATGCATGTGAGGCAAGCAGTCTACCGCTGAGCCACCTTCCTAGCCCCCAGATAGGCTTTAAGCCACAGTCTTTCAGGTGTCAGCCTCCTGAGTAGCTAGGATTCCAGGCATGAATCACCAGGGCCCAGCCCATAGGATTTTTCCTAAAACCTCTGGTATATGCTGCCTCTTGTTCACTAACAGTATCCAGCAGATGACAAAACAGGTGAGGTAATAGCTACCTTAAATGACAGATTGCAGTCTTTTCTGGGTCTTAAAATTTTGATGCTGCTTTGTGCAGAAACTTACTAGTAAATGTATACATTTTCCTAAGAAGTTGTGCTGATTTACTTGGCATAATTACTATGTGCAAGTTTCATGGATGACCCTGAGTTCTGCAAGCAACTAACCAAGTTGAGAAATCCAGGTACAGTAGAAGAAAGTGAGAAACAGGCCTCATTTTGTAAAATAAAACTCAAGCTGAGCACCTGTGGCTTGTGCCTATATCCTAGCTACTCAGGAGGCTAAGAATTGAGGATGACAGTTTGAAGCTAGGGTAACCAACAAAAAACTGGAAGTGGAACTGTGGCTCAAGCGGTAGGTTGCCAATCTTGAGCAGGAAAAGCTGAGGGACAGTGCCCAGGTCCTGTACAAAAATACTACATCCTGAAAAATCAATTGAAACTTTCTTATTGTTATTATAAAGATGCTGTACAAAGGGGTTACAGGTACATGAGTCAGGTAAAGAGTACATTTCTTTTTGGACAATGTCACTCCTTCCCTCCCATCCCCATCCATAAGTTTTATAGTTCAATTTTCAACATAGTATCTAGTAAGTGCTACTGCTGCATTTGATCATCCATTGTTCCTCTAATTCTGTGCTCTCCTTACCTCCCCAAAGACAGATAAACAAACAAATATG
Source organism: Dipodomys spectabilis (assembly GCF_019054845.1). NCBI lineage: Eukaryota > Metazoa > Chordata > Mammalia > Rodentia > Heteromyidae > Dipodomys > Dipodomys spectabilis. The sequence continues at coordinate 25,337,558 of NW_024870772.1, read as the reverse complement.
ACAAAAGGAAAAGAAAATGAAAACAGCAACAAAGAAGAACAACTTCTTGTTTCCATTTCCTGGAGTTCATTTTGATAAATATTATTTTATATAATGAACATAGGCATTGTACCTTTGTGATCCACTCCTAAGAGTATCCTCCCTTGGTCTCACTTTGTGTTTATGCCTAGAGTCCTGTATAATTTATTATGTCCCCATGTATTTTCAGCATATGAGAGAAAAATATATGCTGTTTGTCTCCCTAAACTTGGCTTACCTCATGGAAACTTTTTTTTAATTAATCTAGGAATATCCCCTGGGCTGTTGAGAAAATAAAGAAAGCAAATGAATGGGTTAGAAGAACAGAAGGACAGTATCCATCTATCTGCCAACGACTTGAACTAGGTAAAGACTGGGACTCAGCCACGAAGCAGCTCCTGGGAATTGAGCCCTTAGTCACCGCTTCTCCTCTTAGCAGAGTTCTACGGAATAATCAAGGCTGAATCCAATGAAATTGTATGTTCAACTTTTCTCTCTCATGTCAAATATAATCAAATAGTAATAGCTATAACAATTATGACTTTTATGATTTTATTCAGTATATCAATCAGTACCTTTCAAATAAAATAGACCCAATTGATTTCAACCAACAAGCAGCAATAAAATGAAAATAACAATATTGGAGATTTGTATTTCTAGACTTAAGTTGATGAGAGATGTCTAGATGGACCCAGGGGCTCATTCCTTCTCCCTTCCTGGAGTCCAGTGGAAAGCTGGTCTGCTGAGTAGGCTGGTGTTCATGGCAGGGGCCTGGGCCTGTTTCCATGGCCCTGTGTGTCCAAACTGTGGACTAGATGTGCATGCTCCCTTGTGTGGCTCCTCCATCCACTGATTTCTCAGTGCATGCTTGTTACTTAGAGAAACGAAGTCCCAAGTAATTCTTTCACAGATCGTTCTTATCAAATCCTGAAAGAAATAATCTCCAAACCCAAGACCATGTCATTTTTCTATTTTTTTTTATCTTCTAGACATTTTCTAGTTTGGCATTGTGCCTTTAGGTTTATGATCAATTTGAGTTACAATTTGGTTTGGGGTTATTTTTTGGTTTTGTTGTTTTGGTTTGGTTTTTTTGCCTGCCACAGTAGCCTCAACTCAGGCCTGGGCACTGTTCCTTTAACTTTTTCATTCAAGGCTGATACTCTACCATTTGAGCCACAACTCCACTTGTGGTTTGTTTGTTTTTTTTTTGCCAGTCCTGGGGCTTGAACTCAGGGCCTGGGCACTGTCCATCAGACTCTGTACTCAAGGCTAGTGTGCTGTCACTTGAACCACAGCATCACTTGCAGCTTTTTCTTTTTTCTTTTTTTGGTCAGTTATGGAACTTGAACTCTGGGCCTGGGCGCTATCCCTTAGCTCTTTAGCTAAGGCTAGCACTCCACCACCTGAGCCACAGTGCCACTTCTGGCTTTTTTTTCTGTTTATGTAGTGCTGAGGAACCAAACCCAGGTTTGGGAAGCAAGCACTCTCATGCATGCGAGGTAAACACTCTACCACTGAGCTACCTTCCCAGCCCCATTTCCAGCTTTTTCTGAGTAGTTTATTGGAGATTAGAGTCTCACAGACTCTTCTGCCCAGGCTAACTTTGAACTCAGATCTTAGCTTCATGAGTAGCTAGGATTACAGATATGAGCCACCAGCGCCCAGCTGATTCTACTTATGAAAGGAAGGAGGACATTCTTCACCTTTTGTTCTGGTTTGAATATGAAATGTCCCCTATAGGCTTATATGGTGAGTCTTGACTGCTAGCTGGGCTGTTGGGAATTGAGCTGATCCTGAAGACTCTGAACTCACCAATGGATTCATCCCTTGATGGATTCATATTATGATGGCATTATTATGAGATGGTGGAAAGTAGGATTGGAGGAAGTAAGACACTGGGTGTGGACCTTTGAAGGATTGTATCCTATTACTGTCCTTTTCTCTCTGTTGGTCTCTACTTCCTTTCTACCATGAGTTGAGCCAGTTTTATTCCACCACATGCACATGCACCCCTCCATGATTCTCTGCCTTACCATAAAGCTAGAAGCAATAGAGCCAAAATAAACCCTCCTTTTAAGTGGTTTCCCTCAGGTATTTGTCATAGCAACAGAAAGCAAGTTTTCACAACTTTCTTCCATTCCAGACGATTCTTCCTCTTACATATAAAACAGCAGTCACTTTGAGATTCTAGTACTTTGACTTTACAAAACTCTCTTTGTTCTCATTGCTGTGTTCACCAATGCCCAGAATGTCCTCTCATCCATGTGGGTCAGGATTTCCCCCCCCCATCCCCCCCCCACACATTATTGAGTCTTCATTTTCAGTGACTTCTCATCTTCTGATGGATAGCTTAGAGCATCATCTAATTCAATGGGTCCATATCTTGGTGGGAATTAAATCAAAACAGAGCAACAATAATAGTACACAGAGAAAAATTTGCAGCAAACAAGGAACCATGTCAAAAAGTTCTGAAGACCACAAGAATAACAGGCCTGTGACTCTACTGTGAAGGCAAGTTATCGTTGGTCCTGTGGAATCTCACAGCATGCTCCTTACTTCCGTGTTCTAGAAATGAGGCTTTAGCTCTTACTTGGGTAGAAATTTTGGTATTATAATTCAGCAAAGTTGTACCCTCACCTGCTGTGGGGACCGAGCTACTCCTTAGAATGGCTTGTACAACTTTTTTTAAATGGCTTTGCATGTGTGTGTACCAGTACTGGAGCCTGAACTCAGAGTCAAGGCTTACTCCCTTAGGTTCTGCTCAAGACTGGCACTCTACTACCTGTATTACACCTCAACTTACAGTTTTGTTGGTGGTTAACTGAAATTAAGATTCTCATGGACTTCCCTGACTGAACTGGCTTCAACCTACAATCATCAGATCTCAGCCTCCTGAATAACTAGGATTTCAGGCATGGCCACTGGTGCCCTACTGAAAATGCCTTTTAAGATTTGTTAGAAAAACATTTTTTGTTCCAGTTCTGGGGCTTGAACTCAGGGCCTGGGCATGGTTCCTGAGCTTCTTTTGCTCAAGGCTAGCGCTCTACCACTTGAACCACAGCACCACTTCCTGCTTTTTCTGTATATGTGGTACTGAGGAATCAAACCCAGGGCTTCATGCAAGCTAGGCAAGTACTCTACCACTAAGCCACATTCCCAGCCATAAAAGCAAATCTTATTTGGAGGCTTAGAATAAGACTTTCGTGAAAGACAGGCTGCAGACTACTTTTTCAGGATGCTTTTCTGCTAAAAGGCCTAATTAGCCCAGCTGTCTAGTAAAGTGCGTGTGCGTGTGTGTGTGTGTGTGTGTGTGTGCGTGTGCGTGTGTGTGCGCGCGCGCACATGAGCGTGTGTACAAATGTGTACACCTGTGTGCGTACATCAGTCCTGGGGCTTCAACTCAGGACCTGCGTACTGTCCCTGAGCTTTGTTTGCTCAAGCCAGTGCTCAACTACTTGAGCCACAGCTCCATTTCTGGCTTTTTTGATCATTTACACTTTCCTGTCTGAGCTAACTTGGAATCAAGATTATCAAATCTCAGCTTCCTGAGTAGCTAGAATTACAGTATGAGCAACCAGGATCTTGCTTCCAGTAAACTTTTTTTAAAGCTCTCTTTGTAATGATGTAAGTATGGCACTGATAATTAAAAAGAGTGAAAGAAGGGTTGCCTATATTTGGAAACTTGCAATACATAAAATTTATAAAGATGAAGTAAGAGAATTCTACCTGAGTCTTTTTTTTTTGGCCAGTATTGGGGCTTGAACTCAGGGCCTGGTACTTTTGCCTAGTTTTTCCTCAAGGCTGGCACATTTCCACTTCTGGCTTTTTGGTAGTTCATTGGAGATAAGAACCCTCATAGACTTTCCTGCCCAGCTTGGCTTAGAATCTCAATCTTCAGATCCTCTTTTTAGTAGCTAGGATTACAAGTGTGAGCCACATGGTGCCCGGCTGTATGTGAGTCTTAATAGATAACTTCAGGGAAGAAGATGATCTAGTTTACATGCATGTGCCAAAAAGAAGAAACCAAGAGAACTGTTTCAAAGGGCTGTAGGTATAGCTCTGTGATAGAGCACTTGCACAAAGCCCTGGGCTCCGTTCTTAGCAGTTCAAAATGGAAAAAAAGGAAGAACAGAGAAAGAAAAGAAGGGAGGAAATGAAAGAAGGAGGGAGGGAGAGTCAGGGAGCTCTGCCTTGCTCCGTAGGGTAGAGCCAGATAAAAAAATCTCAATAGTTACAGCAAGGGCCTGCCTGATAACAGATGGGGGCTCAATCAGAAAGGACACCACCCGTGAAATGATTTGCTCACACCCATGTGTATCTGCCAGATCTTTGCTATACGTTGCCAGAACAGTATGAGAGGCCTCAGTTCTGGAAAGATTCCTGTGGCTGGTGTCTGAGGTAGACATTTCCACTTGTTTTAAGCCATTTTACGGGATTTGACTATCTAGCTACAGTACTGCTTCTCCCATACTTGCCCTCAACAAACATTCTCACTAAGCATGGGGGGTGAGGGAGTGGGGGAAGCCCAGAATGGTCCACTCCCCCTATATCAAGCCAGCAGTGTCACAGCTGCAGGTGTCTGGAGAGCATCTTCTAGGATGATTCTGACTGCAGCCACTTCTGATGCAGGTTATTTTTCACCTGTGCTTCTAATTATATAAGTCAGAGTTTCCTAGACACCTTTAGTTTGACTAATTTGCTAGAGCAGTATACAAAACTCAAACTTATAAAAAAAAAATGTTACAGGGGCCAGCAAGGTTGCTCAGTGGTAGAGTACTTGCTTTGCATGGATGCCGCCCCGGATTCGATTTCTCAGCACCGCATAAGCAGAAAAAGCCAGAAGGTGGCTCAAGTGGTAGAGCGCTAGCCTTGAACTAAAGAACTGAGGGACAGCACCCAGGCCCAGAGTTCAAGCCCACAACCAACCAAAAGAAAACCTCTGGCAAGTAATTGTTAGTCAATTGTTGGCTTTGGTAGCTTTAAATATCTCTGCTACATCCTCCTTACGGTGATCGATCGATCGTAAAGCAGGAAAAGTCTTACTCCCCTTCCTCCAGGATGCCGGGAGTCAGGTACCATGCTATATCTCCAATCCCAGACAGAAAAGGCAATTTCAAAGCTGGGCACTCATGCCTGGAATCCTAGCTACTCAGGAGGCTGAGATCTGAGGATCTCGGTTCAAAGTCAGCCCAGGCAGGAAAGTCTGTGAGACTCTTATCTCCAATAAACCACTAGAAAACCAGAAGTGGCACTGTGGCTCAAGTGGTAGAGCCCTCGCCTTGAGCTGAAGAGCACAGGGACAGCGCCCAAGCCCAGAGTTCAAGCCCCACCACCAACAAAAAAAAATAGAAAAAGAAAAAAAAAAAGGCAGCCGGGCGCTGGTGGCTCACGCCTGTAATCCTAGCTACTCAGGAGGCTGAGATCTGAGGATTGAGGTTCAAAGCCAGCCCGGGCAGGAGAGACCGTGAGACTCCTATCTCCAATAAACCACCAGAAAACCGGAAGTGGCGCTGTAGCTCAAGTGGTAGAGCGCTCGCCTTGAGCTGAAGAGCTGAGGGACAGCGCCCAGGCCCAGAGTTCAAGCCCCACGACCGACAAAAAAAAAAAAAAAGGCAATTTCAGGTCTTTGATAGCCCCTTCTGGGAATCAATCCGTCCACAGCATATTCCGCTCTTGGGATACTAACAACAATTTTTTTTATTTATTGTGTCTTGCATTTTTTTTTTTTTTTTTTGGTCCGGTCGTGGGGCCTGAACTCTGGGCCTGGGTGCTGTCCCTCAGCTCCTCAGCTCAAGGCTAGCACTCTACCACTTGAGCCACAGCGCCACTTCCGGCTTTTTTCTTTTTGCTTATGTGGTGCTGAGGAATCGAACCCAGGGCCTCAGGCATGCAAGGAAAGTGCTCTACCACTGAGCCAACTTCCCAGCCCCGTCTTGCATTTTTTTGAAATATTTATTTATTTATTTTTATTATTGTGAAAATACCATACAGAGGGGTTATAATTACATGGGCAAGATAGTGAGTTCATTTCTTTTTTCTTTTTTTTTAGTCCAGTCGTGGGGCCTGAACTCTGGGCTGGGCGCTGTCCCTCAGCTCTTCAGCTAGCGCTCTACCACTTGAGCCACAGCGTCACTTCTGGCTTTTTCTTTTTTTAGTGAGTACATTTCTTGTCAAGCATTGTTGCCTCCTCCTTTGTTTCCCCATACCATCCCTTCCCTTCTCCACCCCCCCACCCCTACAGTGTCTTACATTTCAGATAACTATTGTCATACAAAAAAGGAGGACCTTTACCAACCACTGTCAAGCAGATGCTTTTTGGAGGGTACTTGCCCTAGCAACGAAGCAGGGACCCCTAACTACTTCTCCCATTTACAGCAGGAAGTAGCTCCAGAAGAAATGACCTCCACCCATACCCCCGGCCTAGTACCTTCTATTTTTATTAAACAACAGAGCAGGGAATGTAAGCATTATGTCCACCTTTGGTCCTCAGCTCCTCCCTGCCCTGGAGTTCCCACCATACAGCTGGCCCCTCCCTCCCCTGACCTACCTGAATCCCATCTACCTCACTTCCTTGGGCCAGATCCTGCTGCTATCTAGATAGTGGAAGCTGCCACGTGCTCTCTCTCCTCTCTCTCTCTCTCTCTCTCTCTCTCTCTCTCTCTCTCTCTCTCTCTCTCTCTCTCTCTCTCCCCTCTCTCTCTCTCTCTCTCTCTCTCTCTCTCTCTCTCTCTCTCTCTCTCTCTCTCTCTCTCTCTCCTCCTCTAATAAACCTCCTGCTTGCCTGCCTTCAAGTGGTCCCCAGGGATGGATGTGAGGGATCTTTTCATGTACTTGATATTGGTGGACTCACAGTCACAAAATAATACATAATAGGTGATAATCAGATATATAGTGTGATATGTGTGTGTAACATATGTGACCTTTTGTTGTTTTCTTTTGTTTTTGTTTGGCAATGCTAGAGATACACACTCAGGTCCTCCAAACTACACCCTGCCTATGTCTGGCACCTTTTGCTTAACAACCAGATTATTGTATTAAAAATCACTCATGCCCAGTACCATTGGCTCACACCTCTAATACTAGATCTGAGGATTCGTTTCAGAGACAACCAGGGGGACTGGGAATGTAGCTTAGTGGTAGAGTGCTTGCCTAGCATGCATGAAGCCCTAGGTTTGATTCCTCAGTACCACATAAACAGAAACAGCTGGAATTGGTGCTTTTTCAAGTAGTAGAGTGCTAGCCTTGAGCAAAAGAAGCTTAGGGACACTACCCGGGACCTGAGTTCAAGCCCCAGAACTGACAAAAACAAAGACAATTGTAATGACCCTAGGGTTGAGAGAATCCACAGAGGCAAAGGCAAAGGTGACAAGGAGTTTTTATTTGGCTAGCCATGATTGCCTCATCTCGAAAGACTGAGAGCAGCCCCACATGGTAGAGTTTATGTAAGTCAGAACTACACACAGGTGGCAGTTTATAGACACTCAAAGATGATTGGTGGTGGGGTTATTCTTCAGCTGTGGTCACGACCAGGCAGACAGCATTCTGGAGGCCAGAGATTCAGGATTAGAATTGGGAGTTATCAAAGAATGAAAAAAGGTGGGTTATTACACAACCAGGGCAGGAAAAAGTCTATGAGACTCATCTCCAATTATTCACTGAAAAGCCAGAACTGGAGCCAACTCAAGCCAATTCAAGTGGTACAACTGTAGCCTTAAGTGAAAAGGCTAAGGGATAGCACCCAATCTCTCAGTTCAAGCCCTAAAAGCCGCTCGCGCTTCTCTCTCTCTCTCTCTCTCTCTCTCTCTCTCTCTCTCTCTCACACACACACACACACACACACCCACAATTAAAGAAAGAAAGAAAAAAAAAAACATGGCTCATGTCTGTAATCCCAGAGTTCGAGCTCTACAACTGACAAAAAAAAAAAAAAAAAAAAACCACAATTTGATATTCATTTTATTGACTTAGTTATTAATTACCTATTCTGTGAATGGGCATTAGGGTAGTTTCCACTCTGGGGCTATTGTGAGTAGTGCTACCCAAGCATTGTAGCAGGGAGAATGGTTATATTTATTAATGGACACAGTTATGTGGTTTATATACCATGGCCTCTTTCTTGGTGTCTCCTTTCTTCTAAGGTTTAGTCCTTAATTCTCAGGCAACTTGCAGTTCTTTTTCCTTTGTCAATTCCTAAATGATGGTCAGCTCCAAACACCTAACTTTTCTAGCGTTCTCCTTCCCTTGTGCAATTGGACTGTTTTCTGATTTATATGTCAAGCCTTTTCTCTCTTGAGTTCTTCTTGACTCAAATATTTATATTGGCATTCTGCTACCTGTGTGTGTCTGTGTATGTGTGTATGTGCCTTCTGGAGCTTGAACTCAGGGCTGAGGTGCTATCCCTAAGCTTTTTTACTCAAAGTTAGCTAGCTTTCTACCTCTTGAGCCACAGTTCCACTTCCAGCTTTTTGCATAGTTAATTGGAGTTTGCCCAGGCTGGCTTTGAACCATGATTCTCATATCTCAGCATCCTGAGTGGCTAGGATTACAGATGTGAGCCACCAGCACCCAGCCCATTCTGCCACTTTTTAATTTTTCAATTGCACATAATATAAATTTGGAGCTGGGAAGGTGGCTCAGTGGTAGAGTGCTTGCCTTGCACGCAAGAGGTCCTAGGTTCGATTCCTCAGCAACACATAAGCAGAAAAAGCCATAAGTGGCACTGTGGCTCAAGTGGTAGAGCACTAGCCTTGAGCTGAAGAGCTGAGGGATAGCGCCCAGGCCCAGAGTTCAGGCCCCACGACCGACAAAAAAATAAAAATAAATAATAATATAAAAGTTACCTCTTTAACTATTTTTTTTTTTTTTGCTAGTGTTGCCAGTCCTGTTGCTTGAACTCATGGCTGGGCATTGTCCCTGAGTTTCTTTTGCTCACAGCTAGCACTCTACCACTTGAGCCACACCTCCACTTCTGGCTTTTTGCTCATTAATTGGAGATGAGGTTCACAGACTTTCCTGTCTGGTCTGGCTTTGAACCATAATCCTCAGATCTCAGCCTCCTGAGTATCTAGGATTACAATTGTGAGCCATTGGCACCAGGCCCTTTGTAAATTAACTGAAAAGATATTTGATAATTTCCTGTACTTTGCAATCTCTTCCTCCCCCATTTATGGCATTACAGTTTGTCACCTTTAAAAGGCCATTGTACTTACCTATGTTCTCCCTAAATATTAAGTAAATCTCATAGTGAACCTAAAAACTGGATTGCACTCCAAATCAGGAAAGAATGAAAAACTGAAACTTACTCCTCAAGAAGATCTCCTCAAAAGCTTAAACATCAGACATATGGCTCCCTCTCTATTTCTTCCCAAAGAAAAAGACGGAAATTTTTTCTTAATCACACCACAATGGCTAGAGTAAAAGTCTTGGCCCGATCTTGAATAGGGTATCACTGAGCCCTCTGCTTAACAGTGCCTACACCTTGAAAAGCTTTTGTGTTCATCTCTGTGACGCAAAACTACATCTTAGTTTTAACAAGATTCTTGCTAAATCAAATTAGTATGAACTCTCCATTTACCTTATCCTCCTCAATAGTTAATCATCCTCCACCAGCTCCACTGAGATTTAACCATACTGACTTGCCTTCAACATAAACCCAGTCAACTCACTTTTATCAGACATCAAAATCCAGTCAGATTTAAACCTGTAATCCTAGGTACTCAGGAGACTGAGATCAGAGGATCAAAGTTTAAAAGCAACACAAGCAGGAAAGCCCTTAAGATTCTTATCTCCAATAAACCAGGAAAAAAAAGCTGGGAAGGGAAGTGTGGCTCAAGTGGTAGAGCACTAGCACTAAATGAAAAACAAGGACACCAGTTCAAGCTTCAGTACCAGCACACACACACACACACACACACACACACACACACACACACACACACACACACACACACTCACTCACTCACTCACTCACTCACTCCAAAATCTCACCAGGCACTGGAAGCTCACATCTGTATTCCTAGCTATTTAGGAGGAAGAAATCTGAAGGTTGGGGTTCGAAGCTAGCCAGGTCAGGAAAGCCCATAAGACTATCTATAATTAACTACCCCTGAGCTTCCCCCGCCCTCCAAAAAAGCTGCGAGTGAAAATGTGGCTCAAGTGGTAGAGTGCCAGCCTTCAGAGAAAAAGCTCCGAGACAACACCTAGTACCTGAGTTCAAACTTCAGAACTGGCACATCTACACAAAAACACACATAAAAACCTTCTTTTATTACTGTTTTTGGTTTTGTTTAGAGATGGTCTCACAATGTAGCCCAAACTGGCCTTGAACTTGTGTTCTTATTGTTAGGTTTTTAAAAAGAGGTAGCCGAGTAAGAACAGCACCACGCACGTGGTATTCAGGTAAGGGGTAGGTTTATTCAGTAGACCTGCTGGGACCAGGCAAGGTTGGCACTCCACACGGCTGGTTCAGGCTGGCACCAGGCCATCTTGATCCTCCATGCGGTGGGGAAAGGCCTGGGAAAGAGAGAGCTGGGGAAAAAGCTAAGAGAAAGCTAGAAAAGAGAGAAAATAGCTAGAAAGGAGAAGAGCTAGAGAAGGGCTAGAAAAGAGCAGAGAGAGCTAGAGCTAGAAAAGAGCAGAGAGAGCGTCTGGGCCTGGGCTAGGCCTTATCTAGGGTATGGGCGGAGAAAGGTGTGGCCACATCAAATTCAGATGTGACCTCAGCGGATGCAGATGTGACCTCTTCCAGGTGACCCAGTTGCCTAGGTAACGCAGGTACTGGGTGGAGACTTTGCTGGGAGGAGGGTGGAGTCTGCTAGCCATCCAGGAGTGGACCTTATACTTATTGCCTCGGTCTTAGTTCTAGGATTATAGGTGTATGCCATTATGGCTAGCTTCTCTCTTGCTTTAAGATCTCTTCATATACACTTTGCATCTTCTGCTCCACACCCTGCTTCTTATTTATAAATCTCCATTGTCCTTGCTGTTAAGAACAAAATTGTCCTTGCTTTTCTTTAACAATGACAAGTGAAATACCAAGAACATTATTACTTGCTTCAATGAATTTCTTTTTGGCCTTGTGTCCATCTGGATGATGCAATCTCTGAAGGTAATTTTGTCCATCTATTATTGTTAAATTGGTGTTTTTCAGGGGGAGTGAGGGTCATACTTACATCAATATTCATTGTTACTTCTTAAAAATATCAAAACTGGCTGGGTACTGGTGGCTCACACTTTTAATCTTCACTACTCAGGTGCTAAGAGCTGAGAATCACAGTTCAAAGCCAGCCAGGGCAGAAAAAATTATGAGACTGTAATCTCCAATGAATTACCAAAAAAAAAAAAAAAAAGCCACAAGTGGAGCTGTGGCTCAAGTGTAAAGCACTAGCATTGAGCAGAAAAAGTTCAAGAACAGCATCCTGGCTTGAACCATTAAATTGCTAAGTATTGCTAAGTAAGACATAATCAGGATAGATTAGGAAAAATGGGCTATGGTACTCAAAAACCAGGAGCTAAGAAAAACAGTATATTAATGAATAACTTCATTATAAGCACAATGTGTGCTCTCCTTGGTCTAAACTGGACCATATGAATATCAAAACCTGCTTTTTTTACAATATTCCTTATCCAGTAAAATGGTAAAACCATGACCCTATCTACAGCTTCAACTAGAAATAAAGATCACCCTTTACTCTCTCCCTACATCAAATTAACCATGTATTCTTTTTTTTTTTTTTGCCAGTCATGGGCCTTGGACTCTGGGCCTGGGTGCTGTCCCTTAGCTCTTCAGCTCAAGGCTAGCACTCTACCACTTGAGCCACAGCACCACTTCTGGCTTTTTTCTGCTTATGTGGTGCTGAGGAATCGAACCCAGGGCCTCATGCATGCAAGGCAAGCACTCTACCACTGAGCCACCTTCCCAGCCCCTAACCATGTATTCTTGATTTTACTTCACTAATGGCTATCAAATATATCTATTTCACTTTACTTCTAGTCAATGCCATCTGAGTAATTTTATTTTTGTTATATTTAGAGAGACAGGATCTTACTGTGTTTCTCAGGCTGTCCTCAAACTTGTGGGCTCAAATGATCCACCTACCTCAGCTTCCAGAGTAGGTAGAACAAGTATCCAACATTTTGATATCTCTTCATTAAGCTTCCTGTCTTTAAACCCTCCAATCTAGGTTCCATACTGATCCAAAATATATACCTAGTGATATCATTCTGCCACTTAAAGTCTCTCAGTGGCTTTTCACTATCTTGAAGATAAACTGTAATCTCTTTGACAGAAAGAAAACTGCTTCTGCTTACTCTTTCAACTCTTTGTACTAAGGAATTGGATAAAAGGAGGATGAAAAGGTGGCACAAGGCACTTGTAATTCTAGCTACTCAGGAGGCTGAGATTGAGGATCATGGTTCAAAGCCAACCAAAGTAGGAAAGTCCTTAAGACTCATCTTCATTTAACCACAAAAACCAGAAATGGGTGTGTGGCTCAAGTGGTAGAGAGCTAATCTACCACTAAAGGACAGCACCTAGGCCCTGAGTTCATGAGTAAACTAGAAAAAGTTAAACACCATTAAATTGCTAAGTACTACTGAAACAGGATAGAGTAGGAAAAATGGGCTATGGAACTCAAAAACCAGGAGCTAAAAAAAAACACAAAACACTGTTTTAATGAATAACTTAATTATAAACACAATGTGTGCTCTCCTTGGTCTAAACTGAAGCTTTTCACCTTTTTCACCTTGCCCAAGTGATTGTTGTGAGAAGACAGGCATATCTTAAAAGTACTTCGTGTGTGTGTGTGTGTGTGTGTTTGTGTGTGTGCTGGTATTGAGGTTTGAACTCAATTTAGGGCGTTGGTGCTGTCCTTCAGCTTTTTTGCTCAAAGCTGAGCCACACACAGCTCCACTTCTGGATTTTGGGGAGTGATTTACTGGAGATAAGAGTCTTTGAAAAACTTTCCTGCCAAGGCTGGCTTGGAACCAGGTTGAGGAGAGCTCAGCCTCCTAAGTAGCTAGGTTTATAAGCGGGGAAGAGGCGAGATCAGGGCCCTGGTGACTTCTGCCAATAATCCTAGCTACTCAGGGAACTGAGATCTAGGGATGACAGTTCGAAGCCAGCCTGGACAGAAAAGTCCAGGAGACTCTAATCTCCAGTAAACGATTCCGATACTCCAAAGGTGGGAATGCGCTGTGATTCCAGCGGCAGGGCGCCATCCTTGAGCAGAAGGAGCTCAGGGACGGGGCCCAGGCCCTGAGTTCAAGTGCCAGAGCCAGCCAAAAAAAAAGTTCACTTGATTTTCGTCTTAACTTTTTTTGTTTTTTGTTTGGTGGAACTGAGGCTTAAACTCAGGGCTTGCAAGCAGAGGCTCTGAAGTCACCCACAGCCAAACGTCCGGCTCTTTAAACAGTACTAAACCAGACAAGCTGCAGGTGAAGTATAAACACGTCGAGCGAATCCAAGCGCTCCATATGTGTATGTATACAGATGACTTCCTGCTCATTGTTCCTGGTCCGAGGCCCCCCACAGAGAATCCGATCCGCGGGAGGAAGTCCTCGGGTCTCTTCCCCCCCACCCCCGGAAGTAGGCTACCGAGGACTCTCGTAGAAGAGCTACTCAGCAATGCCACCCCACCCTCGCCATCAGCGGAGGCCACGCCGGGCGGTAGCCCCGCCCCTGCCCCGCCCCCTCGCCCCCCCCGCCCCTCGCCCCGCCCCCTCGCCCCGCCCCGTCACTGCCGTCAGCGGAGGTCAGGCCAGGCGGCAGCCCCACCTACTCCCGCCCAGCCACCCACTCCGCCCCGCCCCCGGTGGCGCCCGCCGCCGGTGGCGTTCTTCCGCCCCGGGCGCCCCTGGCCGGCCCACCCGCTTCCCGTACGCTCCGCGTGGCTCTGGCTCACCCGCCTTCACGTGATTGGGTAGTGTACATGTCACTCTAGGGCTCCGAGTCCACCATTGGCTAATGTTCTTCAAGGCCGTGTCACTTCGCAGTAGTGGATAAGAGGTGTTCGCGGAGCACGAGGCTGTTCTAAGGTGGTGTAGATTGCTTTTCTCGGTTGTTTGGAGAGCCATCGCGATGGCGACCGAGGCGCCGAGTGTGGAGGGAACGAGCACGGCCGCAGCACCTATGTCAGGGCCCGACAGCTCTGGTGAGTGGCCAGGTGTCGAAGGAGGAGATGGCGGAGATGGCGAAGAGGACGCAGCCACGAAAGAAGCGGAGGCCGTTGGGGAAAGCGAGGAGGACGGAGAGGATGTGTTCGAGGTGGAGAAGATTCTAGACATGAAGACCGAGGCGGTGCGTGTGACCGCAGGGCCTGGCGTGCGGGGCCGCGCGGGGAGGATTGAGCCGGGTTTGGGTGCGGGAGGAGAATGGAGGGCCCCGGCAGGGGGAGGGTGGGGAGGGCCGCGGGGTCCTGGAGTGAGGGCCAGGCCGGGGCGGGGAGCGCCGGGGCCGCGGCACTGAGCCTGCGGGGCCTGCCTACTCGCGGCCAGGAGAGAAACGGTCGACCCGCCTTCGCCGTGCCTGCGAAGGATGCTTCGGGAAGTTTTAGACGGTGGTGGAACCGCTTAGGTGATGGGAGGGTCGTGAAAAGGTGCCAGACGCCGACTCTGGAAGTCAGATGTGCGATGTTTTCTAACGCTCCTTGATCTCAGGGCCTGGGAGCAGCCCAGAAAGGAGCCAGTGTACTCTCCGTCGTTACGGTGTTCTCTAAAACCAAAATTACACGACTTAAAAATAAGGAGTTTCATGCGTTCTCAGCATAAAATCCCAGTCGTACCAAGTCAGCGAGTGTTAAGAGCCCTTAAAACCTAAAGGTTTGGGCTAGGCGGTTGGTGGCTAAAACCTGTAATCCTAGCTGCTCAGGAAGCTGAGATCTGAGGATCAGGTTTGAAGCCAACGCCTGGGGTAAGGTCCATGAGACTCTTAGCAGTTAACCAAACCATCGAAAAGCCCAGTGAGAGCTCAAGGCCATGAGTTTGGACTGCAAGTACCAGCACACACAAAAAGCCAAACAAACCCTAAAGGCTTGGCTCAAAAGTAGAGATCCCTGAGTTCAAAACCAAGTATTGCTCCTTTCCAGGTCCCCAATAACCTATACTTTTTAAAAATTTGTACATTATGATTGTAACTATTTAACATTCTATTGTTTCCCTTGCCTGTAATTTTGTTAGCCCAGGTTGGCCTCCCAACACCCCAATCTTCCTGCCCCAGCCTTCTGAATACTTTTGTTAAGTGTGTACTATAGAGGCTGGGAAGGTGGCTCAGTGGTAGGGTACTTGCCTCGCATGCATGAGGTCCTGGGTTCGATTCCTCAGCATCACATAAGCAGAAAAAGCCAGAAGTGGCACTGTGGCTCAAGTGGTAGAGTGCTAACCTTGAGCTGAGTAGCTCAGGGACAGTGCCCAGGTCCAGAGTTGAGGCCGCACAACCAAGAAAGAAAAGGAAAAAAAAGTATTTTTCTTATTTTTTTTACTTAGGCATTATTTCAAAGTAATAATTTACTCAGTTTTAAGTGTAATCTCTCTCATAAGAGTTTAATGAGTAAGTTTAGAAAGAGAAAAATAATGTCATCATCAAATTCAGGTCATTCTAAGTCATCGATAGCAAATATTTAAGATTTGTGTTTAAAATCCAGGTCCAAGTGAGATCAACAAAAATTAACCCATAAAAGCAGAAAGAGACTAAAGACAGATGGCTTGCTTTCTACAAAATACTTAAGATCTTCAAAGATGTTCTTCAAGAAAACTTAGCAATCAGCCGGTCAGCTCTTGTTCAGATATTTTGCATAGGTATTGATTGACATAGGTCCTGAAAGCTTTTCTTTAAAGCCTCTCATACAGTATTGTTTCTAATTTTTATTTTTTTTATTTTATTTTTTTTTTGGGTCCAGTAGTGGGGCCTGAACTCTGGGCCTGGGCGCTGTCCCTCAGCTCTTCAGCTCAAGGCTAGCACTCTACCACTTGAGCCATAGCGCTACTTCCGGCTTTTTTTTTTTTTTTTTTTTGCTTATGTGATGCTGAGGAACCGAACCCAGGGCCTCATGCATGCAAGGAAAGCCCTCTACCACTGAGCCACCTTCCCAGCCCCCCAAAGATAATAATTTGATCTGTTTCTTTGACCTTATCTCAAAATTCATACTTTATATTTAAGGTATTAGGAAGGTAATGCTATGTAAGCTGGGCAACAGTGGCTCACGCCTGTAATCCTAGCTACTCAGGAGGCTGAGATCTGAGGATTGTAGTTCAAAGCCAGCCTGGAAGGAAAGGCCCTGAGATTCTTATCTCCAATTAGTCTCACAAAAAGTCTGATGAGGCCTGTGGCTCAAGTGGTAAAGTTAGCTAGCCTTGAACAAAAGAACCTCAGGGAGGGGCTGGGAAGGTGCCTCAGTGGTAGAGCACTTGCCTTGCATGCCTGAGGCCCTGGGTTTGATTCCTCAGCACCACATAAAGAAAAAAGCCGGAAGTGGCGCTGTGGCTCAAGTGGTAGAGTGCTAGCCTTGAGCTGAAGAGCTGAGGGACAGTACCCAAGGCCCCCCCTCCCCCACCACATATATACTTGAGGGAAAAGGGGTGGAGGGAGGCCAGTTGTAGAGCTTGAACCACAATCCTCAGATCTTAGCCTCTTAAGTAGCTGGATTACAGGTGTGAAACGCAGTGCTCAGCTAAAATTATGTATTTATTAGTTAGCAAATAACTATTCATTAGAATTACTTAAAATCTTTTTATTCTAGGACCAATCATATCAAAACCTCCAGGAATATGGATCAAGTATGTTTATGCTCAAAGGTGTCTAGATTTTTTCATGTGTACGAACACTGAGAACCACACAAACTATCATGGATTTTAGCTAGAGAAACCTAGTGATGGGCTGGGAAGGTGGCTCAGTGGTAGAGCGCTTGCCTTGCATGCCAGAGGCCCTGGGTTCGATTCCTCAGCACCACATAAGCAAAAAAGCTGGAAGTGGCGCTGTGGTTCAAGTGGTAGAGCACTAGCCTTGAGCTGAAGAGCTGAGGGACAGCGCCCAGGCCCAGAGTTCAGGCCCTACGACCGGACCAAAAAAAAAAAAAAAGCCTCAGGGATAGTGCCCAGGCCCAGAGTTCAAACTCCAGGACTGGCCAAAAAATAAATAAATATATAAATTGAGTCAGTCAAAAATAAAAAATGGGCCAAGCCCTGGTGGCTCACGCTATTCACGAGGCTGAGATCTTAGTATTACAGTTTAAGCCAGCCTGGTCAGGAAAGTCTGTGAGTTTATCTCTAGTTAACCACTAGAAGTGGCACTGTGGCTGAAAATGGTAGAGTACTATGCTGGAGCAGAAAAAGCTCAAGAAGAGCTCCCAGGCCCTGAGTTCAAGCCCCATAATTAACAATAAGTAAATAAATATCTTAAAACCTCCAATATATGTTAATGCAATCATTGGAAGAAACTCCACCAGATTACCATCTTTGAGTGACATTTTGTTCTTTTTTTTTTGTTTTTCCAGTATTATATAATCAGAAATAAACACTTCGGTCTT
This sequence comes from Dipodomys spectabilis, assembly GCF_019054845.1. NCBI lineage: Eukaryota > Metazoa > Chordata > Mammalia > Rodentia > Heteromyidae > Dipodomys > Dipodomys spectabilis. The sequence continues at coordinate 25,320,021 of NW_024870772.1, read as the reverse complement.
TGATTTGGAAAAAATAGGTTAAGTGATACTGATTTTCCATAAGGCATTTGCTTCAGGAGAGGTATAAATATACATAATAATGTGATATTTCCATTTTGAAGCAGTTTTCAAGTTCTCAGCAGTTATACATTCTTAGCAACATAGCAATAAACCTGTTTTTAATTTATCCCACAGGGTAAGATCCTTTATAAAGTTCGATGGAAAGGATATACATCAGATGATGACACCTGGGAACCTGAGATTCACCTGGAGGACTGTAAAGAAGTTCTTCTTGAATTTAAGAAGGAAATTTCAGAGAACAAGGCTAAAGCATTCAAAAAGGATATTCAGGTATTGTGTTTTACCTCATCTTCTTTTTTCTTTTTTAAGTGATTTTTTTAACAGTTTACTTGGTTGTATAAAAGCAGTGGGGTTTAAAAAAATATTTAGGGGCTGTGGCTTAGAGGTAGAGTGCTTGCCTAGCATGCATGAAGCCCTGGGTTTGATTCTTCAGTACCACATAAACAGAAAAAGCCAGAAGTGGTGCTATGGATCAAGTGGTAGAGTGCTAGCCTTTAGTGAAAGAAGCTCTGAATTCAAGCCCTAGGACTGGCAAAAGAAAAAAAAAATTAAATATCTTTAAGTAGTTGTACATGTCGGTTTCAAGTCAACATACCACTTTATGTTTACAGTGCCCTTTTTAGTGTATGTACCAGTACTGGAGTTTGAACTGTGGGTCTAGGCACTGTCCCTTAGCTTTTCTCTCAAGGCTAGCATTTTATCACTACCATTTGAGCCATACCTGTACTCTGGCTTCTTTTGCTAATTAGAGATGAGATTCTTAACAGATATTTCTGCCCAGGCTGATTTCAAACTGATTCTCAGATCTCAACCTCCTGAGTAGCTAACATTGCAGGCATGAGCTACTGGTGACCAGCTTCAATTCATTTTAGTCATTTTCATCCCTTTTTTTGGGTGGAGGGGTGTTCTGGTCGTGGGGCCTGAACTCTGCGTCCGGGTGCTGTCCCTCAGCTCTTCAGCTCAAGGCTAGCACTCTATCACTTGAGCCACAGCGCCACTTCCGGCTTTTTTCTTTTTGCTTATGTGGTGCTGAGGAATTGAACCCAGGGCCTCATGCATGCAAGGCAAGCGCTCTACCACTGAGCCACCTTCCCAGCACATTTTCATCCCTTTTATCATTCTCCTCCCAAATGATAGTTTCATTGTGACATTGCCGTATGTGGCATACAACGTATCCCAATCAAACTGGCCCCTCTATCACTCTTCTTTACTCCCTTTCCCCTTCTTCAGTCACATTTATTCACCCTCTGTTTGTCTACCCACCTCTTGTTGGTATCCTAACAAAATTTTTATTTTTTTTGTTCTTTGTTTTTGTTTCACTCCTGGGTCTTGAACTCAGGGCCTACGCACTGTCCCTGAGCTTCTTTTTGCTCAAGACAAATACTCTATCCAGTACCATTTCCGGCTTTTTCTGAAGTTTATTGGAAGATTACTGGCATTTCACAGACTTGAGTAGGCTTATGGGTATGAGCTACCAGCACACAGAACGTTCCAAAAGAATGTTTTTACTTTTCTCTCATTCTTTTTCTTTTTTCTTTTGGCCTAGCATTTACTAAGTAGGCATTCTACTTATGTGGTTTGAGCCACATTTCTAAAATAAAGTTTATAGTAGCACTTAGTGAAAGTTTTATATAGACTGCTCAGTGATTTTTGCTTATTTGTTCTCATAGCCAACCTACAATAAGTTAATAAATAAGCATAGAAGAATGTTGTGTCACTCAACTAACACTGTCATAAAAAATCTGAGATAATTAAATTATACACAGAAAAGGTTTAAATTGGCTCATTATTTTGGAGGTTTTAGTTCAAGATCCAGCAGACTCATTGCTTTCTTTTTGTGTATACCTCTGGTAGAAATGCTGGCTGGCAGTGTTGGGGAGCACGTGGCACACTCCTTATGGGCATAAGCTAGAATGCTGAAAGAGATGAGGGTCCCTAATCCTCTGAGGATATCTTCCCAAGGACCTAAGGATCTCCTCCTAGGCCTGATCTAGTAAAAGTCCCACTACCTCCTGGTAACACCACCCTTTAAACACGTAGACCTTTGGGAGACATTCAACTATGAAAGATAAATTAGTTAGTATTTTCCTTTATGTGAAAGGTAAAAACAGAAAAACTGAGGGTGTAGCTTCGTGATAGACCACTTGTGTATCATGGACAAGGCCCTAAGTTCAATCTTTAGTACTGTTAAAAAAAAAAAAGGCGGGGAAGCCACTGGGAATGTGGCTTAGTAGTAGAATGCTTGACTAGCATGCCTGAAGCCCTGAGTTCCATCACCACATAAAGAGAAAAGGCTGGAAGTGGCACTGTGGCTCAAGTAGTAGAGTGGTATCCTTAAGCAAAAGAAGCTCAGGGACAGTGCCTAGTCCCTGAGTTTAAGCCCCAGGACTGGCCAAAAAAAAAAAAAAAATCATGGAAGTGAAGGAAAACATATGGCTTAAATTAGCACAAGTTTGAACAAAGTTGAACATGGTCAACTTGTCTATGAGTTCAAGCCCTGGTAGTGGCCAAGAAAAGAGAGAGAAAGAGAAAGGAAAGGGGAAGAGAAAGGAAAGATGTATCATAAATTCATTTGTTTGTCCAAGATGATGTGAGCAACTTGTTTTAGTATACTTGGAAAATATTGCTCAGTATGTCATTGAAAGAATATATGCTTTCCTGTTTAATCTCTGCTAACCTGTCTTAACTACCTTTCTCTACCAGTTAAAATTAAACAGTTCACCATTTGGGGGAAGGGTGTAATATTGAAGATCAAAGAAGACCTTCAACTCCAACTACTTTATTTTGTAATAGGTTTTGTTTTAATGCATATTAAAATTGTACCAGAGGTTTTCACCTTGGTATTTCTGATGTGAGTATATTGTGTTTTGCTCAAAATAACTTTCTCTGGGCTGGGAATATGGCTTAGTGGTAGAGTGCTTGCCTAGCATGTGTGCAGCTCTGAGTTCGATTCCGCAGCACCACATGAACAGAAAAAGCCAGTGGCTCAAGTGGTAGAGGGCTTGCCTTGAGCTGAAAAGCTGAGGGACAGTGCACAGGCCCAGAGTTCAAGCCCCATGACAACCAAAATAAATAAGTAAATAAATAAATAGAATAGTTTTCCACCAGGTTTCATTATGCTGCTTTTCAAAACTCTTAAAATTGTTAGTGTTTTAACTTTTTTTTTTGTATTTTCTAGAGATTGTCTTTAAATAGCGACATATTTGAAGCAAATTCTGATAGTGATCAGCAAAGTGAAGCAAAAGAAGATTCTTCCCCAAGAAGGAAGAAAAAGAAATTAAGGTCCAAAGAAGATAAAAGCCCAGATGGTCTGAAAAAGAGAAAAACAAAGACTGGCAAACTGAGAGTAAAATCAGAGCTGGGGAGTGCCTCTGAAAGTTTAGTTTTAGATTTAAGGACAAAGAAAAGAACTTTGGAAGCCAAAGAAGAATTAAAGGACTCCAAAAAGACCAGAAAAGATGAAATAAAAGAAACTAAGGAATTAAGAAAAGGTAAAAAGGCAGATGTAAGAGATGTAAAGAATAAAGTAAAAGAAGATCCCAAAGACAACAGAAAAACAAAAAAAGAGAAATGTGTTGACAGTCAGCTGGAATCTGAATCAAGTACACTTACTGAGGATGATAAGGAAGAGTTTCCTCCTGACAACAGAGAAGAGAAACAAACACTAAAAAGTACAAAAGATAGAGTAGAGCAGGATGCAAATCAAGATGGTATTTTTGAGAAACAGCTGAATGACACTGTCAGTGCGGATGAGGATGATAATGGCAAAGGCAAGAGGAAAAAAAAGAAACTGAAAAAGGCTGAGGAAGTGAAAGAGATAATGCTAGAAAACAAGAAGACCTTTGCAGAGAAGAAAACTGTGCCTAAAAAGCAGAGGAATCAGGGAATCAAGCCAAGTGACATAGAGTTAGATAAATTAATGCCATATTTGTCTGCCCAAACACAGAAGACTTCTAGATCTGCTGGTGAAGACAAGATCCTCCAGCCATCTGACTCAGTAGAGGAGGTAAGATCTTCTAGGGAGAACTTAGAGTAGTACAGGAGTGTTCAGTACAGATTAGTACTGCTGAAGTGGTTATTAGGGAGTGACTTACTGGTAGGTAGGTAGGTAGGTAGCAGTACTGAAGATCTTCTAGCCTTTGGCCCTCCAGCCTTAAGTCTCCAACTTACTTTTTTCTTTTCTTTTTTTGTCGGTTGCAGGGCTTGAACTCCAGGCCTGAGCGCTGTTCCTGAACTCTTCAGCTCAAGGGGAGTGCTCTACCACTTGAGCCACAGCTCCACTTCTGGTTTTCTAGTGGTTAATTGGAGATAAGAGTTTCACGGATTTTCCTGCCAAGACTTGCTTTGAACCGTGATCCTCAGATCTCAGCCTCCCGAGTAGTTTAGGATTACAGACATGAACCACTGGCCCCTGGCTCCAATGTAATTTTCTTTTAGGTGAAATACGACTAAAAAATAGAAGGCTAGGGCTGAGAAGGTGGCTCAGTGGTAGAATGCTTGCCTTGCATGCCTGAGGCCCTGGATTCAATTCCCCAGCACCACATAAGCAAAAAGAAAAAAGCCGGAAGTGGCACTGTGGCTCAAGTGGTAGAGCGCTAGCCTTGAGCTGAAGAGCTGAGGGACAGCACCCAGGCCCAGAGTTCAAGCCCCACGACCGGACCCCCCCCCCAAAAAAAAAAAAAAATAGAAGGCTAATTTATCAAGAGTCAGAGTATTTTTAGTGATACTCAGTGATAATGTAGCATTCATTGTATGATTGTTTATGATTTCATGAGCTTATTTTTATATCCATATTCATTTTAGTATACCACTTTAATTAGAACTACACAATGCATTACATTATAAATCTTTGTTCTTATAAAACTTTTAATTGTCTCATTTTTTCAAAATGAAAATGTTTAGGATTATGAAAATAAAGGCGATAAAAAAATAAACTTCTCTGGACATTGGTGGCTTATACCTATATAGCTACTCACAAGGTTGAGATCTCAGAATCATGGTTTGAAGCCAGCCCTGGCAGTAAAGTCAAGAGACTCATATTTCTTAGTTAACCACCAAAAAGCCAGGAGTGGAGCTTGAGCTGTGGCTCAAGTAGTAGGGTGCTACCCATGAGCAAAGAAGCTCAAGGACAGCCCAGGCCCTGAGTTAAAGTTCCAGTACTGGCTCACACATACACCAAGATGAATTTCTTATAATCTGTCCTAACACTTGGGAGGCTGAGGCAAAAGAATTACGGCTTTGAGTACAGTATGGACTACATAATGAGCTCCAAACCGCAGGAAGCATATGTAGTAAGATGAGTCTGGAAAAAGGGGAAACAAGGCAAGTGCTAATGGCTCATGAGACTCATCTCCAATTAATCACCAAAAAGCCAGAAGTGACACTGTGCCTCAGTGGTAGACTGCTACCCTTGAGCAAAAAAGCTCAGAGACAAGTCAGGCACCAGTGGCTCACACCTATAATCCTAGCTACTCTGGAGGCTCAGGTTGGAAGCCAGCCCGGGCAGAAAAGTATTTGTGAGACTCTTGATCTCCAGTTAACCACTCAAAAACCAGAAGTTGTACTGTGGCTCAAGTGGTAGAGCACTACTAGCCTTGAGCACAAAGAGGTTCGGGGACTGGCTAGGCCCAGAGTTCAAGCCCCACAATAGACCCCCCCCCAAAAAAAAAAAAAAAAAAACAGCTCAGAGACAGCACCAAGCCCTTGAGTTCAAGCACCAGGACCAGCACAAAAGAAAAAGAAAAACAGTATGACAGTATTATTTGTTCTATTGAAAAATAGTCTGTGAGTGGTGCTGTGGCTCAAGTGGTAGAGGGCTTGCCTTGAGCTGAAGAGAAAGGACAGCACCCGAGCCCTGAATTCAAGCCCCACAACTGACCAAAAAAAAGAAAAATAGTCAATGAGCTATGGGGAAAAGTTAAGAAATGGAAAACAGTATATGCAATGTAAGTTAAAATGAGTTATCTCCAAAGTTACAAGGATAAAAGGAGTGTGGAATAATAAAAATAATCAGCTTATAGTAAGATTACATGAATTTTTTAAAAATTTGAGGGGCTGGGAAGGTGGCTCAGTGGTAGAGCACTTGCCTTGCATGCGTGAGGCCCTGGGTTCGATTCCTCGGCACCACATAAGCAAAAAGAAAAAAGCCGGAAGTGGCACTGTGGCTCAAGTGGTAGAGCACTAGCCTTGAGCTGAAGAGCTGAGGGACAGCACCCAGGCCCAGAGTTCAGGCCCCACAACCAGACCCAAAAAAAAGTAAAAATTTGATATTTTATAACTTTATTGGCAGTTTATTTTAGTGTATGGAAATATGTAATGAATAATGGTGTATTTCATTATGACATTTTGTATATATAAAGAAGTTTGATTATATTCAAATGTTATATATTTAATAACAATTGTTAAAAGAGATTGGAGACACTGGGGTTTTTTTTGGGTCCGGTCGTGGGGCCTGAACTCTGGGCCTAGGCGCTGTCCCTCAGCTCTTCAGCTCAAGGCTAGCGCTCTACCACTTGAGCCACAGCGCCACTTCCGGCTTTTGTCTTTTTGCTTATGTGGTGCTGAGGAATCGAACCCAGGGCCTCAAGCATGCAAGGCAAGCGCTCTACCACTGAGCCACCTTCCCAGCCCGAGACATTGGGTTTTGAATATGATGTTGTGTAAGCTAGATGTGTAAGCTATGATCTTGTGTCAGCAGTCAGGTACTCTAGTTTACATAGAGAAGTGTTGATGCTACTAACCAGTGTTTCTTCATGTCCAAATAGGCTGTATAAGCTCTTCATCCAATCTTCTTGTGGATCTTATATCTTTAGGAAAAAGAGGCCCCAAAAAATGACCTCAAAGAAAAATCTCAGAAAAAACCGGATTTAGACAAGGAAGAAAAAGGTCAGGAAGAGCCGAAGGGATTAAGGAGTAAGTACAAATACTAACATTTTCCCATATCTTCTCTCTCTCTCTTTTTTTTTTTTTTTGGTGTCTGTCGTGGGATCTGAACTCTGGGCCTGGGTGCTGTCCCTCAGCTCTTCAGCTCAAAGCTAGCACTCTACCACTTGAGCCACAGCACCACTTCCAGCTTTTTCTGCTTATGTGGTGCTGAGGAATCAAACCCAGGGCTTTATGCATGCAAGGCAAGCACTCTACCACTGAGCCACCTTCCCAGCCCCCCATATCTCTTTATATAAGGAATTGAGTTTATGCTGAAGTAATCTCTTCTAACCTGAAATGTCATAGAATTTAAGAGAGTTTTGTTTGCTGAGGGAATTTAGAGCTTTAGCTATATTTAATAATAAAGGTTGAATATCCCTTACCTGAAATGCTTAGTACTAAAAGTACTTTAGACTTTTCCTTTTTTTCTGATTTTGGAATATTTGCTTTTACATAGTGAGGTACTTTGTGGCTAGGAACCAAATCTACACATGAAATTAATTTTTGTTTTATACAGACCATATCCACATGGCCTTCAGGAGTTTTGACTATGACCTGTCACATGAGGTTCAATGTAGAATCATATTAAAGCTCAGAAAGTTTCAGATTTTGGATTTTTAAGGATACTCTACCTGTATAGCAATTTAAATTATGTATAGATGTATATATAGTATATCATAAGTTGAAATTACAAAGTCACAATTAATTGTGCTAAGCAGGATAAGTGCATGCTAAATACAATTTTGTGTAATATATTAATTGTCCTTAACTGTCATTTGTATAGATACAACATTGAATACAGTTTTGGATCACTTAAAAATAAATGATAATTAAGAATTATCATTTGGCAAGTCACTATTAGAACCAAATACTTTACTTTAGAAATTAACATTACTGTCGTTAAATAAGGCAAAATTATTGAAACACATATTTCCTATGGAGTTGGTTTTTTGTTTTTGTTTTTGTTTTTTTTTGCCAGTCCTAGGGCTTGAACTCAGGGCGTGGGCACTGTCCCTGAGCGCTCTACCACTTGAGCAACAGCGCTACTTCCAGCTTTTTCAATGTATGTGGTACTGAGGAATCAAACCCAGAGTTTCATGCATGCTAGGCAAGCACTGTAATATTAAGCCGCATTCTCAACCCCTATAGAGTATTTTTCCTGGATTTTGTCACAAAGGCTTTAGCTGAATTACTACGTAAACTTTCAATATTATTTGTATGTTTTTGATAGTGTTTGTTTGTTTTTGCAAGTACTGGAGTTGGATTTGATCAGGAGGCTCACATTCAGCTTGTTTGCACAGCAGGCTTTTTACCATTTGAACCACACTTGGGCTTTTTGTTGTTGTTTTGGTTTTTTGCTGGTCAAGATGCTTGAACTCAGAGCTTGGGCACTGTCTGGAACTTTTGTGCTCAAGTCTAGCACTCTACCACTTGAGTCACAGTTCTACTTCCAGCTTTTTGGTGGTTAACTAGAGATAAGATTCTCTTGGACTTTTCCTGTCTAAGCTGGCTTCAAATGCAATCCTTAGATCTCAGCCTCCTGAGTAGCTAGAATTACAGGTGTGAGCCACTGGTACCATGTCAACCTGGGCCTTTTGCTAGTTATTTGGAGATGGAATGTCTGGGCCTTTTCTTTCTGCTCTGACCTCAAACAATCCTTTAAATCTTAGCCTCCTGTATAGATAAGATTACAGTGATGAGCCACTGGTACTCACTGGCAATTTTGTGAGGTGGGAGTGGTGGTGCTGGGAATAGAACATAGAGCGTGGTAGGGAAGCAGTCCACCACTGAGCTGTATCTGCAGACATAAAGACTATAATTTTGTCTTATACCTAGACTGAGCTTGGCAGTTGTAGTAAATAATTAGAGCAATAGTAGCTAAGAAAAAGCAGTGGCTCGGGCTGGGAAGGTGGCTCATTGGTAGAGCGCTTGCCTTGCATGCCTGAAGCCCTGGGTTTGATTCCTCAGCACCACATAAGCAAAAAGAAAAAAGCCGGAAGTGGCGCTGTGGCTGAAGTAATAGAGCACTAGCCTTGAGCTGAAGAGCTGAGGGACAGCGCCCAGGCCCAGAGTTCAGGCCCCATGACTGGACCCAAAAAAGAAAAGAAAAGAAAAAGCAGTGGCTTTCAGTGGGTAATGCCTTAGATAACTATAACCTAAGGATTAAATCTGTTCAAAGCAGTGAAAGATCTTAATAGCCACTGTATTTCAAAGGGTGATTTGATATTTTAAAATATTATCTCTATAGAACATCCAGAGGGAAGCTTGCTGATTGACCAGGTGTTGTGACAGAAGATTACTCTGAGGCTGGGTGTTAGTGGCTCACACCTATATTTCTAGCTCCTCAGCAGGCTGAGACTAAGGATGGATCATCAGGCAGGAAGAAAAGTCCATGACACTTATCTCCATTTACCCAGCAGAAATCCAGAAGTAGAGATACAGTTTAAGTGGTAGAGCCAGTGTTGAGCAAAAAAAGTTGAGGGACAGAGCTGAGGCCCTGAATTAAAGCCCTAGTACAGGTATACACAAAAAGGATTACTCTGGTAGGAGCCTCAGAATTATTCTAGTGTTACCACTAACCACCTATTGCCAAAGACATGAGTCTTATCTACAAGTGTATCCTGGAATTCTTTCAGAAATAGCTCAGGGACTGAGTTAAATAACTAGCAAGTGGCAGAACACTGACAGTGTTACTGGTAAAACTGCCCGATGCCACCAACTTTGAACTACAGTTAAAAAAAAAAAGTTGTGTGTGGTCTCAAGTCTGTGATCTTAGCTATTTGGGAGGTAGCAATTGTGGAATCATGGTTTGAGGCTAGCCTGGGAACAAAGAAGTTGAGAGAGAATTCTACCTCAACCAATGGCTGGACGTGTTGGCATATGACTGTCATCCACATTGAAACAGGGAAGTACAGGTAGGGGGATTGCAACCCATGCCAGCACTGCCATACGGTGAGACTTTACCTCAGAAATAATCAACACCTGACACAAATGGTAGGTGGCTGGTCTAGCAAGCATAAGGCTCTGAGTTCAACTTCTAGTACTACAAAAAAGAAAAGCTGGGAGTAGCTAGGCACCAGTGCCTCAGGCCTGTAATTCTAGCTACTCAAGAAGCTGAGATCTGAGAGTTGTGGTTCAAAGCTAGCCCAGGCAGGAAAGTCCTTGAGACTCTTCTCTCCAAGTAACCACCAGAAAATGGGAAAGAAGGAGAAAGAGACAAAAGAAAAAGTAAGAAGCCAGCAGAGAGTCGCGGGGGGGTGGGGGTGGGGGCGGGGGGGGGGGGGAATGAAGAGGAAGGCATAAAAATAACGGAGAGAGAGAGAGAGGCAATGAAAATAACCAAGGAAACTGAAAACCAGACTTTCAGTGAGTACTATTGTGAGGGAATCGAACAGTAGTTGTACGTAACAACTATATGTTCCTAACAAATATGTACCTGAAACTGAGCTGGGTAAGGTGGCTTAATTCTGTAATCCTAACTACTTGGGAGGTGCAGATGCTAGGATTGCATTTGGAGGATAGCCCCAGCAAAAAGTTAACACCTCATCTCAACTAATAAAAAGCTCTGGGTATGATAGCTTTCACTTGTCATTCCAGCTACCAGGAAGCTTAAGGAGTATTGTGGCAGTCCAGGCTTGCCTAGTCATAAATAAGTCAAACATAAGGCTTTGAGTTTAAACCCATTACTTCCAAATAAAAACCAAAAACCAGCCAGTGGCCCATTCCTCACACCTGAAATCTTAACTACTCAGAAGACTGAAATCTGAGGATTGTGGTTCCAGTTAATCACAGAAAAAGCTGGAGAAGTGCTATGCCTCATGTGGTAGAGCACTAGCTTTGAGCAAAAGAAACTCAAAAGTTGGCCCCAGATCCCCAATTCAAGCCTCAGGACCAGCAAGAAAAAGACCTAAATACATCTTGCTTATAAGATACAAAGAGCTGGGCTTGAGGTCTAGCTCACTGGTAGAGCACTTGTCTAAAATATGCAAAAACCTGGGAATGATCACAGCACCTTACAAACAAACAATTGAAGATCTATGGAAGAAAGTTAACACTAAGCAGACTTGAGTAGTCCTTTGTCCTTGTCATTTTCCATCGGGTGCTTAACAGCCAGTATCAAGATTTGTTAAAATGACTTTGTGACTTTGATTGTAGATTTGATCATGTTTGTAACCAAAGATGATATAGTAAAAAAAAATTTAGGGCTGGGAAGTTGGCTCAGTGGTAGAGCGCTTGCCTCGCATGCCTAAGGCCCTGGGTTCAATTCCTCAGCACCACATAAGCAAAAAGAAAAAAGCCGGAAGTGGCACTGTGGTGGCGCTGTGGCTCAAGTGGTAGAGCACTAGCCTTGAGCTGAAGAGCTGAGGGACAGTGCCCAGGCCCAGAGTTCAGGCCCCACGACTGGACCCAAAAAAAAAAAGTATTTTTAATACTAATAGATTTTTTGATTATAAAATAAACTTATGACTTATACTGTATATTACTTACAATTTTAGCACTAGCAATTAAGGAAATCAAAAGTGCATTTGATTTACTTAAAAAAACTACAGAAGAAAAAAATGATGTGCCTGAAATTAATCAGAAAAAAGAAGTGTCACTGGATTGTAAAACCACAGAAGATTGTAAAATGAAGGAAGGCAAGTATTCACCTAACGAAAAGAAAAATACCAGAGATGAAACTGACACTTGGGCATACATTGCTGCAGAAGGTGATCAGGAAGTTTTGGACAGTGTATGCCAAATGGATGAGAATTCAGGTGAGTTTGGCATGGTTTGACAGAATGATTTCAAGATAGTACACATTATATTATTACTCTTCTTTCATACTATGTAATGCTGATCTCAGATCAGAAAGTTACAAAAATTTATTTGTATCACCTAAATAAATAACTTTTTATATTAAAGTCTTGAGTCATGCTTGGACCTGTGGTTGCATGAAATAATTTCTAATTTCCTGAAATGTGTTTATCTGTACATTTGGAAATTATAGTCTGATTTTCTATACTGATGATATATATTTAGATTTGTTTTTTTCTTTTTTTTTTCCTCCAGTTGTGGGGCTTGAACTCTGAGCCTGGGTGCTGTCCCTCAGCTCTTCAGCTCAAGCTGAGCACTCTACCACTTGAGCCACAGAGCCACTTTCGGTTTTCAGGTGGTTATTATTAGAGATCAGTCTTTTCTGCACAGGCTGGCTTTGAACCATGATCCTCAGATCTCAGCCTCCTGAGTAGCTAGGATCACAGACTTGAGCCACTGGCACTGGGCTTAGATTTCTTTTTTTTTTTTTTTTTGTCGGTCGTGGGGCTTGAACTCTGGGCCTGGGCGCTGTCCCTCAGCTCTTCAGCTCAAGGCTAGCACTATACCACTTGAGCTACAGCGCCACTTCCGGTTTTCTGGTGGTTTATTGGAGATAGGAGTCTCACGGTCTCTCCTGCCCAGGCTGGCTTTGAACCGCGATCCTCAGATCTCAGCCTCCTGAGTAGCTAGGATTACAGGCGTGAGCCACCGGCACCCAGCTGGGCTTAGATTTCTTTTAGGAAAGTCACATTAAAAAATAGTCACATAGCTGGGGCACCGGTGGCTCATGTCTGTAATCCTAGCTACTCAAGAGGCTGAGATCTGAGGATTGCAGTTCAAAGCCAGCCTGTGCAGAAAAGTCCATGAGACTCTGATCTCTAATTAACCACAAGAAAACGGGAAGTGGCGCTGTTGCTCAAGTGGTAGAGCACTTGCACGCTTCCATTGAGCAAGCGCTCAAGAACAGCAGCCAGACCCAGAGTTTAAACCCCATAACCAACAACAACAAAAAAAGTCACATAAAGACTTAATTCTTCTTCCCTTTTAACTTGGCAGTAATAACAAATACAAATAAGGTTCTATTAATGCTATCCTGGGGCTGAGGAGGACCCTGTATAGATTTCTGAGGCTCAAAGTATACGTTCAATGTACTGCTGAGCTTACATGCAAGAAATTGGGATAATTTCCAGGACTAATGGGAAAGGAAGAGGACTTTTCCCTCTGGGCATATGTCAAAGACCAGCACTGAAGTTAAATTACCAAGCAGTTAGTGATTTAAAAAAAAAAAAAAAAAGATGTAAAAGCCAGCTGCCAAAGACAGAAAGGCTGAGGCTGAGATCTGAGGATCATGGTTTGAAGTCAGTCCAGAAAAGAGAGCCTGAGACCCTTACCTCCAATTAACCACCAAGAGCTTTGACTCAAGTAGTAGAATGCCAGCCATGATCAGAAAAGCTAAGGAATAGCCCCCAGACCCTGAATTCAAACCCTAGTACTGGCAAAAAAAAAAACGAGCATGTAAGAGTATGAAATAAAGACTGGTGCTGTAAGGAAAATAGATCATCTGACCATGGTAGAGGGGGAAAAAACCAAGGCTAAAAAGACAAAATTGCAGATTGTATAAACATTAAAAAGATAAAAGGATTCTATGAACAATTTCTTACGAATGTATTTGAAAACAGAATGACATGGTGAGGTTCCTGCAAAAATGAACAAAACTAGACTAAGAAAAATTGACCACGTAACTGTTCATGACCAAATATAACTTCATGAATAAGCTTCATAGATGTGACACCAAGCCCAAATGGTTTTATATTGTAAATCTACCAAACTGAGCAAAAGCCTAGTGGTAGCAAATGTCTGTAATCCCAGCATTTGGAAGCCTAAGGTTGGGTTACATAGTTATGCTATTTCAGCCTGGGCTACATAGTGCGGACTTCTCTCTGGAGGGAAAAAAAATCTTCCTAAAAATACACATTAAATCATTTTGTGGGACCATAGTAACTTTTTATTACCAAAACTATGTAAGGAAAGAAAATGAATGCAGACTGAATGATGAATTAAATGTGAAAAATTGAAACTAAGCATGAGCAAATTAGATCATCTTATTTTAAAAATAAAACCAAAAACAAAAAAAATAAATAAAAATAAAGCCAAAAAAAGCCAGGTACTGGTGGCTCATACTAGTAATCTTAGCTACTCAGGAAACGAGGATTTGGGTTCAAAGCCGGTCAAGGCAGAAAGTCTGAGACTTATCTCTAACTGGCAAAAATCCAGAAGTGCAGGTGTAGCTCAGTTGCTAGAGTGCCAGCCTTAAGTGGAATAAAACCAAGCTAAGAACATGAGGCCCTGAGTTCAAGCCATATAAGCACAAACAAAAAATCAATTGGCTTTATCTAGCAAAATTAGAACACAGGAAGTTTGGCTTTTTTGCTTATGGCTAGTGCTGTATCACTATGCCAGGCATTTTTTGGTTCTTAATTGGAGATAAAAGTCTCATGGACTTTACTACTGGGGCTGGCTTTGCATCCTGGTCCTCAGATCTCAGCCTCTTGAGTAGTTAGAATTAGATGTCAGCTACCAGTGACTACTTTATTTACTTGATTCTCATTCTGAATGGAATGAGATGAAATCTTGATGTAGTTTTTTTTTTTTTCCAGTTGGTCTTTGGGCTTGAACACTGAGTCTGGGCACTATCCCTGAGCTGCACGTGATCTAACACTTGAGCTACAGCACCACTTCTGGTTTTCTGGCAGTTAATTGGAGTCTCAGGGACTTTCTTGTCCAGGCTGGCTTTGAACCACGATCCTCAGTTCTTAGCTTCCTGAGTAGCTAGAATTACAGACATGAACACTGTTGCCCAGCATTGGTGTAGTTTTGATTTACATTTCATTTATGGCTAAAGATTGTTGAGTAATTCTTCATATATCTAGTAGCCATTTGTGTTTCTTCTTAACTAATTGGGTTATTTGTTCTTTAGTTTTTGTTTTGTTTTTAGCTTTTTGTGTGTTCTGAATCTTAGTTCTTTGTCCATTGAATAGTTGGCAGAGATATTCTCCTATTCTGTGGGGGCATTCTGGTGATTGATGGATGTGCCTTTCAATTTGATGCAATCCCTTTTGTTCTTCCTCTTACATGCTCGACCCTTGGAATCCTATTCAGAAAATAATTAATTGTGCTATGATTTTCAGGTTTTCCCTCTTTTCCTGTAGTAAATTTAAGGTTTCAGGTCTTAGAATCTTTGATCCATTTGGAGTTGATGTTTTATAGAGTGAGAATTTTAGGTCTAGTTTCAGTCTTCTGGGATAACCAGTTTTCTCATCACCATTTATTTAAGAAGCTGTTTTCTCCAATATATGTTTTTTTCCTTCTTTGACAAGGATCAGATGGCTCTGGCTGTGTGGTTTTATTTTGGTAGAGGTTTTTTTTTTGTTGTTCCATTTGGGTTTGTTTTTGTGCCAATACCATGCTGTTTTTTGTTATTGTGGTGTCCACCTTTAACAGCACTTGTGAATTAAGAAAAAAAAATAGCTAACTGAAAAAAGGTAGTTTTCTCAATAAGGAAAATTACACTGTTGATAAATCTTTTAATTGTGAAACACTAGAAATCTGTGTCTTAAATTAGCACCAGCACATAGAAACTGTCACCATTGTCTTTCAACATTTTAATGAGGGATACTGACACAATAACACCGAGAGGCTAAGCATGGAATGCAAGGACAAAATCTGAGAAGCTTAAGCATTGGAGAGGATGGGCAAAAACTGCTGTCATCAAGTATTTGCCAAGCATGTACAAAAGAATGTGTTAGGTCACTGGTACTGCAGAAATGATTTTTGTTGTTGTTTGTCAGTCGTGGGGCTTGAACTCTGGGCCTGGGCGCTGGGCCTCAGCTTTTCAGCTCAAGGCTAGCACTCTACCACTTGAGCCACAGCACCACTTTCGGCTTTTTTGTTTATGTGGTCCTGAGGAATCGAACCTATGGCCTCATGCATGCTAGGCAAGCAATCCACCTTTCCAGCCCCCAGAAATAATTTTTTAAAATCTGTCATAATCAGTTGTTATTGTTTGTAGAAAACCCTAAAGAATCTAGAAATTATTAGAACTACTGCAATTACAGCAAAGTGACTAGATATAAGGTCAACATGAAAAAATTAGTACTTTCTGTATATCGGCAATGTAATCCTAGCTACTCAGGAGGCTGAGATCTGATGATTGTGGTTTTAAGCCAGCCTGGGCTCTCACCTCCAATTTACAACCAAAAAGCCAGAAATGGATCTGTGGCTCAAGGGGTAGAGTGCCAACCTGTCCCTGAGAAAGCTTAGGGACAGGCTTCAGGCCCCTAGTTCAAGCCCCAGGACCACCATTCAAAAATGAAAACATTGGCCTGGCACCGGTTGCTCATGCCTGTAATCCTAGCTACTCAGGAGTCTGAGATTTGAGGGTCATGGTTCAAAGCCAGAACAGGCAAGGAAGGACCTGAGACTCCTACCTCCAATTAACCACCAGAAAACCGGAAGTGGTTCTGTGGCTCAAATGGTAGAATGCTAGTCTTGAGCAGAAGAACTCAAGAGACAGCACCAGCCCCACGTTCAAGCCCCATGATGAGGAGGGGGGACACGTTTAAAAGATTGTCAAGAATATTACTAGTGAAAGATAATACAATCTGTATAGAGAAAATTCCATTTTGAAAGTCATTAAACTCCATGTATGCATTGTACGTGAAAATCCCTGAGTTCCATACTGCAAAAAAATTTTAAAAAGGTGTTAGTGGAATTTACAATTACTAATTCTAGAATCATGTGGAAGACTCAAGAAAAGCAAACCCAATTACTGCAATAATAATCAAACCCCTTTTCTAAAACTGGAACCGTTGATGATGGAGTATCTGGTATTTGCTTGGCACTAGGAAGGGAGACTGACTAGTGCTGCAGTGCACGTGACGGCTGTGGCAGGTGGGTGATGGGCAGGAAAGAGACTCACTGTTTCAAGGTAGTTGGTTATCTACACAGATAGCACCTGGCGTATGGAAATCAGATCCTGGCGGAATGAGGCCTCAACTGCACAGGGAGTATTTGGAAATTAGGCAGTTAGAAGATTGCTAGATATTAGGATGAGAGAATTAGGACTAGAGAATTAGATATTAGGCATTTGGATATTAGGATTTAGAGGATCTTTATGACTTTGGGATAGGGAAAGATTTCTCAAGACAGAAAAACACCAGGAATCCAAGGATAGCAACTAGAATCTAGCCAAGGCAGACAAATCCAAGAGAGTTAGATCTGATTAGCAAAAGGCCAGAAGTAGAGGCATGGTTCAAGTGGTAGAGTGCGAGCCTTGAGTAAAAAAGCCCAGCCAGAGATTGAAGCCCTAAGTATAAGCCCTAATGCATGTACACATGCACACCACATGCATGTGCACCATGAAATTAAAGGATAAAGTTGCTACAAAGCATGGCATGTTAACCAAAGCTACTGGATGGAAAGGATTAATAGCCAAAGTATTTAAAGAACTTTCTGTAATTTTTGTTTTTGGTCAGTCATGGGACTTGAGCTCAGGCCTGGGTGCTGTTCCTCAGCTCTTCAGCTCAAGGCTAGCACTCTACCACTTGAGCCACAGTGCTACTTCTGATTTTCTGAGTAGCTTATTAGAGATGAGTCTCATGAACTTTCCTGCCTGGAAAGTTGGCTTTGAACCATGATCCTCAGCTCTCAGCCTCCCGAGTAGCTAGGATTACAGGTGTGAGCCACCAGCTCCTGGCTTATTTGTGTTTTTTTTTTTTTTTTTTTAACATCAATACTGGGATTTGACCTCAGTGCCTTACACACTAACTGGGATTTCTTAGTTGTGTCTAATTTTCTTCTAAATCCACTCCTCCAGTTTGATACATTACTAGTGGTAAAACTATTAAAGCATGAACAACGTCCAACATAGGCTGGATGTAAATATACCATAAAGGAGGCAGTAGTGTTGAAGTTACAGGCGTCTGAAACTTAAGACTGGGCGATCATACAGGCCTGTACTTGTTTTACTTCATAACATACAGTCATCCTTTGACATCTAGCTCATTTTTTATTATTTATTTATTTATTTTTAATTTTTTGTCAGTCATGGGGTTTGAACTTTGGGCCTGGGCGCTGTCCCTCAGCTCTTCAGCTCAAGGCAAGCGCTCTACCACTTCAGCTACAGCACCACTTCTGGTTTTCTAGTGGTTTATTGGAGATAGGAGTCTCACAGTCTTTCCTGCCTGGGCTGGCTTTGAACCACGATCCTTAGATCTCAGCCTCCTGAGTAGCTAGGATTACAGGTGTAAGCCACGGCGCCCGGCACTCATTTTTTTATTTAAAAAACAAAACTGCCTTGTGCAGAGGAGGCAGTTAACATGATAGGAATGAGCATAGAATCAGACCAAAATCTGAGCTACCATAGAAATCTGCAGGTCTGCCACTTCTGATTTGGCTCAGTTCTTTCTGCTACTTAAATATTTCTCTAAAGTAGGGTATTGCCTTTACCTCATTTTCCTTGGACTCTCAGCTACTCTATCCCACTATCTTTCCTTGAGCAGTCATTTTTGTCTCTTATGGTTGGAGTGGGAAGTAGGGGCTTCTGCTGTTGACTGAGACAGGATCAGTGCTAAAACCAAGTCTGATACTTCCTGACAAACCTCAGAGCCACTCTTAGCCTGTCTCCTCATCTATAACATCATTTGTAGAATGTTTGTGCATCATGTTGTGTGGATGTATGTTAGCTGCTTTTACTACCACTGCTGCTGCTGCTGAGAATTATGTGGCACAGTGAGCTCATAAGCAGCTGGGACACAGCCAGGGCATAGAAAGCCAACATCGTGTTAATTCCCATAATTCTGTGCTCTTGGAGTTAGTGAAGGAAGGGAATTGTTAGTTTGTGTTGAGGCTGTAGGACAAAGCTCTTTCTCTTACTTGCATATTTCTTACACAGTTTTATTTCTATAGTTCTGTGATATCCCTATCTATAAGAACGTAGCTTTAGAAATGGTGCTGTAGCTCAAGTGGTAGAGTGCTTGCCTTGAGCTGAAGAGCTGATGGACAGCGCCCAGGCCCAGAGTTCAAGCCCCACGACCGACAACAACAAAAAAAAAGAACATAGTTTGTGAAATTCGTTTTAAGTGGAAATCCAAGGCTGACTATCAAATGATTTTTGTTTTCATTTTATATAATAACATATAGATGAAATGAATTCAAGTTTAAATGAAAGTGATTTTGGAAACATAATTTATATACAACTGAGAAAGTACATGACTGAGTGAATAGACTATTAATGCTGACTGCCAGTAACTTTGTGATTACACAAAGTGTACTTGTAATAATGCATAAGGTAGACATTACTCTTAAACAATAAGGTTAAGCCATAATTCCAGGACAGAGTCCATCTGATTATACGCAGTAACCATTCAGCTAGTGAACACTTAGAGTCTGCGCTTGCTGGACACCAGTGGCTGACGCCTGTAATCGTAACTACTCAGGAGGCTAAGATTTGAGGGTCATGGTTCAAAGCCAGCTCAGAAAGCAAGGTCCCTGAGACTCTTCAGTTAACTAACAAAATGGAGATGTGGGAATGGAGCTGTTGCTCAAAATGGTAGCACACTAATCTTGAGCACAAAAGCTCAGAGACAGTGCCCAGTCCCTGAGTTACAAGCCTAGAACCAACACACACACACACACACACACACACACACACACACACACACACACACACACACACACACGTGCTTACTAAAGATTAGGCTGAGATCATAATACTACAGTTCAAAGCCAGCCTGGGCACAAAAGACTTAGCTCCAGTTAACCAGCAAAAGGCCAGAAGTAGAGGTAAGGCTGAAGTGGTAGAGTAACAGTCTTGACCCTTTAGTCCATGCCCTAGTGCTACCTCCCCCCCAAAAAAAGAGTTATGTAATAGTGTGTGTTAAATGTACATGAAATTTCTGTTAAAGCTAGGCACCAGTGGCTCACACCTGTAATCTTAGCTAAGTCAAGAGGCTAAGATCTTTGGATCACCGTTTGAAGCAGCCCAGGCAGGAAAGTCCATGAGATTCCACTTGATCCATGGCTGGTAGCATATACCTGTTCATCTCAAGCTGTGGGAGACACATGTTGGTATGTTCCTGTTATTCCAAGTTACAAGGGGATTCACGGTGACTGGGCACAGTGATATGTCTGTCATCCAAACAGCAAAGGGAAGCACTCTAGATAGAGGATCACAGTCAGTGCTAGTCTAAGCATAGAGTAAGATCCTATCTTGAAGATAACCCAATACTAGAAGGGACTGGTAGGCAATGGTTCAAGTGCAGTGCCTGCATAGCAAGTGTGAAGCTCTGAGTTCAAACCCCACTACAGCCCAAGGTATAAGTTTATAAGCAGCATATTGGTTTTGCCAATAGACCATATGAAAGTGTGTTAATAAGGCCCTTTTTTTCACCAGATGGTAGGCACCAGATCTTAAGTTTGGGCATGGATCTGCAGCTGGAGTGGATGAAACTAGAAGATTTTCAAAAGCACCTTGATGGGGAAGATGAGACTTTTACCACAGTGAATGTAATTCCAAATAGTGAGTGGTTTTGGAATTAATCATTTTAGTTTCACCAATCTAGATATATAAAGCCCAATCACTTTTTCCTTTCCTTTTAGATTTGTTGAGGGATGCTGTGAAAAATGGGGATTATATTACTGTAAAGGTTGCACTCAACTCAGATGAAGATTATGATTTGGACCAAGAGGTAATGTGCCTTTGAAGTATCTCATTAAGAGACTATGAAATGCTTGACATGATTTAATAAAATGTCTTCTTTTTTTTGGGGGGGGGGGGCGAATTTTAGGGATTCTACTCTGCCTCATGTTTGCAGGGCAAGAACTCTTACCACCTGAGTCCTGCCGATACTTGTCATTACTTAAAACACATGCATATTCGCTATGTAAAACTTATACATTGTAGAGCTTTACAACCCCTATAATTCCTACCTCCTTAGATTGACCATGTGGGTTTTTAAATATAATTTTATTGTTGTTATTAAGGTGTTACAGTTTCATAAATCAGGTAATAAGTATAATTCTTGGACAAAAGTCACTTCTTCCCTCCCTTACCCCAGTTTTCTCCTCTTGTCTTGCCCTCACGTTGCATACTTTTTTTTTTTTTTTTGGTCAGTGGTGGGGTTTGAACTCTGGCCTGGGCGCTGTCCCTCAGCTCTTCAGCTCAAGGCTAGCATTCTACCACTTGAGCCACAGCACCACTTCCTGTTTTCTGAGTGGTTTATTGGAGATAAAGGTCTCACAGATTTTCCTGCCTGGGCTGGCTTTGAACCTTGATCCTCAGATATCCTGAATAGCTAGGTTTACAGGCATGATCCACTGGTGCCTGGCCACATACTTCAATTTCTTTTTTGTCAGTTGTGGGGCCTGAACTCTGGGCCTGGGCGCTGTCCCTTAGCTCCTTAGCTCAAGGCTAGCACTCTACCATTGAGCCACAGCACCACTTCCAGCTTTTTTTTCTGCTTATGTGGTGCTGAGGAATCGAACTCGGGGCCTCATGCATGCAAGGCAAGCACTCTACCACTGAGCCACCTTCCCAGCCCAATTTTTACATAGCATATATTGAATACCATGACTGTATTTGTTCATCTTTTTTCCATTTTTGTGTCACCCTTTTTTGACCTCATAGTTTAGTTTTGACCAGTCTGAATTTGTATCTTACTCTGAACAGTGAGGAGTGTAAAAGGACTCTCATTTTGAGGAGGAAATTGTACCTTTGGTGTTGGTCCATGTATATATACCAGTAGCCTGGCTTCCTGTTATTGCGGGGGGCGGGGGGGGGGGGGGGATTCCTTAGTGACATTCTTTTTTTTTTTATGTTGTTTTTCTTTTTAATGGAAATAGTAACTTTCCTAGTTTTCAAGTTTTGTATTTTGAGTTTATATTGCTTTGAGGATTTTTACTTTTAAGTAAAAGTAAATAAATATTTTAACATCTGTTAATTTATTCATTTTTCTTTTTTTTCTTTTTTTTGGTCAGTCGTGGGGCTTGAACTCTGGGCCTGGGCTCTGTCCCTCAGTCCCTCAGCTCTTTAGCTCAAGGCGAGTGCTCTACCACGGTTTTCTGGTGGTTTATTGGAGGTAAGAGTCTCATGGCCCTGGCTGGCTTTGACCTGTGATCTTCAGATCTCAGCCTCCTTAGTAGCTAGGATTTTAGGCATGAGCCACCAGTGTCTGGACACACTTTTAACTATTCAGGACACTGAGATCTGAGGATCATAGTTCAAAACCAACCTAGGTAGGAAAATCCAAATGACTCTTTCCTGTAATTAATCAGCAAAAAGCCAGAGTTGTAGCTGTGTCTCAAATGGTAGAGTACCAGCCTTGAGAGAGAAAAAAACTAAGGGACAGTTCCCAGGCTCTGAATTCAAGCCCCAGTATTAGCACTAAAAATAAAAAAAAATTATTTTCTCAGTTGCTTGTTTTAATTCTATGTTTTAAGATTGAAATTATGCATCTGATTTTGGTTTAAATTGCATAAAATATATTAAGTTGGCTGAAATTTGACAGTATTGAGTCTTCCATCATAAGCTCAATAACTTTGTGTATTTAATTCCTGGTTTATATACATAAGACAAGTTCTGTGCATTTTTTGTTCATGTAGGACTTACACATTTCTTTTAGATATATTCCTATATGTTTCATAGTAATTTATCACTCGTATTTGTTTTCTAACTGGTTGTTAGTAATAGAAGGTGAAGTTGGTGTGTGTGTGTGTGTGTGTGTGTGTGTGCACGCGCGTGTGTGCGCGTGCGCACAGGGGCGGGGCCACATTGGGCTGGTTTTCCATCGCTTAAGGCAGTTCTTCTCAGCTCACTTTAGTTAGAAGATTTGATCATCTGCTCCAAAAGAATTCACTGTTCACTTGATGTGGTTTTGGGTTTTTTGTTTTGATGGTACTAGGATTCTGACTCAGTGCCTAATGCCTGCTAGGCTGGTTTTTTGCCACTCTCCAGCCTGCTTTTTTACTGGTTATTTTAGGGATGGACTCTAGTGAGTTTTCCTGCCCCATCTGGCCTCATTATTAGAATTTAAGATACGAAATTTGTAAATTTTTATGAAAATGTTCGTGAGAAAAAAAGTATTAAATGATGTTAGTTTCTGTGTATGTGTGTGTGTGTGTGTGTGTGTGTGTGTGTGTGTGTGTGTGCATGCGTGCGCGCGCACATGCATGTGTAATTTATACACTGGGCCTTGAACTTGGCTTCCTGCTCTTGTCTTGATTATTACCATTTGAGACATATCTCCATTTCCAGCTTTTTCTTTTCCTTTCTCTCTCTCTCTCTCTCTCTCTCTCCCTCCCTCCTTTTTTTCTGGTTATTGGAGATAGTCTCATAGATTTGTCTCCCTGGGCTGACTCCTAACCTTGGTCCACAGATCTTAGCTTCCTGAGTAGCTAGGATTATAGGCGTGAGCCACTGGTGCCCTTCTGTTTATTAGGATGTTTTCTTAGTAGATGCTTAAGTCAGTTCTGTCTAAAGAGACTTGTTTCTAACCAGCTTCTTTGTTAATAAACTGGCACAGGATTCCAGTGGGATGACACTGGTGATGCTTGCTGCAGCAGGAGGGCAGGATGACCTTCTGAGGCTCCTCATCACTAAAGGGGCCAAAGTGAACGGACAGCAGAAGAATGGCACCACAGCCCTCATCCACGCCGCCGAAAAGGTCCAAGACGCCACTGTATCAGGACATTCAGGATTTGTTTCAGTAGTAAACCGTAATGGTCATGTGCTCATATAACTTTGCACTTTTATGTTTCACATGAATGGATTTTCTTATCAGAAATATTTTGTAATCATAATTTCAAAATGTGACTTACCTAGTTGGGAATAATTTATATATCTTCAATGTATCAATATTGCTTTCAGTCTTAGGCGACAGGCAATTTGAAACTTTTACAACTGAAATTAAGAATTTCTTTTGAGCTGGGGACTGGTGGCTCACACCTGTAATCCCTGCTACTCAGGAGACTGAGAGATAAGAGGATCAAGGTTTGAAGACAACCTGGGCAGGAAAGTCTGAGACACTCTTATCTCCAATTAACTAGCAAAAAGCCATGCTGAAGAAGTAGAGGTATGGCTCAAGTGGTAGAGTACCAGCCTTGAGCAAAAAAGGCCAAGTACGAACACCAGGCCCTGAGTACTCTTTATAGGTTTAGGTGGCCAATGCTGGGTAGAGTAGCATGTGGCTGCATGGCCAGTGACCAGAGAGCTTGGCTTAGCACGTGGGCTTCCAACAACCCTCCATTGAAGAAACAGTAACATGGTGGCCCATCACCCATTTGGGGTATTATCTGCTGAGTCTTTTTCCTAATGACATTTCAAAAAAGATGCCTTAAAGAATTCTAAGGGCCGGGAAGGTGGCTCAGTGGTAGAGTGCTTGCCTTGCATGCATGAGGCCCTGGGTTCCATTCTGCAGCACCACATAAGCAGAAAAGGCTGGAAGTGGCGCTGTGCCTCAGGTGGTAGAGTGCTAGCCTGAAGCTGAAGAGCTGAGGGACAGCGCCCAGGCCCAGAGTTCAGGCCCCATGACCGACAAAAAAAAGAATTCTAAAAATTTCCTATTTTCCTTTTGTAAATAGAACTTTTTAACCACTGTGGCTATTCTTTTGGAAGCGGGAGCCTTTGTAAATGTTCAGCAGAGCAATGGCGAGACCGCACTTATGAAGGTAAGTTCTTTAGTCTCAGCAGCTGTTTCAGTTGGTGCCTACTAATATCGGACCCTGGGATTTCCTGAGGAAAGCCAGTTGTCAGAGTCCACTGCTCATGGGTGGGTCAAGGTAGACCAGCAGAACATCAGTTAGTGTATGTCAGTGCCACAGGGATGTGCCCCTGAGCTCCGCCTTATGAACCTATTGCAAGACTTGGGATGGGATATAGCAGGTACCAACCTGTGTCCTAAAACAACAGTCATACTAGGGCTTGGAGGGTGGCTCAGTGGTAGAGTGCTTGCCTTGCATGCATGAGGCCCTGGGTTTAATTCCTCAGCACCACATAAGCAGAAAAAGCCAGAAGTGGTGCTGTGGCTCTGTGGTAGAGTGCTAGCCTTGAGCTGAAGAGCTGAGGGACAGTGCCAAGGCCCAGAAAAAAAAAAAAAAACAACAGTCATGCTAGCAGGACAGTGTCAAGAAAGAATTGCATTTTTAGGGGGAAAACTATAGTCTCAGTATGTACCAACTCTCTTGCCAGAAGTGGAAGGTGTTGAAGAAAAGAGGCAGACAAATTCAGATTGTACAGATTGCAACTTACTGGGGACTTAAGGACAGAAGCATGTCTTAAATGCTAACAAGAAAGGTAGATCCCCAAATTCCAAGGCAAGAGGAGGAAGAGTTTATAAACTGAGCAGATAAAAGTGACTCAAGGCATCTGGTGCTGGTGGCTCACACCTGTAATCCTACCTGCTCAGGAAGCTGAGATCTGAGGATAGCAGTTCAAAACCACCTTGGTAGGAAAGTCATTGATATTCTTATCTACAAGTAACTACCATAAAGCCAGAAGTGGAGCTGTGGCTTAAATGGTAGAGTACTAGCCTTGAGCAAAAACTCTCAGAGATAGCACCCAGACCCTGAGTTCAAGCTCCAGGCCCGGCAATAAAATAAAAAGTCAGCCAAGACAACCTGTCTTTGACCTTTCTCAAAAGCTATTGGCCTGCTGACATGTTCAGTGGCAGTTAAGAAACAGGTGTCAGGGACTGGGAAGGTGGCTCAGTGGCAGAGTGCTTGCCTTGCATGCATAAGGCCCTGAGTTCAATTCCTCAGCACCACATAAGCAGAAAAACCTGGAAGTGGCGCTACAAGTAGTAGAGCGCTAGCCTTGAGCTGAAGAGCTGAGGGACAGCATCCAGGCCCAGAGTTCTGGCCCCACAACCCAAAAAAAAAAAAAAGAAATAGGTGTCAGTGCCCAGCACCACACTCAGCTCACTGCCTTTATGAGTTTGTCCAGTGGGAGTTACAGCCAATCTGGCTGCGTCCATGAAGGAGGAGCTGTATATCAGTGCTCATGGCTGCCCAGGCCTGAGAGTAGGAAAGCATGGCGTCTTTCCTACAGTCATCACTGTTTTGTATTGGTGAGTATGTCTTGTGTGGCACTGTGGCTTGCAAATGTTTCATGGTGAAGGTTAGTGAAGCCTCTTGCTACTTGCACCCAAGCACACTGAGCGTTCCTTGTACTGCAGGGCAGCCCACTGTGGCATATTCCTTTGTGGCAATTCCAACTTCCTGGCCCTGAAGTGCTGCTGGGACATAGAAGGTCCCTCTCTAAGATACAGCTTCACATAAACCATGGTCCACACAGGGATCTGTCTCCAGCTCCTTGTTCCAGGCTATATCTGGTGTGAGCAGTGTGGCCCGGAACTGTGCAGCAGGCCCAGCACTGTTTTGTTTTGAATCCTACTCTTCTCAGCAGGGTTTTTCTGGCCTCTGGCCACACTTACAATGTAGAACTTACCTGCTTTGTAGTTTTGGGGTTTCCCCCACTATTTGTAGTTTGCGAAATTGTTCAATTGGTTAGGTCTTTAGGTATTTTTTAGTATTGCTTTAGTATCTATTACTGACTTACATGCAGAGCGCTGGTGTTCATCTCTGCCCACTGTCTTCGAGGGAGACGCAGTGGTCACTGCATGCATCTGGACAGCAGTTAGAGGAGAAAATGTGGGAGGGTTGGGGCGTAGGCACTTCCTACACCTTGCTACAGGGCTGAGAGGAGACTGAGGACAGTTGGGAGCCACTGGAAGATGAAAGTGCAAGACAGAGATCCAGATTTAAAGAGATCACTTACTGCTTTTTGCCGAAGTAGGAAGCATGGATTGAGTAAAAGACAGGAAATTTGCAGACTTGTAAGGAGAGCCCTGAAAGTATATGATGTAGTAGTAATTTGTACTCAAGTGGTATAGAGGGACAAAAATGAGAAGGTCACCAACCTTTGAGGACATAGGATTCACAGAACATGAGAACAGCAGTGTTGCCTGGTCGGCCTGAGTTATGAGGTGCAGAGAACACAGGTACCAGCAGGAGGCAGAGTGCGCCTCAAAGTCCTGGGCTCCTTAAGGACAGAGCTCTGGGCTAGAGATTCAGCCTAAAGCTAAAGAAGACTGCTCTGGAAAGATGAGGACAGCGAGCCTGGAGAGCCTGGGGGAGAAGTATCAGAAGCAGAAAAGCACCAGAGCAGTGAGCATCGTGTCAGGGAAGCCTGGTGTTCTTTTAATTCTGCACAGCTGCTAGCCCCTGTGAACCCTGGCCACAGGGTAGGGTCTCTTGCCATTTCTCCATCATACTTTGCCTTCTTCCCAGGCAAATGTGGAAGAGGAAGCAGATGGCAATGGGTACTTTGTAGTTTACAGTTAAGAGTATAATGATTTTTCTGCCCTAGGCTTGTAAAAAAGGAAATTCGGACATTGTGCGGCTTGTGATTGAATGGGGAGCCGACTGCAACATTTTGTCAAAGCACCAAAACAATGCGCTTTACTTTGCAAAGCAGTGTAACAACATGCTTGTGTACGAATTGCTGAAGAGCCATTTGGAGACGTAAGTGCAAAAAGTGATTGCCTAGGTTGTCAAAGCATGACATCTCTGTTCCTTTGGGCATATTATAATTAGAATGACCTGTGCGAGCCTACGCAGAAAAGGATTGTCAGTCTCTAGCTCGGTGGTAGAGTTGAGGCGTGGATATGAGCCTTGAGGTCCCGTCCTCACTCCCACATGAGAATAAATTCTGGCAATGCCTGTCAGAAATACTACAGTGATGGCTGACTGGAGCAGGTGAGGTGTGATTGGGGGCGGGGGGGGGGGGGGAGTCCTGGGATAAGTGCTTCTTCATGCCTCCTGTTCCCACCACACTGGTCGGTCTGAGTTATGAAGTGCAGACAACATAGGTATCAGCAGGAGGCAGGCATCTGGCTATCAGAAGAATGCGTGCGCCTCAAAGTCCTGGGCTCCTTAAGGACAGAGCTCTGGGCTAGAGATTCAGCCTAAAACTAAAGAAGACTGCTCTGGAAAGATGAGGACAGCGAGCCTGGAGAGCCTGGGGGAGAAGTATCAGAAGCAGAACAGCACCGGAGCAGGCAGCACCGTGTCAGGGAAGCCTGGTGTTCTATCTTTTAATTTTGCACAGCTGCAATATGGTCACTCCAGTTGCAGGTAGAAGATCCAGAAGCAGAAGGTAGAAAGTGTTCCGTGGATGGCACATACCTAGTCTGCCCTCCTGAAAGCCTGTGCCAGGAGCCTTCCAAGTAGTGCAGAGAAGCTGGCTGCCGCTTCTCTACCCACGTGGGGTAGCTACAGAGCCAGCCAGTGGAACAGCTAGCCATCCTGTTTGCCCAGGACGGGGGATTCTCATTTCTTATGGTTCAGTAGACAAACATGTATTTGTATTAAGCACAGTCCTGCACCAGATGCTGCTCTAACCACCAGTGGGCAGAAGACTTGTGATCCCAGCAGGTGGGAGACTAAGAGAACCAAGTTCAAGATTGGCCTTTGTGTCAAGGAGATACATTGTCTCAAAAAAAACAGGAGCTAGTGAAACAGAAGACATCTTAATGTGGCACAAGAAATTAGGGTGTAGCAGGCGCTGGTGGCTCACGCCTGAAATCCTAGCTACTCAGGCTGAGCTCTGAGGATCGCAGTTCAAAGCTAGCCCGGGCAAGAAAGTCCGTGAGACTCTTATCTCCAATAAACCACTCGAAAACTGTGAGCGGTAGAGCGCTCGCCTTGAGCTGAAGAGTGCAGGGACAGAGCCCAAGCCCAGAGTTCAAGCCCCATGACCGGCCCCCCCCCCAAAAAAATTAGGGTGAGGCAAAATTGTAGTTCTATTTCAGAACAGGGCAGGTCTAGCATTGGACAGTATTGTAAATAATGTCTTTTTTTTCTCCATTCGTGCATTGAAAATTTAAATTATATAAATAAATGAGAAATAGTACATTAATTTGATGTATGTATAATTGTGTTTAATGATGAAATCAGGGTAGTTAGCATTTCCCTCAAGTTGTTTTAAAAAGCTTTCTATTAAGGTATAATACTTGTATTCATTTTAATATATGCACATTAATTTTATT
Organism: Dipodomys spectabilis; assembly: GCF_019054845.1. Classification (NCBI taxonomy): domain Eukaryota; kingdom Metazoa; phylum Chordata; class Mammalia; order Rodentia; family Heteromyidae; genus Dipodomys; species Dipodomys spectabilis. Next base: position 25,291,138 of record NW_024870772.1, on the reverse strand, counting down.
TATTTATTTTTTTTGGGTCCGGTAGTGGGGCCTGAACTCTGGGCCTGGGCGCTGTCCCTCAGCTCTTCAGCTCAAGGCTAGTGCTCTACCATTTGAGCCACAGCGCCACTTCTGGCTTTTTTCTTTTTGCTTATGTGGTGCTGAGGAATCGAACCCAGGGCCTCAGGCATGCAAGGCAAGCGCTCTACCACTGAGCCACCTTCCCAGCCCATGCACTTTAATTTTAATGATCTTCTGTCCTCTCTTACCAGGCTCTCCAGAGTGGCTGAAGAGACAATCAAAGATTATTTTGAAGCTCGCCTTGCTCTGTTGGAACCTGTTTTCCCAATAGCATGTCATCGCCTCTGTGAGGGGCCAGATTTCTCAACAGATTTCAATTACAATCCCCCACAGAATATACCAGAAGGTAAACCTATGCTTAGCCTGATTCTGTTGAAGTGTACGCTATGAATGTTAATTATTAGAAGCCTGTCTTTAAATAAAATCTTAAGCAAATGTGTAAAAATTAGGTAAGATAATTAATAGCACAGTAACTCTGACAAAATAGAGACCGATTCCCAGGATTCCAGGCGATGCCACAAAGTACTATTCCCTCTGTATAAATTGTAGGGGAATTGAGTCTTAATAATACTGATTTTATTGAGTTTTATTAAAACATACCTTCGAGATTCTAAGCCTACTAATAGTCTGCCCTCTAAAAGAAAAAGCCACCAGTATTCACATGGCTGTCTCTCCCTGCATGATAGTAACCAGGTCCTCAGACCTCCAGCCTTACATCCATGGCTGCCTCCTACTTAGAAGAGCTGAAGAGAGTGAACATGGTCCTGATATTCTTAGTGGTGCTCTAGGCAAGGGGAGCTGTATTATGAAGCCAAAAAGCAAAATCTGTGTTATACTTCTAATAGCCTGAAGGGAGAGGGGAAGGGAAAGGGAAAGAGTCAAGGTCATGGATGCTTTTCTTTTGGGTCTCTTCTAGAGTGTCCTCTTATTGATGACGGCCTGTATCAATGACATTTTGTCACATTAAAATTGTTTTTTAGCTGGGTGCCAGTGGCTCACGCCTGTAATCCTAACTATTCTGGAGGCTGCAATCTGACGATCACATTTCAAAGCCAGCCTAGGTAGGAAAGTCCGTGAGACTCTTATCTCCAGTTAATCACCAGGACACCACAAGTGGCACTGTAGCTCAAGTGGTAGAGCACTTGCCTTGAGCTGAAGAGCTGAGGGACAGTCTCCAGGCCCAGAGTTCAAGCCCCACAACCAAAAAAAAAAGTTAGTTTTTAGTTTACTAGATCTAAGTTATCTTCCAGTGTTTAGCTTTTGCAGTTTTTGGGTATTAAATTAAGTGGTATTTTGATCTGGGCAGTGGTGTCTTATGACTCGTAATCCTCGATACTAAAGAAGTTGAGATCTGAGGATCAAGGTTCACAGCCAGCCCAGGTAGCAAAGTCCATGAGATACTTATCTCCCATTAACCACCAAAAAGCCAGAAGTGGGGTTATAGCTCATGCCATATGGCAACATGCCATCCTTAAGCAGAAAAGGCCAGTGAGAGCACAAGGCCTTGAGTTTAAGCCCCTACTACTAGCATAAAAATACATTAAAATAATAGTTTAAATATTTGATATAGCATCACATTGCATGTTAACATTTTTCAGTAAGATTTCTTTTTGTACTAAGAAAAAAAAATAGATGCGAACCAGTATGTGGCAGAAAATGGAAAAGCACATATACACGCATGTAATAATACCACCTTCATGTTTCTGTGGGCTTCAGTCTCAGGATGTAGATAAGTGAATACTTTTAGCTTCAACTTTTGTGTGTGCCAGTCCTGGGGTTTAAACTTAAGGCCTGGGCCTTGTCCCTGAGGGTTTTTTCTTTTTTTTTTAATTGTGAAAATACCGTACAGAGGAGTTACAATTACATGGGCAAGATAATGAGTACATTTCTTATCAAGCATTGTTGCCTCCTCCTTTGTTTCCCCTTCCCATCCCTTCCCACCTCCTCCCCCATTACCCCCCCCCCCCCCCCCCCCCCGCCCTCCTCCAGCCAAAGTTGTAAAGTTTGTTTTCGACATAACATCTTGTACATCTCATTGTTGCAATGGGTCCACCTGTATCAAATACAGTGAAAGCAGGGGTTATACCGTGGGGGAGTGTCCCTGAGATTTTTACTTAAGGATAGTTCTCTGTCATTTGAACCAATCCTCCACTACTTTCTGGAAATTTATTGGAATTAAGAGTTCCACAGATTCCTACCTGGGCTAGCTTCAAACAGCAATTCTCAGATCTCAGTCTCCTGAAGAGTGAGGATTATAGGTGTGAGCCATTAATGCCCAGCTAGCTTCAACTTTTAAATAATGCTCTCTTTTCTGACTGAATATTTACCTCAGTCCACACAATCATGTTTAAGTCTTTCCAAGAGCAATTAGTAGGAGTTACATGGACAAATAACTGAGTTCTGTGGGATAGAAACTACAAGGTAACATCAGCGGATTTTGGAAGGTTGGGCACAAGTGGTAAGTTTGCTCTCCCATGGGCTGACCCAGGCTTCAGAAGTGCCCTTCCCCTCAGGGGCTGATAATGCCTGTGTGTGAACTACTTCCTTTCTTCCTCCTTCAGGCTCTGGCATCCTGCTCTTTATTTTCCATGCGAATTTTTTGGGTAAAGAAGTTATTGCTCGGCTCTGTGGCCCATGCAGTGTACAAGCAGTAGTTTTAAATAATATATTTCAACTTCCTGTTTTTCTGGTAAGATTTGTTCAAAATTGAAAATTTGAATGAAAGTCTACTTGATCAGTTAGGTGTAAATAAAATATGATTACTAGTAAGTGGTCCAGTTGTTGGCAGTGAGATAGTACCTATAATCAGAGCACAGTTATTCTGAGTTTGTCAATGTGTTTATCGCCAGGCATGTCATGCTTGCTGAACTAGCTTGCTCAGCTGGCACTCGACCAGTTGAGCCATGTCTCCAGTCCTGCAACTAATATTTTCACTGCTTGTATTTATGTTGTTCATTTTGTTTTTTGTTTGTTGGTATATATGTATGCAACGGGTTTAAACTCAGGGCCTCACACTTACAAAACAAGTATAGAGCTATACCTTAAACATTTTTTTTTTTTGGTCATGGGGCTTGAACTGGGTGTGGGCGCTGTCCCTCAGCTCTTCAGCTCAAGGCTAGCCCTTTACCACTTGAGCCATAGCACCATTTCCGGTTTTCTGATGATTTACTCAAGATAAGAATCTCATGGACTCCTTTCCTGGGCTGGCTTTGAACCGTGACCCGTAGCTAGGATTATAGGCGTGAGCCACCAGTACCCAGCTTTTGCTTTTTGAGAGTTTCAGCGTACTGCATGTTGAGCTTACAGGCATCCATCATGCCTGGCTATTTATGCTTATTCTGTATTCATTTCTGACATCACAAAGAGATGCTCTCCACCATTTTTTTCTTTCTGAAAAATTAAAAGCAACAAGAAACACATTTTTTTTGGGGGGGGTGGGTCCAGTCGTGGGGCCTGAACTCTGGGCCTGGGCGCTGTCCCTCAGCTCTTCAGCTCAAGTCTAGTGCTCTACCACTTGAGCCACAGCGCCACTTCCGGCTTTTTTCTTTTTGCTTATGTGGTGCTGAGGAATCAAACCCAGGGCCTCATGCATGCAAGGCAAGCACTCTACCACTGAGCCACCTTCCCAGCCCAGAAACACATTTTTTTAATGCAACTTAAGTCTCTTCTGTATCAAAATACATCTGGTGCTGACTGGCCATAAAGGAATCTTAACATTTATAAAATTCAAGATATATGTGCTTATGTGGTTTTGGGTTTTGTTTTGTTTTTTTTGCGTATTAATCAAATTTGGGTTTTAAAGACCACTGCATTTCCACAAATTTTTTTTTTTTTTTGGGGGGGGGGATCTGGTCGTGGGCCTGAACTCTGGGCCTGGGCGCTGCCCCTCAGCTCTTCAGCTCAAGGCCAGTGCTCTACCACTTGAGCCACAGTGCCACTTCTGGCTTTTTTTTTTTTTTTTTTTGCTTATGGGTGCTGAGGAATTGAACCCAGGGCCTCAAGCATGCAAGGCAAGCACTCTACCACTGAGCCACCTTCCTAGCCCCTCCACAAATTTTTATACATAATTCTTTCACCACTTTTAGAATTCTTCCCTTGGGCACAACTAAGCATTATTACTTGAGTACAGTCCTTTTTTTTTTTTTGTCATGGGGCTTGAACTCTGGGCTTGGGTACTGTCCCTGTGCTCTTCAGCTCAAAGTGAGTGCTCTACCTCTTGAGCCACAGCGCCACTTCTGGTTTTCTAGTGGTTTATTGGAGATAAGAGTCTCACAGACTTTTCTAAGCCCGAGCTGGCTTTGAATTGTGATCCTCAGATCTCAGCCTTCTGAGTAGCAAGGATTATAGGCGTGAGCCACCGGCACCCGGCTAAAGTCATTTTTAAAATTTGTACTTGGGTATGAACTACATATACTTTAACTTGAAATACTTGTCTGGGTATTTTTCTCTTTATCATTTTAATAAATCAAGGGAAAAGAAAACATATCATGTGTATTGACAGTTATGGTGGTACATGCCTGCAGTGCCATCACTTGGGAGCCTGACGCAGGAGGACTGGGAGTTTAAGTCTGTAGCCTGAGATACATAGCAAATTCCACACTCAACCTAGACTACATAGATGTTGAGTTTAGCAGAAAAAAGCTAACCTTATTTTCTTGTCTCTTTTCCAGGATAGTCATTTTGTTTACTCATTCAGCCCCATTGCAGGTCCTAATAAGCTCTTTATAAGATTGACAGAAGCACCCTTTACTAAGGTGAATATCATTGCTACCAATTATGTTGTCATTAGAAAAATATTCCAGCAGGTTACTTTGGCTTCAGAAATGTCAGTTGTGGGGACAGTACTCCTTAGGACAGTAATGCTGGTGAACTGATGAGTTTTAAGATATGAGCCGCAAAGCAAACCATGTGGAGGGAGGGAGTGGACTGAGTGAATGAGAGGAGGAAGCCCCCTGTTGAACAGTCTGAGTCTTTTTTTAGGTATTGGTACTGAATGCCCCTGTCTGTCTAGGCTGTCACTAACCATTCCATGTGAAAGGAAGCTAGTTAAAGTAGTTGCTCTGATATCATATATAATTTTTAATATTCTAATGAAACCACATTATACTTGAACTTTTTATGAAAATATCAATAACTTAATAAAGTTGATAACCAGGTTTAAAATACTGTTCCATTCAAGACAAATGCTGGCCGTGTTTTTGTGAGAGGAGAGTTTGCAGTTGTGTACTGACGTGCCTTTTTCCTTCCCCAGGTTAAGTTGCTGATAGGTGCATACAGAGTGCAGCTGCAGTGACCCCAGGATCATGATGAACTCTTTTCAGATGAATTCCTAAATACTCTCTTTAATGCAGTTTTGAATTCTGGCACATCTAAAAGTTTCAAATGTAAATTTTCACCTGCAAGCCTTTTCCGTCATGTGTTATAGTCTGTAAGGTGCAATATGGTAGCTCTAACATAAGTAAAATCTAGATGTCATTATTTGTAATCAGAAGTTTCAGCATTGAATCCAGACTGCATATTTCAATTTTTCCACCATGTGGAATGGTATATATAGGACTATTTAAGAAAATTAAAGAAGACTTTTTAACTTGAAATTTTCTACTAGCCCTTGGGACTTTTGTTAAGTTCAGGTGCTTACAGCAAGAGGGTGAGGAGGCCTCCTGTTGGAATGAAGTTGAATTTGATGGCCTTGAAAGAGGACTGACCAGGTGACTTGACACCCACCAAGGGGGAGATACCGTTATAATGCCCAGTTGCTGGTTATCTTTTCAGAAGAGAACAAGGTCAAAAGACCCAGCAAGTGATCCAAGCAAGACATTGTGAGGCTAATGAGGGACTATTGTGAACAGTCTTTCCTGTATGGGCAGCTCCTGTGCCTTTTTTTGACAGAGATTAGGAAATGCTGGCCTTGGGTCCCAGCTAAGCCTTCTGTTGCATCAGTTGGAACACAGTGCCTTGTGAATGAAAACGCTACTGCCTCACATTTACATCCTCTTATAAAATATTTATCAAGAGATCCAAAGATCTCAGCCTCCTTAGTAACTGGGATTATAGGCCTGAGCTATCAACACCTGGCTGGCTACAGAGCATTTCTGAAGCAGTACCTGGGTGTTGGGTGAGGTTGGTGCACAGACTGAAGGAGATGAAAATGGGCCTGGTTTTTAAAAAATATATATATGTACGTATGTCTATATATATATATAAAATATATAGACACATATACATATATATATGCTTATCAAAGACATTGTCAAGCATAAATCATGGGAAACTATAAAAGTTTCTAATTGTATTTTTTTTTACCTTTGTAATGCTAGTGATTGGACCCAAGGCCTCATGATTGTTCGGCACATTCTGTCAGTTGAGCTAACCCTCTGTTCTGTTTTTGAGGTAGTCAGTCTCCCTCACTTTGCCCAGGCTACCCTTGAATTCACAATCTTGTCTTCATCTTCAGGTAGCCAGGATTGGAGGTGTATGCCACCATACCCCTCCAAATTTTAAGTTGTTCAGAAGTGTTTGTACATTTTCTCTTCACCCCACTACTAAGAATGGAACTCACATCCTAGCACATGCTAGATAAGCATTCTGCCTCTGTAAAGCTCACATCTTTAAAACTAAGTTTTCTCAATAAATTCAACTGTGTCTGTCTCTTTTGTCTTAAGACCCCATACATCAAAGGTATATACTAAGTGTGTGCATTTCTTAGCTAAACGGGCTAGGAGTTCAACTGAACTCAATCCTGTACTGGTGGCTTTATCTGGTTTCATAGCTTTCTGGGAAAAATTCAGGAGCAGTAGGTTAAAAATAGCCAAATACACCGGGTGCTGGTGGCTCACGCCTGTAATCCTAGCTACTCAGGAGGCTGAGATCTGAGGATCGCGGTTCAAAGCCAGCCCGGGCAGGAGAGACCGTGAGACTCCTATCTCCAATAAACCACCAGAAAACCGGAAGTGGCGCTGTAGCTCAAGTGGTAGAGCGCTCGCCTTGAGCTGAAGAGCTGAGGGACAGCGCCCAGGCCCAGAGTTCAAGCCCCACGACCGACCAAAAAAAAAAAAAAATAGCCAAATACATATTTTAAAAGGAGTTTAAGTAAAATTTGTCCTCAGAATCATGCTGTTTAGCAAGAAAACAGGGATATAAAGAAAGCTAAATAGAGCTAGACACAGGTGGCTCATACCTGTAATGCTAGCTACTCAGGAGAGCTAGCTGAGATATGAGGATCATGGTTCACAGCCAGCCCAGGCAGGAAAACCTGTGAGACTCATCTCCAGTTAACCACCAGAAAACTGGAAGTGGTGCTGTGGCTCAAGTGGTAGAGCGCTAGCCTTGAGCTGAAGAAAGTTAAGGGACAGTGCCCAGGCCCAGAGTTCAAGCCCAACAACAAAAAGAGTTGAAGATTTGTCTGTTCAACTGGTTTTAAATGAAGATCCTTAGATCTCAGCCTCCTGAGTAGCTAGGATTACAGGTGTGAGCCATAGTAGCCCAGCTCTAAACATTTCTGAGGGTTTCACTTCTTCCTCTGATGGGCCTGGGCTATTTCAGGCAGAATACTTGTTAGGTAAGAGCCAGAATACTTGTGAGGCAAATGCCACCATGGTCATCTTCCTTTAACAAGGAGATTTGTGGACTCTGCTGCACAAGCTAGCTTAAAATCAAGATCTTATCAATCTCAGCTTCCTAAATTGCTAAAATCACAGATGTGAGCCACTGATGGCTTGGCCCAATATGAAATTTCTTGCTCCAAAATTTCAGGGTACAGAAGATAAGCAGAATCTATAGTTGCTCAAAAACAATTGAAAAGGTAGGTTCAATTGGTTGACTTCCCGACAAGACCACAAAATATTTTATATCTATTTTAAAAGCCTCAAATTTTACGTTAATATGCATATATGAAAACACTTCAGTGAAACTCAGTACAGTAAGTGTAGAATAAGGAAATCAGTTAAAATGTAGGTCCCATTTTCACTACAGAAAATGTGCCTCTTGGGCACATACGATCCTTCCCTCAGGCTGAGGTCATCCCTGTGGATGCACCTCCTTCCCACGCTTCACTGAAGTCACTGGCCACACCTCATGTGGCCAGCAGTTCAGTTACCCCTAATAGTTTCTGCCTGAATGACTGCATGGCAATCTCCATTCCATGAATCTTACATACATACAAACAAATGAAATGTGTTTTCTGAGTCATTAAAAGATTTTCCACAGTGATTTGTGTAAGAAATGAGAGGCCAGTGACCAACATGGGTTCAAAGCTTTATTGGGCAGACATCTGCCAGGCTGCTTCAAGTGGGAATGGACGCAGGAGCAGTAGACAACAGTGGGCGAAATTTAAAAGTTTAGGGGGCAGTTATATGGGTCACACTGCATGGACTGTAGGAATTGGGGGTGAGTCCGTTCTGAGAAGGAGGTTATGTGGGGATGAGAATTGGGGTGCAAGTCTCCTAAGAAAGGAATTTGCATGTCACACCAGAAAAACAATACAGCATTGGGGAAACAACGGATTTTTGTAAACAGGGACACAGGGCAGGGACTTAATCAGCAAGTTGACTCCGAGACTTTAGAATTTGACCTGTAAAAGAGACGGATTCGTTATTAGTAAACAGAAACGTGTGTGTGTGTGTGTGTGTGTGTGTGTTGTGTGTGTGTGTGAAGGGTTTCAGTCCTAATGAATCAATGTAGAGCAGTTATTTATCATCTAAGTAGTAGCATCTCACCCATTAAAGTTTTTTTTCTCTAATTCAGTAGCTTTTGTGTTTTAACTCTTCAGTACCTGGAAAAGTTAGCTATGTTACTACTCAAAAGCACTAATTCTGGAAATGTTTCAGTGTTGAGATGTGCTTTCTCAAGCCTAAATCTGAATTTCCAAATCTTTCAACATGAGACTCAGAATCAAACTCAGTACCTGATGCCTTCATTACCTGACCCTCTACTAGCTGAGCCACACCTTCAACCCTTCAAAGTGAGACACTTGGAAATAATGAAAAAAAGGATAATTTTTTTCTAACACTTGTTTTTATTTGGGTGTTGGGTATGGAACCCAGGACTCTAGACACACTATACAAGTGTTTAACCATTATGATCTGCCACTCCTCCATCTTTGGCTGCATTGTGGTATAAGATGCTAAAAAAAAAAATCACTCAGTAACTGAGGCTGCATGTCAATGGAAAGACACTTGCAGCATTCAAGCACTAGGATACATCATCATTGTTAGGAAAATAGAGAACAGAAAAGGAATGTACCAGACAAGATTCTCAACAGGCTAGGACTGTTCATTGCCAGCAAGGGACACAGACCTTCCCATTGGTATGGAGGTTATGAGAGGGGGGCTGGATTTGGCTTCGGGCTTATATGTTTGTTTGTTTGTTTTTTGGGGGGGGGGGGGTCCAATCATGGGCCTGAACTCTGGACCTGGGCGCTGTCCCTTAGCTCTTCAGCTCAAGGCTAGTGCTCTACCACTTGAGCCACAGTGCCACTTTCGGCTTTTTTCTTTTTGCTTATGTGGTGCTGAGGAATCGAACCCAGGGCCTCATGCATGCAAGGCAAGCACTCTACCACTGAGCCACCTTCCTAGCCACATTATATGGGTTTTAACAAGAAACAGAAGGTGTTTTGCTTGACCTGGGGGAATAAGGTGGGAATGAATCCTTCATATTCCATCTTTAGATATATAAAAAAGGTTGGGCTCAGGGGAGATAAATCCTTCAATCATGGCAAGGCAAAAACTAAAGGAGGAAACTAGATGGAAATGGCCTATAAAAGTTTGTTCCAGGGCTAGGAAGGTGGCTCAGCAGTAGTGCTTGCCTCAAATGCATGAGGCCCTGTGTTTAATTCCTCAGCACCACATAAACAGAAAAGGCTGGAAGTGGCGCTGTGGCTCAAGTGGTAGAGCTCTAGCCTTGAGCTGAAGAGCTGAGGGACAACTCCCAGGCCTAGAATTCAAGCCCCATGACAAAAAAAAAAAATTGGTTCCAGTTCTGCGACTTTTTTTTTTTTTGGTGTGGACATTAGGTCTTGAATGTGACCAAGATGCTGTCCCTTAGTTTTTTAAACTCAAAGCTAGGAGCATACCACTTGAGCCACAGCTCCAACTAAGTGGTGAGTTGGAGATAAGAATTTCCGGACTTTCCAAACTGGGCAGCTTCAAACCCAGTCTAGAGATCTCGGTCACCAGAGCTAGAATATCAGGCATGAGAGGTCAGCACCTGTTAGCATTATCCCCAGATAATTTAACTTTATATATATCACTGGAATTAATCCATTTCTCTTCACTAACTTTTTTACAAAATAAAACCTGTAATACAAAATAAACATTAATCAATACAAATTAATTTACCCAAAGACAAATTAACTTGACTGGCTTATAAAATTTGTCCTTTCCTTGAGACCTGGTGCTGGCAACCAGGAGCTCACACAAGGTATTGCTTTTTTTTTTTTTTTTTGGGGGGGGGGGTCTGGTCGTGGGGCCTGAACTCTGGGCCTGGGTGCTGTCCCTCAGCTCTTCAGCTCAAGGCTAGCACCCTACCACTTGAGCCACAGCGCCACTTCCGGCTTTTTTTTTTCTGCTTATGTGGTGCTGAGGAGTCGAACTCAGGGCCTCAGGCATGCAAGGCAAGTGCTCTACCACTGAGCCACCTTCCCAGCCCTTGCTTATCTTTTTGTCCACTTGTTAACTCAATGAGGTTCTGCCAAGTTTTCTTACAAACCCCCCCCCCACACACACACACAATCTGTCCTTTCCCTCTCTAGGTGTGTCAATCTAATAGGGTACCTCCTAAATAGGCTGTTGTCATCTATATCCATATAACTTAATATAATTGCTTCAAATTTTATTTAGGAAAGAACCTAGATAGATTGTAATTTGAAATTTTAATCCCAACAAGATTCTATAGGATACATGAAACTGAAGTAGGGATGCTGAATCTAATTGGCCACATGGTAGATGATAGTATATTGGGTTTAACGGGCACCCTCTTGTCTTCATGGTAGAGATAGGGAGGTCCCACTTCCCAAGTTCATGAGTGTGCCTGAATTCATAGAGACAGGGTAGAGGAATTGGACAATGGGTTACTTAACTGTCAGTCGTGGGTCGGAAACAATCAAGCTCCCTGTGACCCGCCCCCTGACATGATCCCATTGAGGCCTAGACCAGCTCAGGCACAGGTGTGCCATACTCCATGTCCTGTGTCTCTCCTCTGGTTACCATCATGTGCCACTTCAGCTCTCCACTGGAGCTGATCTGGTGTATTGATATTTTTCTTTATCTGGTGTGTTGATACTTTTTCTTTCCTCTCCTGCTCTTATGGCTCAATTTTCTGACAGTGTTAAGTGTTTGCAGGGCTGCAGAGTCTTTGCGACAAGAGTCTGCCTACATTTGCCAGTTTTCCAATAAAGATTCCCAATTCAACCTCTCAAAATAGGGCTTCTCTGTTCTTGACATATAACTAAACGATGATATGTAAAGCAAAGGGCAATGATAAACTTTTAGTAATTTCCGAGGTCAGTGGTTCTCTAGAATCACCTGAAGGGCTTTAAGGTATGAAAACAGCCAGATTCTGGTAGTTCATACAGTATTTAAGAATCATGGTTCAAGGCCAGCGCAGGCAGAAAGGTCCATGAGACACATCTCTAGTTAACCATCAAAAAGAAGTAGAGCTGTGGCTCAAGTGATAGAGCCCTAGCCTTGAACAACAACAAGCCCTAGCCATGAGCAACAGTGCCCAAGCTCTGAGTTCAGCACTATCCCCCCTCCCTCACTGCTCCACTCCAGAAAAGGGCAGCATCCAACCCTCACTCAGATGACTAGGGCCAAAATGGTGTTTTCTTCACAAATTCCCGGGAGATGAGTAACACGGGCACAAAGGGGGTTTGTGAACCAAAGCGAAGACTTTTGGAGCTGGATAACAGACTAGTGCTCAGCTGTGGACTGCAAGAAGGAGTTATAAGCAAGTACCTACTAAAAAAAAAGTTTCTCAAAGATTCAAACTGCAACAATGCTGCTCACACCAAGTGATAACAGGTTTTCTGAGTCTCGTTAATGAAATAGATTCTGCTGTCCACAGAACCTCTGTCCCAGGCTTCAGGCTCCACCAACATTCCTGGTCCTCAGTGCTGCACATGTAACAGCAAAAACAGAACAGAACAATTATCTGCCATTATCAGAGAGGTGGCTAGGAATTAAATACATTTAAATACTCAGTTATATTGTGCAATATACACTAATAAAAATACTAAAGCTGGGCAGAAGTGGCGTACATCAGTAATCCTAGCTGCTCAGGAGGCAAGTTCTGAGCATGGCTCTTCAAAGCCAGGCAGGACGGGAAAGCCCCTATGACTCTTATCTCCCACTAAAACTCAGAAAATGAAGCAGCGCTGTGGCTCAAGGTGGTAGAGTGCTAGCTTTGAGCAGTAAGGAGACTGCTTAGTCTAAGTAATATCACACCTTCTTCTCACAGCCACCCTTGTGCCTTGCTGGGTGGAGGGGGCTTTCCATCCAGCTCTGAAAAACCTAGAGGTGAGGGAGGCCATTCATTGAATTGCAGATGTCATGCTGTTCGGCCTTAGGGGAGCTTTTGCTACAGAAAATGCTTGTCCTACATTATCTCCCTAAATGGTATGAGTCCCTTATGGAAGGTTTGAGACATCTCCTATATGGGATTGAGCTACTTCCCCTTGTAAGATCTACTTTTGTTAAGGCTCAGTCTCCACCCCAAACACGTTATGTTTGTCTTTAAAAGCTTTGTGCTAGCTCTGTTGCAGCCTATGAGTCTGTGAAACAAGGGTCCACCTGCAGACATCCACTCTCCAATAAAGACTCTCAATTCCACCTCTCAAAAAGGTGGCTTCTCTGTTCGGTTACAGCAAGGTACAGTGCCTACACCCTATGACTGGAAAAAAATACCAAAGATTACATAATTTATTTATATAATACTTTAATTGCTGGCAAAATAAAAGAACAAAATTTGATGACCCCCCCCCCCCCCCGCTCTTCTAAGAAGAATAAGAGGGGAAATGGAGCTAGTATACCTAGCATAGATGGCTTTTACTTTTATATTATTTTAAGATACTTGGCTTGAGCAAGATTAAAACTAAAATTTGCTGTTAATACTAGCTATTTCAGAGGCCATGACGGACAATCACAGTTTAAAGCCAAAATGGGTAGAAACATCCATGAGACTGCACAGGGACACCTCCCTACCTTGGCTTAAGTTTCCGCCCAGTATCTGTTACCTAGGTAACTGGCAGACCTGGAAGCAGTCACCTTCCCCTCCTGCTAGGTCACATCCTGGGCCACCTCTGGTCACATGCCTCCCATCTGACCTTAGGAGGGTCCCAGACCCTGAGGTCACATCGGGATCCAGTGTGGCCATACCTTTCCCCCATCTGGCCACACCTCTTCCTGTCCCTGGCCTAGATAAGTCCTGGCCCAGGGGTGGGTCACCCTTTTACTTTTCAACCATGCCTCTCCAACCATGCACAGTGGAGGCAGCAGTTCGGTAAATAAGTATCTTCTCCTGCCTGATTAGCGTGTGGTGTTCTCTTCATCAGCTACCTAATGAAACCTATCTATTTAATATACCTTACAAGACTCATCTCCAATTAACCAGCAAAAAGCCTGAAGTGGAGCTGTGGCCCAAGTGGTAAAGCATTAGCCTTGAGTGAAATGAAGCCCCAGTACTGGCACAAAAATAAATTAATTTGTTTGTTTGTTTTTTGGTCTGGTGGTGGGGCCTGAACTCTGGGCCTGGGCACTGTTCCTCAGCTCTTCAGCTCAAGGCTAGCGCTCTACCACTTAAGCCACAGCGCCACTCCGGATTTTTTCTTTTTGCTTATGTGGAATCAAGGAATCGAACCCAGGGCCTCATGCATGTAAAGTAAGCTCTCTACCACTGAGCCACCTTCCCAGCCCCAAAAAATAAATAAACTTGATAGATCACTAAACACCAGTACTTTTTTTTCCTTTGTAAAAATGTAAAAAGTACTGATGGTGTTTGACCTCAAGGCTTGCCTACCTGAGCAAGGTGCTCAGTTCTTTTTATCCTGAGGCCAGCTGTGATGACCCTCCACCCCCAAAAAATATAAAATGTGAAATTGTTAGGACCAGGTCAAAATTAAGCAGATAGGATATTAATTAGACCAGGGAAGAAGGAAATTTAACTGGGACAAACAAGACTCAGGTAACCTGAGAAACAGGTACAAACCTTGGGAACAGAACAAGATTAGTCAGACAGTTACTGAAACTTGACCATTTGTATTGATTAAGAATAGGGTCAGGCTGGCCCAGGTGGCTCACACCTGTAATCCTAGCTAATGAGAAGCCTGAGAGCTTAAGATCACAGTCCAAAGCCAGCCCAGAGAGGAAAGTCTGTGAGACTCTTATTGCCAATAAAGTACCAGAAAACCGGAAGGGCACTGTGGCACTGTAGAGCGCTAGCCTTGAGCTGAAGAACTGAGTGACAGCGCTCAGGCCAAGAGTTCAAGCCCCATGACCACCACCAACAACAAAAGAATAGGGCCAAATGTTAAATTTCAATGATAAAGGCTTGAGTAAAGTAGAGAGTTAAGCACAAGGATGGCTACTTCTAAAGATGGCTTATCTTATCTCTAGACCCTTTGGGGAGCTAATCAATGCTTTCCACTATTTGGGGAGGTAATATTTTCCTAAGGCTATGACATCTTCATTTCTCTAAAGCAAAGCCCTCCTACTCACACCCCACTGAGCCAGATATCTGGCACTTCAAAGGAAGGCTTGTCTTATCTCTAGGCCTTGGAACTGGGTGCATAGCACCCATCTCCTGCAGAGGCACCAGGAGGTCTGCAGGAAATTGTTTGGGCTCAGCCACCTTACTTTACTTTTGTAAGGTATATTAAATAGGCAGGTTTCATTAGGTAGTTGATGAAGAGAACACCACATGGTATTCAGGCAGGAAAAGAAGTTTATTAACTGAACTTCTGCCCTGCCAAGCTCGATGGAGAGGCATGGCTGAAAGGGGCGACCCAATCCCAGGCTAGGACTTATCTAGACCAAGGACAGGAAGAAGTATGGCCTGGTAGGGGAAAGGTGTGGCCACACTGGATCCCAATGTGACCTCAGGGCCTAGAACCCTCCTATGGTCGGAAGGGAGGCATGTGACCAGAGCCAGCCCAGGATGTGACCTAGCAGGAGGGGGAGGTGACTGCTTCCAGGTGTGCCAGTTACCTAGGTAACACAGATACTGGGCACAAAATTAGCCAAGAAGTAGGGAGGTATCTCCATAGGACCTGCAAGGCCAATGTAAGACCTTACAGCTGTGATGCCATTTGTAATCACAAACTTCGAGTTATGCTTTTGTAACTTGCTTCTTTACTAAACTATCACTGACCACCTGCGAAGGGCCCTCGCCCATGGATCTTGACTTTAAATACCCTGAGCTATCTGACTTCACTGCTGGTCTTCACTCTCTTGGTACAGTGGAGATCAGTCGCCGTAGCTAATAAATGATTCCTGGCCCAACTGACTGAGTGTTGGTGACTCCATTTGCCGATCGTCAATCCCACAGCCCTGGGAAGTTGGGATACTTCACAGCCCTGGACTATAGTCCTCCTCTCAGTAGCTAAGATTACAGATGTGGACCACCATGCCCAGATGGGGATCTCACTAACTTTTTGGCTAAGATGGCCTTGAACTATATTCTTTTTGATCTCTGCCTCCCAAGTAGCCAGAATTATAGGCCAACATGATCATACCTGGCATTTAAATAAGGCCCTTTTTTTTCTTTCTCATTATTTTATTACAGGTATTATAAGGATGACATACGGAGGGTTCGCAGTTATGTAAGTCCTTTGGGACAATGTCACCCTTCCCGTCACCCTCTCCCTGTTACTCCTTCCTGTCTCCACCCACCAGCTGTATAATTCACTTTCAACATAGGGTTAAATAAGGCCTTTTAAATATATCATTTCTAATTCAATTTTACCTGAAGACAATCAATACAGACTTTACTACAAGTGAAAAAAAGGAGACAGCAATTTGGAGCTACAGGTCCCCTTCTATCCATAGTCTATAACAGATAATTTCAATTCAGATTTGAGCTTTAGCTATAAACTATTCTCAAATAAACAAAACCACAGGAAAATTGACTTGGGGCTTTGGTTTTATATATAGTTCAGAGGCAGAGTGCTAGTCTAGCATGCACAAGATCATGAATTTGGTCGCTAACAGTGCCAATCAAAAAACTGGGTGGGGGTGTCTCAAACTATAATGTGGGAACTTGGGAGGCTGGGACAGAAAGATGGCAAGCCTAGGCTGCATGGCAAGACCCTGCCTCAAACAAACCAAACACTTTTTTTTTTTTTGCCAGGCCTGGGGCATGAATTCAATGTGTGGGCACTGTCCGTGAGCTTCTTTTGCTCAAGGATAGCAGTCTACCCCTGCCACAGCACCACTAACAGCTTCTTCTGATATATTGTACTAGGAAATCGAACCCAGGGTTTCATGCATGGTGGAAAGCACTCTACCACTAAGGCACATTCCCAGCCCCCAAACACTCATAAAACCCAGCATTAGAAGGAAACAGAACCTGGAAAATAATGATGCTGACCTTAAAGATGGATTCTAGCATTTCTGGTCTGAATCACACCACAAGCTGAACTCTGGTAGCTTCATCCATGTTTTCTTTTATCTTCCTAGGAAACAGAATAAGATTTAGCCTTTAAAAAATTTATGTGAGTTCAGCATCAGTGTGAACACACCTGTATTCCTATCTACTCAGGAGACTTGAGATCTGAGAATTGCAGTTCAAACCAGCTCCAGCAGGAAAGTTCATGAAACTGTTATCACCAAAAGAGCAGGAAGTGGAAGTGTGACTCAAGTGGTTGAGTGCTAGCCTTGAACAACAAAAAAAAGCTAAGGGACAGCAGCCAGAGGTCTTAAGATCCAGCTCAGGAGTAGAGCATGCACACATGAACACATATGCATGCAAACACACACACCCCTAAGACTTAAAAATTTTTCTTCATTAAGTATCTAAAATTTTTTAACTCATCTCTAAGTTCTTTACAATAATCAGTATTCTGTTAACACATCACTTTGTACAACATGGCTTGATGAAAGAATTGGTTTCCAGTAAGAATTCTCCTTCAAATTATTCCCCATTTCCACAAAGAACACTAACTTAAAATTCAGATCAATTTTTATATTTTAGCATTGAATGTTATAAAAATCCGTTACTGGACACCAGTGGCTACCTGTAATCCTACTCAGGAGGCCAAAATCTGAGGATCATGGTTCAAAGCCAGCCCAGGCAGGAACATCTGTGAGACCCATCTCCAATTAATCACCAGAAAACTGGAAGTGGTGCTATGGCTCAAGTGTTAGAGGGCTTGCCTTGAACTAAAGAGCTCAAGGACAGTGCCCAGGCCCAGTGTTCAAGACCCATGACTAACAAAAGAAAAAAAAAAGTATTACTTGTACCACAGCAGGGACTAAGCGTAATTCTGTGACTCATCAGAAGACTCCTACCATAGAACTATGTGGGCACAATAATTTCCAAAGAGCACAAAACAAGATTTCTTATAAGGGAAAGGTTCATGTCCATCATCTGATCCTTACAAAATATGGACTTGACTTATTTTACCTTTTTTTTTTTTTTTTCTGGTCGTGGGGCCTGAACTCGGCCTGGGCGCTGTCCCTCAGCTCTTCAGCTCAAGGCTAGCGCTCTACCACTTGAGCCTCAGTCCCACTTCCGGTTTTTTCTGCTTATGTGGTGCTGAGGAATCAAACCCAGGGCCTCATGCATGCAAATCAAGCACTCTACCACTGAGCCACCTTCTCAGACCCTATTTTACCTTTTTGTACTAGGGTTTGGAACCAGTTGCTTTGCATATGCTGGGCAAGTATTCTACTTCCTGAAAATTTTATGCTTTCACATGTGACTTTTTTTGTTTTGTTTTTGGTCATGGGGTTTGAACTCAGGGTGTGGGTGCTGCCCCTGAGCTTTTTCACTCAAGGGTAGTGCTCTACCACTGTGGTGCTACCACAGTGCCACTTCCAGTTGTCTAGTAGTTAATTGGCTGGCTTTGAACCACAATCCTCAGCAACCTGAATAACTAGGATTTACAGGTGCTAACTCCCAGCATCAGCCTCATACTTGACTTCTTAATGAGGCAGAACATACTTGCAATGTATGAATATACACCTTGATTTGTGTTTAATTTTTAACCTGTTATGGGTAGACATGATCACAAAGTATTAGAAATCTCTACCCTAAACAAATCACATTTTCAAAACTCAAATGAGTTTCAAATTCATCTGATATGAAGCCCTAAAAATTTTCATAACATATATATCTGCAATAATATGCATTAAAATTTTGTGAGTACTTACTTCATAGGGATTAATAGTTCTGCTAAAGTCCTCAGTGACACTATTATCCTTATTAATTATGCAAATCCTTAAAGATTCTTAAAACTAAGTTTGCTATAAATCAACTAAAAATAATCATTTGTATATTTTACTCACAATGGTAGTCTATTTATTGGAGTTCAGCTGTTGAATTCATTGTTTGTTTGTTTTTTGCCTCTCCTGGGGCTTGAACTTAGGGCTTGAGCACTGTCCCTGAGCTTCTTTTTCTCAAGGCTTGGACTCTACCACTTGAAATACAGCACCCTTGCTGGATTTTTGTTTATGTGGTACTGAAGAATTGAACTAAGGGCTTCATGCATGCTAGGCAAGCACTATACCACTAAGCCACATTTCTAGCCCCATTCATTTATATTCTTAAGTTGGTTTTACAAACTGGTTACTTGTAGGTATTTTATATATGTGTTACCCATGACCCATACATTGCATGATTCTTCATACATATTTAAGTTTTACATTAGTAAAGTTAATGCTGACAATAAAATTATGAATCTATAATTTATTGAAACCTATAAAAGAATCACAACAAACATAAATATGCCAACTCAATATTAATCATATGCTTTTAGTCCCCCTTCGCGGTTCAGGGAGGTCCTGAGGCCGGAATTCTGGGCCTGGGTGCTGTCCCTCAGCTCTTCAGCTCAAGGCTATTTCTATCACTTAAGCCACAGGGCCACTTCCAACTTTTTCTGGTTATGTGGTGCTGAGGAATCAAACCTAGGGCCTCATGCATGCAAGGCAAGCGCTCTACCACTGAGCCACCTTCCCAGCTCACTCCCCACATTTTAAAAGAGACAAGGCTGCACATGCTGCCAAGGCTGGCCTCAACTCTGGTTCTTAAGCGGTGAGACAAAAAGAATATATGACACCTGGCTTATATGTTGATTTTTTAAATTGTTGAAGTTCCCAAAAACTGGTCCCAGAGGACTAAATATTTTCTGATCCTGAAGAACAGCTAAGTGACACTAACAAATATGAGTGTGGGGGGGGGGGGGAAGTTATTATGAGAGTCTCTTAGCTGAAATTTTTGGGGGGACAGGAGATTACAGTGGTTTTGTCATGTACTTGCCAGGCAGGCACTCTAACCGTTAAGACACATCCCAGACCTTTCTGGAATATCATCATCTTATATTTTAAATGGGCAAGACTGGCCCAAAATCCTCCTATTGAAGATGATAAGGATCATAACATAGCTGGGATAAAATGCACGTATTGATATTCCACACCCAATTTCTTAGGTGTTCTTCTGTTGTTTGTTGGTGCCAGTCCCTGTGGCTTGAACTTGAGCCACAGAGCCACTTTCAGGTTTTTCTGTTTATGTGGTACTGAAGAATCAAACTCAGGGCTTCATGCATACTAGGCAAGCACTCTACCACTAAGCCACATTCCCAGCCCCTTCAGACTCTTACCTCTAATGAACCACCAAAAATCCAGAAGCAGAACTATGGCTTAATTGTAGAGCACTAGCCTTGAGCAAAAAAGCTCAGGGACCTCACCTAGACCCTGACTTCAAGGCTCAGGACCAACACACACACATATCTACAAAGCCAAGACATAATATATATTACTGTTAAAGCAGAAAACTAGAACATAAAAATAAACATTGGGGGGCGGTTCTTGGGGGTAGAAGGTAGAATATAATCATTTTTTCCTCTAAAGTTCATAGGTAATATTTATGTACGGTATACACAAATGTAATTAATGACTTCCAAGGAGGAGAAAAATCAGTTTCAGATACTTAGAGTGAAAAGGATTGGGCTTAAAACATCCCACTGTTTTATCTATATGGCACTGTGCTAAGGAAAATTGCAGTAGAAAGTAAACACTAAAATCATCAACATTATTCTGTCTCCCAATTCCTAGAGGCACTTCAAAATTGAGAGTCCACAATTACCCTCTTGTAAAATTTTCAAGCTCTATACAAAGTGAAATTAGTCAAAGAAAATAAATCCTTGTTGGGCGCCAGTGGTTCACACCTGTTAATCCTAACTACTCAGGAGGCTGAGATCTGAAGATCACAGTACAAAGCCAGTCCTGAGTTCAAGTCACAGGGACTGGCACCAACAACCAACAAAAGAACACCTAAGAAATTGGGTGTGGAATATCAATACATGCATTTTATCCCAGCTATGTTATGATCCTTATCATCTTCAATAGGAGGATTTTGGGCCAGTCTTGCCCATTTAAAATATAAGATGATGATATTCCAGAAAGGTCTGGGATGTGTCTAACAGTTAGAGTGCCTGCCTGGCAAGTACATGACAAAACCACTGTAATTTCAGCTAAGAGACTCTCATAATACCTTTATCTCCCCGCCCCCCCCCCACTCATATTTGTTAGTGTCACTTAGCTGTTCTCCAGGATCAGAAAATATTTAGTCCTCTGGGACCAGTTTTTGGGAACTTCAACAATTTAAAAACTCAACATAGGGCTGGGAAGGTGGCTCAGTGGTAGAGCACTTGCCTTGCATGCTCGAGGCCCTGGGTTAGATTCCTCAGCACCACATAAGAAAAAAGCCGGAAGTGGCGCTATGGTTCAAGTGGTAGAGTGCTAGCCTTGAGCTGAAGAGCTGAGGGACAGCGCCCAGGCCCAGAGTTCAGGCCCCACGACCAGACCAAAAAAAAAAAAAAAAGAGAGTCTCACACTAAAAACTCAACATATAAGCCAGGTGTTATATATTCCTTTTTTTATGTATAGTTTCTGCCCCACCAATTCTGCAATATCCTTCTATCAGCAAATGCCCTCAATACACTCATTGCCCTCACACTCAGCACCTGGGAAAGCAGAAGCACCTGCGTAAGTGCTACTTCCCACTCCCAGGGACAATCAGGGCTTATTAAGGCATCCCTAATAATTTTACTTGGAGCCTAAACTGTATGGAACAAAGAAATCTTATTTGTCTCTGCTTTGAATCCCAATATGCCATAAACAAACTGTCTGGTTATTAATTCAACAGTACAGTAAGTACTTCTAGGAGGTCACTATGCCCCCAAGAAGAGGAACAGAAAAGTGTCAATCAGAGTTAATGAAAAATACAAGGGTTGGGAATGTAGCTTAGTGGTAGAGTGCTTGTCTAGCATGCATGAAGCCCTGGGTTTGTTTCCTCTGTACCACATAAATGTAAAAAGCCAGAAGTGGTGCTGTGGATCAAGTGGTACAGCACTAGCCTGGAGCAAAAGCTCAGGAACAGTGCTCAGGTCCTGAGTTCAATCCCCAGGACTGGCAAAAAAAAAAAAAAAAAGAAAGATACAATGATGAAGAAAAGGTTTAATCAGGTTCTATTCCAGAGCACTGGAATAGAAAGCATGAAATTGGGTATGTTCATACTGCAATCAAATGAGACATTGGAATATATTCAGTATTTTAACTATCTTTCATTTTTACCTTCTTATCTACTTAGTATGCAAATGACCATTTGGTGGAGCAGAGCCTTGCTATGTAGCCCAGGCTGGACTGGAATCAACCATCCTCCAGTCTCTGCTCCTAGGGGACATATTTCATTTCCTCTCCCATTTTATGTACCTATTAATGTGTTTACCACATTGGTATCAGCTCTTACCCCTGATAACTCATCTTTAACAACAAAAAACTTAAAACTTTTGAAAAATTATCTTCAAGTATTTGTACAGAGACTTTGATTCAATATGTCAGTTTATACAATGTTACCTCCTCCAGTGTTCTGGCCATCTCTACTTGATTTTATCCTTTCTGGCTGTTCTCAGTCAACACTATAGGTAGCAATAATATTTCTTTTCTAATATATATATCATCTCTATCTGACCCAAACTTCTCTAAAGATTTCCCATTTCACTTACAAACAAGAAACTTGTTTGGATTCTCAGCAGACCTACACGGTCCCCAAGGGGAGAGAAAGGCAGTTGAGGTTAGGGATGAAAAAAAATTTTTGTCTGTATCACAGATACAACAAATAAGCAGTGGGCTGGGAAGGTGGCTCAGTGGTAGAGCGCTTGCCTTGCATGCATGAAGCCCTGTGTTCAATTCCTCAGCACCACATAAGCAGGGAAAAAAAAAAGCCGGAAGTGGCGCTGTGGCTCAAGTAGTAGAGCGCTAGCCTTGAGCTGGGGACAGCGCCCAGGCTCAGAGTTCAGGCCCCACGACCGGATCCCCCTCCAAAAAAACCCCCCAAAACAACAAATAAGCAGTTACCTGGGATGTCAAAGTTCCGTTGGAGGGATCAACAAGGGGGGAAAAGTCTAAAAGGGCTTTGGGGAAGGAATAAGGTGGTTTGTCAAGTTCTCTGCCACAAGGCATTGCTTGACTTAAAAAATAATCCCTAGCCGGGGCGCTGATGGCTCACGCCTGTAATCCTAGCTACTCAGGAGGCTGAGATCTGAGGATCGCGGTTCAAAGCCAGCCGGGGTAGGAGAGACCGTGAGACTCCTATCTCCAATAACCACCAGAAAAACCGGAAGTGGCGCTATAGCTCAAGTGGTAGAGCGCTCGCCTTGAGCTGAAGAGCTGAGGGACAGCGCCCAGGCCCAGAGTTCAGGCCCCACGGCCTACCAAAAAAAAAATAAAATAATAATCCCTTAGTTTGGAACTTGCTCACTTGCAATACATACAACTTGTTAAATCCAGCTTTCTCTTGTTCAGAGCTCAGCTCAAATGTAACTTCAGTGCTTTGGTTATTTGAGCTGAAATAGGCATATAAACACACATTTTAGCTGTGATCACCAGTACTTGGAAGAGGACCTATTACAGCAAAGTATGCTGTCTCTGTCTCTTTTCTGGACCGTTTTACTTGTGTGAGCATGCATTCCCAACCCCCCCCCCCCCCCCACACCGAGTGGAGACCAAACACAGGACTTCCTGTATGCTAGGCAAGCATTGAGTTAGAATCACAGCCCTAAGTATATGATTTCTACAATTTCTTACTAGCTAATGTCAGACTTCTTTAAATCTCCAAGTTTAATCATATGAAATTTCTATTCTTTTGGTTTTGAGTGTGAGTGCGTGTGTGCGTGCACACATGCACGCACCCATAGGTGGGGCTTGAACTCAGAGCCTAGCTACATTCAAAGGTAGTGCTCTGCCACTAAAGCCATGGTTCTACTGACTCTTGTTGGTAACTTGGGAGACACAATTCAAAAAACTGTGCTCATTATCTGATTTGGGTTAACTCTGTACATCATCTTTACAGTAACAGTAAAAATGTGCATATTTTATCTATTTTTTGGGGGGTCCGGTCGTGGGGCCTGAACTCTGGGCTTGGGCGCTGTCCCTCAGCTCTTCAGCTCAAGGCTAGCCCTCTACCACTTGAGCCACAGCACCACTTCCAGCTTTTTTTTTTTTTTTTTTTTGCTTATGTGGTGCCGAGGAATCAAACCCAGGGCCTCATGCTCGCAAGGCAAGCGCTCTACCACTGAGCTACCTTCCCAGCCCCAAAATATGTATATTTTTTAAAAGTGTTATGAACTTTCCTGTCTGGGCTGGCTTCCCACCATGATCTTCAGATCTCAGCCTTCTGAGAAGCTAGGATTGAAGGGGTGAGCCACCACCAGTGCCTGGTGCTAGTCTTAACGACAGTCTGGTGATAGTCTTACTATCAGTTACAACAGTCCTCTGGTCATAACAGACATCTGATCTTCTACTGAACTTTATTGGTTGGAAACTGCAGGGAATAAAATTTAATCCTTATGATTCACAGTTAAGACAGGCAGCATTTGAAATTTATATATATATGTATATGTTCATTATATATGCATACAACCAATAGTAAAGTTTTGTCATATGGAAGTATTCATACATGGGTTCCATAACACACATCCAAAGACATAATCAAGTATGTAACAGGGGAGGAACATAAATTAAGCAAGTGTGTACAGTGTGATGCAGATGTGTATATATGACAAATATATACAAATAGATCCCTACCTGCACCAAAACTTCAGGAAGGACACACAATAGCTGTACCCCTGGACACAGAATCTGAATGACCAGTAGACAGTAGTGTACCAGAAGGACTGCTCAGGTAACTTAAGTTTAAAAAGTAAGAGCACAACAGGAGTGTGACCACCTATGTTTCCACATTTCTTTGTGGAGGACAATGACCATGACCAAGTACAAATAAAATAAACTATAATGAATGTGTTCTTTTTTCCTGAAAGATGCTTGTTTCTGTTACTAATGAATGTAATTTCAGTCTTCTCCATGTAAAGCCTTGCACATGAGACTTCCATATCAGATTGTTAACATAGCCTTGCATGGGCTACTTAAGGGACTCCATCTATATATTATATTGGAGAAATGTTTAGTGTCCTTAAGCTATATCAATCTTGTACTGGCAAACAACTCCTTTTCTCTTTTACAGATTCCTTCCATCCTGACATTGCTCCTAATTATTGTTAGAAATAGATAGCAACCAAAAGCATATCATTTACTTTTTTAAAAAATCTCGTAATTCCTGCCTTGTTCCCTCCATATAATTCACCCTCCCCACCACCATCTCCACACACAACACCTAAACTGCTTCATAATTAGCAAGTTTCTATATTCCTAGGTATTGGTAAATCCAGGGCATCATGCATGCTACCAAAACACTCTACCACTCAACTACATCCCAACTCCAACTAATAGGCCTTAAAATCCCCCTTCCTCTCCAGCCCTATTGCCTGTACCGTAGCTGTTTAACCTTAGAGCTTCAAATGTTTATCTGCCTCTCCCCAAATTGCTAGTTATGTGAAATACCAATCTGACTACTCCCTCACTATCTAAAGGATCTCACTAGATTGACCAGACTAACCCTGAACTCCTGCCTCAGCCTCCCAAGTGGCTGGGACTATAGATCTATCAATATGCCTGGCTTGACCACTACAGTTCTTTTTTTTTTTTCTTTTCCGGTCAGACATGGGGCTTGAAATCTGGGCCTGCACGCTGTCCCTGAGCTCTTCAGCTCAAGGCTACAGGTCTACCATTTGAGCCACAGCACCATTTCCGGTTTTCTGGTAGTTAATTAACTGGAGATAAAAGAGTCTCATGGACTTTCCTGCCCAGGCTGGCTTTGAACCACGATCCTCAGATCTCAGCCTCCTGAGTAGCTAGGATTACAGGAATGAGCCACTGGCGCCTGGCGACCACCACAATTTTCTTTTTTTGGGTCCGGTCGTGGGGCTAAACTCTGGGCCTGGGCACTGTCCCTCAGCTCTTCAGCTCAAGGCTAGTGCTCTACCACTTGAACCACAGCTCCCTTCCAGTTTTTTTCTGCTTATGTGGTGCTGAGGAATCGAACCCAGGGCCTCAGGCATGCAAGGCAAGCGCTCTACCACTGAGCCACCTTCCCAGCCCACCACAATTCTTCTGCCAAAAATCACTGATTCCATAGTGCAGCCATGTAGTAGGTGTTCAGGTCTCATTTTGAGTTGTTACCAGTTCTCAAAATTTCCTATTAGTGGTCATATCCACTCGTCAAAAGACACTGGCCATTTCTTAACTCGCCTAATACACAACATTTCAATCTTTTCTTATTTTTTAGTATTCTTGAACTTTTTGTTTGCCTCCCAAGTCCTGTATTTCACATCTCAAATTGGTTGAGATACTATGGCCATTGATGTTTACCATCCTTTCTTGTTCTCCCTTCAACCTTGCCTCCATTACGACTACTCTGCTGTGTTCTGCCAGTAATTTGCAGCTTCTAGCAAACAGGAGCACCTCCCACCTATTCTGCACTGCCTACCTTGGTCTTAAATATTTGCTATGCCCCCAATACTGTAGGAAAGTGTGGGCAGCCAGACAGACTCACTATGGAATCCAGACTTTGAACTTGTAATCATCTTATCATCTCAAGTGCTGAGATTACAGATGTGGACCATTACATCTGGCTTCAAGTATCTTCAGAAGCAAGTCAGTCTATTCTCTTTGCAAATGTGTATTTGCTTACCATCACTTCATGGACCCTATACAATCTTTAAAAGTAATGTTTTGTTGACCAAATACAATGTTAGCTTACTGGTTTGTATCTGGGTATCATGACAACAACCTAACATTCATATTAAATGAGTATCCCTTATAAAAATGCTTGGGACCTTAAGTATTTTTGCATTTTTTGCTGGTTTTTTGTTATTCTGGAGAATTTACTTATAAAATTAGGTATCTTGGGAAGTGTTTCATACAAATATACAGCCTAACAATAATGCTAGGTAATATCTTGACTGTGATCCTAAGGCAAGTCAGGTGGAAAGTTTGCACTTCAGCATCAGGTCGGTGCTCCAGTTTCAGATCTGTAAGCATTTTGAATTTCAGATTAGGCATGTACAACCTACAACAATGAATTGTTTTTAGAAAAAAAGGAAAAAAGTCTATATTACCCCTACACCCATGCTATATTGCATTTGCATTATACAAAGGTAGTTATTTAAAAACAAAAACAAAAAAACAGGAAAGATGGTTAACTGTCCAAGCAAATTGTCTTCATTTAATGCAAATCCAGCCACAGTTCTACCCACACAGTGCTGGAGTGCTAAGACTATAGTGACACACAAGCAGTTTAGACAAGCAGAAAGGGAAAGCCTCCAAAGGGAAGCTGGAAGTGAGGCTAGGAACCAAATAACAATATGATAAATAGAACACAGAAATTTAAGGAAACAGTAAATACATATAAACATTTGCAGAACAATACAAACACCAAACAATGTTATTCAAATTCCAGTAAGTAGGGCAGAAAATTAAGATTTATTAGATATATTTCATACATTTATACATCACATATTACGTATTATAGATAAAAACTATAATATTTTGGCTAACTTGACATGGTGCCAATGTACTTAAATGTATATACCACTATAAAATGATGCTTATTAACACAAGTTGTGCCATAATATAAACTTTAAAAAATGTAAATTCCCTACAATTTCTTTATTTTTATTTTTTGTCCCTAAGCTTCTTTTGCTCAAGGTTAGCACTCTAACCACTTGAGCCACAGCACTACTTCTGTGTATGTGGTACTGAGGAATTGAACCCAGGGCTTCATGCATGCTAGGCAGGCACTCTACCACTACGCCACATTCCCAGCCTCTCCAAATGTTTTATTATATACATTTCTCTCCCAACTTTTCATGAACTGAAGTAATGGCCAAATAGGAAAATTGTATACAGATCCCCAGACTTAATGGCATTTTCAGAGTCCAAGGTGATAAAATAAGTATACTTGTGAAACTTAACATATTAAGCCACAATAAAAAATAAAATATTAACTATAGAAGTATTTAAAATTGTTGTAGAAGCAATTCAGAAAAGTTATTAAGTAATTTTTAAGTCTTTATGACACCAAGTTATATAGTAATATTAGTAATACACAGGAACTTTTGAGGGCAAAATGCAAGGGTATGAGTTGTCTCCAGAAATACAATCAAAGACTGTAATAACGAAAGCAGGCAGCTAAAAAAGTATGGGACAGAAGAAAACTTGGTAAGTCTTCAGAGTATTTTAATAGCTGTTCACTTGAAAGAAGGCAAATTCAGAGGAATATTTTGGGAATAACAATTTTTCCAAACCTAATCTAAAGTTTGTGAACACAATTTTTCTATCTTATTTTTGTACAATTCCCAACTTAACCAAACCTGTCAGACCATTGTGCTCCTTTCAAAACAGGCAACCTTGGTATTTCTCAACCTTGGTATTTCTTAAAGAAATCCAACAAGTTTGTCATTTTTAACTACAAAAAATAATCATACTAGCTAGATCATCATCATCTGCAGATGATCATATACAGGATCTGTATATAATCACATGACCCAACGGTATTTCCTAAAAAGGTCTTCTTAGCAAATTAACCTTATCAACTTGTTAATTTTAATATTCTCTTCAATGTAAGAAGCAAAGGAAACTACTAAACTTCAAAATCTTATAAAACCAGTAGTTTTTACATGCAATTATGAAAAAGGTCCCTTTCCTGAACAGATATTAGGTCTTTAAAACTTACTTCTGGGTCCTCTGGTCTTCACACCTAGGGATCCAATAACAATCACCATATGTGTGGTAGAGCCAATACACAGAACACTGTGATTTTTGTTTTCAACTTTATTTCAATGATTGGAAATGTCTTCTCTCATACTGCCAACCTTATCCACACTTCAGTCTCAGAGCAAGATGTCTTGATTCCCATTAATGCACCCCCAATCTTGCGCCTTTTCTTTGGACAGTGTGCATATTCTTGTACCAAATTCTATTGAAAACTGGATTAGTTCACATTCTCAGCTGGCTCTTCTTGGTCTGACTCTTCAGTACAATGGCGGAGTTGTTTGTCTTTGCTCTGACCCTCCAATACAATGGCAGAATTACTTGTCTAATTATTTATTTTGGGACCGGTTGTGGGACCTGAACTCTGGGCCTGGGCCTGGGCACAGTTCCTCAGCTCTTCAGCTCAAGGCTAGCACTCTACCACTTGAGCCACAGCACCACTTCTGGCTTTTTCTGCTTATGTGGTGCTGAGGAATCGAACCCAGGGCTTCATGCATACAAGGCAAACACTCTATCACTGAGCCACCTTCCCAACCCCTAATTATCTGTTTATAGACTTTCTTCCTATATTTCTCTTGCTACCTTCAAGGCATCAAACTCAATGAAAGACTGATTATATTTTCTTCACTATTATATGCACAGCAAAATATATTATTGATCTGAGATTCTCATCCACACAATTCAATGAAAGCGACATTGTTTTAAGCTCTGTTTAAAGTTTTCTTCCTTCTTTGTTGACAGAGTAACCTAGGACCACCTGGAACTTGCTGTACCACAGGGGCTTCAACTCCCTGGGTATTAGAATTATAGGTATTAATGCTATACCAAACTTTGAAGCTCAGTAAAATTGTTTGTGTGTATGCTTGTTGGTCCTGGTGCTTGAAATAAGGGCCTGGGTGTTGTCCCTGAGTTTTTTGCTCAAGGCTAGTGTTCTATCACTTCAGCTTTGTGGTGGTTATTTGGAAATGTTTCATGGACTTTTCTGCCCAGGCTGTCTTTGAACCACAATCCTCAGATCTCAGTCTTGATTACAAGCATGAGACACCAGTATATGCTTTTCAGTGATCTTTTTAAGTTTTTAATTCAAGTTTTATTGAATTGATGAAATTTGAAATGTGTAAGTGAATAAAAAAGCACTGTTCATACATATTGACAGGATGAATAAAATACTGATATAGAAAGTAAATACATACTGACAAAAAGACATGCAAACAAAGTGCTGTGAAATTCCATTGAAAAGAGACCTACAGAACTACTGGGAGATAGATGCAGCAGAAAGGGGAACAGCATCACAGGTTGAAAAGGTAGATTGAGCCTGGTGCTGGTGGGCTCACGCCTGTAATCCTAACTACTGAGGAGGCTGAGATCTGAGGATCAAGGTTTGAAGCCAGTCTGGTCAGAAAGGTCCCCGGGAGACTACTCAATAACTACTCAGATAACTACTCAAAAAAGCTGGAAGTGGTACAGTGGCTCAAATGGTAGAATGCTAACCTTAAGCATGAAGAGGATCAGGGACAGCACCCAGGCATTGAGTTCAAGCCCCAGGACTGTCCCTCCCCACCCTCCCCCCCCAAAAATCAAAACAGCCAGGTGCTGGTGCCTCACGCCTGTAATACTTGCTACTCAAGAGGCTGAGATCTAAGGATCATTCATAGGTGAAAGCCAGCCTGAGCAGGAAAGTCTCTAAGACTCTCATCTCTAATTAACTACCAGAAAACCAGAAGTGAAGCTGTGGTTCAAAGTGGTAGAGCACAATCCTTAAGCAAAAGAGCTGAAGTACAGCACCCAGGCCCTGAGTTCAAGATCCATGACCAACAACCTTCCCCCCAAAAAAGGAATGAAAATAATTTTCATTGCCACTAAACACCCTTTAAAAGATCATGTGGATGGTTTAAGTGTATGAATCAGTGATCTATGTGTTCCCTCTTCTTTCTAGAACATTAATAGTAACCAGGTCACTCTGAAACTCAAAATAACTGGTCTGGCCCCCAACTCATCTAATATATAAAGATCTAAATTTTACTTTTCTATTTGTTTGTGCACATGTACTGAGAATAATGTGTTAAAAAGCACAAGCTTTACAACTATGCTACATTTCCCACCCTGAACTTTACTTCTCTGCTATCAGTCTAGCTCCCTTCACCTTAAGACAGCTTACCACAATTTCATGAAATCTGTTCTCATTAGCCCTTTTGACTACATAATCTTGATATACCACAACCCTCCCTATTTTCTCCCTCCAAAATTCCTGTAACTGCCAAGCAGCTATTACCCTTAAAATCTGCTCAAAAGTTACTATTGCTGAAGCCTTGTTTCCCCAAATAAAGCAGTTCTACATCTTTTATTACTATACTTATAGCTCCTTTACAACTCTACATGTACCCTTTAACCATTAAACGCTATACTGTGTTGTTTCTCTACATGTGTATGTGTGTGCATCCACATGTGCATGAGTGCATGCACATGCTCATATTCACTTAGTAAATACCAAGTCTGTCCTTCACCAAACAAGAACTTACTAGGGCCAGACACTGGTGGCTCCTGCCTGAAACCTGAAAATCATGGTTCAAAACCATCCAGGCTGAAGGAAAGTTTGTGAGACTCCTTATCTCCAGTTAGCCATGAAAAAACCAAAAATAGAGCTCTGGTTCAGTCACTAGCATTGAACACAAAAAAGCTAAGG
The DNA here is from genome assembly GCF_019054845.1 of Dipodomys spectabilis. Lineage (NCBI taxonomy): Eukaryota > Metazoa > Chordata > Mammalia > Rodentia > Heteromyidae > Dipodomys > Dipodomys spectabilis. Next base: position 25,260,019 of record NW_024870772.1, on the reverse strand, counting down.
GACAGCATGCTCAGGACCTGAGTTCAAGCCCCAGGATTGGCGGAAAGGGAGGGGAAAAACTCATTGGAAATCAGAGTAAGCAGATTACATGATAAAGTTCCTACTCTCTAGGGGTTGGTATATGCATGAGACAAAATGAACAATTATATATACAAGATCATGCCACATGAATGTTAAAGAGAAACCTTGTATGATATTTAGGAAGAATTTGCTAAAATTTTTATGGCTATCATCAAGTAGATAATATACACAAAAGAAAAACGACTGAAAAGGTACATTGTATACAATTTATTTCCTGAGGACTGATTCACTAATTTCTTTCCTGAACTATAGCAATCACCAGTGATAACAATAAAAGAAATTGATCTGAGCCAGGCATAATGATTCCTACGATAGCAGCATTCATGAGTCTGAAGCATGAAAACTGAGATCCTATCTCAGCCTAGACTATGTAGTTTTAGGCCAGCCTGAAATGCAGAAATACTCTGTCAAGGTGGGGAAAAAAGAGAAAGGGAAAACAAAACAGAAAAAAGCTAATCTCCTATCAACATGTAAGATACATAACTAGAAACTTTTGTTTGTGTTGCTAGAGTTCAAATCCAAAGCTTTGTGCAGGCTAGGCAAGCAATCTGGGCAACCTTCCAGCCCGACTTAAAACTTAAAAGTTCAATTCTACATAATTTAAGAGGTTATAATGAATTACATAATATAATGTACAACAAGATATTGGGACGACAATTATGAAAAGAAAAATAATTAAGTTGCCCTGCTAAGCTAGCATTGTCCAGAAGAAAACATGAACCACACATAAGCAATTTTAAATTTCCTAGAAGCCATATGAAAGGAATAAAAAGCACAGATAAAATTAGCATAATAGTATTTTTATTTAACTCAATATACCCAAATTATAATTCCAACAGCCAAAATTAAGATGTTTTACATTTTTATACTGTCTTTGTATAACTAATTCACATGCTGAATTTTCTTCAAAATTATTTAATACATACAAACTGAAGATGAATACCTATGTTGTTCCAAGTACATTTAATATGCATTCATGCCTGATTTGCCAATTATAATAAAAATAAAAATTCGGTAATCCAGCTTTATAATCTCCTTCAAAGGACTCAATATAACAGCACAATTCCACAGATTGACAGCATTCATTTACCTCTTCAACATTCATTTACCTCTTCAACATTCATTTAGTTATCACACACTAAATTAATGTTTTCCCCTTTCTTACTTAGGATGGGTATTCTGAAGTCCCCTTATATAAAACAATAGTTGTCATTTCCTCTGCCTTTGTAACTACATGGAACACAAATGCCATTGATGCAGGACTGGCACAGTATACTAACAGGCATGTCTAGCGAAAGAAAGAAAGAAAGAGAGGTGGGGAGGGAGGAAGGGAGGAAGGAAGGAAGGAAGCAAGGAAGGAAGGAAGGAAGGGAGGGAGGGAGGAAGGAGACTACTGTTAGACTAGCAACTGTAGGAAATCAGTATTCAACAGAGAGGGTTTGAAATGTTATTCAATTTAATGGTCCTCGTGCTATATTTCACTTATAATAAAAACCGGTTGTGAGAGGCAAATCTTTATCCATAGTATTCAGATTCTTCCAAAATAACATATACTTGAGATCTGTACTTTTAACCAACCTAACTAAGGCATCAGGTTAAGTAATCAATATCAATAACTACTCCCTTCTCCCCATACAGGGGTCTGAATGTACTTTATTTCTAAAATGTGTGGCACAATTAGCATCTAAGTTAAACATTCTACTGTTTAAGTAAAAACATTCTACTGTAGGGCAAAAAAAAAAATTTTCTATCATACTTCCAGGTCAAACTTGGAGTATACAAGTTGCAAAAAAATTCTGATCTTCCTCTCATTAAACTAAACAAAAACCTACATATTAGCACTAAAAAATATGTAATTGAACTTTTGTAATTTGCCAATAAAGATAATGGTGGGGCTGGGAAGGTCGCTCAGTGGTAGAGTGCTTGCCTTGCATGAATGTGGTGATGGGTTCGATTCCTCAGCACCACATAAGAAAAAAGAAAAAGCCAGAAGTGGTGCTGTGGCTCAAGTGGTTGAGTGCTAGCCTTGAGCTGAAGAGCTGAGGGACAGCGCCCAGGCCCAGAGTTCAGGCCCCACGACTGGACCTCCCCTCTAAAAAAAAAAAAAAATGGTATGACTGTCAAATGTACATGTGGATGAGGAAATGGAAACACATACTGAATTATAAGACTTCAATAACATACAGGATGATAAAATCTAAAGTCTCAATTTCATTTCTTTTTCTTTCCATGAGACTACTGGAGCCTGATTCCAAGGCATGCACATTCTAAAGAAATGCTGTACAGACAAAACACACACACACACACACACACACACACACACACACACACACACACACAAAAACTTTTATCTTTGGGGTGATTATGTACCTTTGATAGAGCACTTGCCCAGCAAGTATCAGACACTGCAAAACAACATTTTTTTTGGCATTTACGTACAAAGTGAAGCAGTGACTTTTGTTGAAATTAACTCATCTTAATGTCACAGGAGTTAAAAATATTATTTGATTGAAGGAATTTAATAACAGGTAATCTAACAAAATGTTGCAAAAAAAAACAAAACAAAACAAAACAAAACCCTAGTGTGAAACTGGGTTATGTACATCAGTAAATTGAAGTATCTTGGAAGAAGGAGACAGGATTGAAGGTAAAGACAATCTGGGCAAAAGTTAGCAATACCTGAGCCACTCAGGAAGTGGAAGTAGGGGGAGCAGGGTCTGAGGTTAGCTAGTGGAAAAGCAAGAGACCTGATCTGAAAAAAATAATAAATAAAAGCAAAAGGACTAGGCATATGGCTCAAATTCTTGCTTACCAAGAATACGGCCTTGAGTTCATTCACCAAAGCCAAAAAGAAAAAAGAAAAAAATTCTAGGACCTGTGTAATTTTTTTGGGGGGGTCGGTCATTGGGCTTGAACTCTGGGCCTGGATGCTGTCCCTCAGCTCTTCAGCTCAAGGGAGGCACTTTACCACTTGAGCCTCAGCTCTACTTCCAGTTTTCTGGTAGTTAATTGGAGTCTCATGGACTTTCCTGCCCAGGCTGGCTTTGAACTGCAATCCTCAGATCTCAGCCTCCTGAGTAGCTAGGATTACAGGCGTGAGCCACCAGCGCTTGGCCTGTGTAATTTTTTTTAATGAAGATAATTAAAAAGACAATACTTAATCCAAGCACTGTAGGTCAGACCTGGAATCATAGCTACTCAGGATGAGGCCCAGAGAACTACAGTTAGAAAGAAAAGCCTGTAAGATCCCATTTCCAATAATGGCTAGTAAAATGCCAGGGTAGAGGCATGGCTGAGATATCCCTCTAAGTATCTTCCTCCTAGGCTTCAAGAGCAAGCAAATGTGACTCCTGAACAGAAAAATGAGGGAGGCATGCATTTAGATAAAAGATAAAAGCAGATAACTTCCTAGATCAGAAATAAATGTATCATCACAGAGCCAAAATCATCTTCAGTTTTGAAAACCTACAAAATGCTTTGTTAACAGGAATTTCTAAGGAAGTGAAAATACAGTATGTTTTATAACATGGTAATCTTTGAGAAGCAAGATATTCTTTGAGAAGAGGTCCCTTAGATGATATCTGCACTAAAACTCAAACTAGAAACAAATCTCAACACTTACATATTTCCTGCACACAGATATTCTAAGCATGAATGCAACAAAGTCAATGTGACAGAAACTACCTAATATTACAAGGGTTAAAGCAGGTAATTGTTTATACAATAATAGTTAGATTTCTGGGGAAAATACTGTCCATATAGCAATGATGGGTTTTGTTCTCAAAACGGATCAATTTAACTTTTTTTTAAACACTACATAATTATGAATGGATTTATTTATTACACATACATCATAAAAATCTCTGAAAGCCTCATAAGGCAGACCATAATAAAACTATTAATCTCCATTTGTTCAAGTTCTTAAATGAGCACTACATTTTAGAATGATTATGAATAATCTTATCAATCTTTTATTTTCAATCTAGAAGAGTAGAAGGTCAAACCAGGGGCTGGGAAGGTGGCCCAGAGGTAGAGTGCTTGCCTCACATGCATGAGGCCCTGGATTCGATTCCTCAGCATCACATAAGCGTGCTAGTCTTGAGCTGTAATGCTCAGTACCCAGCTCAAGCCCCACAAGTGACACCCCCTCCACCACCCCCAAAAAAGTCAAACTATTTTTTTAGCCAATCAAAATGCTATCGTTCTATGCCAATTTAATAGGATGTAAACAAAGATCAGGACAGTTTTCCAGCACCATCATCCATCAGGAAGAAGCATAAATAACTACAGTGGTATAATACTTTTTACCATTTTCAAAATGTACTTTTCTATCATCTTTCTTTACTTCTTATCATGTAAGTCTGTGAACACAGTAAGTTTGGCTAATGAAAATGGATAATATATACAATGTACTACATAAAAGAAGTATTTAGTATACTTTCAAGTAAAAATAAACTTTTGCTGTGCTTGTCAGTTAACAATATATAGAAATCCTTGGAGATGGTTTAGACCTACTGAATAAGTGACTAGGAATCCTCAAGATACCAGGAAATGAGACAGTAACAACAAAAACCACTAAAAATGCTTTCCAAAAAAAACTTTAATGGTACTGAGACTGAAACCATACATTCTAAACAAATGTTCTACCACCAAGCTACACCCCAGCCTTGGGCCTCTTTTGCAAAGATTCTCAGGAATGAAATACGTATGGAATATTGTGGAATGGAGAGCCTAGTAATCTGTTTTAATGAGCCTCCCATGAGAGTCTAATGGAGCTGAAATTTTGAGAGGTGCTGTTTTGGTATCCATTGCTATTGGTTTTTTCCCCAATGTTGTTTCGTATTCCTAAAGAGTACTGAGTATATAGTACAAAACCTCAATATGTTAGATTAACAGATGTAGTGAAATTCTGATTGTGCTCACTAAAAATCCTGTAAGACTAACAGTTATCCCAACTATCATTCTGCCCTAAACTATACTAATGTATAAAATCTTCATATGAATGTGTAAAACATTGTAACCAGCTCAAAAAATTAACAGATAAAATAACCATTGTGCAAATTACTGCTACAGCTTCTAAATACCAAAAAAGACAGGAATTTCTAAAAGTTAGAATGACTATGGATAATTTTTATTTTTTCTTATTATATAAAACACTAGGCAACATATTTTTAAACCTAAGGAACCTATGAAATTTGAAACATGATCTAACAATGTAAAAATACTTGGAGGAAAAATTAGCTACAGTTATTCTGACAAAAAATATGCATTAAGGTAAAAGAATTTCTATGTTTTTATAATTATATATTTTAAAAGTTTTAAGAGAAAAAAGTGAAATTATATAGGTATACAGAAATAAAAATATAGATAACTCATGGTCTAAACATGGCAAAACAGGCATGCTTATATTTACATAGTCCTCATAGAACTGAAAAACATATAAAATCCTACTGATGTTGACAAAAGCCAAACTGACTAAAGGGCAATATGAGGAGAAACATCAGAGATTCAGTAAGAGAAAAGGCATAAAACGTAATGAATGACCAAGACTATTTGTTTTTGACATTAGTTCATTACACATACCTTTCATGAGATGTACAACGTGTGTGTGTGTGTGTGTGTGTGTGTGTGTGTGTATAGTGAAGTTGTCACTTAGAACAACTGAAGAGCTAGGAAAGCCTAGAAGAAAAACTAGATATAAATATCATTTCAAAAATCTTCAATACCACCAAAAGCCACTTACATATAACATTTGAAACATAAAAACACAGATGAGACCCTGAAATCAAACTCCAGTAACACTGGTTATATAATTATAGCTACTTAAAGACTGAGATCTGAAAACAGGTCCAAAGCCAACCAAGGCTAACAAGTCCAGGAGACTCATATCCAATTAATCAACAAAATAAAATACAGGAAAGCCAGGTGCCAGTGGCTCACCCCTGTAATCTTAGCTACTCTGGAGGCTAAAATCTGAGAATCAAGTTGTATGCCATGCCAGGCAGGAGAAAGTCTGTGAGACTTGTATCTCCAATTAACTTCCTCCTCCACTGTCACCCACATATACAAAGCTGGAAGAGCAGCTGTGGCTCAAGTAGAGCACTAGCCTTAATCAAAAGAGCTTAGGGTTTACATCCCATGACAGACATAAATAAATACCCACACTGGAGGCATGGCTCAAGTAACATAATGCAAGTCAAAAGGACAAAAGTTGAGTGTTGAAATGTTTTAGATGAGCTGGGGGGGGTGGGGGTGGGGGTGTGAGACAACAAAGAAAGAACAACGAAGCCCTAAGAGTTCACGTCTTGGGAATGGCACACTCACACATGTGTGTGCACACATTCATTCACATGCACACATACGTGCGCGCACACACAGGCACACGCACAAGGAGAGAAGAAATATAAGGTCCACTTACCTTACCACCCTGAGTACAATGAATAAAAATTTTCCATTGGCTGGAAGTGTCATTCAAGTGATGTTTCTTACCAAGGCAAGTACCAAATCCAATACTGAAACAATTTTTTTTGGTTCAAGACCAGGACTCAAACTCAGTATCTGACGCATTCGTTCACTGGCAGGCATCGTAAACACCTGCGCCATGCCTCCAACCTCAAAACAATTTTTATTGACCTTACGTAAGAATTGTTTAAGTATATATCCAAAAATAAGCATATTCCCATTTAATTCTACTAATTATTGTTATAATTTGTGGTGAAAAGTTCTTAAGTTCATCACATGAAATTTGCATGATATCCTTTAAGAAAAAATTGAAATTTTATACACATGAGTAAACAGAATATTGTCTTCTGAAACTAAACAAGGTACACTGAGAAAAATTGAAAAGGAAAAATTCTAACTGACTCAGCCTATTTACTTTAAATGGTACTACTAGGGTTTGAATTCAGGGCTTTGGCCTTGCTTTTTGCCCAAATCAGGTTGGACTGTAATCCTATTCCATTAGGATAAACATCATCCTGCTTAGGTGAGATGGGAGGACTTGTAAACATTTTACTCAGTCTAGAATGTAACTGTTACCCTGCCAATCTCTAAGCAATGATGCCTGACTAGACAGTTGTTTTGTAATAGTCACAAAAACACAGTATCTGTTTCTGGAGAGGAAACTGGTAGTAATAATAGTGATTCAAGACATAAAAACATTTGTGGGGCTGGGAAGAGCGCTTGCCTTGAATGCCTGAGGCCTTGGGTTCGATTGCTCAGCACCACATAAGCAAAAAAGCCAGAAGTGGTGCTGTGGCTCAAGTGGTAGAGTGCTAGCCTTGAGCTGAAGAGCTGAGGGACAGCGCCCAGGCCCAGAGCTCATGACCGGACCTCCCCCCCCCCCCCCCCCCGTCCAAAAAAACAACATTTGTGGATATTTTTCAATGTGTACATTTGAACTCTGGCTATATTTCTTTAAGAATTTCATTCAGTGACACAGTCCCATTTATAAGGAAATTGAAAGATTTGGGGAAAAAATCATATGAAGTCAAGTAAGCCAGTCCCAAAGAAACATAGGCTCCATGGTTTCCCTTATTTGTAATAATTAGTATATGTCTAGGAGAGTCCTAGCTGAGGATTACAATAGCTCTATAGCTATGTATATATGAACATATAAGATGATACTAATCAACAGGATCTCCAAAGACAATAGAAACAAGCAGGTTTTCTTAGTTGTTTTTCATGTACTGTGTGAAGTTATTCCTTTTTTCTTTCCTTTGGATTATCCCCTGTTGTCACTGTATTTTATTTTGGCACCCTGTGTCTTATATATGTTTATCTAACTTGAGGAAGGAAAGGAGAACAATAAAATGGTGAGACAAAGGGTGAACCAATGCAACAGCAATACTCACAAGACAATATGTTTGAAACTTTACAACTTGTGGGGGGAGTTGGGAAGAAGGGAAAGCAGGAGAAAAACCGGGGGGTGGGGGGGGGGTGGGGGGTGTAACAATGTTCAAAAGGAAATGTACTCATCACCTTACATATGTAACTGTAACCCCTCTATACATCACCTTGACAATAAAATTAAATTTGAAAAATAAACTATAAAAAATTTATTCAGTACCCTCAATCAGGAAACAGGCTTCTGTTAGTCAAAAACAAATATAAAACAGAGAAAATAAATATTGTTATTTCATCATGTAAATGAAAATATAACCAACTACTAAACAGGAACTTTGAGAGATATTCAATCAGACACTGTTTACAAAAAAAAAAATCGCAATAAGCTGAGTAAAATCCTAAGAAAAGATCTCTTACTAAGATTTACAAGAGAACCTTTAAGAAAACATTTCAGTATTTACACTTAGGATAATCTGATCTGAGCTAAGTCCTCAACCCTCATAATGTTTTTAAGTGAAGCTTCAAATTTCAAACATGAAATTTAGTAATCAAGAAATTTAGTAATAAAGACTGTTAGAAATGAAATCATACTCTTGTATTAGCATATAAAGAAATAAAACCATATTGGACTGTGGAACTGCGAGATATTTTTTCTGACAGCGCTCAAAATGACCCCAGAGCAACATACATATAAGGCAAGTGTTCTACCTGTAAGTAACATTCCCCATCTGGGATGCATATTTGATGTGAATCAGCAAATTAACATTCTGTAATATGAAACTATCTAAAAAGTGTTTTTAAAGTTGTAGCCAATATTCCTAGCTACTCAGGAGGTTAAGATCTAAAGATCAAAGTTAAGCCAATCAAAGACAAAAATCTATGAAATATTTACCTTCAATTATCCAGCAAAAAAGCAGAACTGAAGGTATGTCTCAAGTGGTAGACAGTGGTGAGAAAAAAAGCAATGTCTTGAAACACTTTAGAGGAAAAATGACATAAAACCTGTTACGTGAGTAGTTTCTCACCTCTTCTAGAAGAAGCCCATGTCTACAAATATCTAAGAAGTAAATTCAAAAAAATAACTGTTGAATCTAAGAGAAAGGTATTTCGTGCCTTATTCTTATGGAAATTCTAATTATTTTTTCATTTTCTTGTGGTAAAGAGCATTGTACATGATAGACAAACACATATTGAGCAATAGCTCAAAAAGCCCAGAACTGTTTTTGAAAAATCACTACCTTCAGAGACCCTAAGAATGCTTTAATATATTAATATCTTAATCAAACTCTTAAAACATTTGAATACCATCCTATTCTCCAGGAAACTTCCTCTACTTTTCCAAAATAGTATAGCCCGTTTATTTGTGACAAGTACCATTTCCATAAAATTTCAACCCTTTTAAGCTTTTACCATACACTTGATCACATTTCAATGAAATGAAATCTTACTTCAATCACACATTTCTTTCTTTTTTTCTCACTCATAACCTATATTCCACTAATTGTCAGCCCCCGATGTATTAGGGACTATTGATTACTCACATTAATGCTAAGCAATTTTCTAGCCTTTTATCAGTTCCTGAAATATTCAACAAGTATGCTTCCACCAATATGCTGACATGTTAGGATTCAAAATAATAAATATTTTATCTCTTTTATCAAATACTTCACACCAAGTATAGATTGTAGATAGAAAACCCCAAATCCTCAATGCAACAAACTAAAAACACAGGCAAACCAATTTTTAAAATACTTCATTGCTCAAGAAAAAGTCCAATGTATTTACTTTAAAAATTGTTTAAAAGGAAAAAGAAAAATCAACAAAGTATGCTGTTGGAGGAAAAAAATGATTAGAAAAATGAATGCTCTTTTACATATACTCATAGCATATGAAACTTAAATCCTCCAAGATCCTAAACTTGTTACTTCAAATGATGGCACAATAAGAAATATAAGATGTTGGTATTGTAATATACTGTTTCATATTGCCTCTTGTAGTATGACAACTTTACACTTTGGAAAAACCAATGCTAACAAATTTGCTCTATTTTTTAACCTATTTTTAGCCAAATGACATTTAAAACTTTCTTGTTATACTAATTCATAAGAAAAAATACTGAGTAAACTAATCACAAACTTGTTCAGCTATACAAAAACACTAAAACTGAGTAACTATAAGTTCAGACATGCTCCACTTGACTGTCACTCAGAAGCTGACTGTTCCCAGGATAAACTTCTAAGTACTGGAACAAGGATTTTCCTGATGCAGGGGAAAAGCTGTGTAGAAATCTGTTCTTGGAGACAGTTGAGCCCCGGCACTAGGATGTTCAGGAGATTGGGATATCTCTTTGTGCACTGACTTTCAAATATTCTTGGATGAAGCATACAAAATTTCACAGCCTTGGCTAATTGATATTAACATCAAAGAATCATATTTCTCCCAATCAAAACTCAGATTTTGATAAAATACAATGCTAATAAATACCAAAGGATTATATGCCTAAAACACACATGATGGGAAAGTAGATTTAAATGAAATAAATACACTTAACCTTAAAACTTCTTACCCAAATTAATGTCACAAATTAAAACAAACCTTACTCCCATCACCTTATATTTATGGAAAACGTAATAAGAACAGTCTTCAACTATTGTGTTTACCATCATCTTCTAATTAGACTTTCAAGAAATTGTCACAAACAAAAGCCTGTGAATAGCAAATTTTAAAAAATCCCATTTATCCACTGTTGTACCTTAAATAACAACAACAACAAAACACACACACAATAAAGTATTTGGAACAAAAGAAAACACTTCAATTGTGTTTTACAACTACCTGCTTTTATGAAAGATTCTCAACCAAAATACACTTCTGCCAAAAACAGAAAAGACAGAACTATTTACATATTGTCTAGTTTAAAATTGCATGTTATTTTCCAGAATTGTGGTTAAAGCAGGATATTTTAATACACTGAAAAGGTATGTGAGAAATAACTACTATGATCAGTAGATAGTGAATTAGATACTGCAGGTCAAATATGAGATTCCTTCATGTAATTTTAAACATACACGATCAACATGACCAAAATTTTAAATATAGCTGAGTATATTTTAAAATAAATATTACAATATAATAAAATAATTTTCCCTCGGTACTGAAAATTCAAAACAAGTTTTTCAAGAAGAGTGATCTAATCATATACCAACAATCCTACTATCATTGCCCCTAACATCAAAAATCAAATACAAAACAGGTTTTTGAGGAAGAGTGATCTAAATCATATACCAACAATCCTACCATTCCAAATTCTTTGTTTTGGCTTGTTTCTGAGACAGGGTCTCTGCTATCTTAAAACTCACAAATCTCCTGCCTCAGCCTACCAATTATAATCAGCCTGAAGTAAACTCTGCTTTTAAAAGCCCCATTTGAACTGTATTTCTTAGATTCAGTCCTCTGATCATTAGAGAAGTTACATGCTAACCCAACAATATTGTTTGATTTTTTTAATTAAAAATTAACATTAACTATAGTGATAATGGGCAAGATCTGGATATTGATACCATGTAAATGATCACAGGTAAATTAAAACATTATTTTTTAAGCAAAGAGATTTGCCTTCAAACAGTTTTTTTCAAGATTCAAAAGATTTATTTTGGAAAATCAGCACAGGACAAAGATACCCTTAATAATCCTAAGAATATTTGAATACTCAGAATCTCTGAAAGTAAGCAACAACTCCAATTTAACAGAACAGCAAGTGTTTATACAAATTAAACTCTCATGCCCTCCCACCCCCAAATATACTTCTCTACCTACTGCTTGGACATTATCTTCATTAAGCTTCTATCTTCAGGGCTGCTTATGCAAGCTATAAAGTGAAATCATTTTCACCTTTAAATGGATGAGATTAGAGCAACCAAAATATTACTATTACAGCGAGTTTCGTAAAACTGCAAGGGAGTACCACTAATAACATTTTTATATTATCCAAAGATTTCTTTATTCAGATTAAGTAACTACATAAATTTCACAGTACTGTGGCATAGTTATAGTTAGCTAAAATCACAAACACATTTTTAACATTCACAATGATAAGCATCATCATTCTAATCTACAAAGCTTATGAATAAAGAAAAATACAAAAACCTCGTTTACATAAGAAAAAAGTTTAACTCTACGAACGTTAACAATAAAACTATTTCTTCCAGATAACAGGTAAAAGTGTAAAGGCATACCACTGAATATTCTCTTCTAAATAGCCAGGAATGAAAGAATATTTAATATCTACGACGCTTATTAGGACCTTCAAAGCTGCCCCCTTGATTCCCTCTACCAAAGCCACCAGGCCCACCACTCACAGGAACTACACCACTCATTGGTGCTTGAGGGGTTTCAGAACCCGTTCTACTTCCCATAGGTGAACCCATCTGGGATGGTGGTCCTTGAGAAAACCTATCATTGTGCTATAATACCACAGTAATAAATATCAAGTCCATTTTTGAACACACCAAATTTAAATGACAAGAAAAATTGCCAAAATCCCAAGTGGTGGTGTCATGAAGTTCAGCAGAAAGTCCAGCAGAATCAGGATCACACATAGAAGGAAGAAAGGAGCAATTTAATTAGTTACTATGTTTAAAAAAAAAAAAAAAAAGCAGCATCTGATGATTTACAAACTGCTAATTCTATGCCCCAATTTCATGAGAAAAAAAAAAAAAAAAAGAACTGATTTTTTCATAAGCAAATGCCATCTTAAACCTAATCAGTATATTAATTCTGCTCTGATCCCTTTTTGAAAAGTTTGTATTACAAAAAACTGCTGTAAAAGAACAAAAATACAATGAATCAATCTTTCCTTTTGGGGGGTTTTGTTTTTTTGGTTGATTTTTGTTTCAGAATCTTCTTATATTATATAGCCCAAACTCATCTTGCAACTCACAATCTGCCTGCCTGTACTAGGATTACAAGTATGTGCTACCATGCCCAGAAACAAAAATACTTTTTAAAAAGAAATCAGAGAAATAAAACTGGGGACCCAGCATCACCTTCTATTCTAAAAAGCACAACCATTCTAAAAACGTAAATATCAATACTTTTAAGGAACAGAGCACTAGTACAAACAACACATAATGGTTACTTCAATATGGACACTTTTGAGCTGCTTTCATTCAAGAACTAATCTTAGTAAAATTGACTTAGGTTTTAAGATTGACTGATTACTTGTAATATAGAACTAGAACTAATAATAACACATAGAACATCTGAATAACTTATTTTGAAAAGTTTTGCAATAATTACACAATAACATATTCCTTAAGTATAGCAGTAAAATGTAGGTGCAAAAACACCAAGGATAATATTTTAAATGAAGTTCACAATTTTGGGAAATGGGATAGAACATGAGAGCTAATGTTACTTCCATGTTACTACTGATGATTACATGTTAAAAAAAATTGAATCAAAATGTTTTTATTACCTTTCACAGCCATTACTACAAAAACATAGAACCTACTAAAGGAGAAAATACACTAAACTGAATTATGTACCATCTGTTTATAGAGGGTATCATAACATTGCCTCATTACCACCCTGAAAAAACTATCATTTAAAAAAAAAAACAAAAAAACTCCAGCTGTCCAAATTTTCTAAATTCTGAAGATTTTTTTTTATCAATTCTAAGATGCACAATGTCTTAATTTCAATGCCTTTGTTTTTTGTTTTTTTTTCTTTTGTGCTGGTCATAGGGCTTAAACTCAGGGCCCAGGTGCTGTCCATGAGCTTTTGTGCTCAAGGCTTAGGCTCCTCTACTTCTTGAGCCACAGCTGCACTTCCAACTTTTTGGTAGTTATAAATGGAGACAAAGAGTCTCAGACTTTCCTGCCTGGGCTGGCTTTGAACTGTGATTCTCAGATCTCAGCCTCCTGAGATTGCTCCTGAGTTGCCAGATTTACAGGTGTGAGCCATCAGCATCTGGCATAGTATCTTCTTAATCACCATGAATATATAAATGATGGCAATGTCTCATTTTAATTGATAGTTTTTCCTTTTTTTCCTTTGTTTTTAAAGCTAGTAATAGTGCCATAATAATTATTCAAAATTTTCTATCAATTTTCCTTTACAAATGTCATTTAGAAAAAAAAAAATCTATTGAAAAGAAAGACCACATAAGAAAGCATTTTCCTAGTAAAAAGCCTCATTTAAATAGTGGCAAACAATAAAAGGTATCAGTCTTGACAATTTAACATTTAAACATAACAGAAATTACAACTGAAAAACCTTGTTTTTTAAAATATTTAACCCATACAAAGATATCTTCACACTCTCAGATGAAAACCAAAAGTGTTCACAGTGAAAATACTTTGAAATAAATCACAAGTAATCTTATCCAAACTGTTTACTGAAAACTGTGTTTTCACAAATAATTGGAGTACTACAGTCTCCAAAAGTTAACGAGTTCAAACAGAAAAAGAACAGTCACAAATACTTAATCACTATAATAACTGCTGGTAAGAGAATACCAATTAAAAAGATCAAAAATAACTATGTGTATGTGTTTGTGTGTGTGTGTGTATACATGCACGCACTGAAGTACAAAAGCATGCCAAGGATGTTAATCCTAACTCTTAGGCTATTTAAAAATTGTCTCTTATAATCAAAACTTAATGTCACTAATTACTTTTTCTTCATTGGCTGTCCATCTCTACCTACCACACCAAACCAAATGATGCCAAATTATGTTAAGTGTGAAGTTATCTTTGGGGCAGAAGTATGTTACTAAATATAATCAAAATAATGTTTGTGATACATTACCACTGCTCCATTATCTGGCATCATTGGAGTTCCCATATTTGCAGCTCCTTCTGGTCCCATGGCAGGACCAGGACCCATTGGAGGGCCAGGTATAGTTCCTCTGTTGTTCATATTCATACCCATCATTGGAGGAGGACCTTGGTTACCAGCAGGTGCTGGGCTAAACGCATCTATGTAAAACAATCTATACTTAGAGCTGTCCTATCTTAGTATAGTAAACAAAAACAATTTTACAAAATGTATGCAATCTATATGCAGATTAGTATCAAAATCACTTTCATCCTTGAAGATGGAACACTCAATTATCTATTCTAAAACAGATTACCTCCTATAGGTAGAACTTAAATCCCTAAAACAAATATACATGAAACAAAAGAGGTATCTTAACTTTTTTAGGATAATTGAAACTGTAATAGTTTCAAATCATTTGAGTTTGACTGCACTTCTATCAGTTTTAATGAACAGCAAAGAAATAGCACTTTGAGACCAAAACAAAAACACTTGCTTGTCTTAAAGTCCTGACTAAATATTTGTATGTATAGACCTTAAGTTATAAGGTTTAAGTTATATATTCCCTGGAATATATACAAAGATGACTCTAAATAAATATCTTGTCTTTTACGTAGTTAAATTCCTTTCAAAATTGTGGGATTTTTTTTCACATTAGATTAAGTTATCCAATAGAAAAAAAATTAAAATGATACATCATGATTAAACTTTGTGCAAGTCAGGAGGAGAGGGTGCATGTGTGCATATGGCATATGTGGCTCGGTCTTGGGACTTAAACCAAAGTACTACATCTAAGCCTTTTGTGCCCAAGACTTAGCACTCTACTACTTGAACTACAGCTCACTTCTGGCAATTTGGCAGTAAACTGGAGATAGGAATTTCAAGAATTTGTCTGCCTGGGTTTGCTTGATCCTCAGATCTCAGCCTCCTGAGTAACTAAGATTACAGGCATCTGAAACTTATTTTTAAAACACAACTGCACTCAAATACAGATAAAATCATTACATGGATATTTTGGCATGTGACATCCTGAAAAAGGGAATACTCAGATATACTTCATCAAAAGAAGGTATCCACACCTCATGTTAATTGCAGCAGTGTTTGAACTGTTAATACTACAGGTAATTCTAAACACAATATTATTAGGCATTTTCTTTATAATCAGTTTCCTTTGAAAATATTCACTTGCTTATAATTAAGATAGGCTCAATTTAGGGTTTTCGTCTACTATTTCATTATGTAAATCAATTCTCTTAACATACAGGGCTAATATACACTATGAAATAGTTTTCATTCAGACCCACTACAGAATACATAAAAGCAACTGAAGTCTACACAGTGGTCAAATACAATGACCAAATCAAAGAAAGAAATGGTACTATACCCCTGCCAGAGCCTGACTTCACTTACTACTCTTTGAATGCAGTCCCAGAAAACAAGCAACTTCAAAGGAAGGAATAATTCCTTTAATCTCTAAAATATTCTTGTTGATAAACCTATACTCTAACCAAGAATATTTCACTTTCTCACTTTAAGTGTATAATAGACATAATTTTAAGGTAATAGTATGGAAGACAATTTATACAGATATCTCACCTCAATTTTCCCCAACAAGAACAAATTAAGGGTGTTATCTTACTCCTTCCGTGTTGGGGGAAGGGACCTTGTTATATAGCCCAAGTAGGCCTTGACCCCAACATTCACACCTTCCCAGTATGGGATCAAAGTCATGTGCCACCACACCTGATCATACCTGACTTCCTTTCTCTTTAAGAAACTATAACTGTTACACTTATCTAGTCTGGATGCTAACTAAAATATTGAGTATTTTAAAATTCAAAAATTTTATTTCCAACTATAAGTAGTTGACTAAGACACTGATTTTTAGCACTTACATTGTCCAGTGGCCTAGCTATAAATGAATAAAATTTAACTCTAAGAAATGTTGGGCCATTAGCTGGCTATCTTAAAAGTTTTATAATCTGTATTTTACATGGTGTGCCGACTGACAATAAGCAGAAATATCTGCTGCAAATGCCACTAGTAAGTTGGGTAGGGGGGACATGCATGGATGTTGCTGAGTCCAAACCCAGGGTCTAGAGCATACTAAGCATGAGCTCTACCACTGGGTCATACTCCAGCACCATGGATGTAACTTGATGGGACAGGACAGTTTCACCTGCTCAACAGTAAATTGACTGGATAACTCCAATAAACCATTAAAAGTCTCACACTGAAGACTAAAGATGAAGAGACTATTAAATGAACTGGACATTAAAACAGCTAAGTACTTAAAACATAAATATGGTGAATAAAATTCCATAAAAACTTTTAGTCAGTTGAATTCACAACTAAAAAACATAAAGGAATTCCTAACAAAAGGAGCCCAGTGCTGATAGCTTATAATCCTAACTTCTCAAGTATGGGATCTGAAGATGACACAGTTCTAAGCCAACCTAAGCAGGAAAGTCCATGAGATTCTCATCTTCCCAGCCCCCCAATAAAGCCAGAAGTGGAACTGTGTCTCAAGTGGTAAAGCCACAAAGCTTAAGGACAGTACCCAGGCCCTGAGTTCAAGCCCCAGGACAGAAATGCATGCACATACACACACAAACAGAAAGGAATATTCTCATAAAATTGCTCATCAAGCAAAAAGAAAACTTTCAGGACTTTCTGCAACCCAAGAAATGGTATTAGAATTTATGCTGAATTAAAATTTATACCATTTCAGGGGCTGGGAAGGTGGCTCAGTGGTAGAGCGCTTGCCTTGAATGCCTGAGGCCCTGGGTTCGATTCCTCAGCACCACATAAGCAAAAAGAAAAAAGCTGGAAGTGGTGCTGTGGCTCAAGTGGTAGAGCGCTAGCCTTGAGCTGAAGAGCTGAGGGACAGCGCCTAGGCCCAGAGTTCAAGCCCCATGACCGGACCCAAAAAAATAAATAAAGTAAATTTTATACCATTTCAAAGTTTTGTTCTGATATTAACATAATCTAATGACTACAGGAGTCTTCAAATTTTCCTATAATCCACAATAATCTTATTCTTACTATCCTTAAAACCCAGAACCTAAAATAAACAACACTAAATTATTTCACCATTATAATCTCAGCTATTCTTCATAATTTATTTCTTATATTCTTAATTATTCTATGTGTCCATATACTGACATCATGATCAAGGCTTCTCTGAATAATGGTCATGTTTCATTCTTCTTTTATATTTCAGAGATGTTAATTCACTACTTTTCAGTAGCAAAGTGACCAATAAATAGCAATACCAGATTCTGATTAAAAGAGTAAAAGAACTAGTACCAGAGGCTTAAAAAAACAAGGCTACATATTCTAAGTTTTGTTTCATGTACCACATATTTTAAGAACATATAAATATATAAGATGGGTATTCAGTGGATGTTCTAGTAATACAAAGACATTTGAGCTATAGACTCATTATCTTATCTCTAAAGCATAACATTCCAAATTTTATCAAGACCTATAATAGTCCACTTACTTTTCCTTCCTTAGTTACGTGTTACTACTTTCGTACAGTAATTTAATATTAAAGTTGCTAGTATATATACTTTCTTGAAATTTTTATATCAACTCTAAACGTGCGTATTAAAAAGACATCTTATTTCCTCAACAAGTCACCATAGTCTCCAACATATACTGGAGATAAGGGGAAAAAGTTAACACTGGAAAGTAGAAAAATAGCTTCAAGTAGCATTACTAGTTTAAAAGTTTATAAAATGTTCTAAAAACATTTAAAAACACAACTCAAAAGCTATAAATTTCTAAGGTTAGAAAAGCCAATAAAACAAGATATCTGACTGTGAAGTACAACAGCACTGTATTACATCATGCAATGACTGAACAAGTTTCAGTATATATCAAAATTTAAATTTATAGGCTTCTACCATAGAAGTTATCAAAGAATAATATGTATTTTGGCTGTCAAAGTCTTCCTAGGCATTCATTTTAAAATAGTAACTTCTAAAAGGTTTCATTTCCAAAAATATTCATTCCATATTTTAGTTTCTTAGTAGTGCATAGATAGATATCATAAGCAGCATATACAATTCCCCCAAAGAATCACAAGTAAATTACAAAAGTCTTTTGCTTCAAATCCCTACCTCCCATGTTTATTGCTCCACGGGGACCCAAATCACCCATTCTCATTTCCTGTTCTCTCTGTAAGTAAACATAGTTGTCACAGTCAACCTATCGATTTTATGACTTACATTTCTCATCTAAAATCAAAAAGAAAAGAGTGAATTGCAACATCACTTTCCATTAAAATCTTTAAAATTTTCCAACTTATTTACATAATAATACCATCAAAAAATGAAAAAAGTTCAGCCTCCTAGGCTTAATACAAGTGCTTATTATACCTAATTTATATTGTAAGATTAAATTCAAAATTGTCCACATTACATAAAATCTATTACAGATTATTTTTATTCAAAGACACATACCTAAAACCTCAAGAAAAATTCACTAGTTATGGCTGGAAATGTGACTTAGTGGTAAGAGTACTTGCCTAACACACATGAGGCCCTGGATTTGATTCCTCAATACCACATAAACAGAAAAGGCTGGAAGTGGTGCTGTGGCTCAAGTGCGAGCCCTCAGCAAAAGAAACTGAGGGACAGTGCCCAGGCCCTGAGTACAATTCCTAAGATTGGCCAAAAAACAACAACAACATAAAAAAATTACAAGTTAGGACCAATTTTTTTTTCATCTCAGGTTTCCTAAGTCTTAGACAATTTTCATGGTTTAAAAGTTGGCAATTTATTCTTGAATTTTAGTTAACTACAGAAGTAAAATTTCACTGTCAGCCTATTTATATACCAAAAAAGACTTTATACAAGCAAATACTGAATATTCATAAAATACATACTGCTTTTCTTTAACTGAGCAGTGGTTTTACTTTAAAACCTGAATGAATGAAGTGTTACTCTTTGGCCAGTTCTGAAACAATACATTATCAAGGATAACTGTAATACAACATCTCAAAGAAATGTTCAAAACCTTTGAATATCATTACAGACACTACTTCAAACAATACATGCAACTAACCTAGAGATTTTTCTGTAGGTGAAATTAACATATGCAATTTTTACTTGATTTGATGACTGTTCTATTCAAATGTACTAAATGTAATCATGAAATATAGTGAAATTAAACCAAGAAGCAATGGCTATAATTCTCAATACCCAAGAAGCTGAGATCTGAAGATTATGGTTTAAGGTAAAGCCAAGCAGGAAAATCTAAAAGATGCTAATCCCCAATTAACCGCCACAAAGCCAGAAATGGCCCAATGACAGTGGCTCATACATGTATTCCTAGCTAGTCAGGAGGCTGAGATCTGAGGATCTCAGTTCCAAGCCAGTCTAGGCAATAAAGCTCAGGAGATGCTTACCTCTAAGTAACTACCAAACAATTGGAAATAGACCTGTGGCTCAAGTGGTAGAATGCTAGCTAGCCTTGAGCAAAAAAAGCTTAGGGACAGTGCCCAAGCCCAGAGTTCAAGTCCCAGGACAGGCACAAAAAAAAAAAAAAAAAAAAAAAAAAAAAAGCCATAATTTGAAGTGTGATTCAAGAGACTGGAGCACCAACTTTAAGGGGAAAAGCTCACCAACAGCATTAGGCCCTGTACCAGTACAAGTTCCAGCACCAGCACAAAAGAAGAAAAAACAATGAATATTTAAATCTAATGAGAGCATATTTACTGCACCTTAAAGCCATTTTACTAAAATCTAAATGCTGAACATTCTATTTGGTGATATAATACTTGTGAGAAGCACATATAAAACTAAAAATAAAGGACATAAAAAGCTATCTGGTGATAGAAACCTAAGAGTCATAAAGAACAAATGACTCCTTTAAAAATAAAAGAGCATGTAACTCAGTAGTATTGTTTAGCATTCAAGAAGCTTTGGACATTGGACCCTAACAAGGAAGCGGAAAATTTAAAACACTGCCCAAACATACCCAAAGGTAATCTTTAGCAAATATGTGGTACAGTGAGTAAACTATAATAAAAGTACTATCGGGAAGATATGTCACATGATTTATCTTTCTAAAAGTTTGTTGTTGTTGTTGTTGTTTTTGGGGGGTCGGTCATGGGGCTTGAATTCTAGGCCTAGGTGCTGTCCCTCAGCTCTTCAGTTCAAGGCTAGCACTCTATCACTTGAGCCACAGCACCACTTCCAGTTTTCTGGTGGTTTATTGGAGATAAGAGTCTCACGGTCTTTCCTGCCCAGGCTGGCTTTGAACCGTGATGCTCGGATCTCAGCTTCCTGAGTAGCTAGGATTACAGGCGTGAGCCACCAAGCCCAGCTCTAAAAATTATTTTTAACTTTCATAAAAATATTTCTTCTCACAACTCTCATGTATTAATAGATACTATTATTAAACTACAAAAAATACAACACAGACTTTAAGACAAAAGTGACTGACAAAAACATTAAAAATAACAATAAAATTATATGTTAAAAAAATTAACTACTCTAAATCAAACACTCCTTATCACAACTTAGAACTTAGTTACAAATTACTGGAATAATATTCCAGTACATCAAGTATCTTCAATATGTAATTTATACCAGGTATCTGTTATTGAAAAGCTATTTGCATACAAGTGCTATATAGTAAAATACATGGAGCTTATTTTTGCTTTTTTGGAGCATGGGTTTAATTTACGTTTCTTTGGATTTGTCTTTACAATGAGAGGTTAGGAATACAATGTCAGTGGTATTGGTAAATGAAAGTTATACCTTTACTGCTTTAGACTTTCAAATATCCATTATATACTCAATACTATAACTCAAGGCTTATGAAATTACAGGGGTGACAAGGATGAGTATTAGGAGACACACTTTATACGGCTCTACATGTTTGAGTTCTAAGTATCTTTCTGTAATAACAATGTTTACCAGCTGTTAGTATTCAAAAAGGAAACTACTTTCTTTTCCATTTTCACCATTAGATTTTCTTGAGAAATGTTAACACCCTGAAGAAAGCAAGTGTTTTAAGTCAATAGTGCTAAGAGTAACAATACCATTCCTTTTTTGTGCTGTATGAGAAACATGTTCAAGGCCTACAATACCTTTCTTTAGATTAAATCATCAGAATGTTTTAGATTCCATATTAATAAAGCATCTCACTATACTAAAATACCCATTTATGTTGAATATTATAGTTTTGTCCACTTAGTATACATATAATACTTGTGTTTAGTAATGCTAACAAATACATTATGGAAAATTAAGGAACCCTAATTTACAAAGCTTTATTCTGAACTTTAAGAAGATATAGTGTAATTTGATGATAGATAAATCATTTTATAACAACTTAGGGAGTAAAAGAAGTTTGCAGCTTCCTAGTCAGTCATATGTTCAGATTCCTGCTACTTTCCAACCATTATTACATATTTCTACTAAAATGAAAGAGGGGTAGAATTAAGTGGATTTTATAAAGTAGAATTAAGGCAGTATTTTTCAGATGGACAGATCTATCTTACCACTTGATCCACAACTATGTTACCCATCCAAAAGACACTGATTTCTCTTATGAATTACCTTTAATATATTTTAAGTTAGAATTGATCCATGAGATTTTTCAAAAATAAATGATAACACTTCATTATCAAGCAAGAGTTGTGGTTTAAGCCAAAATAATTTGTATGCAACATTTCAAAAGACTTCAATGCAATAAAATAAATGATGAAAACTCAAGTTTAAAAGTACTGATTAAACCCCACAAGAAGGTCTTATTATCCCATTTCAGAGATAATAAAACTAAGGCACGGAGTTATTAAAAGTTTAACAAATAGAAGTTATCAATTGAAGAAAGAGTTGACAAAATTACACCTTCACATGATGCATTCTTCATTCTTTAAGAATCCCAACAGTAGAAACCTAGTAAAAGTTAAGAATATTAACTTACAGAATTTATAAAACTCTGTACTTTCAGATTAAAAAGAACTATAAATTGACAACTGAAAAAAGGAAGCAAAGTATAGTTGATTTACAAAACATATGTCAAAGCACAACCCATAATAACAAAAGATCTCAAAGTGCTAGAAGACACCACAACTCTGTCAGGGAAATACACAAAGTTACAATGGTTCCGTTTCACTGACACTAAGAGTTATATATAATACTATAACTAGTCTGCATGATGAACTAGTCTTGATAGCTGAACTCAGGGCCTTGCAGTTATTTGACAAGTGCTCTCTCTACCTCTAGAGCCACAATTCTACCTAATACTATGATCAAAATTGAATACCACAAAGGAATAATTGGAAAAAAAAAAACCACTGATCTATTAACACAAATCAGAGAATCTCAACCGACAGAGAATTTGACATATACAGTTAAAATACAACTTGTACTTTCAGATGAGTACCTAGAAGAAGTAGTGAAATTTAATACATTAACATTTGAATTATCTATAGTATTTATCATATTTTACTATGTTTTCTAATAATTGGCACATGGTGATATAAATTATGCTTGACTAAAATATTAAGTTAGACCAATGGATTTTACTGCAAAGAGTACTTTTAAGTCATTACTACTTAAGTATTACATGTAAACTGTAGATTACCTACAACTGTCTTAAAAAAATATTAATTCACTACTCTATTCATCCACAAATGAGAAATTTTCATGGATTTTAACCAAAAGACTTTTTTTTTGTACCAGATAGGATACAAAGGCAAATATGGGAAGTCAACCATTTTCAATAGAATTAAACATTTTTTTTAATGTACACACATAAAACAATACCATTTTCCTCACTACATTGAAGTCAAATAATAAAGACCTTATAGTGGTTAAAAAAAAAAAATCACACTTCTCCATTTACAATGCATTTTCTTTAAAATTTTCTTTAATTTCTAACACAGCAAATAGTGATATAACCCAAACAAAACCTCTTTGAAGTCCTCAGTATTCTTAATAATGTAAAGGGATCTATAAGTCAAAAAGTTTGAGAAGGGCTGGGAAGGTGGCTCAGTGGTAAAGTGTTTCCCTTGCATTCATGAGACCCTGGGTTCCATTCCTCAGTACCACATATGCAGAAAAGGCCAGAAGTGGCTCTGTGGCTCAAGAGGTACAGTGCTAGGCTTGAAGTGAAGAGCTGAGGAACTGAGGGACAACACCCAGGCCCAGAGTTCAGGCCCCATGACTGACCAAAAATAAAAAAAAGAAGTTTGAGGAACACCCTTATTAAAGTTTTAATGTGTTTTCTTTCATGAAAACTAAAAATAGAAATTTTTCAACTAATGTTGAGTACCAATGGCTCACAACTGTAAGAGGCTGAGAGCTAATGACTAAAGTTTGAAGCCAGCTCAGGCAGAAAAGTCCAAGAGTCTTATCTCAAGTTAACTAGTCAAAAAAAAAAAAAAAAAAAAAGGAGAGCTGTGGCTCAAGCAGTAGAGCACTAGCATTGAATGAAAAATATTAATGACAGCACCAAGCACTGAGTTCAAGCTCTAGTACCAGTGTACACATGCAATGCATGTACAAATGTGTGCCTGCACACAGACACGCACACGCGCACGCACACGCACACACACAAACTACTAATCTAAATTAACCTACTTCTCAAAAGGTAAGCAGGGCTGGGAATGTGGCTTAATGGCTGAATGCTTGCTTACCTAGCACTCATGAAGCCCTGGGTTTGATTCTTCAGTACCACATACACAGAAAAAGCTGTGGCTCAAGTGGTAGAGTGCTAGTCTTGAGTAAAAGAAGCTCAGGGACAATGCGCGGCCGTGAGTTCAAGCCCAGGACTGACTCTCTCCCCTCAAAAAAAGGAATATACACATATATGTGGTAAACATACCATCTGACCTTATTTTTCTTTTAATATTTAATACTTGGGATTCCAATCTGTGGTTTTAAAGTAACTGGACCACATTTTTAAGGAAATCTAATTGAAAATCATGACTTTCAAGTTACACACACACACACACACACACACACACACACACACACACACACACACACACACACACTCTCTCTCTCTCTCTCTCTCTCTCTCTCTAAATTATCAGCAAAAAGATTTCCTCATTGAACATTTCAACCAAAATGAGCCACACCTACAATCCTAGCTGCTCAGGAGGCTGAAATCTGAGAATTATTGATCAAAGCAAGCCAGGGAGTAAAGTCCACAAGAATCCTATCTCCAAGTAGCCACCCACAAAAGCTGGAAATAGAATGTGGCTCAAGTGAGAAATGCTAGTTCTGGACAAAAAAAATAGGGGCAGCACTCAAGCCAAGTTGAAGCCCTTGGACCATCAAAAAAAATAAGAAAACCTCAAAAGACAAGTCTTTTTGCTAAGAAATTGTTCACTTCTATAAAAAAAAAGTCAAGATACTGAACAGACTATTATATATATATATATATATATATATATATAATTTGGGGGGGAGGTTAGGTTGTGGGGCCTGAACTCTGGGCCTAGGCGCAGTCCCTCAGCTCTTCAGCTCAAGGCTAGTGTTCTAGCATTTGAGCTACAGTGCCACTTCTGTCTTTTTCTGATTATATGGTGCTGAGGAATGGAACCCAGGGCCTCACACATGCAAAGCAAGCACTCTACCACTGAGCCACTTTCCCAGCCCCAGCATATTAAATTTTTAAAGATAAAATTATTTTTAACTAAAAAGGAGTTAAGAACCATGTTCCCCATTGATGCAAGTAGCAGTATGCAAACTTTACAAAATTCAAAGTCATTAAAAACAAATTCTAGAACATTATCTCATTGCTAGATAAAGGGAAAATATTTTATGAAATGTAAGACAGTCTTTTAGTATCATAACCTATGTTTTCCCACCTCTATTTGAATATATGCATTCCAAATTACCCCTATCCATGTGGATACTGTCTTCTTGTTCTATGATTGTTAAATGTCCTATCATATTATTTACAAACATCACATTGAAAAACAATATAATGCTATATATTAACTCAAATGACCAATGTCCCAAAACATTCACAACACAAATGCTGGCAAGGATATGGAACAACAGGAATCCTCATTCCTTGCTGGGAGAAATGCAAAATAGTACAGCCATTTTAGAAGGCCGTCTGCAGTTCTTATAAAACTATACTCTTACCATATGATCCACCAATCAAGCTCCTTGCTTTTTAACAAAACTATACTCTTACCATATGATCCACCAATCATGCTCCTTGCTTTTTACCAAAGGAGTTGAAAACTTCGGTCCACACAAAATCTGCACATGAATATTAATGGCATCTTAATTTATAAGTCTTAAAACTTGGAAACAATCAAGATTCCTTTAGTAGAAAAACAGATAAACTACAGTACACCCAACAGAATACTGAGTGCTAAAAAGAAATAAGCTATCAAACCATACAAAGACATGGAGGAAACATAAATACCTATTGCTAACTGAAAGAAGCCAATCTAAAAAGGTTACATACTGTAGCATTCTAAATATATGACATTATATAGACAGGATAATTATGAAAATACTAAAAGGAACAGTGACTGTCAGGTCAGGAAGGAGGGAGGAATAAACGATACAAGATATTTAAGGAGATGAAAATATTCTGTGTTATACTATAATAGTGGATAATGGTAAGTAAATGTCATTGTACTTTTTTAAAACCTAGTGAATGTATAATAAAGAATTAACCTAAGGCAAATTACTGACAGGGGTTGATAAGAACATGTCAATGTACGTTCATCAATAACAAATATGCCACTCTGTTTTGGGATTTTGATAGCTAGGGAAGCTGTGCATATGTGGAAGAAGTATGCAGAAAACCTCCGCATTTTCCATTCATGTTGTGTGTGTGTGTGTGTGTGCACGCGCACACGCATGCACACAGGCATGCGCGCACACACCTGTCCTAGAGCTTGAACTCAAAGCTTGGGCATTGTCACTGAGCTTTTTTTGTTCAAGGTTAGTGTTCTACCTCTAGAGCCAAAGTTCCACTTCTGGATCAACTAGAGATTAACTAGAGATAAAAGAGACTCACTGATTTTCCTGCCTGGGAGAGCTTTGAACCTAAATCCTTGGATCTCAGCCTCCTAAGTAGCTAGTATTTCAGACATGAGCTACCAGTGCCCAGCCATTCAATTGTTTTGAGTGTAAAACAACTCTTTAAAAAAGTTCAAAAGAGGAAGGATGAAAGGAAAGGAATAAGGAGAAGGAGAGGTAAGAGTATGAAGAGGGCAAGGAAAAAGGGACAAGAGGGGAAGGGAAAAGGGAAAGAGAAGAATGGGAAGGGAAGGAGAGGGGAGAAGGGGAAGGGATGGGAAGACCAGGGAATAACTCAATGGTAGAACATTTGCATGAGGCTCTAGGCTCTATGTTTGATACCCAATCCCTCCCCACCACAAAAAAAGTTAAAATAAACTTCAAAATACTTGTGTTCTAATCATCAGTTATACTTTATAGTAAAAGGTAAGTGATAAAAAAGAAAAATGGTTGTTCCTTACTAAATACTGGATCAGAAATCATAAAAACAAACAGAAGTAGAGTGTATTATTTGAAGCATATACCTTCTCAATTTCAAAACCTTGGTTCAGTGAACAAATAAATATAATATTTTGGGGCTGGGAAGGTGGCTCAGTGGGAGAGCGCTTGCCTTGCATGCATGAGGCCCTGGATTCGATTCCTCAGCACCACATAAGCAAAAAGAAAAAAGCCGGAAGTGGCACTGTGGCTCAAGTGGTAGAGCTCCAGCCTTGAGCTGAAGAGCTAAGGGACAGCGCCTAGGCCCAGAGTTCAAGCCCCACAACCGGACCCCCAAAAAAAAAAAAAAAATTGATGTTATTATGAAAACTCAACTTACAGCCAGGTGTGGGAGCACTTACTAGTAATAAAATTAAATGCCTGGCTGTAATCCCAGTTATTACTCAGGAGTCAGAGACAGAACAAATCTATGAGTGAGACCAGCAAAAAGCAAAGATAGAAAACAAGACAAGTAAGGGCCTGGCTCAGTTGGCACTTGCCTACCATGTGGGTGGCCCTGGGTTTGATCCATAATACCTTGGAAAAAGAAAGAAAATCCTCAGTATGTATGTAGAAAAATTAGCAACCGCTTTTGAATAGAGTACTTATGAAAAGCAACTACGTAAGATATAGCATACAAAGACAAAAGGGAATGCTTAACTTTAAACAAACTTATTCAGCTGAGTATCCTATTCTTAATACATGTACTTGACTATCATTTTCAACTATCAAGGCAAACTCTGAAGTACTCTTCTTTTTTTGTGTAGTCTTGCGGTGTAGACAATGCGAGACTCAAATTCCTAATCCTCTGGCCTCAAACTCTTGAATTATAGGATTACAGGTATACCCCAAGCTCAGCTAAAGTAGTACTTTTTTTTTTGTCGGTCATGAGGCCTGCACTCTGGGCCTGGGCACTGTCTCTCAGCTCTTCAGCTCAAGGCTAGCGCTCTACCACTTGAGCCACAGCGCCACTTCTGTTTTTTTCTGCTTTTGTGGTGCCGAGGGCCTCATGCATGCAAGGCAAGCCACCTTCCCAGCCCAAACAGTACTTTTAATACCTAGATTTCATCAGATATATTCATCTAATTGAGTTCATTCCAAACTCATAAGAAAATGACACAACCACCATTAATAAAAGCTCAGATAATACTGGTGACTGGTCTGCATCTTATTCATAATCCTTTTCCATATAAAAAAAATTTCTTACCAAAGTTAAACAGCTATTATAATGGGCAAAATCAATATATAAAAGATGAACCAGAGATTGATGAAAAGAAGTAATGGAAGAAGAAAAAAAGCACATAAATGTCCAGTGCATGAAAAATTAAGTACACACAGAGGAGAAAATAATTTTTTTTTTTTTTTTGTCGGTCGTGGGGCTTGAACTCTGGGCCTGGGCACTGTCCCTCAGCTCTTCAGCTCAAGGCGAGCGCTCTACCACTTGAGCTACAGCGCCACTTCCGGTTTTCTGGTGGTTTATTGGAGATAGGAGTCTCAAGGTCTTTCCTGCCCGGGCTGGCTTTGAACCGCGATCCTCAGATCTCAGCCTCCTGAGTAGCTAGGATTACAGGCGTGAGCCACCAGCGCCCGGCGAGAAAATAATTTTTATGATTAACAAGCTTCACATAAATTATTATTTTAGAAAAGTTATCTTAATAGTTTCCAGAACCTTGACATTTTGAAAAATGAATATTTGTTTTTTTTCTAGGTAGATAATTCAAAATAACCAATTAAGTATAATTTTTAAGTGGTAGGTGGAAGCAAAACAGCAAGATATTTAAAGTTTTTTACCATAAGACAAGCTGTTAAAAATCTATCCATTAGCTGGGTGCCAGTGGCTCATGCCTGTAATCCTAACTATTCAGGAGGCTGAGCTCTAAAGGATCACAGTTCAAAGTAAGCCTGGGCAGGAAAGTCTCTGTGATTCTTATCTCCAATAAACCGCCAGAAAATAGGAAATGGCATTGTGGCTCAAGTGGTAGAGCCCTAGCCTTGAGCTGAAGAGCTAAGGGACAATGCCCAGGCCCAGAGTTCAAGCCCCACAAGCACACACACAAACACACACACACACACACGCACACGCACACGGACACGCACACATGCACACACAAAATCTATCCATTATTTAAAATCAAGATTTCGAAAAGGCAACATTATGCTAAAAGAAGAAGTTATATCACAAAAACTATGGTAAGTTTACAAAGAAGACAGTGTTTAAAACATGGTACAATTAATAGAAGGCATTATAATGCAAAAAAAAAACTTACCCATATACTTTCAGTTATCTGTTACAATAACACAGCAATCTCACTTTATAAATGCATTTTATCAGTATAGAGAGCATGCTTAGGACCACAAGTTCCTATGCCTTACTGTTAGCAGTTGGTATTAAACATGAATATAATGAATTTAATATAATTTAAAATAAAACTGACATTTCAGGAAAAATTGTAAGTATAGAACATTTTAAAATAATAATCACCATGTAAAACAATTCTTAAATATGTTAACTAAGTACTAATGCAGAAATAACAAAATATAAATAGCTTTCAGGAATCACTATCAATTCATATTACTTAATAAGCAAACCTTTTGTATGTTGCACATATTAGATACTTCATGAAATATATTTAGCTTAATCACTTCTGCAATCTTGACTTTCCTCACCTCCATTTCCTCAGAAAACATGAATATTAGGCTAAAAGATCTTACCATTCTAAACCAAAAATTTTAAACTTACCACTTCATATGAAAAGACATGAGGTAGACCTACAACACAGCAGAATAATAAAAACGTGGGGACGGGGAAGAAACAATCAAAATTCCTCAAAAATATATAACATTCTCCAGTAGAGAATTTCTTTTCTCCAAACTCCCAGAATCATTTTGCTGTATCTCTTCAGTTCTCTGGGTAACGTTTTCTATACTTAATATTCCCTAATACACTCTATAATGCTCAGCACTATGTTTTGAACACAAGAAACAGGAAACAAGATTTTCCTCCTAAATGAAAACCTCTTCCTGTAATGGAAAGCAGTCCTGTAAGTGTAACACTCTGAAGAGATATTCAAGTGAGATCCTCAGATTGAAAAGTTAGGTGTGCTGAAAACCAAGCACAAAAAAAAAAAAAAAATTGTTGGTTATTTCACTGTTTATTACTTACTATAAAGTCTATGAAAAACAGGTAACTATTCCTCAACACTACTATTTTTCAAATAACAAATACTTATTACATATGACATTACTATTCAATCATCAAGTATAGTGGCCCATAAAGAAAACTGAAAAAAAATCATGATTGAGCTGAACTGGCATTTTATTTATTTTATTTTATTTTTTTGATCAGTCATGGAGCTTGAACTCTGGGCCTGGGTGCTGTCCCAGCACTCTTCAGCTCAAGGCGAGCACTCTAACCCCTTGAGACATAGCACCATTTCCGGTTTTCTAGTGGTTTATTGGAGATAAGAGTCTCAGGGAGTTTCCTTCCCCCAGCTGGCTTTGAACGTGATCCTCAGATCTCAGCCTCCTGAATAGCTATGATATCAACAGTGAGCCACCAGCGCCTGGCTGATTTTTTTTTTTTTAAAGTGAGACTGGGCTCTATTCAATATGTAACCCAGGCTGGCCTCAAATTCGCATTCCTCTTGCATAGGCCTCCTGAATACTAACATCCTGAGTGCTAGGATTATAGGCATGTACCCACATCCCTCTATCAGTCCTGGCCTTTGAAAAAGAGACATCAAAAAATTATCTGATTCTTTTAATTTATATCTAATTTAGGATAAACGCACAATTCCCGACCCACAAAAACTCCCTGGGCACAATTTGTGGGTAATAAAGAAAAAAAAATGACCAGAACACGACTTGGTGAGTAATAAAAGTATATTAAAAAGAAAAAGATCACAGGTATAAGTTGTGCACTCAGCCTCAGGTGAACTGCATCTATATAGATATTCTCCAGGAAAAGAGATAAGGAAATTTTTCCTTTGATTAGAAACCTCTCCAAAAAACTAAAAGAGGGAGAACTAATTTTAAAAAAAGATACTAGAGTCATCTATCTTAAAAATGTCTTAGGAGGCTGGGAATGTGGCTTAGTGGTAGATGCTTGCCTAGCATTTATGAAGCCCTGGGTTCTATTCCTCAGTACCACATACACAGAAAAAGCCAGAAGCGGTGCTGTGGCTATAATGGTAGTGTGCTAGCTTTGAGCAAAAGAAGCTCAGGGACAGTGTGCAGGCCTTGAGTTCAAGACCCAAGACTGATACACCTCCTCCCGAAAAAAAAACAAAGTGTTAGAAGCCAGGAGCTGGTAGCTCACGCCTGTAATCCTAACTACTCAGGAAGCTGAGATGTGAGGATTGTGGTTCTAAGCCAGCCCCAGGAAAGTCTATGAGACTCTTATGTACAATTAACCACCAGAAAACCAGAAGTGCTGCTGTGGCTCAAGTGGTACAGAACTTACCTTGAGCTGAAGAGTTCAGGAACAGCACCCAAGCCCAGAGTTCAAGCCCTAAGACCTACCCCAACTCCCCCCACCCCGAAAAAAATTATTAGGCAAATCTAGTACGAAATCCTCAGATAAAAATATATAGTGTAAAAGACTAATCAATTCCATGTGAAATAATTACTGAGACTTATATGTTATACCCTGAAATGACTGACATAATAAAACAGAAAACCCATAAGATGTTAAAATCATAACGTGTGATTAGGTTGACCATATAACCAGGTTTGCCTAGCCAAGCCCATTCTATGTTTGATCTTAGAAAGTAATTTAAGTCTGGAGCCAGTGGCTCACACTTGTAATCTTACTCAGGAGGCTGAGAACTGTGGTTCAAAGCCAGCCAGGCCAGTAAAGTCCATGAGATTCTCATCTCCAATAAACTACCAGAAAACTGGAAGTGGTGCTGTGGCTCAAGTGGTAGAGTCCTGAGTCCTGATAGCTGAGACCTGAAGGATTGTGGTTAAATAGCCCCAGCAGTAAAGTCTGAGAACTCATATCTAGTTTCTTATCAAGAAATCAGAGAAGGAGCATGATTCTCTAGAGTTAAAGCCATGGAAGCTGACCAAAAAGAAAAAGAAACACTGACAACAAACCTTAAATGTAAATTTGCAATCATCAAAGAATATTCCCTAAAATATGAGTAAACATTAAAAAAAATTCTGTTTTCATTTGATCA
Organism: Dipodomys spectabilis; assembly: GCF_019054845.1. Classification (NCBI taxonomy): domain Eukaryota; kingdom Metazoa; phylum Chordata; class Mammalia; order Rodentia; family Heteromyidae; genus Dipodomys; species Dipodomys spectabilis. The sequence continues at coordinate 25,227,600 of NW_024870772.1, read as the reverse complement.
CAAAATTTAAGTTATAGTCAAGTATTCAGAGAAATTCTTGGTTCATCGTAATAATCAATTACATTAATGAGTAAATGAAAATTAACCAAGACTATTCACAACTAGGACATAGAACCATTGCAATATAAATGTTACGTATTTTGACTTTCCTAACCAGTGGAACATGCCATGTTTAAGGTAATAGGTAATAAATGACCAACAGATCATACCTATGTCTAAACACAAATCCTAAAGCATATAGCTCTGCAATTATTTCCTCAGTATGACAAAGACCACAAAAACATCTTGAAAAAACAATGTCCTTTGAATTATAAAAAAGATAAAAAGATGGTGCTGGGAAGGTGGCTCAGTGGTAGAGTGCTTGCCTTGCATGCATGAGGCCCTGGGCTTTATTCCTCAGCACCATATAAGCATAAAAAGCTGAAAATGGCCCCGCTCAAATGGTAGAGCACCAGCCTTGAGCTATTTGAAGAGCTCAGGATCAGAGCCCAGACCCAGTATTCAAGCCCCATTACCAACAAAAAATAAAAACTAAAAAAAAAGGAGAGGATAAGAAAAAGTAATACAGTAGGGTAAATATGATCAAAGTACATTATAAGCATGTATTGAAATATCACACAATGAAACTTGATACTGTACAATATGTGCTAATAAAAAATGTGAGATTATCAATAATATACTAGACATGTTTTACCACAAAAATAAGTCATTTCCCATCTTTTCCTACACACACACACACACACACACACACACACACACACACACACACACACACACACACACACAAAATCTACAATACAATAAAATGCCTTGTAAGGGATAAAGAATTTGTAGGATCCCAGTTCAAAGTTAGCACCTGCAGAAAGGTCCATGACACTTTTTCCAATTAGCCATCAAAAGGCTGCAAACAGAGGCCTGGCTCAAGTGAATGTCAGCCAGTCTGCAGCAAAAAACCAAGGGAGAATGTTAAAGGCCTAGTACCAGAACAAAAAGAAAACGAACAAGACTCATTCGCCTGTGTTTTAACTCTAGTACTTTTTAACAGCCATTTTTAACAGACTTTTCCTAATTATTAAATTGGCTCTATATCAGAAACCAGGAAACATACTATAGTTTTGATATGTCTTAAACAGTTGTGTTACAACTACCAAACTCAGCCTTTGTAAGGCAAAGAAGTCATTAATTAATGTTAACTACTGTTATAATAAAATTGTATTTATAGCCGGGTGCTGGTGGCTCACACCTCATCCTAGTTACTCAGGAGGTGAGATCTAAGGATCATGGTTCAAAACCAGCCAGGCCAGAAAAGTACCCAAGAAATTCTTATCTCTAATTAACCACTCAAAAAAACCAGAAGTGGCTCAAGTGGTAGAGTGGTAACCTTGAGCACAAAGAGGCTCAGGAAGAGCACTCAGGCTCTGAATTCAAGCCCCATAACCAACAACAACAACAAAAATTGTATTTACAAAAAGAGGCCTATAAGATTAACCCTAGGCTACCCTACTATCTGTTGACCCTGGCCCAGATATGATTATAAGACTAAAAATTAATATACCTTAGCCAGGTGCCAATGGCTTATGCCTATAATCCTAGCTACTTAGGAGGCTGAGATCTGAGAATCAGCCCAGGCAGGAAAGTCCATGAGACTCTAATCTCCAATAAACCACCAGAAAATCGGAAGTGGCGCTGTGGCTCAAGTGGTAGAGCGTAGCCTTGAGCTGAAGAGCTGAGGGACAGCTCCCAGGCCCAGAGTTCAAGCCCCATAACTGCCAAAAAAAAAAAAAAAAAAAAAGATCAGGGGCTGGGAATGTGGCTTAATGGTAGAGTGCTTGCCTAGCATGCACCAAGCCCTGGGTTCTATTCCTGAGTACCACATAAACAGAAAAGGCGGGAAGTGGTGTTTTAGCTCAAGTTGTAGAGTGCTAGCCTTGAGCAAAATAAGTGCCCAGGCCCTTAGTTCAAGCCCCAAGACTGGGGAGGGGGGGGAGGGGAGAAAAGAATAAAAAAGAAATCAATAGAAAACACGTCAGAAACTACTTTGATCACACATGAAAGTAATTAAATTTCTGCATTATATCTAAAAATCCAATTTTGGGAGAAGCAGTACTAAGAGTGGGCTTCAAGCATACTAGAAAAGCCCTCTAACACTACGCCTCTGTCGTCTGCCCCCTTCCCATTTTGACAGAGAGAGAGAGAGAGAGAAAATGTATATGTGTACTAGAGATTGAACTCAAGGCCCAGGCACTGTCCCTGAGCTCTTATGATCAAGGCTCCACTTCAGACTTTTTGTTTTGTTTTTTCTTTTTGTCGGTCGTGGGGCCTGAACTCTGGGCCTGGGTGCTGTCCCTCAGCTCTTCACCTCAAGGATAATGCTCTACCACTTGAGCCATAGCACCACTTCCGGCTTTTTTCTGCTTATGTGGTGCTGAGGAATCAAACCCAGGGTCTCATGCATACAAGGGAAGCACTCTACCACTGAGCCACCTTCCCAGCCCACTTCAGACTTTTTGTAGGTTAATTGGACATAAGAATCTCATGAACTTTCTTGGGGCTGGGAAGGTGGCTCAGTGGTAAAGCGCTTGCCTTGCATGCCAGAGGCCCTGGGTTCGATTCCTCAGCACCACATAAGAAAAAAGAAAAAAAGCCGGAAGTGGCTCTGTGGCTCAAGTGGTAGAGCGCTAGCCTTGAGCTGAAGAGCTGAGGGACAGCGCCCAGGCCCAGAGTTCAGGCCCCACGACTGGACCCAAAAGAAAAAAAAAAAAAAGAATCTCATGAACTTTCTTGCCTAGTTTGTTTCAAATAGATATCCTAAGATCTTAACCTCATAAGTAGCTAGGATTATAGGAATGAGTCACTAGTGCCTGGTTAAGCTTTAATTTTGAGAAATCTTCTTTTAAGTTGTCAGACTGATCTAGAATTTGTGATTCTCCATCCTCAGCTTCCAGGGTAGTAGTTATTTCAGGTGCATAACATCACTCCAGCAGGGATTCACATTTTTAAAAAGCTCCTTAGGTGTTTGAAAAACAGTTTTTGGAAGAGGCATAAACTCGGTAGCTTCTGGGTATTTATTCCCCAACCTTTGCCAAGAGATTGAAACCAGGGTCTCACATAGGATACTACAGTATCAAAAACTCCAAAATGTTAACAATGTAGCATCTCTAACAGCATTTAATATGCTACAGCATTTAATATGCCTTATTTCCAAATCTTTGTTTTGTTTTTGATCCCAGTACAATGGTGGGGTGGGGCTTTGAACTCAGAGACTGAGCATTGTCCCCGAGTTTTTGTGTTCCAGGCTAGTGCTTTACCACTTAAACCACAGCCCTATGTACAGTTTTTTTGGTGGTTAAAGAGAAAGAGTCTCATGGACTTTCCTGCCTGAGCTGGCTTTGAACTGTAATCCTTAGGACTCAATTTCCTGAGTAGCAAGTTTTGCAAGGGGTGGGGGCACTGTCTGGGCACTGTCCCTGAGCTGCTTTTACTCAAGGCTAGCACTCTACCACTTTGAGCCACTACGCCACTTCTGGCTTCTTCTGTTTCTGTGGTACTAGGGAATCGAACCCTGGGCTTCATACATGCTAGGCAAACACTCTACCACTAAGCCACATTCTCAGCCTGAGTAAGAATATATTAAAGAATAATAAATGAAAATGTACTCATTATCTTGTCCATGTAATTGTAACCCCTCTGTACAGTATGTTCACAATAAAAAAAAGAATAATAAATGAGAGGTGGAGTCTTAACTAGCCATGAAAATTAACTTTACTATTATTACTTGGGCAATGAATTTACCAACTCATTCTTCCTTTTAAATTGAACAATGAAGAAAACCTAATTTCAAAGCTTTAAACACGGATTAAAATTGTTCACAAATGGACTGGGAAGGTGGCTCAGTGGTAGAGCACTTACCTTCCATGCATGAGGCCCTGGGTTTGATTCCTCAGCACCACATAAGCAAAAAGAAAAAAGCTGGAAGTGGCACTGTGGCTCAAGTGGTAGAGCACTAGCCTTGAGCTGAAGAGCTAAGGGACAGCGCCCAGGCTGGAGTTCAGGCCCCACGACTTGACCCAAAAAAAAAAAATTGTTAGCAATTTCTTTCAAAGACAGTTTTCAAAGCAAATGAAGGACAATTCAGACAACTTGCCTTAGTGTACAAATGTTATCAAGATGTTTTACTATTAGCAGTTGAGATGTATGAAGAACTTTTGTTAAGAATTCTCTTAGTGCTTGATTAGTTTATACTAATAAGCCTTTTTGCAGCCTAACATAAATACTAACTTATGGGGAAAAAAACAGCAAATATTGTAGCCCATGCATTGGTGCTCAGCCAGAAAGTTTTTTTTAATAAAGGACCAGATAGCAAATGCTCTTTAATTGTGTATTAAAAATAATCTTTAAAATTTTTGTTTTGAAACCAGGTCTTGCTAACATGTTCAAACTGGCATCAAACTTCTGGACTCACTAATCTTCCTGCCTTAGCCAAGACTACAGGTAAGTAAAACCATTCCCACTTTTCCTTTTGTCTTGTTGCCAATAAGCTTTTTAAAATCATAGGTCCATCCCTATTTCTGTAGTAGAATTGTACTTGGGTAATGGACAGTGGTCCCAGGCTATAATTTGCTCTACTCTAGCCCAATTAATTACATTGTTACATAATATATCCAATACATACTTTTGTAAAAACTTGAAAAGAAGGTATCTTACTATTTATCTAATCCTTTTCAACAGTGTAATCTTGTAAAACAACAAATGATCAAATTCATCTATTCCTGAAATCCAGTGAATACTAATAAAGTTTTATGTATCAACTAAAAAAAAAATTTTTTTTTGGTCGGTCGTAGGGCTTGAACTCTGGGCCTGGGCACTGTCCCTCAGCTCTTCAGCTCAAGGCTAGCACTCTGCCACTTAAGCTACAGCACCATTTCCAGTTTTCTGGTGGTTTATTGGAGATAAGAGCTTCAGGGACTTTCCTGCCCCGGCTGGCTTTGAACCTCGGTCCTCAGATCTCAGCCTCCTGAGTAGCTATATTAACTAAATTTTGAAAGCAAAATACTTCCAAATAATAAGAAGGGCTATCTATAGCCGTGTGTGTATGTGTGTGTGTGTGTGTGTGTGTGTGTGTGTGTGTGTGTGTGTGTGTGTGTGTGTGTGTGTGTGTGTGTGTGTGTGTGTTTGTTGTTGTTGTTGTTGTTGTTTTGAGACAATGTCTCATTATAGAGTTTAAATTTGACCTGAAATGTTGCCAGAAATGTTACTGAAGTCCATTCACATTCCACCAGTCTCAACATTCAAGTGCTAGGATTACAGGCAGGTGCTATCATGTTTCCTTTCTAAATACATTTTAAGACAAAACAATAAAATTCAGGTTGGGCCCCAGTGACTCACACTTACAATCTCACTACTCAGGAGACTGAGATCTGAAGATCAAGGTCAAAACCAGCCCAGGCAGAAAAGTCCATGAAACGCTTATCTCCAATTAACTACCAAAAAAGCCAGAAGTGGGAGTGTGGCTCAAGTGGTGGAACACTAGGCTGCAGCAAAAAAAGCTCAGGGGACAGCATCCAGGTACTGAGTAAAGTCCCTAGGACTGGCACAAAAATAAATAGATAGATAAGCTTTTTTCTTTTTGTCATCATGGGGCTTAAACTCTGGGCCTGGGCGGTTTCCCCCGCACTCTTCAGCTCAAGGCAAGCGCTCTACCACTTGAGCCACAGCACCACTTCTGATTTTCTAGTGGTTTAATGGAGACAAGAGGAAAAAAACTCATTTAACTTTCAATTGTAAATTATTTCTAAGATTTATCATATGACCAACTTAATCAAATTAAGCATAAGAATAGATTTTACCTAATTATTTTCTTCTAGTTTACTAATGTGATTACTTAGGAATATATCATCATCAACAGCTATACACTCACTCTAAAACTTGTAAAGCACATGTCAGAAAAAAAATATGTAGAATGTTTGAATTATTTTACTGTAAGTAAATCCTTCAATAAATATTCAGGTATGGAGCTGGGAAGGTGGCTCAGTGGTAGAGCGCTTGCCTTGCATGCCTGAGGCCCTGGGTTGGATTCCTCAGCACCACATAAGCAAAAAGCCGGAAGTGGCGCTGTGGCTCAAGTGGTAGAGTGCTAGCCTTGAGCTGAAGAGCTGAGGGACAGCGCCCAGGCCCAGAGTTCAGGCCCCACGACCGGACAAAAAAATAAATAAATATTCAGGTAAATAAGAGGAATCGGTAGAATTTCCTAAATCTCAATAGTAGTTGCCTTATATATCACACATGATTTACATGAAATTACTGAACATAAAAACACTAAGAGTATTACCTAATTTTTAAATATGGACCTGGAAAAACAGTCTTATATTATGTTGATAAAACCAACAGACTGATATACACATATAGCTGAAAAACTCAGGATGAAAGCAAAGATATGACACTGTATTTAGTATGAAAGGAAGAAAAAAGAACTTTAAAATTAATCAATGAAATTCAAAAAACTTAACCAACTAGCTAGCTGGGCACTTGTGGTTCATGCCTGTAATCCAAGCTACTCAGAAGGCTGAGACCTGGAGGATTATGGCATAAAGTCAGCCAAGGCAGAAAAATCTGCGAGACTACATCTCTAATTAGGCTCAGGGGTAGAGTGCCAGCCATGAGAAAGCAACTGAAATACAAGGCACTAAGCACTTAAATGCCAGGACAGCTGGAGGGGGGCAGAGGTAGGGGGTGCCTTTCCACATCAAAAAGTAAAAGTATTTTTCAAAATAATTAGTTACCCTGGCATTTTTTCAAGATGAAAAGTGCAACTTTTTGTTAATTAAAACTTTTAATTTTTTATGTATTCTGATTTATTCTATCTTACCCCCTAAGAGTGAAAGTCTGGACAGGACTGTTTTGAACTAATGCTAGTTTGTAGGAAATGATGGGGTAAAAAAATGAATAAACGCCATGATTTAACCAACAAAATTTTGGATGTGACAGTCTACACAATGATGCCCTAACCCTGGGGAAAAAAACTATTTAAAAAAAAAAAAAAAAAAGGATGGGCTGGGAAGATGGCTCAGTGGTAGAGCGCTTGCCTTGCATGCCTGAGGCCCTGGGTTTGATTCCTCAGCACCACATAAGTAAAAAGAAAAAAGCCGGAAGTGGCGCTGTGGCTCAAGTGGTAGAGCGCTAGCCTTGAGCTGAAGAGCTGAGGACAGCACCCAGGCCCAGAGTTCAGGCCCCACAACCGGACCCAAAAAAAAAAAAAAAAGGAGAGAAAAACCTATAAAACAGTTAAGCATAACAAAACCAACTGTATACCAGGCACTAGTGGCTGTAATGCTAGCTACTCAGAAGATTAAAAGCTGAGAGTCACAGTTTGAAGCCAGCCTGGCAGGAGAGTCCAAGAGACCCTTATCTCCAATTAACTACAAAAATGTTGGAAGTGGAGATACAGCTCAAGTGGTAGAGCATTAGCCTTAAACTAGCCTTAACTCAGAAAGTTCAGGGACAGTACACAGATGCTGAGTTCAAGCTCCAGGACAGCACCAAATAAAAATACCTGTACAAATTAATTTATTACAATATTAACATACTGACAATTCTAAGAAATGATTAAGATTCAAAAGAAGAGAGAGATCATCTTTAAGTGATACATACTGAAAATACTTGAAGTCAAATTATTTCAAATACAATAGTAAGAAAATGGGTGAACTTAAATGATGAAAAAGATCAGCCATGTGTTTAGTTGTTATGGATGAATGATGATCAGATACCAGTCTCCTTTTGCATGTCTGAAATCTTCCCAAATAAAGACTTGTTAATAATAGTATATGGTAATTAGTCAAGTAATGATGATGCATACATCAAGATTTCAAACTTTTCAAACTTGGTAGTGTATACTTTCAAAATCTCCATTGAAATAGAAAAACTGTTGTTATTCCATAAAATATATTACTTCAAAACAAGATTTACTATTAAGAAAAGTCATTAGTTTAGCAACTGCATGAAATTCATAAAAATTAGAAAATATAATTATATAAACAAAAATTTTAAATTTACCAAAGATATACCACCCATTTGATCATATAATTTTAGTTAATATTTTACTTACATTTTCCATATAGTTTGGTTTAAAGCCTTCTTGCTGTCGCCTCAGTTCCTCCTGTTCTCTATGTCGAATCATTTCTTCCTCACGACGACGATGTTCTTCTTCATGTCTGAAAATTATTTAAATAAGAATTGCATCATTGTCAGCCACTTTATGGAAAACAAAATAATTATATAAATTTTATTATGCCTACTCTGTGACTAAGGATTATAGTGTCTTAGATTTATCTTTCTTCTATTTTGCTCTAAACCTAATAAACAAAAAAGTAACAACTATAATAAACCAAAATACAAGTCATACATAAACTATGCTTATATTAAAAAATCTAACCAGGTGGGCTGGGAAGGTGGCTCAGTGATAGAGTGCCCGAGACCCTGGGTTCAATTCCTCAGCACCACATAATCAGATAAGGCCAGAAGTGGTGCCATGGCTCAAGTGGAAAAGCACCTAGCCTTGAGGTAAAGAGCTAAGGGGCAGAGCCCAGGCCCAAAGTTCAGGCACCACGACGGAAAAAAAATAATTAAAATTAAAAAAAAATCTAACTAGATGTATTGGTGCTCATTTGTATGTAATCCAAGCAATGAGATGGAGGCAAGAGAATTGAAAACTCAAGACCAGTTTGAGGTTCATATCATAACTTTATCTCAAAAACTGCAAACTAAAAACACAGATCAATAGCAGAGCATTTAACATGTACAAAACATGTTCAATCCCCAGAATTTAAAACAAGAAAATCCAGAGTGCTAGAGACCTGGCTCAAATGGGAGAATGCCAACCCTAGCAAGTGTGAAGCCCAAAGTTCAAGCCCAATACTGCACAAAAATAAACACAAAAAACAATCTGCTTCTTTGGATGGGTGGCTTTACTACCAAAATTACTACAAAAATTACTGCTACACTACAACCCTTTGCTATTACAAATGTTTAAGATTCTACTATAAAGTCAGTAAAACATTTGAAAAAGGTTTTATACATGTAAAAATGAAATCTAAAATCCAAAAAAGTGTATGACATATATATATATATTCCTCACTATAAAAGGGAATTCTGGGACCTATCACCAGCATGGCAAAGCTCTTTTCTCAAAGACCCTCAAAACTTACCCAGAAAACCACTCAACATGACCACATTAGGCATGGCTCAAGAGGTAAGGCACAGCCTTAAGCTAACATGAGCACATCATATAGATAAAAACTTGATTATGTGGCTGGGAATGTGGCTTAGTGGTAGAGTGCTTGCCTAGCTAGCATGCATGAAGCCCTGGGCTTGATTCCTCAGTAGCACATAAACAGAAAAAGCCAGAAGTAGCCGGGCACTGGTGGTTCATGCCTGTTATTCTAGCTACTCGGGAGATCTGAGATCTGAGAATGGCAGTTCAGCCAGCCTGGGCAGGAAAGTCCATGAGACTCTTATCTCCAATAAACCACTAGAAAACCGGAAGTGGCGCTGTGGCTCAAGTGGTAGAGCGCTCACCTTGAGCAGAAGAATGCAAGGACAGCACCCAAGCTGAGTTCAAGCCCCACGATCGACCAAAAAAGAGAGAGAGAGAGAGAGAGAGAGAGAGACAGAAAGAAAGAAAGAAAGAAAGAAAGAAAGAAAGAAAGAAAGAAAGAAAGAAAGAAAGAAAGAAAGAAAGAAAGAAAGAAAGAAAGAGCCAGAAGTGGCACTGTGGCTCAAATGATAGAGTGCTAGCCTTGAGCAAAGAAGTTCAGGGATGGTGCCCTGGCCCTGAGTTCAAGTCCCAGGACTGGCAAAACAAAACCAAAAACCAAAACTTGATTACCTGCAGAACTCTTATATGGCTCCCTTTATCATCAACTCACTGTTCCACTGGAGCAGTAAGTTTATAACTTATTAGAACAATCATTTACAATCTATGGATGCTACTTTCCAGGAGAAAGAATTGAAAAGTTGAAATGAAGATCATATAACCCTACAAAGTCCAAATTATTTACTACTTTTTCCTCTTTAAAAAAAAAAAAAGTGGGGGCTGGGAAAGTGGCTCAGTGGTAGAGTGCTTGCTTTGCATGCATAAGGCCCTAGGTTTGATTCCTCAGCACCACCTAAGCAGAAAAAGCCAGAAGTGATGCTGTGGCTCAAGTGGTAGAGCGCTAGCCTTGAGCTGAAGAGCTGAGGGACAGCGCCCAGGCCCAGAGTTCAGGCCCCACAACCAACAACAACAACAAAAAAAGTGTAACCTGTCCCAGAGCAAGCAAAATTTCTAGTAAAAAAAAAAATCCCTATAAAATCAGTAATTAAGCCAGGCACTAATAGTTTACACCTGTGATCCTAGCTACTCAAGAGGCTGAGATCTGAGGATTGCAGTTCGAAGCCAGCCCAGGTGAAAAGTCCCCATGAGACTCATTTCTCCAATTAACCATTCAAAAGCCAGATGCGGTGCTGTGGCTCAAGTGGTAGATAACTAGCCTGGAACACAGAGTGGCTCAATAACGCTCAGGCCTGGAGTTCAAGCTCCCCAACAGAACAATGAAAAAAAAAAACACAGAATAAAAAAAAATCAGAAATTAAGTTATAACATGATCAAGAGAGTAAATGTTCATAATAACACTGAAAAAACAATCTCAATGCTGGAAACAAGTCAATGCAATGTCAACTATGTGTCCACACAAACACAAAATGTATAATGGTAATTTAAACAGCAAAAGCTGTATCAAGTTGATACACCTTCAACAGGCTTAATTTTCTAGTTTTGGAAGGTCTTTTTGTTTTCTTTCTTGAGACATGGTCTCTCTTAAGTAACCCAGGCTGGCCTGTAACTCACTATGGAACACATACTAGCCTCAAATTCAAGTCCTTCCTGCCTCAAGTTTTCCAAATGCTAGGCTCACAGGCAAAGGCCACAATACCTAGCTTCTAGATTACTCATATTAAACAAACACCCTCCTACATTAAGAATTATAATGTAATTCTCAAATTTCAAGATATTGTGCTATTTGTTGTAAAACTCCCTCCGTAAACACAAATACACTAAATTATTTCTTCCATAGTCAGAGTGAAAACAATCATTAAAACTTCACATCAAACCTCATTCAGGAAAAAAGACAGTGTTCCTAAGAGATTTCAAGCAAAATATGAATTATATTCAGACTGCTGCCTAACTCTCCAAAATGTAGGTCTATTATAGTCCACTTAAAAAAAAACTTCCTTCTGGAACTGGTGGCTCATGCCTATAAGCCTAAAATCAAAAAACAAAACCTAAACAAAACAAAATAATCTTCAAGCAAAAGTGTTGATATCTTTCCTGTACACACTGACATTATTGATAAAATTTACTGTTAAGTAAATACTTTCATATTCATGTAACTGCAGAAAATGTACCCAGATTTTGCCACAGCTGACCATAAGGCCAAATGTGTTTTCAAAGTCAACTTTCCTGATTTTGAAAAAGGTCAGTAAAACAGTATTCCTTAAATTCTTAGTGAAAGAGGAAATATATTTGAGGTAGGGGGACAATGAGCAGGGTTACACAAATGGAGGGAAAAATGGTAAGCAAATGTAGTCATTACATCTAAAATATATTATGTAAAAATTGAACCACATAATTTGATTGTAGAGATGGAAAGGGGCAAATGTGGAAAACAATGAAAGGAGTAACACTGACCAAGATGCATTGTATTCAAAATCTGACTTATGGAATTGAAACCTCTTTGTATAACTCCATCTTCATCATCATCATCATCATCACCACCACCACCACCACCACTCAGTGAAAATCTGGGGCAGTATCCTATAATCAACTGTGTCGATATAAAATGACCTATTAAAGATGAAGAGGTTCCCAGGCACAAAACTATGATGCCTACTGGATAAAGTTGCCTTGTATTACATATCCTCAAATATATCATAGGACCAAATAAGTCATAAGGATTTGATAATAATATAAAGAATAACTATATTGAATGACTTAAGGAAATGGATAAGTACACAGACTGACAGGTTAGTGCGGTGATGAAAAGAGAAGGAATAAATGAGTGAACAAAACAAATGAACAACTACTAAGTTGTCATGTCACAGGTAGAAACAGCTCACCTAGTGCCTTGCCCTGGTCTTCCTTCTGTGCCACCACAGCCTCTAAAGTATTAAATAACCCATGAAAAGGTAAGTAGTTTATTTGCAGCATTAAAAGAAAAATGAAAAATCTGTGTAAAACAAGCAAATGTTTTCATTTCTTTCAAAATATACTTTCATAAGACAGTTTTTTCCTATCTTCCCACTAAGGTAAAAAGTTTATTTAATTCAACAAATAAAGTTGTATTATACATGGTAGCAGGCTAAGACATAAATCTTTTCCATTACATTATTGTAATTTTCCTTATTTGTTTTGTCTTGAAATTATGAGACATAATTTACCATCATTAGCAAAAACTAAGTCCTCAGACAGAACTGTTGTCTTTGATATATGGTGCAAATCTATTTAATTTTAAGACAAATTGTCACGTTTCCTATATCAAGATGTTTTATTTTAAAAGAAATTAACCAGCCACCAGGTAAAAGGAAGGTTATAATAAGATTTTCTACATTTTCTAGAATTTAGCCAAAAATCAAATGACTGAATTATCTGTATTATCTTCTTTCCAAATATTTTTACTATTGATATTTAATTATCTGAATTCTTATTTGTGGGACAGGAGAAGAGTGCTGAGACCGAATTTCACTTGTCTAGATATACAACATCATGCCCAGAATCAAGTTAACTGAATTTGAAATTGACACTACTGTAGGTACTATTATTTTTTTAAAAGTGTACTAAAAAGTTATCAGGTAGGTAGACAAAGTGAATGCTATTTGGGAACATAAATAGAAAAATCTTGCTTCAAGGTTAGACAAGGCAAAAGTAGGCTACCCCACCCAAAATCCTAAAACAAAAAGGGTTGGGAAAAAAGAGTACCTACTTAGCAAGCTTAAGGCCGTGAGTTCAAACTCCAATACTACCAAAATTTAATTACATGTAGAGAATACTTATCGTATCAGGCAACTAATATTTCAACGAAAGACTGGATTAGAATTCAAGTATATATTCTGTGCACTTGGCTTTCTAATAATTTGATCATTCTAACTAAAGTCTACCTAAAATTTTGTAATTTTGGTCTTGGAAGGTGACTTAGTGGTATAATGCTTGCCTAGAATGCATGAAGACCAGCCAGGGGGTTGGATTCCTTAGTACCATATAAACAGGAAAAGCCAGAAGTGGCACTGTGGTTCAAGTGGTACAGTGCTAGCCTTGAGTAAAAGCAGCTCAGGGACAGTGCCCAGGCTCTGAGTTCAAGCCCCAGGACTGCCAAAAATAACTAAGTTCCACAGTGCAATCTGCTTCTTTTACAACTTACTTTACATCTCTACAACACGAAAGTCCTTTTTTCTTTAGTTTTTAACATTTTTAGATTTACAGAAAAATTATAAACCAGTTTAAAAAAAAAAAAAAAAAGATCCTAGCCGGGCGCCGGTGGCTCACGCCTGTAATCCTAGCTACTCAGGAGGCTGAGATCTGAGGATCACGGTTCAAAACCAGCCCGGGCAGGAAACTCTGTGAGCCTCTTAGCTCCAAGAAACCACTAGAAAACCGGAAGTGGTGCTGTGGCTCAAGCAGTAGAGAGCTCGCCTTGAGCTGAAGAGTAGAGGGACAGCGCCCAAGCCCAAAGTTCAAGCCCCACGACCGACACAAAAAATCATTGCTCAATTAGAAAAACAAGAATTAACTGGGGTACAAAATTATACCTACAGACTCATTTGTTTTATTCATTTCTCTACTAATAGCCTCGACCTGTTTCAGGACCTTATAAGAATTCCACATCATTGCATACAATGTATATACTAAGTCCTAAGACAGAACTGTTTTTCTTTACTTTGATACATGGTACAAAACTACTTAATTGTAAGACAAGTTGTCACATGTCTTGTAATCTTTTTTTTGTTTTGTTTTGGGGTCCGGTCGTGGGGCATGAACTCTGGGCCTGGGCACTGTCCCTCAGCTCTTCAGCTCAAGGCTAGCACTCTACCACTTGAGCCACAGCACCACTTCCGGCTTTTTTTTTTTGTTTATGTGGTGCTGAGGAATCGAACCCAGGGCCTCAGGCATGCAAGGCAAGCACTCTACCACTGAGCCAACTTCCCAGCCCCTCTTGTAATCTTTTATACTCTGTAACAGTTTGGTCTTCCAAGCTTTCATAAATCTCACTAAAGGAGAATTATATAGAGAATGTTGAATTTGAGTTCTGTGGATGTTTTCTCATGACTGAAAAGAAGTTATGGATATTTGGTAAGAATATCACACAAAGGATATCATATGCTTTATTCTTCTCACTGATAATATCAAGGGATGCCTTATGCAAACAGTTTCACTATGGTTGATAAGAAATTTTAACACTTGGTTATAGAGTTATCTGCTAGGTTTCTCTATTTTAAATTTATGTTTCCATCTGTCTGGATATATTTCTTATATGATACTTGTATTGAAACTACATTTAAAAAATCCTGTTTCCGGGATGGGAAGGTAGCTCAGTGGTAGAGTGCTTGCCTTGCATGCATGAGGCCCTGGGTTCAATTCCTCAGCACCACATAAGCAAAAAGAAAAAAAGCTGGAAGTGGTGCTGTGGCTCAAGTGGTAGAGCACTAGCCTTGAGCTGAAGAGCTGAGGGACAGGGCCCGGGCCCAGAGTTCAGGCCCCACAACAAAAAAGAAAAAAAAAAAAAATCCTGTTTCCCAAGCTTTTGACCACCAATGTTATTATCAGTAACTTTCTTCTTCAATACTTGTACATTCATCAACTGGAATTCTACTTTAAGTAATTCTTGTTATTTTCTACAGCTTAAAGCTAGGAAGTTAAGTTGTAGTTTAAGTGGTTTTCTATATATTTACCCAGGTGCTGGTGGCTCATAACTGTAAAACTAGCTACTAAGGAGGCTGAGATCTGAGAATCACTATTTGAAGCCAGCCACAACAGAAAAATCCTGAGTCTCCTCAATTAATTAGTAAAAAACCAGAAGCAGAACGGTGGCACAAGTCAGAGTGCTAGCAATGACTGAAAACAAAGCTAAGCCAAGAGCATGGTTCTTCACTGCAAATTCCAGTACCAGCATTAAAAACTAAAGCACTAGGGCTGGGAAGGTGGCTCAGTGGTAGAGTGCTTGCTTTGCATGCCTGAGGCCCTGGGTTCAATTCCCCAGCACCACATAAGCAAAAAGAAAAAAGCTGGAAGTGGTGCTGTGGCTCAAGTGGTGGAGCACTAACCTTGAGCTGAAGAGCTGAGGGACAGCGCCCAGGCCCAGAGTTCCGGCCCCACGACCGGACCCAAAAAAAAAAAAAAAAAAAAGAAAAGAAAAGAAGCTCAGGGACAGTATCCAGGACCAAAACAAGTCAAGCAGGTAGTATCATGATCCCAGACCTCAAGCACTATTACAGAGCTAGAATAACAAAAACAGCTTGGCACAAAAACAGACCCAAAGATCAATGAAACACACCAGCCATACAATGGAGATGGACTCATATCTAAAATATACCTGGAACTCAAAAAATTAAATCCCTCAACAAGAAATTCTCAAAAAAACAACTGCCCAATAAATAAGTGGGCTAAAGACTTACAGAGAAACTTCTCTGAAGAGAAAAGAAGGATGGCCAATAGACACATGAAGAAATGCTCAACCTCCCTAGCCATAAAAGAAATGCAACTCAAAACAACACTGAGATTCCACCTCATCCCAGTTAGAATGGCTATAATCAAGAACTCTAATAACAACAGATGCTGGAGGGGATGTGGAGGGGATGTGGGAACCATACATTGTTAGTGGGAGTGTAAACTTGTTCAACCACTTTGGAAAGTAGTATGAAGGTTCTTCAAAAGATTCTACATAGAGGGCTGGGAAGTTGGCTCAGTGGTAGAGCGCTTGCTTGCCTTGCATGCATGATGGCCCTGGGTTCGATTCCTCAGCCCCACATAAGCAGGAAAAAAAAAAAGCTGGAAGTAGCGCTGTGGCTCAAGAGGTAGAGTGCTAGCCTTGAGCTGAAGAGCTGAGGGACAGCACCCAGGCCCAGAGTTCAGGCCCCACGACCGGACCTTCCTCCCCCCCCCCCCCCCCCCCAAAAAAAAGATTCCACATAGAGCTCCCTTATTACCCAGCAATCCCACTTTTGGGCATTTACCCAAATGATCACAAACAAGACCATACTAAAGCTACCAGCCTAACTATGTTTATTGCAGCATTATTTACCATAGCTAAGATATGGAACCAACCCAGATGCCCCTCAGAGATGAATGGATCAAGAAAATGTGGTATATATACACAATGGAATTCTATGCCTCTATCAGAAATAATGACATTGCCCCATTTGTTAGGAAATGGAAAGTCCTTGAAAAAATTATATTGTCAAGTAAGCCAGGCCCAAAGAAACATAGGTCCCATGGTTTCCCCTATTTGCTTGTCTGGGACAAGCAGAAAGTCAGGTAAGTTGATGCTAGGCGAAATGAACCCCAAGATAAATGTTTCTAACATATTTATAAGATGATTTCTTTGTTGCCTTGTATGTCCTTCCCCCATGGTATAACCCCTGTTTTCACCGTATTTGATGTTGGTATAATTTGGGGAGTGGAAGGGAAAAAACAAATGTTCAAATAAGGATACAGGGGCACCCATTGCAACAATGGGATGTGTAAGACGTTATGTTGAAAAACGAACTTTACAACTTTGGTGGGGGGGGATGAAAGGAGAGGGATGGTAAGGGGAAACAAAGGAGGAGGCAACAATGCTTGATAAGAAATGTACTCATTACCTTGCTCATGTAATTGTAACCCCTCTGTATGGTATTTTCACAATTAAAAATAAAGTATTAATAATTTTAAAAAATCAGTGAAACAGACTAAAAGACCAGAAATAAAGGCATATACCTTCAGTTATTTGATGTGACAAGGGAGACAAAGTTATACAGAAAAAGATAGCCTTGTCAATAACTGATGTTAGGAAAACTGGATATTCATATATAGAAAACTAAAAGACCTAAACATCAGACCAGAAACTAGATGGAGTAAGAGAAACATTAGAATTCACAGGAATAGTCAGAAACTTTCTGAAAAGAGTCTCAATGGGCATAGCAGATATGAGAGAGACTTGACAAATGGGGTAACATAAAAATAAAAAGGAACATAGTTACTAAACTAGAAAGACAGGAAGTAGAGCTGTGGCTCAAAGTGGTAGAGCACTAGCTTTTGTGCAAAAAGCCCAGGGATAGTATCCAGGCCCTGAGTTCAAGCCCCAAGCCCAGCACAAAAATAAATAATCAATAAAAATAAATAGTAAACTAGAAAGACAGCCAAAAGACTGTAACAGCAATATATCCAACAAAGGCCTAATATCTAAAATATAAGGAGCCCAAAATATTAACAACACCTCTAAACTAATAAACCAATCAATATAATGGGCAAAGGAGCTTAAAAAACACTTCTCAGAAGTACACAAATGGAAAACAGGCACACTCAAAAATACTCAAAATCCCTGGCCATAAAGGAAATCCAAACTGAAACAACTTTGAAAAAAAAAAAAAAAAAAAAACTTGGAAGGGGCTGCGAAGGTGGCTCGGTGGTAGAATGCTTGCCTAGCATGCACAAAGCCCTGGGTTCAATTCCTCAGTACCATATACACAGAAAAAGCCCGAAATAGTGCTGTGGCCGAAGTGGTAGAGTGCTAACATTGAACACAAACTCAGGGACAATACTCAGGCCCTAAGTTCAAGCCACAAGACTGGCCAAAAAACAAAACAAAACAAAACAAAACTTGGAGGTTCCATTTCACTGGTTAGAGTGGCCAACTTCAAGAAGGGAAGGTGGCTCAGTGGTAGAGTGCTTGCCTTGCATGCATGAGGCCCTGGGTTCCATTCCTCAGCACCAAATAAGCAGAAAAAGCCGAAAGTGGTGCTGTGGTCCAAGTGGTAGAGTGCTAGCCTTAAGCTGAAGAGCAGAGGGACAGGGCCCAGGCCCAAAGTTCAGGTCCCACAACCGACAAAAAAAAAAAAAAACAGTAACAGCCGGGTGCTAGTGGCTCACTCCTATAATCCTAGCTACTCAGGAGGCTGAGATCTAAGGATGGAGGTCCAAAGCCAGCCTGGACAGGAAAGTCCATGAGACTCTTATCCACGACAAACCACCAGAAAATGGGAAGTGGCACTGTGGCTCAAGTGGTACAGTACCAGCCTTGAGCTGAAGAGCTGAGGGCAGTGTCCAGGCCTACAGTTCAAGCCCCACAACTAACTGAGAAAAAAAAAAAGGGGGGGGTGGGGCTGGGAAGGTGGCTCAGTGGTAGAGCGCTTGCCTTGCATGCATAAGGCCCTGGGTTAATTCCTCAGCACCACATAAGCAAAAAATAAAAAAGCCAGAAGTGGCTCTGTGGCTCAAGTGCAGAGCACTAGCCTTGAGCTGAAGAGTTGAGGAACAGAGCCCAGGCTCAGAGTTCAGGCTCCATGACCGGACCCCCCCCCCCAAAAAAAAAGAACAACAAATGCTAGTGAAAATATGAGGGGAACCTTATTGCACAGCTGGTACAAATGTAAAGTAGTATAACCATTCTGAAGGTGGTTTGAAGATTCCTCAAAAACCTAAACATAGGGGCTGGGAAGGTGGCTCAGTGGTAGAGCGCTTGCCTTGCATGTATGAGGCCCTGGGTTCGATTCCTCAGCACCACATAAGCAAAAAGAAAAAAGCCAGAAGTGGCGTTGTGGCTTAAGTGGTAGAGTGATAGCCTTGAGCTGAAGAGCTGAGGGACAGCGCCCAGGCTCAGAGTTCAGACCCCACAACCGGAACCCCCCCCAAAAAAAACTTAAAACATAGAACTTCCATATGATCCAGCCATACCACTCTTGGGCATCTACCCAAAACTTGTTCAAATCAGGATATAGTAAAGATACCTGCATATCCATATTCATTCCTGCATTAGTCACAATACCTAAGTTACAGCTGAGCGCCAGTGGCTCGCTCCTATAATCCTAGCTACTCGGGAGGCTGAGATCTGAGGATTGCAGTGTGATGCCAGCCTGGGCAGGAAAGTCTATAAAACTATTATCTCCAATTGACCACCAAAAAACTAGAAGTGGTGCTGTGGCTCAAAGTGGCAGGACACTGCCTTTTTTGTTTTTGTCTTTTGCCAGTCCTGGGGCTTGAACTCAGAGCCTGGGTACTGTCCCTGAGCTTCTTTTGTTCAAGGCCTGCACTCTGCCACTTGAACCACAGTTCCCCTTCCTGAACCTTACAACTGTGATCCTCAGACCTCAGCCTCCTGAGTAGGTAAATTTACAAGTGTGAGCCACCAGTGCCCAACTCCACCTATTTTCCAGTATTACAAAACCATACAAGTCATACTGTATAATCCAGCACCACAGGATCCATTTTAATTTTAACACACTTCTTTCTGGAACAATAAAAAAAACCTAAGGTTCAGTATCTACACTTAAAAATTTGTTCACTTAATTATAAAAATTTGTTCACACAAATGCACTTAAGAGGCTAAAGTAGGAAGACCTCAAGTTCAACAACCTAGAGTACACAGGAAATCCTAGAGGAAAAAAAAAGGTGTTTCTACTGGTTGTTGTTTTTGTTTTCTTTCCATCTGTTCATTTATCTGTCTTTTGGGATGGTAAAGGGGGAGGGGCACAGAAAGGGAGGGACAAAAGGCAAACAAATGCAGTAGTGATACTTATTAGATACCATGTTTAAACTATACAACTTGTAGGTGGAGATGGAAGAAAAAAATTGGGGTAACACTGCCCAATAAGAAATTTACTCATTAGCTCACTTATATAACTATAAATCCTCTGTATATCACATTTACAATAGTAATTTTTTTTTCCCCCCGCCAGTCATGGGGCCTGAACTCTGGGCCTGGGCACTGTCCCTCAGCTCTTCAGCTCAAGGCTAGCGCTCTACCACTGGAGCCACAGCGCCACTTCCAGCTTTTTTGCTTATGTGGTGCTGAGGAATCGAACCCAGGGCCTCATGCATGCAAGGCAAGTACTCTACCACTGAGCCATCTTCCCAGCCCATAGAATAATAATTTTTTTAATGACAAAGATAGAAGCTGAATGCTGATGGCTCATTCCAATAATCCAAGCTCCTTAGGAAGCTCAGAGTTCAGAATTGAGATTTGGAGCTAACCCCAGTGGACAAATCCTCTGCAGACAAAACCTACAGAATCTTATCACCAATTAACTGGCAAAAAGCTTTAAACAGAAGCATGGCTTGCTCAGAAAAAGCCAAGCAAGAGCTCATGGCCCTGAGTTTAAGCCCAGCTAGCACACAAAAGTTTTAGAAGCAGAGCACCATTGGCTCACACCTATAATCCTAGCTACCCAGGAGATTGAGATCTGAAGATCTTCATTTGAAGTCAGCCGAGGTAAATTGCTGACTAATTAGGAAAATCATAGAGAGATACACATAAGCAGAGTAAGAGAGAGAAAGCTCAAAGCCTAAATTCAAACCTTAAGATCAGCATGTGTGTACACGTACACATACACACACACACATACACAGAGAGGAAACTGGGTGCTGGTGGCTCATGCCTGTAATCCTAGCTACTCAGGAGGCTGAGATCTGAAGATCACCGTTCAAAGCCAGCCTGGGCAGGAAAGTCTGTGAGACTTGTATCTCCCATTAACCACCAGAAAACCAGAAATGGCACTGTTGGCTCAAGTGATAGAGTACTAGCCTTGAGCTGAAGAGCTGAGGGACACCGCGCAGGCCCAGAGTTCAAACCCCATAAACAAACACACACACACACACACACACACACACACACACTCACAGAGGACACCTGCTAATTCATACATATATGTAAATTATACAAAGTATGTATGGTTGTTCTAGTCTTTACTCTTGGGAATAACCAGTAAAATACTGTTTTTCAAAAATATTTACGTTCTTCATTTTCTTCTCCACAACCTCCTAGGATAATTATGTAATTCATTTATAAGTAACAGCAAATAGTACTCAGTTAAGCTTTTAATATCCTATTCTGGGTTCTCTCCTCACACTGTATTTGATTTTAACTATCTAGAAATTTGGGAGGAGAAAATTCCTGGACAATATTCTTCTGTTGAGAAAGCTTAGCTACAAAGTAGAGGTACAAGAAAATAAATTGGATTCAGAATAACGCTTTGTGCCTTAGGGAAGAAAGGTTTCTTTCTATTTGTAAAAGCAGAAGAGATAAGATTGAACACTAACTAAAAATACAAGCAAGCAATTGAAGAAGGTGAAGAGTCCTAGGAGGTAAAAGATATACCTCAAGATTTCAGATGCACGAGAACCACAATAGTTGTTCTAAAACCTTAGAATACATCAGAACACCTGGACAGTTCCAGATCAACCACTAGAATTTCTGGGTTGGTAGTTCTCTGGGTTGGTAGTTCTGGAGGGAGGCTTGAGAGCTTACATTTTCTATGCCTTTCTAAAAATTAGAATTTGAGAATGACTTGAATAAAATAATTCCAAAACAGAAATACACATAAACTGATATTCTCAGGTATAAGCCTGGAAAAAGGACACAAAAATATAGTGAATATTTACAAAGCTACTTAGTAGCACATGATTGCAATCCCAATACCCAGAAGCTGGAAGATAGGGAGCTCAAAGCAGCCAAGACTACATGTCTCAAAATAATAAAATATAACAAACCAATTTAAAAACAAAAACAAAGGAAACCCTGAATATTATATATCTGTTGACCATGGGAAACCTTAGACTTACTTATGGTTTTTCATTTTGTTCACTTTTATTTTCAATTAGCAAAGACCTTTTTTTTTTTAAATTGGTTAGTCATGTGGCTTGAACTCTTGGCCTGGGAACTGACCCTGAGCTCTTCAGCTCAAGGCAAGCGCACCACTTCTGGTTTTCTGGTGGTTAACTGGAGATGAGTCTCAAGGACTTTCCTGCCCCAGCTGGCTGGGAACCATGATCCTCAGATCTCAGCTTCCTAAGTAGCTAGGATTATAGATGTGAAGCACAGGCACCCAGCTTACTTTTTTTTTTTTTTTTTAATGAAATCTTACTATACAACCAGGACTTGTTTCAAATTTTCAGTCTGGAATTACAATCCCAGAGTGATGGCATTATAGTTACTAACCACTCCCTACTTAAGCAGCTTTTCACACAAGTACTTTCTTTTGACCAGTACTGGGGCCTGGGGACTGTCCTGGGTGCTTTTGCACTAAAAGCTAGCACTCATCATTTGAGGCACAACTCCATTCCAAACTTCTTTTGGTGATTAAGTAAACATAAAAGTTTTCATGGACTTTCCTGTCTGGGCTAGCCTGGAATTAAAATCATCAGATCTCAGCCTCCTGAGTAAGGATTATAGCTAAGAGCCCAACTCCAGTACCCAACTTCATAATTCTTTCTGTATGTGTGTGTAATGTATGTATGTATGTATTTTGTGCCAGTACTGAGGCCTTGCACTCTTGATTAGCTTTTTCTAACAGGCTCCACGTTCGAGTTCTACCACTTAAACCACACTTCACTTCCAGACTTACGATGCTTAGAGGTAAGAGTCTTTCAGGGGCTGGGAAGGTGGCTCAGTAGTAGAGCACTTGCCTTACATGCATGAGGCCCTGGCTTTGATTCCTCAGCACCACATAAGCAAAAAGAAAAAAGCCCGAAGTGGCGCTGTGGCTCAAGTGGTAGAGCGCTAGCCTTGAGCTGAAAAGTTGAGGGACAGCGCCCAGGCCCAGAGTTCAGGTCCCACGACTGGACCCAAAAAAAAAAAAGTCTTTCAGATTTATCTGTCAAGCTGGTTTCAAACCTTGATTGATACTTGGATCTCAACCTCCTGAGCAGCTCAAAGCAGCTCAGATTACTAGGCATGAGCCAACTATACCCTAAGTACTTTATTGTCTTTTCAAAACCAAAATTAATTTTGCTTTATCTATCGTATCATTGTTTAGAACATTTTCTTATTATAACTTTAGCATTATGAGAGTAATGTTTATTCCATTATATTTCAGAATGAAATACTTAAGACAAAGGAAAATTGTGAATGTAAGTAGAGGTAAGTAGAGATAACAGTCAATGTCAACATGTGTTTATTTGTACATTTTGGATCAACCACTCTCAAATCTCCTTAACTTTCATATCAGGCTAATCTTGTCTTTTCTTTTTTGGTACTGGGGATTGAACCCAGGACATTGCACTTGCTAGGCAACTGCTTTGCCACTGAGCTACATCCCAGCCCTACCACAAATATTTTTAAGCAATTGTAAAACTGCATAAAGGCATAGTAGTTTTATGTGTTTGAAAAGAACAAAAACTAATGTCAACTCAAACATTCTGGAAAAATGGTTTCAATCACTAAATATTCTTACACTAAAATTATTACTATTGTTATTATTTAATTTCAAACTATATGCAATCAAAATGCCCTTTGCCAGCTAAAAAAATCCAAAGAACAACACAGAATTGTGTTAAATTGTGGCAAAATCTTCTACATATGATCAAGAAGCGATGATGTTTTACCTGAGCTGTATTTGCTTCCGTTTTTGCAACTCTTGGTTTCTGAGTTCTTCCAAGCGTCTGAGTTCTTCTTGACGTCTCATTAGATCTATAAAATATTAACTGTATATTAATATTTTTGCCTTTTTTTGCTATTATATCAAAAAGTATAGTCTATTAATGACAAGATACTTAGTAACTTAATATTAACACATTTTTCCTATAAATCTTTTAATTATAAAAGCTACACAATCAAACTACTATCTTTTCAGCACTAGTTTACTTTCAAAAGAGTAGTAGAATTCTTCTTTATGTTAGAAATTGTACTAATTGTTTCAACATAAAGCATGGTACAAATGCTAGGGATATAACTATGATAGAGCACTTACCCACTATGCTGTTGAGTTTGTTCCCTATACCCCCACTCCCCAACACACACACAAAATACACACAGAAAGAGAAAAGAAAAACACTTGTAGCTGGGGGTCAGCGGCTCACACCTGTAATCCTAGCTACTCAAGGAGGCTGAGATCTGAGGATTGCAGTTCAAAGCCAGCCCAGGCAGGAAAGTCCCTGAGACTTTTATCTCCAATAAACCAATAGAAAACCGGAAGTGGCGCTGTGGCTCAAGCAGTAGAGTGCTTGCCTAGAGCTGAAGACTGCAGGGACAGCGCCCAAACCCAGAGTTCAAGCCCCATGACTGACAAAAAAAAAAAAAAAGGGAAAAACACTTGTGGTTTGGCTGGGCATGGCAGCACGTGTCTATAATCCTAATGCTGAGATAGGCTGTGGAAGATAATGAATTAGAAGTTAGCATGTTCTATCTATGGACCTATCTATCAATCAATCAATCTATCCTCTCTGAGAAGGAAAAATAAACTATCAGACAAAAATTATGAATTGTAGATATATTAACACATTCATTTACAACTTTAAGATCACAATGATTTTTAGCAGCAAATTTGAAAATCAAAATGTTAACCATAAGTGTCACTAGTAAAGCTTAAGAACTTAGTTCTTGGGGCTGGGAAGGTGGCTCAGTGGTAACTCTACCACTGCATGCCTTGCATGCCTGAGACCCTGGGTTCGGTTCCTCAGCACCGCATAAGCAAAAAGCAAAAAGCTGGAAGTGGTGCTGTGGCTCAAGTGGTAGAACGCTAGCCTTGAGCTGAAGAGCTGAGGGACAGAGCCCAGGCCCAGAGTTCAGGACCCACGACCGGACCCAAAAAAAAAAAAGAACTTAGTTCTTATTTAAGAACTAGGATCAGCACAGTCAGCAGATGTATTAATAAAACTAGATAGGGGGCTGAAGTGGCAGAGTACCTGTCTAGCAAGTGACAAATCCTGAATTCAAACCTCAATACCACATAACAAGAACCAAAACATAAGAAAACCAAGAAACCACAAAAAAGCAGAAATAAAATAGTTTCATGGCAGGGCTGGGAAAGTAGCTTAGTGGGAGAGTGACTGCTAGCATGCACGAAGCCCTGGGTTTGATTCCTCAGTACCACATAAACAAAAAAAAAAAAATCAGAAGTGGCGCTGTGGCTCAATTAGTAGAGGACTAGCCTTGAGCAAAACAAGTTCAGGGACAGTGCGCCCTGAGTTCAAGCCCCAGGACTGGCAAAAAAAAAAGTTTCATGGCATAAAATCCCTCCCAACAAAATCAGCACAAGATCACTTTTACACTAATCAATGTTATTCAAAGGGCAATGAAGAAAAATCCTTGAAAGAAAAAAAAAAAAGGTTGAATACTAATATTAAAAAAAGCGGGGCTGGGAAGGTGGCTCAGTGGTAGAACACTTGCGTTGCATGCATGAGGCCCTGGGTTCGATTCCTCAGCACCACATAAGAAAAAAGAAAAAAGTGCTGTGGCTCAAGTGGTAGAGCGCTAGCCTTGAGCTGAAGAGCTGAGGGACAGCACCCAGGTCCAGAGTTCAGGCCTCACAACCAGACCCAAAAAAAAAAAAAAAACAAAGAAAAGCAACTTTTTTTTGTTTTGCTTTTTTGAGACAAAGTCTTATACCATACCCCAGGCTTTAACTATTATCATTAATCCCTAACATAACAAGAACAGGAGTTCCAAAGTAAGATGAAAATAAATTCAGAGCCAGGCACAGGTGGCTCATACCTGTAATCCTAGCTAATCAGGAGGCTGAAATCTAAGGATCACAGTTCAAAGCAGGCTTGAACAGAAAAGACCCCATGAGACTCTCTTTATCGTCAATCAACCACTCAGAAAAGACAGGAAGTAAGGCTGTGGCTCAAGAAGTAAAATGCGAGCCTTTAGCAAAAGTAGCTTAGGAGCAGCATCCAGGCCCTGAGTTCAAGGGCCATCACCAACACCAAAAAAGAAGAAAGAAAAAAGAACTAAGGGACAGAGGTAAGGCCCTGAGTTCAAGCCCCAGGACTTGCATTAGAAAAAAACAAAAACAAAAAACAAAAAAAATGTCTCAGCAACTTTTCAAAACTTGACTGGCTTTGAACTGCAATCCTAAATCTCAGGCTCCTGAGATTAAAGACCACTAGCACCTAGTTCAACAGCGTGTTTTTAAAATAAATTCTTACACTCAGAAGTGAAATACAAGTTAAATTATGAGCTGGGAGCTAGTGTCTCACGCCTATATTCCAAACTACTCGGAAGGCTGAGATCTAAGGATCTCCATTTAGGCAGGAATCTGTGAGACTCTTTTCTTGTTGTTTGTTTTTCTTTTCGTTGGTTGTGGGGCCTGAACTCTAGGCCTGGGCGCTGTCCCTCAGCTCTTCAGCTCAAGACTAGAGCTCTATCAGTTGAGCCACAGCGCCACTTCCTCCTTATGTGGTGAAGAATCAAACCCAGGGCCTCATGCATGCAAGGCAAGCACTCTACCACTGAGCTACCTTTCCAGCCCCTGTAAGATTCTTATCTCGAACAAATTAGACTGAGTAAAAGCCGGAAGGGTCACTGTGGCTCAATGAGAACAGAGATGCTCAGGGACAGAACCCAGGCCCTGAGTTCAAGCCCCAGGATCAGGAAGGGATAAAAAAGCACTCAATAGGCCTTTGACATTAGAATTTTACACACACACACACACACACACACACACACACATACACACTTGAGGGAAAAGGGGTAGAGGGAGGCCAGTTGTAGAACTTAAACCATAATCCTCAGATCTCAGCCTCTTAAGTAGCTGGATTACAGGTGTGAAACACAGTGCCCAGCTAAAATTATGTATTTATTAGTTAGCAAATAACTATTCATTAGAATTACTTAAAATCTTTTTATTCTAAGACCAATCATATCAAAACCTCCAGGAATGGCTGGGAAGGTGGCTCAGTGGTAGAGCACTTGCCTTGCATGCTCAAGGCCCTGGGTTCGGTTCCTCAGCACCACATAAGCAAAAAGAAAAAAGCCGGAAGTGGCGCTGTGGCTCAAGTGGTAGGGCACTAGCCTTGAGCTGAAGAGCTGAGGGACAGCGCCCAGGCCCAGAGTTCAGGCCCCACGACCAGATCCAAAACAAAAAAAAAAAAAAAAAACCTCCAGGAATATGGATCAAGTATGTTTATGCTCAATGGTATCCAGATTTTTTTATGTGTATGAACACTGAGAATCACACAAACTATCATGGATTTTAGCTAGAGAAACCTAGTGATTTTACTAGAAATTTGTAACTTAAGCCAGGCACTGGTGGCTCACACTCAGGAGGCTGAGATCTGAGGATCACGGTTACGGTTCAAAGCCAGCCTGAGCAGAAAAGTCCATAAAACTCTTTTTTTTTTTTTTTTTTTTTTGGGGGGGGGGGGGGGTCCGATTGTACGGCCTGCACTCTGGGCCTGGGCGCTGTCCCTCAGCTCTTCAGCTCAAGGCTAGCGCTCTACCACTTGAGCCACAGAGCCACTTCGGGCTTTTTTCTTTTTGCTTATGTGGTGCTGAGGAATCGAACCCAGGGCCTCATGCATGCAAGGTAAGCACTCTACCACTGAGCCACCTTCCCAGCCCTCCATGAGACTCTTATCCCCAATTAACCACTAGAAAACCAGAAGTAGCAGTGTGGTTCAAGCGGTAGAGAGCTCGCCTTGAGCTGAAGAGAGCAGGGATAGCACCCAAGCCCAGAGTTCAAGCCCCATGACTGACCAAAAAAAAGAAATTTGCAACCTAGTTGCACACTCAAAAGGAAAATACTTCAACAAATGTCAGTATGAGACTTGTCCTATTATTATAAACAATCCAAAAAAGTTAAAACAACACATCCTATAACAATTTTATCCATGGATTTGTTCTGAACTAATCTACCATTTACAACAATATGAAAATACATATTTATTCCTCTATGAAAAGTAATAAGATAAATTGTGTTCTTTGTGACAACTAGATTTTATACTTTTTGGGGGAGGAGGAGGGTAACCTGTGGGGCTTGAACTCTGGGCTTAGGCACTGTCCCTCAACTCTTCAGTTCAAGGATTATGCTCTACCACTTAAGCTACTGCGCCACTTCCAGTTTTCTGGTGTTTAATTGGAGATAAGAGTCTCATGGACTTTCCTGCCTGGGCTGGCTTTGAACCTTCATCCTCAGATCTCAGCCTCCAGAGTAGCTAGGATTACAATCGTGAGCCACCAACTCCTGACTAATTGTACACTTTTAAATCAAGCCATTTGAGAAAACTGCATTAGGGTTGGAGTTTGGCTCAGTAAGAGAGCTCTTGCCAAGCATACTCAAGGCCTTTCATTCAATCCTTGGGGCAATGCAACAACAGAGAGGGGGAAGGTGGGGGGGGGGGAGGTTGGGAGATGGGAAGGGGAAACAAAGGGGGGGGGGCAACAATGCTTGATAAGAAATGTACTCATTATCTTGCCCATGTAATTGTAACCCCTCTGTATGGTACTTTCACAATGAGAAAGAGAGAGAGAGAGAGAGAGAGAGAGAAAGGAAGGAAGGAAGGAAGGAAGGGACAGAAAGAAAGAAAGAAAAAGAAAGAAAGAAAGAAAGAAAGAAAGAAAGAAAGAAAGAAAGAAAGAAAGAAAGAAAGAAAGAAAGAAAGAAAGGAAGGAAGGAAGGAAGGAAGGAAGGAAGGAAGAAAAGGAAGGAAGGAAGGAAGGAGAGAGAGAGAGAAAGAAAGGAGAAAGAAAGAAAGAGAGAAAGAGAAAGAAAGGAAGGAAGAGAAAGAAAGGAAGGAAGGAAGGAAGGAAGGAAGGAAGGAAGGAAGGAAGGAAGGAAGGAAGGAAGGAAGGAAGTAGAGAGTGCAATGAGCATAATGGCTCAACAATCAAATAAGCAGGTAAACACAATTACCCAATACTTAGAAGGTCAATCATGAGCCTAAAACTGCTATTTGATAAATTATTAACCTTGGGATCACCTAGTCAACTACATGGAAAATTCAAGAAATAGACAATTGACAGGTTTTAAGTATTTTCTTATATTCTTATAATTTTTCCATTTTATTATTAGTCACTGTATTGTTCTTGACTTAGAAGCCTTGTCATAGAAACATATTAACATAAGGAAAAATAATAGGTTTCAGCCTTCTTTGGACTGCATCCTCCTTGGATAAAGGGCGATAGACTAGCCAGGTACCAGTGGCTCACGCCTGTAATCCTAGGTACTCGGGAAGCTGAGATCTGAGGATCACAGTTCAAAGCCAGCCCAAGCAGAAAAGTCTGTGAGGCTCTTACCTCCAATAAACCACTAAAAAACTGGAAGTGGCACTATGGCTCAAGTGGTAGAGCACTCACCTTGAGCTGAAGA
The DNA here is from genome assembly GCF_019054845.1 of Dipodomys spectabilis. Classification (NCBI taxonomy): domain Eukaryota; kingdom Metazoa; phylum Chordata; class Mammalia; order Rodentia; family Heteromyidae; genus Dipodomys; species Dipodomys spectabilis. Next base: position 25,198,299 of record NW_024870772.1, on the reverse strand, counting down.
GCACAGGGACAGCACCCAAGCCCAGAGTTCAAGCCCCACGACCAACAAAAAAAAAAAAAAAGGGGGGGATAGACTATGGTTACCAGAGGTGTTTTTAATCCTACAATCTGAAAAACGACAAGTTAGAAATTAAGAAAATAATTCACAAGCATCCACAGATGTGAAGGCATTAGTTGTACAATCATTACTTGTTACTACTTAATATATCTGAAATCCTTACACAACAAATGTCAATATATCATAAACATAAAAAAGGCAAAAGGGAATAGAAAGGAATATACACAAAAATCAGCAACAGGAATTGGCAGTGTGGCTCAAAGTGGTAGAGTACTCAGCCTTGAGCAAAAAAAAGTTCAGGGACAGCACACAAGCCCTGAGTTCAAGCTTGTGACCAACAAAACAAAACAAAAAATTAGAAGAAGAAAGAAATTAGCAACAAACACAAAGCCCAAAAAGCTTCCTTGACTGATACCAGTAAAGCATATTTAAAAACTGGTCTAGATAATATAAAACAGAAGATTTCCTAGAATGAGAAATTTCTTTTTTAATATCTTATACTTCATGAAAACAGAATGTATACCTTTTGATCTAACAGTTCTAATCTGTAAAATCTGAAACTAAAGATTGAAAGGTTAGTTAGTATCAAGGAAAATTTGAGATATTATGATTAACAAGACATAACTACAAAGATAGGCAGAATGATGTAATAAATGAAGTACAATACAAATTCAGGATTACTTTTAGCACCACTGCAGAAACACTAATTCAAGAAGGTAATAAAACTATTAATCACTTAAAGGAAAAAAGAAACTTTATACCTTTCAACTTTATAAATTTAAAACATCCAGCAGCTCAAGAAATACTGCTTGTATGCTATTCTTAAAAAATCGGAAAGATCAGTGAGAAGACATACAGTAAAATCATGCCTAAGGGCTAGGAAGGTGGCTTAGTAGTAGAGTGCTTGCCTAGCATGCATGAAGCCCTGGGTTCAATTCCTCAGTATCACAAACAGAAAAGACCAGAGAGGTACTATGACTTAAGTGATAGAGTGCTAGCCTTAAGCAAAATCTCAGAGACAGTGTCCAGGACCTGAGTTGAAGTTCCAGGACTGGCAAAAAGAAAAACAAGAAAAACATCATGGGCTGGGAAGGTGGCCTCAGTGGTAGAATGCTTGCCTTGCATGCATGAGACCCTGGGTTCAATTCTTCAGTACCACATAAGCAAATAAAAGCCAGAAGTGGCAGTGTATCTCAAGTGGTAGAGCACTGGCCTTGAGCTGAAGAGCTGAGGGACAGTGCCCAGGCCCAGAGTTCAGGCCCCAGGACTGACAAAAGAAAAAGAAAAAGAAGAAAAACATCATGCCTCAGCCTACTTTCACACACTGGTGGCTCACACTTACAATCATAGCTACTATGGAGGCTGAGATCTGAGGAACTGGATTTGAAGCTGGCCTAGCAGCAAAGTCCATAGGACTCTTTCCTTCCTCTTTCCCATGTCCGAGACTAGGACTTGAACTGGATACCTGCAACCACTTTCACTCGTTGGCTGGCACTCTTACCAACTGGAACATGCTTACAATCCCAGTCCATAGACTATTATCTCCAATGAGCTTCCAAAGAGTTCAAAGTGGAGCTGTGGCTCAAGTAGTACAGCATTAATATTTATCACAAAAGCTCAGAGACAGTACCTTATTTGCAAGCCCCAGTATCAGAAACAAAAACAAAAACAAAAACAGGGCTGAAATTTTTATGAGGCTTATCAGTAAAAAATACTAAATCAATGTCAGAAATCCCAACAAATGAAAAATGAAAGTAGAGGCTGGGAATGTGGCTTAGTGGTAAAGTGCTTGCCTAGCATGCATGAAGCCCTGGGTTCAAGTCCTCAGTACCACATAAGCAGAAAAAGCTTGAAGTGGCACTGTGGCTCAAGTGGTAGAGGATTAACCTTGAGCAAAAGAAATTAAGGGACAGTGCCCAGACCTTGAGTTCAAGTTTTATGACTGGTGAAAGAATGAAAGAATGAAGAGAGGAAGGGAGGGAGGGAGGGAGGGAGGAAGGGAGACAAACAGACAAGAAGTTATGAGGTGTGGTTGAGTATTGAACACATGCCTACTATGAGCACAGCATGGGGGGTTCTTTGTTTGAAACCTAGCACTATTTAAAAAAAAAAAAAAAAAAGCCAGGCACCAGTGGCTCACACATGTAATCCTAGCTACTCATGGTTTGAAGCCAGACAGGCAGAAAAGTCCTCTTGAGACTACCTCCCATTAACCACTCAAAATCCAGAAGTGGAACTGTGGCTCAAAGAGGTAGAGTGCTAACCTTGAACCAAAGAGCTCAGAGACAGCATCCAGGCATACACAGGGTGGGCCAGGCATACATGGGGGGGGGGGGGGGGGGGGGGCGCTAGAGACATAGCTCAGTTAGTAGAGCACTAACCAATGAGCAAAAATGTCAAGTACAGAGTTAAGAGTCTCAGTCTCAGACTGGAAATTTTTTAAAAAAAGAGAAGAGAGGAAAAGGAAAATGATGAAACAAACATAGCTCTATTTTCTTTTGCTTAGGAATTATCACTTAAAGTATATACACACACTTCTATTACTTGAGTTATAAGTACAAAGGTATTCCAAACAAAATAATCTACAAGAATATAATGGAAGGGGAAAAAGTAGTAACAAAATACCTGATAGCTCGGGCTGGGAAGGTGGCTCAGTGGTAGAGTGCTTGCCTTACATGTGTGAGGCCCTGGGTTCAATTCCTCAGCACCAAAAAAGCAAAAAGAAGAAAGCCGCAAGTGGCGCTGTGGCTCAAGTGGTAGAGTACTAGCATTGAGCTGAAGAGCTGAGGGACAGTGCCCAGGCCCAGAATTCAGGCCCCATGACAAGACCCAAAAAAAAAAAAAAAATGATAGAAAGTTAACACTGTGTAGCTGGGCACCAGTAGTTCACGCCTGTAATCCTAGCTACTCAGGAGGCTGAGATCCAAGGATTGCGGTTCAAAGCCAGGCCAGGCAGGAAACTCTTATCTCCAATAAAAACCACTAGAAAACCGGAAGTGGTGCTGTGGCTCAAGCAGTAGAGCGCTCGCCTTGAGCTGAAGAGTGCAGGGACAGCGCCCCAGCCTGGCATTCAAGCCCCACGACCAACCAAAAAAAAAAAAATTACAGTAAAGTTCAATTAAAAAAAAAAAAAAGAAAAAAAGGGGCTGGGAAGGTGGCTCAGTGGTAGAGTGCTTGCCTTGCATGCATGAGGCCCACATAAACAAAAAGAAAAAAGCCGGAAGTGGCTCTGTGGCTCAAATGGTAGAGCACTAGCCCTGAGCTGAAGAGCTGAGGGACAGCGCCCAGGCCCAGAGTTCAGGCCCCACAACCAGACCCAAATAAAAAAAAAAAAGTATAAAACTGGCTTCTATATTAATGATCAAAAGGTAAAGAGCATCAGTAACTCATGCTATATCTAAGCTATTCAGGAGGCTGAGATCTAAGGGTTGCTATTTGAAGCCAACCCAGGCAGGAAAAGTCCATAAGAATCCCATCTCCAAAATTAACCACCAAAAAAGCAGGAACTGGTTCAAGTGGTAGAGCTCTAACTTAAGCAAAAAATGCTTAGGGAGATAACTGGACCATGAGTTCCCAGTACCAAAGATGGGAGCAGGTGACAAGCAGCAAACCATCTGAATCTTGTCATTTGAGGCCTGTATGGGCAACACTATAAGAGCCTATCTCTTAAATATAACAAAACAGAAGCTGGTGCCTATGGCTAATATCAATAATCCTAGGTACTAAGTAGGCTGAGATCTGTGAATTGAGATTCAAAAGCCAGCAGACATAGAAAAATCCTCCAGATTCATATCTGCAAAACACCAGAGGAAAATGAAGGCTTGAGAAGTGGCTCAAGTGACAGAGAACCAGCCACGCATTCAAGCCCCAGTACTATCATGCAGGGGTATGTACAATTTTAAAAAGCAACATATACTAGGAAGGCTGAAGTATAAACATCAAGAGGTGAGTCTGCTGTATAGCAAGATCCTTCTAAAATAAGACATAAAAGCAAAAACTGTAAGGACGAAGTAGCAATTAATCAGATGTTTACTTTAAAAAAGAACAAATATATATAGTGAAAAACATCAGTGACAGGAATAACTAAGAAAATTTTGGAAAATTAAGGACAAGGGAAGAGCTGCAACAATATAAATGGCTATAAAAAGACAACTAGCCAGCCGGGCGCTGGTGGCTCACGCCTGTAATCCTAGCTACTCAGGAGGCTGAGATCTGAGAATAGCGGTTCAAAGCCAGCCCGGGCAGGAGAGACCGTGAGACTCCTATCTCCAATAAACCACCAGAAAACCGGAAGTGGCGCTGTAACTCAAGTGGCAGAGCACTCGCCTTGAGCTAAAGAGCTGAGGGACAGCGCCCAGGCCCAGAGTTCAAGCCCCACGACTGACAAAAAAAAAAGACAACTAGCCAGGCCCCGGTGGCTCATGCCTGTAATTCTAGCTACTCAGGAGGCTGAGATCTGAGGACTGTAGCTCAAAACCAGCCTAGGCAGGAAAGCCCATGAAACTCTTATCTCGAAAAAACCACTAGAAGACGGAAGTGTTGCTGTGGCTCAAATGATAGAGCTGAAGAGCTGAGGGACAGTGCCTAGGGCCTGAGTTCAAGCCCCACCACCAACAAAACAAAACAAAACAAAACAAAACAAAACAAAGACAGCTATAGTTAAACACCAGTGGCTCATGTCTATAATCCAAGTTACTCAGAGGGCTGAGATATGATGAGGATTATGGTTCCAAAACAGGCAAGACAGGAAAGTCCATGAGAAAAGAGTACTAGCCTTGAGTAAAAAAGCTCAGAGACAGCACCCAAGCCCTGAGTTCAAGCCACAGAATTAATAGTAATTTATTATTATAATCTATATTTAATATTATAATTTATTACTATCACAACAATAAAAACAGAATGGAGGTTTGAAGCCAGTCTGGACAGGAAAGTCTAGCATAGGGCTGAGAATATGGCTTAGTAGTAGAGTGCTTGCCTTTTATGCATAAGGCCCTGCATTCAACCCTCAGTACCACATAAACAGAAAAAGCCAAAATTGGTGCTATTGCTCAAGTGGTAGACCAGCAAAAAAAAAAAAAGAAAACAAAAGAAAAGAAAAAAACTGAAACCCAGAACTCAATAATCTGAAACACTTCTGATCTCATACATTTTCTATGAGAAGTTTCTGGGTTATTGGGGGTTTTTTTTGTATTTGTAAAGAGGTCTTCGCTGGACACTGGTGGCTCACATCATAATCCTAGCTACTCAGGAGGCTGAGATCTGAAGACTGAGATTTAAAACCTCCTGGGGCAGGAAAGTCACGACTCTTTTTTTTGTTTTTTTTTGGGTCCAGTCGCGGGGCCTGAACTCTGGGCCTGGGCACCGTCCCTCAGCTCTTCAGCTCAAGGCTAGCGTTCTACCACTTGAGCCACAGCGCCACTTCTAGCTTTTTTCTTTTTGCTTATGTGGTGCTGAGAAACCGAACTCAGGGCCTCATGCATGCAAGGCAAGCGCTCAACCACTGAGCCACTTTCCCAGCCCTCATGAGACTCTTACCTCCAATTATCCACCAGAAAACCAGAAGTGATGTTGTAGTGCAAAGTGGTAGAGCGCTACCCTTGAGCAGAAGAAATGGGGGTTAGCAAGTGTCCACGCCTCCACTAAGCCCCACCCAACAAAAAAATAAAAATAAACAGGACCTCTCTTCCATTAATTTTTTTTAAAAAGGGGGAGGAGGGGTTTGGAATGTGGTTTAGTGGTAGAGTGCTTGCCTTATAAAGCCCTGGATTTGATTCCTCAACACCATACAAACAGAATAAGGTGGCTCAAGTGGTACAATGCTAGCCTTGAGCAAAAAAAGCTCAGAGACGGTGCCCAGGCCCTGAGTTCAATCCTCAGGACTAGCTAAAAAAAATTTATTGTTGCTATAATCACTTCCAACACTGGAATCCTACAAGGTAGTTCAAATAGTAATACCTATCAGTAGGACACAAATATCCTTTTATGGAGAGGGAAAAAAAAAAAATCACATCTGTATGAAAGGCCTTTTTTACCTTGCCTCATTAGCATTAATTGGTGTTCATGCCTAGCTGCTTCCATTTCTGCTTCCAGTTTCTCTTTGGCTTCTCTGATGTTTCTATCAACCTGCTCACGCTGCTGTTTTTCCATTTCATCAAGAGCCTTCCATCGAGATGCATACTCAAATTCAAATGTCCCAGGTTGAGCAAATCGTGGTGGTTGTTCTCTTTCCCTAAAATTACATTAAAAAAAAAAAAAAAGAAATATATACTAAAGAAAAATAACAACCAACAATAACAACAACTACCATTTATTGAGCACTTATTATTATTCAAGACATTCTGTCCAACAGATTAATTATTTCATGGTAAAGATATGGATTCAGTGAATATGAGTTTAAGAAACTGATCAAGGAATGCCTATCTAGTGAGTAATGGAACCAGAATTTAAACGTATGCATTTAATGTTACAACATACCATGACCTTAGCATGGATAAAGCCTTTGGAATTTCATTCAATATACATGGAGGAAGGGGAGGGTCTAAAACACACAGATCAAGCCCGGCATCAGTGGCTCATGCCTGTAATCCTAGATACTCAGGAAGCTGAGATCTGAGGATTGCTATTAGAAGCCAGCCTGGCCAGAAAAGTCCCCATGAGACTCTTATCTCCAAGTAACTACTCAAAAACTGGAAGTAGAGTTGTACCCTTGAGCCATAGAGCTCGGGGACAGCACCCAGGCCTCAAGTTCAAGCCCCATAAAACACACACACACACACACACACACACACACACACACACACACACACACACACACACACACACACACACACACACACACACACACACACACACACACACACACACACACACACACATCACGTCTATGTTAACTGCCTTAAAATCAGTTTTTCTATTAGTGATAAGAGAGATAAAGCAAGGTGAATTACTCACACCTGTACTTCTACCTACTGAAGAAGCTGAGATCTGAAAATCCCAGTTTGAGACAAGTATAAGCAGGAAAGCTGATAGAGCAATAGAGAGCACACCTTGAGCTGAAGAGGTCAGGGATGGCGATCAAGCCCAGAGTTCAAGCCCCACAACTGACCAAAAAAAAAAAAGTCTAGACTTTTCTGCCGAGGCTAGCTTCAAACCACCATCCTCAGATCTCAGCCTCCTGAGTAGCTAGGATTATAGGTGTGAGTCACTGTCGCCAAGGACAAATTATTTTTTTAATCTCCAAAAAGAGTTTTTCCTCTATGCCAGGTTATTTAACTAGTCAGACCCCATTCTATTCCTCCCATACACCCAAAGTGTCCTTTTAATTTCCAGTACACCTGAAGCATATAAACTGAAGAATTATACTCACATGATGTACATTTCAATGATTTCTGAATCTCCCCCTACCCATCAAGCCCTGCTACAGTTATGAAAACAAACAGTTAAATTTTACTCATACTTTTTTTAAAGCCAGGCAGAGGCTGGGAATGAGACTCAGTGGTAGAATGCTTGCCTAGCATGCATAAAGCCCTAGGTTCAATTCCTCAGCACCACATAAACAGAAGAAGAGAGAATTGGTGCTGTGGCTCAGCACCAATTGGTAGGGTGCTAGCCTTGAGGAAAAGACGCTCAAGAACAGCATCCAGGCCTGATATATATAATTTAAAAAAAAAAAAAAAAACCACCACTGACCAAAAAAAAAAAATCTATTTTGAGCTGGGAAGGTGGCTCAGTGGTAGAGTGCTTGCCTTGTATGCCTGAGGCCCTGGGTTCAATTTCTCAGCACCACATAAGCAAAAAGCATAAAGTCGGAAGTGGCACTGTGGCTCAAGTGGTAGAGCGCTAGCCTTGAGCTGAAGAGCTGAGGGACAGCGCCCAGGCCCAGAGTTCAGGCCCCACGACCGGACCCAAAAAAAAAAAAAAAGGCCAGGTATAACAGCCTGTAATCCCAGATATTCAGGAGGCCAATCCAAATGAACTCAATTCTATATTAATAAGGCACGCATGGTGACATGTACATGTGGTCCTAACTACACAGAAAGCCTTAAGTAGTAGTGCAGTCTGATAAAAGCTCCAGGTAAAACTTGATACATTCATTCCCTGAATAACCAAAGCAAAAAAGGGCTTGGGTATGGCTCAAATGGTACAATGCTTGCCTAGCAAATAAGGAGGGGAGAAACGAGAAAACAAAGCAAAGGAAAAAAGAAGAGAAGCAAGTGAGAGGGGAAGAGAGGAAAGAAGGGATGGATAAATTATTCCAAACCAGATTATATGACTAAACAGAACACCTTAAAATCAGTAATATTTGGTAACAATTATAATAGCACAAACCCAAATATTCTAATTGTGAAAATACTGTACAGAGGGGGTACAATTACATGGGCAAGATAATGAGTACATTTCTTATCAAGCATTGTAGCTCCTCCTTTGTTTCCCCTTCCCATCCTCCCCACACCAAGTCCTCCCCCACCCTAAATATTCTTTATTATTCAATTCTTACTTATGATATTGTTGAGTTTTCTGCATTAGTTTCTCTGGCAAACCATCTTCATCATCAAATTGCTCCATGGGTTCCACAATGACTGGACGAGGTGTACTGGAAAAGAAAAAAGGCATTAATAACAATATAGCGTCTAACATGAATAATCTCTTCCAAACATCTTTTGTTTTTGTTTGGTTTTGGGTTTTTGTGTTTTTTTTGCCAGTCCTGGGCTTAAACTCAGGGCCTGAGCACTGTCTCTGAGCTTCTTTTTGCTCAAGGCTACAACTCTATCACTAGAGCCACAGTACCACTTCCAGCCTTTTCTGTTTATGTGGGGCTGAGGAATTGAACAGAGGGCTTTGTGCATGCTAAGTAAGCACTCTACCACTAAGTCACATTCCCAATCCCTCTTCCAAACATCTTCTGTTAAAGACATATACTTGGAAAAATGTTTGGGTTAACAAAAATGTCTCAGCAAGTATTCTATATTCATAAAATCAGTCAATAAACACTTTGAGTCAGATATAGGTGAATAAACACTGAAGTACATAAGTCACTAATTATGAGCCAGCACAACCAATATAATTAAGTTCAATAAAATGTTTTAAATGGGGCCAGGCACCCAGTGACTTATGCCTATTATCCTAGCTACTCAGGAAGCTGAGATGTGAGGACTGAGGTTCAAAGCCAGCCTGGGCAGGAAAATCCATGAGACTCTTATCCACGACAAACCACCAGAAAACCGGAAGTGGCCCTGTGGTAGAGCGCTTGCTGTGAGCAGAAGAGCTAAAGAACTCAGGGACATTGCCTAGGCACAGAGTTCAAGCCCCATGACCACTAAGTTTTAAATGTATATCTACCACATTCTATATATGTAATCCCTATCATCACATCACATCTCACAATTCAATTCAAACGATTCATCTCTGCTTGTCACTCTCACTGTCTAATATTATTGTTCAGAATAGCATTTGTTAAAGCCAAAGCCAGAAGTGTAGGTATGGCTCAAGCGTTGAACAAAAAGCTAAGGGACAATGTGCACACACAAACACACAAAGCTAAAGCCCAAAATGTAACCTAAAGCAGCCAGCAAAAGGGAAAACCCAGTGGGCACAAAACAGAACATTCAAGAAGCAAGTTAGGGAGAGGAGAGAGAGAGAATGAATATCAAGCAGGAATTTTCTGAGCAGCAAACTGAGAATATACAAATGGGATTGCAACTGGCTAAAAAGTTTGTTTACAGCAAAGGACATAATTACAAGGCTAGAAAGAACCTACAGAATGGGCGATCATTAGCAGCTAGACATCTGACAAGGGCCTAATATACCAAATATCAAAGAGCTAAATTAAGTAAACTCCCCCAAAAAAATCACTCCAATAAATGGGCAAAGGAGTTAAATAGACACTTCTCAGAAGAAAGGTCAATAAACACAGGAGGAAATGGTCAATAATTATAGAGGAAATGCAAGTCAAAACACTGAGTTTCTATCCCATCCCAGTAAGATTAGCCATCATCAAAAATATGAACAAGTTGGGTGCTGGTGGCTCATCCCTAGCTACTCAGGAGGCTGACATCTGAAGATTATGATTCAAAGCCATCCCAGGCAGAAGTCTGAGAGACTCTAAACCCGAACTAAATACCGAGAATTCAGGAGTAGAGCTGTGACTCAAGTGGCAGAGAGCTAGTTTTGAGCAAAAAAGCTCAGGTACAGTGCCCTGGCCCAGAATTCAAGCATAGGACCAGCCTTAAAAAAAAAAACACTCAACTATCTTAACACAGGCCACAGGGAAACTATAGTTATTTCCATAAAGTAGAATGAGCCGTAAAAATAACCAAGTACTGTACACACAATATGGTTGAAATCTCATTACTGTTATGGCAATCAGAAACCATATGACACAACAATGTACAGTATATCGTTTCATTTAATACTACTCTAGATAAAATTTTAATAACAGGGGAAGAATGTGGAATAACAGAACAACTTTGGAAAGTGGTGCTGTGGCTCAAGTGGTAGAGCGCTTGCCTTGAGCTGAAGAGCTGAGGGACAGTGCCCAGGCCCACAGTTCAAGCTCCACAACCAACCAAAAAGAAAAAAAAAAACCACTTTGGTAGAATGATGGAAATTTTCCAATTTGCTTATCGTGGTAATACTAAAAATATTAAAACTCATTGAGCACATTTAAAAAGGTGCACTTGCTGAGCACTGGTGGCTCAAACCTGTAATCATAGTTACTGAGGCTCAGATCTGAGGATTACTGTTAGAAAACCACCCTGAGGGGCTGGGAACATGCTCAGCGGTAGAGAGCTTGCCTTGCATGCCTGAGGCCCTGGGTTCAATTCCTCAGCACCACATAAGCAAAAAGAAAAAAGCCAGAAGTGGCGCTGTCGCTCAAATGGTAGAGCGCTAGCCTTGAGCTGAAGAGCTGAGGGACAGAGTTCAGGCCTCAAAACTGGACACAGAAAGGGGAGGGGGGGAGGGGGGGAGGGGGGGAGGAAACCAGCCTGAGAAGATAAATCCAAAACACTTAATGTTCATGTAACTAGTAAAAAAGCCAGAAGTGGAGGTGTAGTCTTTTTTTTTTTGGTCAGTTGTGAGGCTTGAACTCTGTGCCTGGGTGCTTGGGTGCTGTCCCTCAGCTCTTCAGCTCAAGAACAGTGCTCTACCACTTGAGCCACAGCCACAGCACCACTTGCTGTTTTCTGGTGGTTAATTGGAGATAAGAGTCTCATGGACTTTCCTTGCCTGGGCTGGCTTTGAACCTCGATCCTCAGATCTCGGCCTACTCAGGAGGCGTGTGCCACTGACACTCAGCTGTAGCTAGTCTTAAATGGAAAAAGCTAAGCCCCAGTCCTAGCATACGCACGTACACAGAGGAGTGCTTTTTAATATATGAGTTATACCCCAATAAAGCTAACATTTCCTAAAAGATTACTTCTCATGATTCCTAGTAATACACAAAACTTTCTTATTTTTACTGAATATTGCCACAACACCTACTTACCATATGTTAAAACAGTAGTAGGAACTACAAGAAAAGATACAAAAAATAACATTTATGGAAGTGGCACTGTGGCTCAAGTGATAGAGTGCTAACCTTGAGCTGAAAAGCTCAGAAAGAGTGCCCAGGCCCAGAGTCCAAGCCCCACAACCAAGAAGACAAAAAAAAAAAAAGAAACAAAACAGGAAGAACTCACATTTAAATGAACAAAAAGATATTTAACTCACGTTGTTAGCAAGAATGCCCCATCTCCACATCTCTCCAGAGCCTTGCGTGCAGGAGGTTTTGCTGCAAATTCTACAAAACCTTTTCCTGTAGCTCTACCACGATCATCCACAACCACAACAGCTTTCTCTACAGGACCAAACTGGGAAAATGCTTGCTCTAGAAGCTCATTGGAAACAACGGGAGAAAGGTTCTTGACAGTTAAGGCTGCTCCATGTGTAGCAAAGCGAATTCGGAGGGGTCTGCTCTTCAAAATGGTGCCATCCAATTCTGCTTTTGCAATTTCAGCCAGTGTTCTGGATTCCTTTTTAAGAGGAAAAAATAGCTTTTTAATAAGAAATTTAAAATAGTGGTTTTTCGTTCAATTTTTTTTTGGGGGGGTCAGTGACGGGGCTTTAACTGTGGACTGGGAGCTGTCCCTCGTTACTTCAGCTCAAAGCAAGTGTTCTATCACTTGAACCACAACGCCACTTCCAGTTTTCTGGTGGTTAATTGGGGGTAAGGGTCTCACGGACTTTCTTGCCCAGGCTGGCTTGGAACCGTGATCCTCAGATCTCAACCTCCTACTGAGTAGCTAGGATTGCAGGCGAGAGCTACCGGCGCCCAGCTTCCAGAAGACTTAGAAACTTTATATGCTTATGTGAGAAGAGTACAAATACAATAATACCCAATGAAAAACTGTCTCTTTATTCAGTACCTAAAATGTTCACAATGGCTCAAAATGAGTACCCTTAACAAATACCAATCTATCTATAGAAATATTTTTATAAATGAACAAAATAATCATTTTATTTTTTTCTTTAACTCAACATTGTTAGTCGTAGCAAGCATTTAATGAATAAAAGTCAGGCACTTTGTTACCTAATTTGCCATATAATCTAACAATTCTGAAAGCTAGATTTTAGGAATGGAGGCTTGAATTAAAATGCTGTAAGGAGGACTTGGGAATAGCAAGGAACATGAGGAAATTTCTTAGGGCATTAAAATATATTTTTGTATAGGGTTTCAAGTTTAACAGATGTAAAACTTATCAACTGGTACAATTAAAATATGTAGTTCTGGGTGGTGGAAATATACGTCAATGGCAGAATGCCTACACAGCATGTACAAGGCTCTAGGTTTGATTCTTACTACTGTCTCCAAAAAGTGCAGTTTACTGTGTACATATACATACGCATACACACATACATACACACACACACATATATACTTCCACACTTATGTCTGTATACACACACACAAATTGATATATGAAAATGGATAGAAAATGTGAAAACTACAGCAAAATTTAGCAGACAGGATAGTGTATACTTGTAATCCTAGTACTCAAGAGGCTGAGACAGAAGGATCCAGAATTAAATCCTGAACAAAACAAAAACCATGGACAAGTGCTGATGGCTCACAACTGAGATCCTAGCTACTTAAGAGGCTAAGAACTGAGAACAGAGGTTCAAAGCCAGATCAGGCAGAAAAGTCCATGAGACTCATAGCTCCAATTAACCAGTAAAAAGCTGGAGCTTTTGAGGTGTTCAAGCAGTAGGGCACTAGGTATCATCAAAAAAGCCAAGAAAGAATGTGAGGGCCTTGGGCTGGAAAGGTGGCTCAGTGGCAGAGTGCTTGCTTTGCATGCATGAGACCCAGGGTTCAATTCCTCAGCACCACATAAGCAGAAAAAGCTGGAAGTGGTGCTATGGCTCAAGTGGTAGAGTAGCAGCCTTTAGCTGAAGAGCTGAGGGACAGCTCCCAGGCCCAGAGTTCAAGCCCCACAACCGCTTAAAAAAAAAAAAGAATGAGGGCCTTGAGTTCAAGCCCCATTTACTGGCACAGGTGCACGCGCACACATGTGTGTACACACACACACACACACACACACACGTGCACACACATGGGTAATGTCTGTAAAACCAGAGCCAGCCAGGGCAAACCAATCCTGGAGACTTATCTCTGATTAACCAGCAAAAAACTGAACTTGGGGTATGGCAAATTGGTGAAGCTCAATCATGAATAAAAAAACTTAAACAAAAGCTGAGTGAAACAGAGATCTAGTACACGTACATGTACACACATGTACACGTACACACGTACACATGTATACACACACACAGAGCTAGAAAACAAATCCTGATGAGGAGTGGGGATGTTGGTGGGGATGAAACTACAGCAATTACTATATTATTGAAATCCATATGGAGGGTTCCTCAGAAAACTAAAAATAGCTTAACACAAGTGTCTCACCCCTATAATCCTAACTACTCAGGAAGCTGAGAAATACTCAGACGACTGAGATCTGAGTACTGAAGTTCAAAGCTAGCCCAGACAGAAGAATCCAAGAGACTCCATCTCCAATTAACCAGTAAAAAAGTGGAAAGTAGAGGTGTGGCTCAAGTGGTAGAGTGATGGCCTTGAGCAAAAAGGCTCAGGGACAGCAACCAGGCCCTGACTTCAGGACTGGCACCAAAAATAAATAAATAAATGTATTTACTTGTGCGCTGATTTTTTTTAATTTTTTATTGTTATTATAAAGGCAATATACAGAGGGGTTGTTACATAAGAGTACATTTCTTTTTGGTCAATGTCACCCTTTCCCTTGCTCTCTCCCAGTTTTTTCCTACCATACCTATGTTAATTCCTTTTTTCTCTCTTTTTTTTTTTGTTGTTGTTGTTGGTTGTGGGGCTTGAACTCTGGGCCTGGGCGCTGTCCCTCAGCTCTTCAGCTCAAGGCGAGCGCTCTACCACTGGAGCCACAACACCACTTCCGGCTTTTTCTGCTTATTGTTTTTTTTTTTTTTTTGGGTCCGGTCATGGGGCCTGAACTCTGGGCCTGGGCGCCGTCCCTCAGCTCTTCAGCTCAAGGCTAGCGCTCTACCACTTGAGCCACAGCGCCACTTCCGGCTTTTTTTTTCTGCTTATGTGATGCTGAGGAATCGAACCCAGGGCCTCTGGCATGCAAGGCAAGCGCTCTACCACTGAGCCAACTTCCCAGCCTCCTATGTTAATTTCTTATAGACAAATCTTTCCAACACAAAAAACTTGTAACTTACGGACAGGAATGGAGGGAGGACACAGGGGGAAAGTGAAGGGGTAACATTGTCCAAAAAAAAAGAGAAATGTACTCATTATCTAACTTACGAAATAGCAACTAGGTGCTGATGGCTCCTGCCTGTAATCCTGGCTACTCAGGAGGCTAAGATCTGAGGATCGCTGTTCAAGGCCAGCCCAGGCAAGAAAGTCTGTGATACTCTATCTCCAATAAACAACTACTCAGAAAAGGCCACAAGTTTGGTCTGAGAAGGTGGCTCAATGGTAGAGTGCTTGCCTTGCATGCATGAGGCCCTGGATTCGATTCCTCAGCACCACATAAGCAGAAAAAGCCGGAAATGGGACTGAGGCTCAAGTGGTAGAACACTAGCCTTGAGCTGAAGAGCTGAGGGATAGTGCCCAGGCCCAGAGTTCAGGTCCCACGACCAGGAAAAAAAAAGAAAAAGAAAAAAGAAAAGGCCACAAGTGGTTCTGTGGCTCAAGTGGTAGAGCACTAGCCTTGAGCACAGAGGCTCAGAGACAGCACCCAGGCCCTGAGTTCAAGAACCAGGACTGACAAAAATAAAAAATAAGGGCTGGGAAGGTGGCTCAGTGGTAGAGCGCTTGCCTTGCATGCATGAGGCCCTGGGTTCCATTCCTCAGCACCACATAAGCAAAAAGAAAAAAGCCGGAAGTGGTGCTGTGGCTCAAGTGGTAGAGCGCTAGCCTTGAGCTGAAGAGCTGAGGGACAGCGCCCAGGCCCAGAGTTCAGGCCCCACGACCGGACCCAATAAATAAATAAATAAAAAATAAATGTAGATTGTCCAGGCGCAGGTGGCTCAAGCCTGTAATCCTAGCTACTCAGCAGGCTGAGATCTGAGGATCATGGTTCATGACAGCCCAGGCAGTAAAGTCTGTGAGACTCTGATCTCCAATTAACCACCAGAAAACCAGAAGTGGCGCTGTGGTAGAGAGCTAGCCTTGAACTGAAGAGCTCAGGAACAGCGCCCAGGCCCAGAGTCCAAGCCCCAGTACCAGGACTCAAAAAAAAAAAGGAAGAAAGAAAGAAAGAGAGAGAGAGAGAGAGAGAGAGAGAGAGAGAAGAAGGAAGGAAGGAAAAGAAAAGAAAAGCACTGTATAATCAACAATCTTGGGCTGGGAAAGTGGCTCAGTGGTAGAGTGCTTGCCTTGCATGCATAAGGCCCTGGGTTCGATTCCTCAGCACCACATAAGCAGAAAAGGCTGGAAGTGGTGCTTTGGCTCAAGTGGTAGGGTACTAGCCTTGAGCTGAAGAACTGAGGGACAGTGCTCAGGCCCAGAGTTCAGGCCCCATGACCAACAAAAAAAAAAAAAATCTTCACCACAAAGTGTACAGGAAAATGTTAAAAAGTAATTTTTTGTCCTAAGTGTAACCCCCACAAATGCTACATAGAAAAGTTAAGGATAGCTGGATGCCAGTGGCTCACGCCTGTAATCCTAGCTACTCAGGAGGCTGAGATCTGAGGATCGTGGTTCAAAGCCAGCCTGGGCAAGAAAGTCCATGAGACTCTTATCTCCAATAAACCAATAGAAAGCCAAAAGTGGCACTGTGGCCCAAAGGGTAGAACGCTAGCCTTAAGCTGAAGAACTGAGGGACAGTGCCAAGGCCCAGAGTGAAGCCCCACGACCGACAAAAAAAAAGAAAGAAAAGTTAAGGATAGGGCTGGGGATGGGGGGGGCGGGGTGACTCCTGTGGCAGGATATCAGCCTGTAAAGCTAAATACAAGGCCTTAAATTCGAACCTCAAATCTACCTCCATCCCAAAAACAGAAAGGTTATTAAACAGGGACAAATTATTAGACATCTTTTCTGAAGTTCAAATTAGAAGGGGTAGGTTGCACAATATTGTAATTCTGGGGTACACAAGTAGTATATCATCATCCATCCTGTTTTACCCCCCATTCACAATCCCAAGAACACGAGGAAAAAAACACTAGATTCCCTAACAAATAAACATTAAGCCGTTACTGGCCTGGCAGAGATTGAGGCAGCTGATTAGTACGAGGTAAAAAGCGGAGTGAGCTGGAGGCAAGAAATAACGATGTTTAATGCCAAAGGCATGGCGGCTCTGCTGGAGAGCAAAGAGAAGCAGGTCTGCTGCTTGGAATCTCACATTCTGTGAAATTTAGAGCTAGATAGTGTAGCTTTCCCTCTAACTTTTAATTTTATCTCTTAAGAATTATCACTCCAGGCCGAGGGCCGGTGGCTCACACCTGTAATCCTAGATACTCGAAGGCTGAGATCTGAGGATCTCGGACCATGAGGCGCTCATCTCCAATTAATCACCAGAAAATTGGAAGTGGTACTGTGGCTCAAGTGGTAGAGCACTAACCTTGAGCTGAAGAGCTCAGGGACAGCATCCAAGCCTAGAGTTCAAGCCCCACGACCGACCCAAAAAAAAAAAAAAAATATATATATATATATATATATATATAATCACTCTGGGGGCTGGGAATGTGGCTTCGTGGTAGAGTATTTGCCTAGCATACATGAAGCCCTAGATTCGATTCCTAAGTACCACATAAACAGAAAAAGCCGGAAATGGTGGTGTGGTTCAAGTGGTCGAACCTTGAGCAAAAGCAGCACAGGGATAGCGCCCAGGCCCTGAGTTCAAGTCCCAGGTCTGGCAAGAGGGGAGAGGGAAGGGAGAGAGAGAGAGATCACTTCAGCTGGGAGCAGGTGGCTCGTGCCTATAATGTCAGCGTCTCAGGAAGCTAAGATCTGAGAATCACGGTTCAAAGCCAGCGGGGTTGGAAGTCAAAAGACTCTTATCTCCAATTAATCACTCAAAAGCCAGAAAGTGGATGTGTGGGCTCAAGTGGTAGAGCGCTAGCTATGAAAGGAGGGGGGGGGGGGTGGAGGGAAGCAGCAGCAGCAGTAGCCCTGGAACATGGAACAGCCCAGACCCTGAGTTTAAGCCCTAAGACCGGGACACGGGAAAAAAAGAAAAGAAAAAAGGAAACTGTGACCCCCGACGCCGTTTGCGACGCCCCGCCCCCCCAGCCGGCCCGGGCCCGGGGCCGCCGCGCGGGCGCGGACTGACCAGGCGGATGAAGCCGAAGCCGCGGTCGCGGTTGATGAAGACCTCGCTGGGCTCGCCGTAGCGCTCGAAGAGCCGCTTGAAATCGTCCTCGGTGATGTCGGTGGGCAGGTTCCCCACGAACAGGCGGCAGCGCTGCGTGTACGTCTTCTCGCCCGGCTTCAGGAAACTCTTGATGTCGATGGTGAAGCCCACCTCCTCCTCGGGATGCTCCTCCGAGGGCGCGGGGCCCGGTGGGGCCTGCTCCCCCGCCAGCGTCAGCGCCATGGCCGCCGCGGACGCCGGCTCCCCTTCGCCCGCTGCCGACTCGAGCGCGCGAAGGCGGGCCGGGTTCTTCTCGATGCGCACTTGCTTCAGGTTTCCTCGTAACATCATCTTCCACGAGTCCGCCTCGACACTGGATACCAGCCTAGATGTAAAGACGGATACGTCTCCACAAGTATCTATGGAAACACACCAGAGAAAGTGAGGGGAGACACCGCCCGGTAACCGAGGCCGTAGCCCAGCCTCCCGAAACTCACGCCCTCACCAGCCGCAGGTTCAAAATGGCGCTGCCACAATCTGCAGTTGGAAGAAGAGACGCCGACGCCGGTCCCGCCCCTCCGCGACGCGCCTGCGCAGGCAGGTCTGCGGCGGGAGACGTTGATTCGAAACGCGCGTGCGCACCAGGGTGAGCGCTTTACCGCCCAAACAGCCTGTGTTGTCTGGAGTAATACGGATTTTTATCCTACCGTAGAGGAGAGTGCGGGTTTTACTTACGAGATAAATCGTCTGCTGCGTGCAGTAGTGTGTGACATCTCTTTATTTTTTAAAGCTACTAAAATTCAGCCCTCCGACGGTGGCTCCTGCCTGCAATCCTAGCTACTCAGGAGGCTGAGATCTGAGGATCACAGTTCAAAACCTTCCCTGGCCAGGAAAGTCGGGGAAACTCCTACCTGCAATTAACCACCAGAAAACTAGAAGTACTGCCCTGGCCAAAAAAAAAAACACCTGAAATTAAAGATTATTTTCAATGATTATGAAAAATGCAGCTTATGTTGTGTTATTGTTGTTTATGTGTGTGCCCTTTCTGGGACTTGAAATCAGAGCCTGGGCTCCGCCCCTGAGCTTATTAGTTCGATAAGAGTTTCTCAGATTTTCCTCTTGGGCTGGCTTCAAATCCCAATCCACAGATCTCCGCTTCCTGAATACCTGGAATTATAGGTGTGGCAAGGCAGTGTGGTAAATGACGGACCAACCTGGGCTTACATTGCTAAGAAATGGTCTCAAAAGAGAGATTGACTGGGAATATGGCTTAGTGGTAGAGTGCTTGCCTAACATGCTTTTATGAAGCCTTGGGTTGGATTCCTCAATACCACATAAGCAGAGCCGGAATTGGGGCCGTGGCTCTTGGAGTAGAGAGCTTACCTTGAGCATAAGAAGCTCAGTGCCCAGGCCCTGAGTTCAAGCCCCAGGACTGTCTCAGAGAGAGAAACAGAGACAGAGAAAGGGAGCCCAGTGCCAGTGGCTCACACCTGTAATCTAAGCTTCTCAGGAAGTTGAGATCTGAGAATCATGGTACAAAACCACCCCAGGCAGGAAAGTAAATGGGATTCTTATCTCAACTAAACTAGGAAAAAAAAGTAAAAAAAAAAAAACTTAAAGCCGGAAGTGGAGCTGTAGCTCAAGTGGTAGAGGACTAGCTTTGAGTACAGAAGCTCAGGAACAGCAATTAGGCCCAAGGGGGACAGGGAGGAGAGGGAGAGGGAGTGGATAGAGAGAGGGAGAGGAAGAGGGAGAGGGAGAAGGAGTCAGTCAGTAGCTCACACCTGTAACTGTAATTCTAGCAGATGAGAAAAGAAGAACAAGATTCAAGCCGGGCATCGGTGGCTCTCGCCTGTAATCCTAGCTACTCAGGAGGCTGAGATCTGAGGATCGTGGTTCAAAGCCAGCCTGGGCAGGAAACTCCGTGAAACTTTTTTTTTTTTTTTTTTTTTGTCTGTCGTGGGGCTTGAACTCGGCCTGGGCGCTGTCCCTCAGCTCTTCAGCTCAAGGCGAGCGCTCTACCACTTGAGCTACAGCGCCACTTCCGGTTTTCTGGTGGTTTATGGAGATAGGAGTCTCACGGTCTCTCCTGCCCAGGCTGGCTTTGAACCTCGATTCTCAGATCTCAGCCTCCTGAGTAGCTAGGATTACAGGCGTGAGCCACCAGCGCCCGGCTTTTTTTTTTTTTTTAATTTTTTTTTTTTTTTGGTCCGGTCATGGGGCCTGAACTCTAGGCCTGGGCCCTGTCCCTCAGCTCTTCAGCTCAAGGCGAGCACTCTACCACTTGAGCCACAGTGCCACTCCGGCTTTTTTCTTTTTGCTTATGTGGTGCTGAGGAATCGAACCCAGGGCCTCAGGCATGCAAGGCAAGCGCTCTACCACTGAGCTATCTTCCCAGCCCCGGTCATTTTTTTTTTTAACCACATGGAATCTAATCAGCAAAAACATTTGGCTTTTCTTTCAAAATATGTCCTGAGCACAAACTTTTTTTTTTTTGGGTCCGGTCGTGGGGCCTGAACTCTGGGCCTGGGCGCTGTCCCTCAGCTCTTCAGCTCAAGGCTAGCGCTCTACCACTCGAGCCACAGCGCCACTTCCGGCCTTTTTTTTCTTTTTGCTTATGTGGTGCTGAGGAATCGAACCCAGGGCCTCAGAAATGCAAGGCAAGCGCTCTACCACTGAGCCACCTTCCCAGCCCCTGAGCACAAACATTTTAAGACAACATTATTGCCTAATAACTACTAATTACTATCTAATAATTTGTTATTCTAATTGTTAGGAAAATGAAGAAGAAAGAACAGGCTGGACTCTATTTCAAAGGGCAAGGAGCGTTTATTAAAGCACAGCAAGGGGCCCCAACCTCCCCAGAGGGAATGGAGGACATGCAAGGAGATGGAGTTGGGGGTCAGGCTTCTTTTGTCTTAATGAAAAAAGAAAATAGAAAAACAGGCTGTGGTTACTTAGGGGCTTAGGTGTGGATACTTTCAGTTAGGGGTAGCAGGAACTTTCGGCTAGGCCTATGGTCAAGCACATCTGTGCATGCGCACACCTGGTTTTTTTGCTTGATCTGGAGAAATAAGGCGGGATCAAACCTTCACTAATTATTGTCCAGCTTCTACTCTTATAAAACTAACATATCTATGCAAAATTCCTATGACCTAAGAATGCAAATATATTTCGAAAGTGGGTCTCTAAAAAGACAATTAAGATTAAATGATGGACTAAGGACATGACTGAGTGGTAAAGAACCTACCTAACAATCACAAGACCCTGAGTTTAAACCCAAGTGCCTCCAAAAAAAAAGAAATTGAAGCTGGGCACCGGTGGCTCACGCCTGTAATCCTAGCTACTTAGGAGGCTGAGATCTGAGGATCATGGTTCAAAGCCAGCCCGGGCAGAAAAGTCCGTGAGACTCTTATCTCCAATAAATCACTAGAAAACCGGAAGTGGTACTGTGGCTCAAGAGGTAGAGCACTCGCCTTGAGCTGAAGAGTGCATGGATAGCACCCAAGCCCAGAGTTCAAACCCCACCACCAACAAAAAAAAAAGAAAGAAAAGAAATTGAATAAAGCCAAGAAGGTAAGCCCTAAACATACATGACCTATGTCATAATAAGACAAAAGGCTGGGAAGGTAGCTCAGTGGTAGAATGCTTGCCTTGCATGCATGAGTTTGATTTCTCAGCACCACATAAGCAGAAAAAGCCAGAAGTGGCACTGTGGCTCAAGTGGTAGAGTGCTAGCCTTGAGCTGAAGAGCTGAGGAACAGCGCCCAGGGCCCAGAGTTCAGGCCCCACAACCAACAACAACAACAAAAGAGATAAGATTAAGATTCCAAGTATGGCAGAGAATTTTTCCTAACATTCCAGAGGCCAGGGATTCAATCTCTAATAGTGGAGAAAGAGATAGAGGAATGGGGAGGGGAAGGAAGAGGGAAGAATATTAAGACATAAATACACACAAAGGAGACCACCATTCAAAGACAAAGGAAAGACTGTCAAGAAACTCAGATGAAACAACTATTAACCACGCCTTGATCTTGGACTCCTAGCTTCTAGCACTGCAAGTAAATAAAGATAAGTTTTTAAGTCATTTATGTCTACTAGGGTTATAGTCAAGTGGTAGAGAACCTGTCCCTGGATTCTATCCCCAGTACCAAAAGAAACAACAAAAACCCTACACTAGTCATCCCTCCTCTGTGCTTTTTAAATATAAATTATATAGGCCAAGGGATTCTGGTATAGCAATAGAAATCAATTAAAACACCTTTTCCTCACACTATATATAACAACTGTTTATGTTATGAAGATATAATATTCGATATTTGCGTGTGTGTGTGTGTGTGTATACGTTCCAGTACTAGGGCTTAAACTTAAGGCCTCATGCCCTTGCTTAATATTTAGCTTTTTCTCCAAAGGATGGTACTTTACCTCTTGAGCCACACCTCCTCTTCAAGAATTTTTTTGGGGGGGTGCTGGGAAGGTGGCACAGTGGTAGAGTGCATGCTTGCATGCATGAGACCCTGGGTTCGATTCCTTAGTACCACATAAGCAAAAAGAAGCTCAGGGACAATGCCCTGAGCTCAAGCCCCAGGACTGGCAAAAAAAAATGTTTTTCTTTTTTTGTTGTTGTTGGTTTCAGGGCTTGAACTCTGGGCTTGGGTGCTATGCCTCAGCTCTTCAGCTCAAGGCAAGCACTCTGCTGCTTGAACCACAGTGCCACTTCCATTTTCTAGTGGTTTATTGGAGATAAGAGTCTCACTTACTTTCCTGCCTGGGCTGGCTTTGAACTGCAATCCTCAAATCTCAGCCTCCTGAGTAGCTAGGATTACAGGCATGAACCACCCGGCTTCTTCCAGAATTTTGATGGTTAATTGAAAATAAGTCAGATTTGTCTGCCTGGGCTGGCTTCAAACTGTGATTCTAGATCTCAGCCTCCTAAGCCACTTGCCCCCAGTTAATAATTTGTTTTTAAACAGTCTTGGTGGGGTTAGGAAGGTGGCTCAGTGGTAGAGCACTTGCCTTGCATGCCTGAGGCCCTGGGTTCGATTCCTCAGCACCACATAAGCAAAAAGAAAAAAGCCAGAAGTGGCGCTGTGGCTCAAGTGGTAGAGCGCTAGCCTTGAGCTGAAGAGCTGAGGGACAGCGCCCAGGCCCAGAGTTCAGGCCCCATGACTGGACCCAAAAAAAAAAAAAAGATATACTTTGCAGTTTTGGTGTCTAGCAACCCTATTGACCTGCTGATGCTAATTACCCTGCTCAGCGTGCTATATATACTGCTGTGTAAAAAATAAAGTTTGAGACCTTGATCAGAACCCTGTCTTGGTCTCCTTCCTCATGTCTGGTTTGTCTCTCATTCAGGTCAGTTCCTCTTTGAGCCCTTGTTGACTGACCATGTGGGCCGGGGCAATCCTTTCTTGTTTTTCTTTTTTAAAAAAATTATTGTTAGTGTAAAGGTGATATAGAGGAGTTATAAGTCAGGTAATGAAGCCAGGCACTGGTGGCACAAGCCTATAATGCTAGCTACTCAGGAGGCTAAGATCTGAGGATCGATGTTCAAAGCCAGCCCGGGCAGGAAGTCCTTGAGACTCTTATCTCCAATTAATCAATAGGGAACTGGAAGTGGTGCTGTGGCTCAAGTGGTAGAGCACTTGCCTTGAGCTGAAGAGCTCAGGGACAGCACCCAGGCCCAGAGTTCAAGCTCTAGGACCGACCAAAAAAAAAAAAAATGTCAGGTAATGAGTATATTTCTTTTTGAACAGTGTCACCTCTTCCCTAATTTCATGATCTTCTTTAAAAGCCTCCCAGCTATTGGGATGCTAGTGTACAAAAATTAACAAACTTTACTGCTTCATCAGAAATTAAGTTTAAAATAAAACAAAACTAGGCCTACATTGAAGATAACAATGATGACAGTCATTCAATTCCTTGATTCAAACTAAGGTACCAATAGTGCAAATAATTTTATCAGTGCAAATATCCAGTCAAAAGGTCAACAATATCTTGGAGCCATTATTAATTAATTAATTATATTTTATTTATTTATTTTTTTGCCAGTCATGGGGCTTGAAATCTAGGCCTGGGCACTGTTCCTCAGCTCTTCAGCTCAAGGCCAGCGCTCTACCACTTGAGCCACAGTACCACTTCTGGCTTTTTCTGCTTATATGCTGCTGAGGAATCAAACCCAGGGCCTCATGTATGTGAGGCAAGCACTCTGCCACTGAGCCACCTTCCCAGCCCTATTAATATATATATTTATATATGTATATATATAAATATATATTTGTATATATATGTATATATATTAATATATATACATATATATGTATATATATATATATATATATACATATTTTTTTAATTTTTTTTTTGCCAGTCCTGGGGATTGAACTCAGGGCCTGGGCCCTGTCCCTGAGCTTCTTTTATTCAAGGCTAGTGCTCTACCACTTGAGCCACACCACCACTTCTAGGCTTTTCTGTGTATATGGTACTGAGGAATTGAATCCAGGGCTTCATGCATCTTAGGCAAGCACTCTACCACTAAATCACATTCCCAGCCCCCTATTAAAATATTTTGACCTTGCAGATTTCCTGAAAATATTTTATGACACAGTGATTTAATGTTAATTTAGCCATACTGCCAGAATGTGACACTTCTGGGCTCTGGGCTCTCTACTGAATACCTTGTTCATATTACAAGGTCTTTCCAATCTAATGTAAGCAAGGAGACTTTTTTTTTTTTTTGGGTCCGGTCATGGGGCCTGAACTCTGGGCCTGGGTGCTGTCCCTCAGCTCTTCAGCTCAAGGCTAGCGCTCTACCACTTGAGTCATAGCGCCACTTCCGGCTTTTTTCTTTTTGCTTATGTGGTGCTGAGGAATCGAACCCAGGGCCTCATGCATGCAAGGCAAGCGCTCTACCACTGAGCCACCTTCCCAGCCCAATCAAAGAGAATTTCTCAATTTACAATTTAATCAGCCTTCCAAGTTTTTTCTAACCTAATGGTATGGAATTTCACCCTGATATTGTGATTTAGTTTTTAGCTTATTAAAAAAATTAAGCTAGATGCTGTTGGTTCACACCTATAATCCTATTAGGAGGCTGAGATAGGAGAGTTTCAGTTCAAAGTAAGCCTGGGCAGAGCTGTCCATGAGACTTCAATTAACTACCAAAAGCCAGAAGTGGGGATATGTCTCAAGTGGTAGAGCATTAGCTTTGAGTGAAAAAGTTAATAAAAAATGCCCTGGCCCTGAGTTCAAGCCCTAGTACAGAATACATAGTGTCCAATATATACTATGTAAACAATGAAGTATGCAACTTGTAAGCTGGGACAGGAGAAGGAAAGTGGGGAAAAGCAAAGAAAGCAAGAAAAATTGTACTCACTACTTGACTCATGGAATTTTAACCCTTCTGTACAGCTCTTTAATAATAAAATTATATAGAAATAGATATAGATACAGATACAGAGATAGATAGATAGATAGATAGATAGATAGATAGATAGAGCGAGCCTGTCCTAATATATGAACTCAGGGCCTAGATACTGTCCCTGAACTTTTTAGCTAGTGCTCTACCACTTGAGGCACAACTCTATTTCCAGCTTTTTGGTGGTTAATTTGTGAGTCTAATGAACTTTCCTGCCTGGACTGACTTCCAACCTCGATCCTCAGATCTCAGCCTCCTGAATAGCTAGGATTTCAGACATAAACCACCAAGAACCCAGCTTATTCTTTTTTTATTGTTGTTGTTGTTGGTCATGGGGCTTGAACTCTGGGCTTGGGTGTGGTCCCTGTGCTCTTCAGCTCAAGGCTAGCACTCTACCACTTGAGCCATAGCGCCACTTCCGGCTTTTTCTGCTTATGTGGTGCTGAAGAAGCAAACCCAGGGTCTCATGCATGCAAGGCATGCATTCTACCCCTGAGCCACCTTCCCAGCCCTGGATTTTTTAACTCTGGGCCTAGTCGCTGTCCCTGAACTCTTTCACTCAAGGTGAGTGGTTTTGTCACTTGAGCCACACTTCCACTTTGGCTTTTTGGTGGATCATTGGGGATAAGAGTCTTGTGAAACTTTCCTTCCCTGGGGCTGGCTTTGAACCATGATCCTAAGATCTCAGCCTCCTGAGTAGCTGGGATTACAGGCTTGAGCCACAGCACCATGCATTCTTTTACCTTTAATATATTAGTTGATTCAACAGAAATATGGTCCTGGGGCTTGAACTCAGGACCTGGAGTACTGTCCCTGAGTTTTTTCTGCTTAAGGCTAGCACTCTACCACTTTGAGCCACTTCCGGTTTTCTGGTGGTTAATTGGAAATAAGAGTTTTACAGACTTTCCTGCCCCGGCTGGCTTTAAACCGTGATCTTCAGATCTCAATCTCCTGAGCAATTAGGATTACAGGAATGAGCCACTGGTACCTGGCTTAATATGCCACATTTATAACTTGAACAATTCATAAGTGAAAAATTGAGATGCTTGATATTCTCACTATAGATGCTCTATAATTGTGTATTATATTATTCTGCACTACATTTCAACACTTCTATGCTGCACGTTTTCCACTGTAGGATGTCTCCATTTGTTCTATTACTGTTTTTTCACCTTAAGGTACTACCATCATGGTGTATTAAAATACAAACAATGGGGCTGGGAAAGTGGCTCAGTGGTTGAGTGCTTGCCTCACATGCATGAGGCCCTGCGTTCGATTCTGAGCATCACATAAGCAGAAAAAGCTGGAAGTGGTGCTGTGGCTCAAGTGGTAGAGAGTGCTAGCCTTGAGCTGAAGAGCTGAGGGACATCACCCCGGCCTAGAGTTCAGGTCCCATGACTGACAAAAAAAATTAATAAAACACAAACAAGTAAATTCAGTGTTGTTGGTACAGAGTACAATTTTTAAAAATACATGAAATATACCAACATATAAAGTTAAATAATGAAATAACTCATTTGAGAAAATAAGTTGTTCTGTAAAAAAATTTAGAGGGCACCAGGTGCTGGTGGCTCACACTTGTAATCCTAGCTACTCAGGAGGCTGAGATCTGAGGATCATAGCTCAAAGCCAGCCCAGGCAGGAAGTCCATGAGACTCTTATCTCCAATAAACTACCCCAGAAAACTGGTGACCGACCCTCCCCACCCCCCCCAAAAAAAATCTAGAGGGTTGGGAATGTGGCTTAGTGGCAGAATGCTTGCCTAGCATGCATGAAACTCTGGGTTTGAAAAATCTAGAAGTGTTGCTATGGCTCAAGTGGTAGAGTGCTAGCCTTGAGCAAAAGAAGCTCAGGGACAGCACACAGGTCCTGAGTTCAAGCCCCATGACTGGCAAAAAAACAAAAACAAAAAACAAAACCTAGAGAATTATGAAAACTACTCCATGAATCAGCATAAGAATATATCAGAAGCTGGGCATTGGTGGCTCACACCTGTAATCCTAGCTACTCAGGAGGCTAAGATCTGAGGATCACGGTTCAAAGCCAGCCTGGGCAGAAAAGTCCATGAGACTCATCTCCAGAAAACCAAAAGTAACTCTGTGGCTCAAGTGGTAGAGCACTTGCCTTGAGCTAAAGAGCTGAGGGACAACACCCAGGCCCAGAGTTCAAGCCCCATAACCATCACCACCACCAACAAAAGAATATATCAGAAAATATGAGTATGCTAATATGGAAGTAGTTTATAAGATAATATCATTAATACAATATACTAATAGAAAAAAACTATGCCATCATTCCCCATCTCCCGTTGTAATAATCATCACATGGGCACCATTTGGGCCACCTCCCAGTAGCCTCTGCCCTGTCTGGCCTACAGTTATTCCTTCCCATAGCCCATTATAACAAGGCCTGAGAGAATGCTACCCAGCTGCCAGGTCCCAAGGTACATGAAAAATGATAGGAGCCCACTCTCCAGGTGGTGGCTTCCAGGTCTTTAGATAGTAATTATCTCAGACTCATCATTTGCATCAGTCTGGAGAAGTAAGGGGAAGAGGGCTCTTGGTGGTACTGGATATTGGGCAGCAGCAGCATGATCTGCTCTATGTTGGAGTTCTCCAAGGGATTAAGGCACCCTAGCAGGCTCCACATTGTCTTCAAATTGCACCTCGTCAAAACTTTGCTCCTCCTCCATAACTTCCATTTTCATGGAACCTAACAGGTCTGAGGTGACATCAGCAGCTAGGCTGTGGGTGGCTGACAGGATCTTGTACTGATACTCAGTACCTTCACCTGCATGGTGCAACAGCTGCTCCTGCAGCTCCTTCTCCCTCTTCTAGGACAGCTGGTTGATGCACTCATCTGGAGTGCAGCTCATCCTGGATTGCCATCTGTTCTTTTTTTTTTTTTTGGTCAGTACTGGGGCTTGAACTCTGGGCCTGGGCGCTGATGCTCAACTCTTCAGCTCAAGGCTAGTGCTCTACCACTTGAGCCACAGCGCCACTTCTGGCTTTTTCTGCTTATGTGATGCTGAGGAATCGAACCCAGGGCCTCATGCAAGCACTCTACCACTGAGCCACCTTCCCAGCCCCGCCCCTCATCTGTTCTTTATAGATAACTATGGACTCTTCAATGGCAATGATATGCCTGGATAGCTGGCTGTATCGATGTTTGATTCTGGTAATCCACCTTGCCAGGCAGGTCATGGGTGAAGCTGATTTTCAGCTTCTCCTTGAGCACTTGTGTGTCCTGCTTCCTGTCTCCAGACATGCCATGGTTCTAGTTCTTGGGGAGGAGGGCCTGGTGCTCCAGCTTTCTATGGCACTGGGCTGCATCTTCAGCTGGCCTACTGCTCCTACAGATGCCAGCTGAATTTCACCTTTTTTGACTCAGCAACTCATAGTGCTTCAAGATAAAAATTCCCACGACTGTGGATTGTCTACATCCTCTGGGACAGTCACATCAGATGGAGCCACCCCTTCACTCTTTTCTTCTTCTTTGTTTGCTCCTTCACCTTCCCTACGCAAAGCCAGGAAGCTCTGCTGGGCCCCCAGTTGTTCATTCTTTCTGTTTTGTGTTTTGTGTTTGTTTGGTTTTGTTGGTCGTAGGGCTTGCACTCAGCCTGGGCACTGTCCCTGAGCTCTTTTGCTTAAAAGGCTAGTGGAGCCACAGCTCTTCTTCTAGTTATTGAGTGGTTAATTGGGGACTTTTCAGCCCAGGCTGGCTTTAAACCCTGATCCTGAGATCTCAGCCTCCTGAGTAGCTAGGATTATAGGCAGGAGCCACTGGTGCCTGGCTCATTCGGTCTTGTTTTGTTGCTTCCAGGTACTTCAATGTGTTCTACAACTTTTTTTTTTTTTTTTTTGGGGGGGGGGGGGCTGGTTGTGGGGCCTGAACTTTGGGCCTGGGCGCTGTCCCTCAGCTCTTCAGCTCAAGGCGAGCGCTCTACACTTGAGCCACAGCGCCACTTCTGGCTTTTTTCTTTTTGCTTATGTGGTGCTGAGGAATTGAACCCAGGGCCTCAGGCATGCAAGGCAAGTGCTCTACCACTGAGCCACCTTCCCAGCCCCTGTCCTACAACTTTTTTTTTTTTTTTTTTTTGCGGCCGTGGGGCTTGAACTCTGGGCCTGGGCGCTGTCCCTCAGCTCTTCAGCTCAAGGCGAGCGCTCTACCACTTGAGCTACAGCGCCACTTTCGGTTTTCTGGTGGTTTATTGGAGATAGGAGTCTCAGGGTCTCTCCTACCTGGGCTGGCTTTGAACCGCGATCCTCAGATCTCAGCCTCCTGAGTAGCTAGGATTACAGGCGTGAGCCACCAGCGCCCAGCTGTCCTACAACTTTTGAGGCACATTCTGGTTCCCAAATTTGCTCTTTACCTGCTCCTGAATAAGCTGCTCCAGCAACTGGTATGCCTCAGGTGCCTTTGCAGGGCCTCCTTCTCTGAGGTCTGCTGCTGATTAGAAGCCATGTGCTGTTCTCAGGTGGCTCTGAGCTTTTGCAACTGATCCAGGCACTAGTGATGCAAATTTTGAGCCACTTGGCTCTTTAACTCCACCCTCTCTTTCCATTCTCCTAACTTCTCCTCTAGTTGGACTAGCTTCTCCTGCAGATGTTTCTTCACCTGCTGCTCTGAATGCTGGGTGAGCTCCTCTTCACCACTCAGCCTGTGGAAGGCATCCTGAAGCTGCACAAGTTGTGTACAAGTGTGCATCTCACGGTCTCTCTCCATTGTCTTTAGAATCTTGTGCCAATCCTCAGCATGCTTATCTCATTCCTCAGCCTTCTTCTCCAGTGTCCACAGCTGCTTCTGTTGCTCCAGGTTCTGGAGACCACGGCTCTCGTTTTCCTGTATCTGGATAGGAAGTTGTTCCTCCCGGTTCTTTAGCTCCTTTGCATCTGGTAGGCCTGGGCTTGCAGCTGCTGATCAGCCCGAGATGATCCTCAGGGGGACTATGGAACCAGCATCTCTACCAGCTGCTTTCTCAATTCCACCAGGTCAGTATCTAGATCCAATTGCCTCATCCCTCATCCCTTGCTCTTTCTCCTCTCTCAGTTGGCTCATCTGTTCCAAGAGGTACTGGACCTTTTCCTTCCATATGGAATTCTCTACCCTCAGGTCCTCTGTAAAAGTATCTTTCTCCAACTTAATTCTGTCACCACCTCTTTCATGTGGTCTAGTTTCCAACTCTGCCCGCTCCCCTAGTGCTTGTTGTAATTCATGCATTTTTTTGGCATGGGGGTGGGGTGGGGCTTGAACTTAGGGCCTGGGTGTAGTCTCTGAGCCTCTTTGCCCTCAAGGCTAGTGCTCTACCAGCACTTATAGTTTTTGAGTGGTTAATTGGAGATGAATCTCATAAGGAGTTTTCTGCCCAGGGAGTTTTCTGGCTTTGAACTGTAATCCTCAGATCTCAGCCTCCTGAGTAGCTAGGATTACAAGCATGAGCGATCAGTGCCTGGCAACTCATGTGCTTTGATTTTCATATCAGCCTTCTGTGTCAGGACCACCTCCAGCCTCTCCTGCAGTTTGGTGTTCTCTTCATCCAGGTCATCTTAGCTTCTGGTCTTTCCTAGGAGCTGCAGCTTCACATCATCCAGGTCTTTAATGAGCTCTAGGTTGTTCTTGTCAGTCTCATTCTGCATGGTAGAGTCTGTAGACAGTGTCATCTCTGGCTTTGCAGCACAATGCTGTGAAGTTTGCAGGAGGCTGGCAAGACCCTTATGCTTCAGTTCTCTTTCATTGGCCACCTAATGCACATGAGCCAGAACAGATAGAAAATCAAAATTTTCTGAACCCAGTAATCTGTATTGCTAGCTTGTGGAGCTCCAGCTCTGTTATGAGTGATTTTTGCCCACAGACCATCTTCTCATTCTCTTTGCTCTGTTGATCCTACAGGTCTTTCTTTTCCTGCTTCAGTTGTTTGATCTCATTTGAGAGCTGCTGGTTTCTCATTCTGCTGGAGTCCAGGGCAAGCACCAAGTGTTGGTAGTGCCTTTCCAGGTCGTCAGCATTATTGGGATCTGTGACACTCTTGACCCTGGCAGCTCTGGCAGTGCCCAAAGATGGAGAAGGCTCAGGGCCAATGAGGTCTTTGGCTATGCACTCAGTTGAATTACAGTCTCCAGTGGTGTTTGTCTTGGGCTTACCTATTTTTTAATTTCTCTTTTTCTTGGGTTCTGCAGGTCTATCAGGTTCTGCCGCTGCTAATATTCTTGCAGTAGTTTATTTCTGGCAGCTAATTTTTTTTCCATCTTGTTTGCTCAGATATCCCACCACGGGGATGGGCTAGTGGGGGGCCCACATTCCCAGGCTCTCTGAAATCACCTCTATTCTTGCCATCACCACCAAACCATGTCTGCTTCCTACAGTATCTCCAAAATCACCACAATTCTCTCACTCAACACTCAGCACCTCTACCTCCCTCAACTGTTAGTAGTGGTGTAAGCCAATAGAGGGAATAATAGTGCTACTAGGCAGCATGGATCGTGGGCATGGCCTCAATTCTTGTATTCCATTGGTCAGAGAGAAACATGAAAAATAGGATGTGTGGCCAGAATCTTGTAATCCTGATTAGATGAATGATAAAGTCACAATTAAGAGCTGCTCCTGCAGCCCCTCCCCACCAGAACCCTATCCAGTTTGATTGGAGGAAGGGTGGATTTAGCTGGAGAGGTGCAGTTTCACAAGTCACCGTTCCTGGATTCTGTCACACAACTTGGATCACCTGGAGAACATGGATGGGTTCTGTCAGGCTGCTTCCCTATACCTTCCTGTGTTGCACGTCACCATAACCAGTGAACTTGATCCTAGGGCATAGAAAGTAAAGGAGCAGCCGGGCGCTGGTGGCTCAAGCCTGTAATCCTAGCTACTCAGGAGGCTGAGATCTGAGGATCGCGGTTCAAAGCCAGCCTGGGCAGGAGAGACCGTGAGACTCCTATCTCCAATAAACCACCAGAAAACCGGAAGTGGCGCTGTAGCTCAAGTGGTAGAGCGCTCACCTTAAGCTGAAGAGCTGAGGGACAGCGCCCAGGCCCAGAGTTCAAGCCCCACGACCGACCAAAAAAAAAAAAGTAAAGGAGCAAAGCTGCAGCAAAAGACACTGCATCACTTCCCGGTCCCTTTCCCACCTCCACAATTGTTTGCAATTTTTCATGGTTTAGAAATTGCCTCCACTGATTCTCCATCTTTTCATGTTTTTCTTTCCTTTTCTTTTCTTTTTTGTGGTTGTGGGACTTGAACTCTTGGGCCTGGACACTGTCCCTCAGCTCTTCAGCTCAAGGCTAGCACTCTACCACTTGAGCCACAGTGCCACTTCTGGTTTTCTGGTGGTTTATTAGAGATAAGAGTTTGAAGGACTTTCTTGCCTGGGCTGGCTTTGAACCATGATCCTCAGATCTCAGCCTCCTAAGTAGCTAGGATTACAGGTGTGAGCCACTGGTGCCGGCTCTCCATCTTTTCTTGGAGCCTGTTCCATTTTCACAATCCCTTTCACGCTTTTTAAAAAAATTTCTTAGCAGTTTTTTTTTTTTAAATTGTAAAGATGCTGTACAGAGGAGTTACAGTTACATGACTAAGGCAATGAGAACATGACTTGTCGATCATTGTTACCCCTTCCCTTCCTTGGTGTTGTCCCACTATCCCTCCCCTCCCCTATCTCCCACAGTCCTCCTCATCCTCTCCCTCTCCCCCACCCCTCCCACCTGAAGTGGTAAAGTTCGTTTCCAATATACTGTCCTGTGGTATCCTTGTTGCAATGGGTCATTCTGTGTCCTTGTTTCAGCATTTTGTTATTTCCCTTCCCCTCCCCCAGATTAGACATAAGTATATACAAGATGCAAGGTACCAAAATCAAGTACAGTGACAACAGGGGATATGCCATAGGGGAAAGAACATACAAAAGAAACAACAACAAATAATAAAATCACCATGGTACATTTAAAACAATAACAATAAGAAAGACCTCTTGTGTCCCTATCTTGGAGTTCATTTCACTTAACATCATCCTTTTTTTTTTTTTTGCCAGTTGTGGGGCCTACACTGTCCTTCAGCTCTTTAGCTCAAGGCTAGCGCTCTACCACTTGAGCCATAGCACCACTTCCAGCTTTTTCTGCTTATATGGTGCTGAGGAATTGAACCCAGGGCCTCATGCATGCAAGGCAAGTACTCTATCACTGAGCCACCTTCCCAACTCCTTAACATCATCTTATATAGTCATATGCACATGGCTTTTGAGCTTTTTAGCTCATCTGATAAGATTATCCTATATGTATACTTATTATTGCAAATAATGAAACCATGGGACCTAATTTCTTTGGGACTGGGTTACTTAATATGATTTTTTTTCCAAGTCTTTCCATTTCCTAACAAATGCGGCAGTGTCGTTCTTTCTCATGGAAGCATAAAATTCCATTATATATATTTATACCACATTTTCTTGATCCATTCATCTGCTGAGGGGCCTCTGGATTGGTTCCCTATCTTAGCTATGGTGAATAATGCTATGATAAACATAGTTGTGCTGGTAGCTTTTGTATAGCCTTGTTTGTGATCATTTGGGTAAATGCCCAGAAGTGGGATTGCTGGGTCATAGAGGAGCTCTATGTGTAGTCTTTTGAGGAACCTCCATACTGCTTTCCAGAGTGGTTGGACAAGTTTACACTCCTACCAAACAGTGCAGTAGAGTTCCCTTTTGACCACCTCTCCTCCAGCATCATTATTAG
The DNA here is from genome assembly GCF_019054845.1 of Dipodomys spectabilis. NCBI lineage: Eukaryota > Metazoa > Chordata > Mammalia > Rodentia > Heteromyidae > Dipodomys > Dipodomys spectabilis. The sequence goes on along the minus strand of NW_024870772.1, from coordinate 25,164,283 downwards.
ATTTGTGTGTGTGTGTGTGTGTGTGTGTGTGTGTGTGTGTGTGTGTGTGTTTTGTCTGTTGTGGGCCTGAACTCTGGGCCTGGGCACTGTCCCTCAGCTCTTCAGCTCAAGATTAGCCCTCCACCACTTGAGCCACAGCACCACTTCCAGTTTTTCTACTTATGTGGTGCTGAAGAATCAAACCCAGGGCCTCATGCATGCAAAGCAAGCACTCTACCACTGAGCCACCTTCCCAGTCCATTATTAAATTTTTTGATTATAGCCATTCTAAATGGGGTGAGGTGGAATCTCAATGTTGTTTTGATTTGCATTTCTTTTATGGCCAGAGAAGTTGAGCATTTCTGCTTTAATTTCCTTTTTCAGGTTTTAAAATTTTCATCATAGAGATCCTCCACTTCTTTCTTTAGTTAACTCAACTCCTAGATATTTTATTTCTTGTGCAGTTATTACAAAAGGAGTTACTTTCCTGATTTCAGCCACACTCTTCTCATTGTTGGCATACAGGAAAGCCATTGATTCTTGAGGGTTAATTTTGTATCCTGCTACTTTGCCAAAGTTTCGAATCAGCTCAAGTCACTTGGGAGTGGAGTCCATGGGGTTCTTTACAAGATCATGTCATCTGCAGAGAGGGAGAGTTTTACTTGATCTTTCCCTATTTGGATCCCTTTTATGTTTGGATCTTGTCTTATTGCTCTTGTTAGGCATTCTAATTCTAAATTGAAGAGAAGTAGAGAGAGTGGACATCCTTGTCTCGTTCCTGAATTTAGATGAAATGGCTTTAGCTTTTTGCCATTAAGTATAATGCTGGCTGTAGGTTTGTCATACACAGCCTTTATTATATTGAGGAATGTTCCATGAATTCCTAATTTTTCCAAAGCTTTCATCATAAAGTGGTGTTTGACTTTGATGAATGCTTTTTTTTTTTTTTTTTTTTTGTCGGTCGTAGGGCTTGAACTCTGGGCCTGGGCGCTGTCCCTCAGCTCTTCAGCTCAAGGCGAGCGCTCTACCACTTGAGCTACAGCGCCACTTCCGGTTTTCTGGTGGTTTATTGGAGATAGGAGTCTCACGGTCTCTCCTGCCCGGGCTGGCTTTGAACCGCGATCCTCAGATCTCAGCCTCCTGAGTAGCTAGGATTACAGGCGTGAGCCACCAGCGCCCGGCTGATGAATGCTTTTTGTGCATCTATTGAGATAATCATGTGGTTCTTATCCTTGCTCATGGTTTTTTTTTTTTTGGTCACTAGTGGGGCTTGAACTCTGGGCACTGTCCCTCAGCTCTTCAGCTCAAAGCTAGCACTCTACCACTTGAGCCATAACGCCACTTCCAGCTTTTTCTGCTTATGTGGTGCTGAGGAATTGAACCCAGGGCCTCATGCATGCAAGGCAAACATGCTACCACTGGGCCACCTTCCCAGACCCCTCCCTGGTCATGTTTTTTTTTTTTTTTGGTCTGGTTGTGGGGCCTGAACTCTGGGCCTGGGTGTTGTCCCTCAGCTCTTCAGCTCAAGGCTAGCGCTCTACCACTTGAGCTACAGCACCACTTCCGGCTTTTTTCTTTTTGCTTATGTGGTGCTGAGGAATTGAACCCAGGGCCTCAGGCATGCAAGGCAAGCGCTCTACCACTGAGCTACCTTCTCAGCCCCTCCTTGGTCATGTTGATGTGATGAATTATATTGATTGAACCAGCTTTGCATCCCTGAAATGAATCTTGTTTGATCATGGTGTATGATTTTTTTGATGAGTTGTTGAAGTACAAAATTTTGTTGAGAAGTTTTTTTTTTTGTCAGTTGTGGGGCTTGAACTCTGGGCTTGGGTGCTATCCCTCAGCTCTTCAGCTCAAGGCAAGCGCTCTACCACTTGAGCCTCAGCGCCATTTCCGGTTTTCTAGTGGTTTTTATTGGAGAATCTCATGTGGACTTTCCTGCCCGGGCTGGTTTTGAACCGTGATCCTCAGATCTCAGCCTCCTGAGTAGCTAGGATTACAGGCATGAGGCACTGGTGCCCGGTATTTCCCTCTCTTTTTAAGGAGTCCCTGCCTGGTTTTGGGATGAGGGTTATGATGGCTTCATAGGAGTTTGGTAGTGAACTTTCAGTTTCATTGAAGAGTTGGAGGAGTATTGGTGTGAAGTTCTGCTTTGAAGTCCTTGTAGAATTTAGCTGTAAATCCATCCAGTCCTGGGCTTTTCTTGGGTGGAAGGTCTCTATTTCAGTGCTTGCTATGAGTTGGTATAACTCATCTTGATTTAGTTTGGGCATGTCAGTATTTGCTAGAAATTCATCCATTTCTTCCACATTCTCAATCTTATTAGCGTAAAGGTTTGAGAAGTATTCCCTTATAATGTTCTGAATCTTGGTTGTTTTGGTGGTTATGTTTCCATTCTCATTTTGAGTTTGTTTATATGGGTGTGTTCTCTTTTCCTAATAAAATTTGCTAAGGGTCTGTCAATTTTGTTCATTTTTTCAAAGAACCAACTCTTTGTTTTGTTGATTCTATGTTTTTTGGGGTTGGTTTTCCTTATATGTAATAACTAGTATATGTCTAGGACAAGCAGAAGAAGTTAAAAGCTATATATATATGTGTCCCAAGATAGGGACACAAGAGATTCTATCTTTCTTGTTTTTGTTTTTGATGTACTTACAATGTACTATCTTCCCCCATGGTACAACCCCTGTTGTCATTGTATTTGATTCCGGTGTCCTGCATCTTGTATATACATTTTTCTCATTTGGGGAGGGAAAGGGAAATAACAAAATACTGAAATAAGTATACAGGATGACCCATTGTAACAATGAGATGTATGTTAAAAACGAACTTTACAACTTTGGAAGGGATGGTAGGGGAAAAATAAAGGAGGGGGGTAACAATGCTCGATAGGAAATGGACTCATTACCTTGCTCATGTAACTGTAACCCCTCTGTATAGTATCTTTTTTTTTTTTTTTTGGGTCCGGTCGTGGGGCCTGAACTCTGGGCCTGGGCGCTGTCCCTCAGCTCTTCAGCTCAAAGCTAGTGCTCTACCACTTGAGCCACAGCGCCACTTCTGGCTTTTTTCTTTTTGCTTATGTGGTGCTGAGGAATCGAACCCAGGGCCTCAGGCATGCAAGGCAAGTGCTCTACCACTGAGCCACCTTCCTAGCCCTGTACAGTATCTTTTCAATAAAAATATAAATTAAGAGCAAAAAGAAAAAGAGAGGTTGAGTATTTTTTTTTGGGGGGGGTGGGGGGGGAGTCTGGTCCTGAGGCCTGAACTCTGGGCCTGAGTGCTGTCCCTGACCTCTTCAGCTCAAGGCAAGTGCTCTACCTCTTCAGACAGTGCCACTTATGGTTTTCTGGTGGTTAATTGGAGATAAAGAGTCTCACTGATTTACCTGCCCTGGGTTGGTTTTGAACTGTGATTCTCAGATCTCAGCCACCTGAGTAGCTAGGATTACAGGCATGAGCCACTGGCACCTGGCACAATGTACCCCTTAAAAAAATAATTAATTTGGCTTATTCATTTTAAATATAATTTTATTAATCTGAACATCTAGTTTATTCTTTATTAATACATAATTTTATTAATCCAGGTGCCTGGCTTTAAAAAAAATAATTTTATTAGCCTGGGTGCTGGTGGCTCACCCCTGTAATCCTAGCTACTCAGGAGGCTGAGATCTGATGATCAAGTTTTTAAGCCAGCTCAGGCAAGAGCATATCTCCAAACTGATCACCAGGAAGCTGAAAGTGAAGCTGTGGCTCAAGTGGTAGAGTGCTAGCCTTGAACAAAAAAATCAGGGACAATGGCCAGGCCCTGAATTAAATCCTAAAACTAGCACAAAAAAGACAAAAAGTAAATTCCAAGTACTAGACTCAAAATTTTCCTTCAAGTTGGGCTGGGAAGGTAGCTCAGTGGTAGAGTGCTTACCTTGCATGCCTGAGGCCCTGGGTTCGATTCCTCAGCACCACATAAGCAAAAAGAAAAAAGCCAGAAGTGGCGCTGTGGCTCAGTGGTAGAGCGCTAGTCTTGAGCTGAAAAGCTGAGGGACAGCACCCAGGCCCAGAGTTCAGGCCCCACGACCGGACCCCCCCCAAAAAAAAAATTTCCTTCAAGTCTCTAAGTTAGCTAAATTTTTTTTAAAAAAAGTGTTTGCCACAGCCAGGCACACCAGTGGCTCATGCCTGTAATCCTACCACTTAGGAGGCTGAGATCTGAGGATTGCGGTTCAAAGCTAGCCCAGGCAGGAAAGTCAGTGAAACTATCTCAAATAAACCACTAGAAAACTGGAAGTGGGGGCTGGGAAGTTGGCTCAGTGGTAGAGTGCTTGCCTCGCATGCACAAGGCCCTGGGTTCTATTCCTCAGCACCACATAAGCAGAAAAAAGCTGGAAGTGGCGCTGTGGCTGTGGCTCAAGTGGTAGAGCACTAGCTTTGAGTTGAAGAGCTGAGGGATAGCGCCCAGGCCCAGAGTTAAAGCTCCATAACCGGACCCCCCCCCCCCAAAAAAAAAGAAAAGAAAAGAAAACTGGAAAGTGTTGCTGTGGCTCAAATGGTAGAGTGCTAGCCTTGAGCTAAAGAGCTGAGGGAAGCATCCAGGCCCAGAGATCAAGCCCCACGAGATTAAAAAAAAAAAAAGAAAAAAAAATTTTAGCCAGGATTTATCTAACAAGGTTAAAGTAGGGAAAATTAGGAAACATTTCCTCTACCTCACTCAGGAATAGTACTTTCCTGCCAGAGCTGGCTTTAAACCACTATCCTCAGATCTCAGCCTTCTGAATAGCTAGGATTATAGGCATGAGCATAAGCCTGGCTGTTTTGTTTTTTTTTCCTGGTCCCTATACTGGATCTTGAACTCAGGGGTTGAATATTGTCCCCTAGAGCTTTACTGAGCTATGCTCAACACATTAAAAACTACAGCTAGGAAGTATACCTGTGAAACTGCCACTTTTGGAAATTTTAGTCCCTTTTCTTTTTGTGTCAGGCCTGAGCACTGTCACTGAGTTTTTGTGCTCAAGGCTAGTGCTGCTCTATCACTTTGAGCCATAGATCTACTTCCAGACTTTTGGTAATAAATTGGAGATGTATTTTCTGCCTGGGGCTAGCTTCAAACTGTGATTCTCCGATCTTAGCCTCTTGAGTACCCAGGATTACCAGTATGAGCCATGGGTGCCAGGAAAGATTTCGCTTGTTTTGTTCCTTTAGCTCAGTATTATGAAGTTATGAGATCTTGTATGTATGTAGTATGATAAAGAATTAAGGTGAAGATCTAACTATATTTTCTTAATGAATCAATTTGACATTTTTATTAAACCCTTTAGATTTTTTTCTCTTTTTTTTTTGTTGGTCGTGGGGCTTTAACTCTGGGCCCCTGTGCTGTTCCTGAGCTCCAGGCGAGTGCTCAACCACTTGCACCACAGTGCCACTTCTGGTTTTCTGGTGGTTAATTGAAGATCAGAGTCTCACAATGTTCCTGCCTGGGCTGGCTTTGAACCATGATTCTCAGATCTCAGCCTCCTGAGTAGCTACGATTATAAGCATTAGCCACCAGCACCCAGCCACTTTAGATTTTTAAAAGACATCTCAGAGCCATATTCAAATTCAAGTCTGAAAGATTAAATGATCCAGTTGTCACACACATACAAAAAAAAGCAACAAAATCCTCATGATAGTTTAATGAGAATGATTAATTTAGTGAGAATTGTTTTAGGTTTATTCCAAGAAATAGCTTTTTGCCCTGGTATAACACTGAATTTGTAAGTATTACTATTTCAGCCCAGCTGGAAGACTGCATCTACTTAGCTATTGTCATATACTATTTTGTTTCATATGAAAAGCCCTGTAAGGAATTAAGCCCAAGTATATGTAAGAATTCAATACATGATGAAACTGAATCAGAAACTGGAGACAAAGGGAGAATTACTAAATTTATAGTGATAATGAAACTGGTTGGTCATTTAAATATTTAGATACATTATTTCTCAAATTTCACATGTAAGAAAAAAAATCTACAACAGTTGAAAGGTTAACAATATATTTTTAATATTTCTTATATTTGTAACAACATAAAAATAGGCATATATTCTTTATGCTTAAAGTTCTCATACAATAATAAAGGCAAAAACATTTACAAATTAAATTAAAAACAAAAATATAAACCAATAAAATGCAAATTAACCATTTTAATCATTTTATATAACAAATGAAGTTGTTTTGCTCAAATAGAAAAATGTTTTGCTCAAAAGAAATAAGTATTTGGTTTAATAGCAAAAAGTTGTAGTTCAGACCCCATTCTGTTCATGAACAGAGTATTAACTAATTCTATTAAAATGGCAAATCTCAAACATCAAATTTTTTTTTCTTAAGGGTCAAGACCAGGACTTGAACTTGGTGTCTGCTACTTTTGCTCACTGGTAGAGTGCTAACTTTACTAAATGAATTATGTCTCTAACCCCTCCAAATCAATGTTTAGAAGTTTCCAATTGACTTTTTTTTAAGGTTCAGAAAATAAAAAATTAGCTTTACTAAAACCTGTAATAACAACTATTGAATTATTTAGCATTTGGAACAGAAACAGTATTTATTTGCTACTGGACTTATTGCTCATAGCTGTTGTAAGTTACTCTGTGTAGGAGTCTCACAACATAAAGGTTCTGACTTACAGTGCAGATTTTTTCTGAGTAATGTAAGTCAATGTCATCTCAAAAACACATCAGGATATTATGTGTACAAAAGTACCACACCATCACTTTTCTCATTTTCATATAATCTGTGTTCTGCACTTTCATTGCTTTTATTATTTTCCAATTCAGATTTTAGTTTTGAATATTTAACACTATTGATTATGTGCATTTCGCTTTCTTCATGTTTACTAAGGATATGTGATAAATGCTGCCAATCTTTGCACCCATTCTCATTTTTCAGTTGGTTTTTTCCTTCCCCAAAGAGTTTGCAATACAGACAAAATACAGAATCTTTTGAGGCAGAATAAAGTAACCAGGATCTAGTAGTTTTCTCACCACTTGGAAGAATTCTTGTATAATAAGTTTCTGAAAATTTCCTCCCTGTATTGTCTTTTGGAAAGTTAAAATTTCTTACTTGAGGTGGCTCATTTTCAATAAGAGCATCTCGCTGTTTAATGTCCAAAACTCGGGGCCATGTACCTGGATCTGCAGAAAGCACAATTGGTATAATGGGGTCTTCAGATTCTTTGTTTTCCAGTTGCTTTTGAAATTTATCAGCTATAGCTGACATGGAAGGTAAATTCACATTCTGTTCACTCAGTAGTATATCTGGACTACATTCTGCAGAAACCTGTAGCTCTGTAGCCTTTTCCTTTTTTTCTGGTATTTCATCTATTTTTTCCAAAAGCACATCTGATGATCCAAATGATTTTGTCTCATTTTCCTCTGTAATGGAATTCCTTTTTCTGATTTCTGGTGTTGATAATGCTTTTGATTTTGTTTCCATTATCTGAGAAGAAACAGGAGAATTAAACATGACCCTGCAATTCTACTCCAATGTATATACCCAAAATAAATTAAGGACTAACAATCAGTACTAACTAATTCAGTACTAAGGACTAATTCAGTACTAACAATGTACTGAAGTAGTACAGAGTGTGAAACCTTGAGTTAAATCCCAAGAACTGCCAAAGAAAAAGAGCAATTAAAATTTATTTTTATACAAAAATTATATACATGAACTAGATGTGTGAATCAAAAAATAGAGTGCCAGCCATGAGCAAAAAGCTGACCAAGCCAGGCGCCGGTGGCTCACGCCTGTAATCCTAGCTACTAAGGAGGCTGAGATCTGAGGAATTGCGGTTCAAAGTCAGCCTGGGCAGGAAAATCTGTGGGACTCTTATCTCCAATAAACCACTAGAAAACTGGAAGTGGCGCTGTGACTCAAGCGGTAGAGCACTTGACTTGAGCTGAAGAGCATAGGGACAGCACCTAAGCCCAGAGTTCAAGCCCCACGACCGACCAAAAAAAAAAAAAAAAAAAAAAGCTAGAACATAGGCCCTAAGTTCAAGTTCCAGTAGCGCCCCCTGCCCCAGCAATTATAAACAAATGTTCATAGCAACATCATTCACAATAGAAAACATCCTGAACTGAATTGTTCACAAATGAATAGATAAAAATGCTGAATTTTCCATTTAGAAGTATGAAGTAACAAATGAAGGACTGACAAATCTTGAAAACAGTATGAAGTGTGAAAGAAGATAGAGATAAGGAACGACATGAGTCCATTTGTGCTGGAATGTCCAGAACAGGCAAATTTATTTTTTTGGGATCCAGTCGTGGGGCCTGAACTCTAGGCCTGGGTGCTGTCCCTCAGTTCTTCAGCTCAAGGCTAGCACTCTACCACTTCCGGCGTTTTTCTTTTTGCTTATGTGGTGCTGAGGAATCAAACTCAGGGCCTCATGCATGCAAGGCAAGCACTCTACCACTGAGCCACCTTCCCAGCCCCAAGAACAGGCAAATTTATAGTGACAAAAGGTAGTTGCTCAGTAACTGCCTAGGACTTTTGGAAGAAGAAAGGACAGAAATGAGCTGGACACCAGTGGCTCATGCCTGTAATCCTAGCTACTCAGGAGGTTGAGAGTTGATGACCAAAGTTTGAAGACAGTCCAGTAAGAAAGTTGATGAGATTCTTTTATCTACAATAAACAAAAAGGCCAGAAGTAGAGATGAGGCTCAAGTAATAAAGTACTAGCCTTGAGCAAAAAAGCTCAGGGACAGCATCCATGCCCTGAGTTCAAGCTCCAGAACCAGCACCAAAAAAAAAAAAAAGATGAACATGACTATTGACAAAACAAGAGGATTCTATTGGGGTAAGTGAACACACTGTAGATTAATTATACCTTAATAAAGTTGTTATTTAGCTGGGTGCCAGTGGCTCATGCCTGGAATCCTAGCCACTCAGGAGGCTGAGATCTCAGGATTACAGTCTGAATCTAGCCAGGACAGGAAAATCCAATTAATTAGCAAAAAATCCAATTAATTAGCAAAAAGCCAGAAGTGTAGCTGTGCCTCAAGTAGAACAGAGTTGCCTTGAGCAAAAAATCTTGAGGACAATGCTCAGCCCTGAGTTCAAGCCATAGGACCAACATACTCACATTCTCTCTCTTTCTCTCTCTCTCTCTCTCTCACACACACACACACAATCATTTAGGTCACATACAGTGGTTCACAGCTTCTCTGAAGGTGAAGACTGGGAAAGAGGTTCCCATCTGAACAAAAAAGTTGGGCATGGTCATGTATGCTTATCATCTCACAGGCATAAACAGTATCACAGTCTAGGCACAAAGGCAAAAAATATGAAACTAGATCTAGATGAAATAGTCTTTTGAACTTTTTTGCCTAGGCTGGCCTCAAATGGCAATCTTTCCAATCACTACCTCTTGAGTAGTTAGACATAAGCCACTGGCACCTTGCTTTTTGGGGGGGCAGGGGAAGCAGGGAGAAGGTAGTACTAGGGTTTGAACCCCCAGAGCCTTATGTTTGCTAGGAATGTTGGACAGTTAATAAGCTATGATCCCTAGTATTTTGCACATGCCAGACAAGTGCACTACCACTCTGAGCCACACTTCCACAATATCAAATTTTGATTGGCATGTAGATTAACTAGAACTATCAAGGTATTAGGAACACAACAAAAAATGGCACAAGGGAGAAAACCATTCTTGACTTTAACAAAAAAGCAAAATTAAACAAAAAGCAAACCTTTAAAACAAATATACAACAATGAAGTATTTACCTGAATCAACTCAAATGACATAATGACAAAATGGAACTAAAGTTTCATGATAAATCTAGTTAATGTATGCCAAGAGGATAAATCTACTATTTACTTGACCATTAAATCACATTAAAAAGAATTACCTGTTTATATTCATTAACACAACTTTGGCAGCAAAACCTCTTCTGCTGACCTCCAATCAGGATGCTGTTTCCAATATTTTTACTGGGCAAATATTCTCCACACTGTTCACAGCAGTTCATTACTAGACCATTGGCCAATCGGTACTCATTAAAGCAATGGTTACTACACAGTTTATGTGTTACATTATTAACACTGACTTCATGGCGAATCTAAAAACAAAACAAAAACAAAAACACCCGACATTTGTTAAATATATGAACTCACCATTTCTCTAATTTTGAATAAAATTAAATGTAGTATCTTCTTTAATAAAATATACAAATCAGATTAGTACAATAGGCAAAGTAATGAATAGTTTTGGCAATAGAAACAAAGAACTACTACTTCAGTAAAAATATATTCAAGAATGTATTGTTATTTCTTGCTTGCTCATAGCTTGTGTTCTACCACTTGAGCCATACCTTCAATCTATCATTTTGTTGGTTAACTAGACAAGCCTCAGACTTTTTGGTTTGGGCTAGCTTGAACTGCAATCTTTTTTTCAGGAGGGCTTGAATAAAGGGCCTGGGTGCTGCCCTTGAATCTTTTTGTTCAAGGCTAGCATTCTACCATTTTGAGCTACAGCTCCACTTCCTGTTTTCTGGAGGTTAGAGATAAAGTCTCACAAGTCAAGACTGGCTTTGAACCCCAATCTTCAGATCTCAGCCTTTGGAGTAGCTAGTGGCAGGCGTGAGCCAGCAGTGCAAGGCTCAAATGCAATCTTTTTTTTTTTTCTTTGTCGGTCATGGGGCCTGAACTCTAGGCCTGGGTGCTGTCCCTCAGGTCTTCAACTCAAGGATAGCGCTCTGGCACTTAAGCCACAGTGCCACTTCTGACTTTTTCTGCTTATGTGGTGCTGAGGAATCGAACCCAGGGCCTCACGCATGCAAGGCAAGCACTCTACCACTGATCCACCTTCCCAGCCCCTGACCTAGCATATCCTTATTCTTCCTTTCCACATCATGATGTACAACTAGGATATGTGCATTACATAGATGGAAGCACTTAAAAAATTACCGGAGTCTTTAACTCCTATTTTCTGCTGGGGAGCAAAAAATGTTCTCTTTCTCCATTTCTCCTTACTTTATTTTACTAAAATATATCCTTCCTAAGAGGAGCAACAGTGGCTCATGCCTGTACTCCTAGCTATTTAGAAGGCTGAGAGCTGAGGATCACAGTTTAAGGCCAGCTCGGGCAGGAAAGTCCATGAGACTCTTATCTCTAATAAACCACTAGAAAACTGGAAGTGGTGCTGTGGCTCAAGTGGTAGAAGGCTTGCCGTAAGCTGAAGAGCTGAGGGATAGCGCCCAAGCCCAGAGTTCAAGCCCCGTGACCCACAAAAATAAATAAATAAAAAATATATATCCTTCCTAAAACTTTCAAAAACAATTAGAATTATCCATTGGCCCAAATAATTTAGGTATAAAAATCCAGACCTCTCCTAATTTACTACAGATTATACATCTTGACTTAATATAAATTCCTTTTCTAATATTCTGGTTGTCTTCATAGGGAGACAAAGGTGTGCTATAAAATCCTTGGGAGGATCTGCTTGATTCTACTGGAAGAACAGTAGCTTTCTTTGTTGGTGTATCTCTGAAAGACAAGGAAAAGACATGCAATTTAGAAAAAATGCGTATTAGTAAGTCATACTTATATAAACATCGACATTTTTCCTTTTATTCGATCCTAGGAAACAGCTATAACTTTTGAACATAGCAAAAGCCACTTAGCAGAACTAAGGTTTAAGAAAAATGGCAGAGGCAATGGCAGAGGCAAAGGCAACATTTTCCTACCAAGATTAAGTACAGCATAAATGAACCTACAGCTAGCTCTAGCACACCTGTGTGTGTGTGTGTGTGTGTGTGTGTGTGTGTGTGTGTGTGTTTGCGTGCAATACTGGGTCTTGAACTCAAGAGCCTTAGCTTTTTTACTCAAGGCTACCCATTCTAGCACTGAAGCCATAGCTCCACTGCTTTCTTTTTTTGGGTTGTGAGACTTGAACTCTAGGCCTGGGCGCTGTCCCTGAGCTCTTTAGCTCAAGGCTATCACTCTACCACTTGAGCCACAGTGCCACTTCTGGTCTTTTCTGTTTATGTGGTGCTAAGGAATCCAACTCAGGGCCTCAGGCATATGAGGCAAGCACTCTAACACTGAGCCACCTTCCTAGCCCACTGCTGGCTTTTTGATGGTTAACAGGAGATAAGAGTCTCATAGATTTTCCTGCCCAAACTGGCTTTGAGTCAGAATCCTCAGATCTCAGCATCCCAAGAAGGGAGGAGTACAGGCGTGCCCTGACACTTGGCTTGAAAACATCCCTAAAACAATTCTATTCATGAATCCTTCAAGCTCACTATTAGTGTTCAGTGAAACAAAGAAACATTGAAAAGTACTGCTTACTTTTTACATATTATATTCCGTGTCCTTCGAGTACGTCTACGTGAGAAAGAAGAAAGGCAGGTAGTACAACAAAAAAGGTGAGGAGATCCTTTTCGTTGATAAGCTGTCTGTCCCTTCTGTAAAGGCTCTTTGCAGTTTGCACAAGTGATTTTAGCTGGTTTAAGTTGTTGTTGGGCTGTAGTTTGGAAATTCTGTTTAGGAAGTAAGGCCACTGGTGATAAGGAATCCATTCCTGGTTGTTTCTGATTTCGAGGAAATGATGCTGACTGGGAGATCCAAGAATCTTAAAAATTAAACACAAGAAAAAGTTATAGAATACAAATACACATTGGGAATATATATATATATATTTTTTTGGTCCGGTTGTGGGGCCTGAACTCTGGTCCTGGGCGCTGTCCCTCAGCTCTTCAGCTCAAGGCTAGCACTCTACCACTTAAACCACAGCGCCACTTCTGGCTTTTTTCTTATGTGGTGCTGAGGAATCGAACCCAGGGCCTCAGGCATGTAAGGCAAGTGCTCTACCACTGAGCCACCTTCCCAGCTCCGGGAATATATTCTAAATTTTAAGGTTTTAAGAATCTAGAGACAGCGCTGATGGCTCACACATGTAATCCCAGCTACTAAGGAGGCTGCCATTTGAGGTTCCCGGCAAAAAGCTAGCCCAGGTAGGAAAGTCTGTGGGTCTCTTATCTCCAATAAACTATCAAAAACTGGAAGTGGTACTGTGGCTCAAGTGGTAGAACGCTAGCCTTGAGCTAAAGAGCTAAGGGACAGTGCTCAGGCCCAGAGTTCAAGCCCCACTACTGACAAAAAAAGAAAGAAAAAAAAAGAATCCAGAGATGAAGCAGCCAGCCAGTCTTATAATCCAAGAAACATAAGCACTCTGCATTCTAAGGCATCATATATTTCTATGTGCCACTAATAAATGGCCCCTAGAACTGTGAAACGTGATGGCCACTAGCTAGTTGGGCTTTTTAGATTTAAAACATTATCTCTGAGGCTGGGAAGGTGGCTCAGTGGTAGAGCACTTGCCTTGCATGTCTTAGGCCCTGGGTTCGATTCCCCAGCACCACATAAGCAAAAAGAAAAAAGCCGGAAGTGGCGCTGTGGCTCAAGTGGTAGAGCGCTAGCCTTGAGCTGAAGAGCTGAGGGACAGCGCCCAGGCCCAGAGTTCAGGCCCCACGACCGGAACCCCCCCCCAAAAAAAACAACAAAAAAACAAAAAACATTATCTCTGAATTTAGTAGATTGTTAGATGGCACACTCAAAACATTAAACTTTTTCTTCCTAACAGGAAAAGTTATACATTTATAAAATGAAGCAAAGGATAATGCAAATAAATAGATAACTGTAGTGAAAGAATAGCTATCTAGAACATTTGAGGAATACTGGTAGTGTGTGTATGCTATCTACTTACTTCATGAGCATTATGAAAAATGTAAAATGAAGACGTTGAGAAACTTTTACATGTAAGATCCATATATGTACCAACTGACACTATTTTACTGCTTTTGCCTCATAACTTCCTTCCACATCTTCATCACTCTAAACCAACAATTTTTCTGCTTTGTGTTTTGAGAAAACTGTAACATTACACTTTTCATTCAAAATGCTTTAGATAAGCAGACACTGATAACTCACATTTTATAATTCTAGCTACTCAGGAGGTGGTGATCTGAGAATTACAGTTCAAAGCCAGTTGGGCAGGAAAGTCTATGAGGTTCTTATCTTCCATTAACCATTAAAAATCTGGAAGTGGCTGGGCACCGGTGGCCCACACCTGTAATCCTAGCAACTCAGGAGGCTGAGATCTGAGGATCATGGTTCAAAGCCAGCCCGGGTAGAAAAGTCCATGAGATTCTTATCTCCAATTAACCACCAGAAAACCAAGAGTGGTACTGTGGCTCAAGTGGTAGAGTGCTTGCGTTGAGGTGAAGTGCCCAGGCCAAGTTCAAGCCCCATGACAATCACTACCATCACCACTAACAACAAAAAAGCTGGAAGTAGTACTGTGACTCAAGTGGTATAAAGTGCTAGCCTTTTTTTTTTTTTTTTTTTTTTTTTGGGGGTCCAGTCGTGGGCCTGAACTCTGGGCCTGGGCGCTGTCCCTCAGCTCTTCAGCTCAAGGCTAGCGCTCTATCACTTGAGCCACAGCGCCACTTCCGGCTTTTTTCTTTTTGCTTATGTGGTGCTGAGGAATCGAACCCAGGGCCTCATGCATGCAAGGCAAGCACTCTACCACTGAGCCACCTTCCCAGCCCAAAGTGCTAGCCTTGAGCAAAAAAAAAAAAAAAAAAAATCAAGAGAGCATGAGATCCTGGGTTCAAGCCCTAATATCAGCACGAAAAATAAATTAATATGGGCTGGGATGTTGCTCAGTAGCAATGCACTTGCACAGCATTATCTTATTTATTGCCTATTAACACTAGTAAATTAGACATAATTGTAATTTATATCCGAGAAAACTAAGATATGGCAGGCTAAGATTGTAGCTAAGTAGTTCAGTGCTTACTTAGCAACACACAACTGAGCACTACAACAAAAAGAAGTTAAGTGTTAGCCAGGCGCTGGTGGCTCACGCCTGTAATCCTAGCTACTCAGGATGCTGAGATCTGAGAATCGAGGTTCAAAGCCAGTCTGGGCAGGAAAGACTGTGAGACTCCTATCTCCAATAAACCACCAGAAAACCAGAAGTGGCGCTGTAGCTCAAGTGGTAGAGTGCTCGCCTTGGGCTGAAGAGCTGAGGGATAATAGTGCTCAGGCCGACTTCAAGCCACCAGCGTGAGCCACCAGCGCCCTGCTAGGGTTTATAACCATAATCTCAGCTCTGAGTTCCTGGGTTTGATCCCCAGTACCAATAAAGAAAAATACAAAAAATAGTTTAAGAAATGTAATGTAAAATATAACACTACAAATATCATCATACTCACTTCAAAGTGTCATCTATTGTTTCTAACTTCTGCCAAAACTTCAAATTCTTTTCTATTTTTTTTGTCAAGATGCTGTACAGAGGGGTTACAGTTACAGCAGTAAGGTAATGAGTACCTTTCTTGTTGAGCATTGTCTAATTCTTTTCTTTTACAGTTTAAATCAAATCAGAATGAACAAAAAATTTGTTGTTGCTGTTTTTTGCCTGTACTGGGGCTTGAACTCAGGGCCTGGGCACTGTTGCTGAGCTTCTTTTGCTCAAGGTTAGCACTCTACCACTTGAGTGACAGTGCCTCTTCTGGCTTTTTCTGTTTATGTGTTACTGAGAAATCAAACCTAGGGCTTCATGCATAGTAGGCAATCACTACTGAGTCACATTCCCAGTCCTCTTTTAAGAATGACAGATTGGCACATCTTGTAGTAGGTGCTGGTGGCTCAAGCATGTAATCAATCCCTAGCTACTTAGGGGGCTAAGAGCTGAGGATCCTGGTTTGAAGCCAGTCTACTCAGGAAACTACAGGAGACTATTATTTCCAATTAACAAGCAAAATGCCACAAGTGAAGCTGTGGCTCAAGTGGTAGAGTGCTAGCCTTAAGTAGTAAAAAAGCTTAAGGACAGCATCTAGGCTTTAAGTTCAAGCCCCAGTACCAGCATGCATACACATGAAAAAAGATTAGAGCTGCCAGTTGCCAGTGGCTCATGCCAATAATTCCAGCTACTCAGGAGGCTGAGATCTGAGTGAGGACTACAGTTCAAAGCCAGCCCAGGCAGGAAGGTCCATGAGATTCTTATCTCCAAAAAATTACTCAGAAAAAGCCTCAAGTGGTGCTTGTGGCTCAAGTGGTAGAACACTAGCCTTGAACACAAAGAGGCTCAGGGACAGCACCCAAGCAATGGGTTCAAGCCCCAGGACAGGAAAAAAAAAAAAAAAAAAGACCAGGAACAAGTAGCTTACGTCTCTTCCAATCCTGGCTACTCAGGTTCATCTACACTGCATGTAGCAAGAGACTAATGATCTCAAATAAAAGCTGCTGAGCCATGTCTCCAAGCATTTCTCATAGACTATATATGTACTTTTTTGGAGTGTTAAATCCTTCATCATTTTTTGTTATAGGGATTGCAATTCCATAAATCAGGTAATGAGTATAAGGACAATGTCACTCCTTCCTTTGCTTTCTTCCATCTCCATTTTTCCCCTCCTGTGCCTGCCCACAAGTTCCATAGTTTTTTACATAGTGTATATTGAATATTCTAACTGCATGTTACCCTTCCTTTCTCCATTTTTATGCCCCTTTCCCCCCTCCTTAAGAATACAAAAAAAGAGCTGGGTGCTGGTGGCTCACATCTGTAATCCTAGCTACTCAGGAGGCTGAGATCTGAGGATCACAGTTCAAAGCCAGCCTGGACAGGAAAGTGTTTGAGACTCCAATCTCCAATTAACCATCAGAAAACCAGAAGTGGTGCTGTGGCTCAAGTGGTAGAGTGCTAGACTGACCAAAAAAAAAAAAAAAAAAGGGCTGGGAAGGTGGCTCAGTGGTAGAGCGCTTGCCTTTCATGCCTGAGGCCCTGGGTTCAATTCCTTAGCACCACATAAGCAAAAAGAAAAAAGCTGGAAGTGGCACTGTGGCTCAAGTGGTAGAACGCTAGCCTTGGGCTGAAGAGCTGGGAGAGCGCCCAGGCCCAGAGTTCAGGCCCCACGACCGGACCCAAAAAAAAAAAAAAAAAAAAAAAAGAATACATTCCCCCCCCCCCCCCCCCCCATCCAAATCCAACAACAAAAACAAAGGATATTTCTATTTTGTGGATCTCATGGTTTTGTTTTTTTTTTTTGGTCGGTCGTGGGGCTTGAACTCTGGGCCTGGGCGCTGTCCCTCAGCTCTTCAGCTCAAGGCGAGCGCTCTACCACTTGAGCTACAGCGCCACTTCCGGTTTTCTGGTGGTTTATTGGAGATAGGAGTCTCACGGTCTCTCCTGCCTGGGCTGGCTTTGAACCGCGATCCTCAGATCTCAGCCTCCTGAGTAGCTAGGATTACAGGCGTGAGCCACCAGCGCCCGGCGATCTCATGGTTTTGTTTTGCTTGTCAGTTGTGGGGCTTGAACTCATGACCTGGCCACTGTTCCTGGGTTCTTTTTGCTAAAGATTAGCACTCTACCACCTGGAGCCAGAGCTCTTCTTCTGGCTGTTGAGTGGTTATTTGGAGAGAAGAGTCTCAGGGGGCTTGAACTGCAATCCTCAGATCTCAGCCTCCTGAGTAGCTAGGATTACAGGCATGAGCCACTGGTGCTTGGCTTGCATGGGCTATTTTTAAGGTAAATTTTCGCTTGCCACGGAACTAATGATCTGCTTAACTTTTAGAATTCCCAACTTAACTGGGATCACAAGCCTATATAACTGTGTCAGAACTGGAAACCAAATCTTGCAGACTTTCTGCTCAGACGTGCTTGGCATCATGATTTACCAATGTAGTTTGGTATGTCAGCTATGAGATTGAGAAGGAAATCTCAAAAACTTTTACTTACCAGTCTGAACTTAAAATCCATTCTGTCTCCCAAGAACCTAGGATTTTGTATGTATGTATGTATGTGCCATATGGTACTTGAACTTAAGAACTTCGTGCTCACCTTAGCATTTTTGCTCAAGGATAGCATTCTATCACTTGAACCACATACAATTCTACTTCCAACTTTTTGATAGTTAACTAAAGAGTCTCATTCACTTTCCTGCCTGGTCTTGCTTTGAAACACAATCTTCAGATTTCAGCATCCTAAATGGCTAAGATTATAGGCACGAGCCACTGATGCCTGGGCTCATAATGTTTTCTATTTTAACATTTTGTTCCTGATAACCCTATTGTCTTGCCCCTCTTCCCTGCTTGATTTTCTGCCATATGACCTTGCTGCATCTTATTTCTGATTACTTTTTAGTATATGCTTATGTATGGCACTGGAAATCCAAACCCAGGGTCTCAGGGTCGGGGATTTAGCTCAGTGAAAGAACTCTTGCCTAGCAAGTGTACGCCCTAAGATCAGTCCTCAGCACCAAAAAACCCCCAACACAACAACAACAATCAGGGTCTCACACATGCTGGTTATTATTTTTGCATGAAAAACTTCATCTGAGCTCTGGATGACCTTTGCATTCTAACTCAAAGGCTTTAAGGGAATTTCTACCAATGACTTTCTCTCAGGCCCCAATGTATCTGTCAAAACTTCTACTTTCACCTGACACTTGGTGGCTCATGCCTGTAACTTAGGAGACTGAGGTCTGAGGTTCCTGATTTGAAGCTAATCCAGTCAGGAAAGTTTGTGAAACTCTTATTTCCAATTAACTACCAAAAAGTCAGAAGTAGAGCTGTGGCTCAAATGGTAGATGCCAGTCTTGTGTGAAAAAGCTAACAGACCATGCCCAGGCTCTAAGTTCAAGTTTCATTAACGGTGTGCACGCGCACATACTTTGACTTTCACAGCAGATTTTTTTGGGAAATGAACATAAACTCAAGGAAAACCATAGCTTCAAGTACTAGAACTATTTCTCTGAGATAGGCAATACTTCAAAACGAATGGCTCTCAATATTCTGGGATACAGGGCCAGATGTATGCCATAATTATAGTCAAATATGTTCACATTTCAGATAATTCAGCAAATGTAGCTGAGCCCAGATCAATGCAATATCTTGACTGTACTATGAACTCAGGGACTCTCCTGTCATCTTGGTCCTCTGAATTCATATGGGGAAAGAAAACAATAATGTTTTACTCATTCCTCATTATTATCTGCATCTGTGGTGGGTGCAGAGTTGTAAGGATCATGGGTTGAAGCAGGCACGGCAAGAAAGTCCATGAGACTTTTAGTAATGGGACTTGAACTCAGGGGCTGGGTGCTGTCCCTGAGCTTCTTTGTTCAAGGCTAATGCTCTACCACTTTGAGCAATAGCTCAACTTCTTATTTTTCCTGCCTGGGCTGGCTTTGTTTTTTTTTTGTCAGTCATGGGGCTTGAATTCTGGGCCTGAGTGCTGTCCCTCAGCTCTTCAGCTCAAGGCTAGCACCACTTCCAGTTTTCTAGTGGTTTATTGGAGATAAGAGTTTCACGTACTTTCCTGCCCGGGCTGGCTTTGAACCTCGATCCTCAGATCTCAGCCTCCTGAGTAGTTAGGATTACAGGCGTGAGCCACTGGTGCCGGGCCTGGGCTGGCTTTGAACCATGATCCTTGTATCTCATTCTTGTATCTCTGCCTCCTGAGTAGCTAGGATTACGAGCATGAGCCACCAGTGGCCGACTTCTGTGAGACTTGTATCTCTAACTAGTAAAAAGTGGAAAGTGGAGCTGTGGATCAAAGTGGTAGAGCAAAAGCCTTGAGCACAAAAGATCAGGGGCAGTGTCTAGGCTCTGAGTTCAAGTCCCAGTACTGTCACAAAATAAATAAAATAAAATCACCTGCCTGGGAAATCATACTCTTCTGCTGAATTTACTACTGCTGTCTCACTGGTCCTAACTTTATTTTTATTTTTTGCTTCTTACCTCTGGTGCCTATACCTACTTCCCCCTTTTTCTTTCTTTTTGTTGGTTGTGTGGCCTGAACTCTAGACCTGGGCACTGTCCCTCAGCTCTTTAGCTCAAGGCTAGGATTCTATCACTTGAGCCACAGTACCACTTCCGGCCTTTTCTGCTTATATGGTGCTGAGGAATTGAACCCAGGGCATCATGCATGCAAGGCAAACACTACCACTGAGCTACCTTCCCAGCTGGTCCTAACTTCTTGCTCTCTGTGTTTATCTTCCTTAAACACAACTACCACTGATTATGATCTCCAAAGGATATACTCCAAAAAAAATAAATAAACTACCCCTGGATCAAACAAGATCTGAAAACCCTGATGTCACAGTGACAGAGAGCAAGGGCAAAGACTCCTGAACAAGGTCTATTCTCTACACCAACAAGAAATAGCCACTGACTGACTTTGACTCTCCATTCCCTAAAAGATGTCAGGTACTTTAAGGAGGAGTGATGGATAGTGTTTAGCCATTATTCATGGGAAAATGTAAAAGGGAACTTAAAGGTACTAAATAATTCACCTTAATACCCATTCATAAAAATGAAACAAAATGCCAGTACAGTGACACCAACCTCCTACTGGGGAGGCTGGAGGATTGAGTTTAAGATCAGCCTGGGCAACAAAGTGAGATTAACGTATGTATGTGCTTATACAGTATACACACATATGTATATATACACACTTATGTATATACATATATACACACTGCCTATGTTCTTAAATTTACAATGTACTTAAGTTTCTATAAAGATTTTAGTTTTTGCTGGTACTAGGACATGAACTAAATCCTGGGTAATGTTCCTGAGCTCCTGGGTCACTAGGATTACAGGGCATAAGCCACTAATTCCTGGCTTCTCCTAGCCTTTTTTTTTTTTGGTGATGGTTCTAGGGGCCTGAACTTGGGCCTGGCCACTATCCTTGAGTTTTTCTGTTCAAGGCTAGCACTCTACCACTTGAGCGATAGGTTCACTTCCAGCTTTTTAGTGGTTAATTGGAGATAAGAGTCTCACAGAGTGGCTGAGAATGTGGCTTAGTGGTAGAGTGCTTCCTTAGCATGTATGAAGTTCTAGGTTTGATTCCTCAGTACCACATAGACAGAAAAAGCTGGAAGTGTGCTGTGGCTAAAGTGCTAGCCTTAAGCAAAAGAAGCTCAGTGACAGTGCCAGGTCCTGAGTTCAAGCCCTAGGACTGACAAAAAGAAGAAGGAGGAGGGGGAAGAAGAGGAAGAAGAGGAAGAGGAAGAAAAAGAAAAAGAAGGAGGAGGCGGAGGAGGAGGAGGGGAGGAGGGGAAGGAGAAGAGGGGAGAAGGAAGAGGAAGAAGAAGGAAGAAGAAAAAAAGAGTCTCACACTTTGCTGCCTAGGCTGGCTTCAGATGCAATCCTTAGATCTCAGCCTCCTGAGTAGCTAGTATTACGGGCAGGAGCCAGTAATCCCTTGCTTCTCACAGGCTTTTTGTTGTTGTTGTTGTTCTAGTCCTGGAGCTCTGGGCCTGGGCATTATCACTGATTTTTTTTCTCGTTTAGTGCTCTACCACTTGAGCCACAGTTCCACTTCTGGCTTTTTTAGTGCTTAATTGAAGGTAGAATCTCCCTAACTTTTCTGCCCGAGCTGGCTTTGAACCTTGATCCTTAGATCTCAGACTCCTGAGTAGCTAGGATTGCAGGTTTAAGCCACTAACACTTCCAGCTTTTTATAGTTTGTGGTAAGAGTCTCTAAGACTTGTATGATGGGGCTGAGTTCCATTCTGTGGCTCTCAGCCTTTTGAGTAGCTAGGATTACTGGCACAAGTCTCTGGTACTCAGGTAAAGTAAATTTCTTAGGAATAAAATTACATTTTAAGACAGGTGCTGGTGGCTCATGCCTGTAATCCTAGCTACACAGGAGGCTGAGATCTGAGTATCGTGGTTCAAAGCCAGCCCGGGCAGGATAGACAATGAGACTCTTTATTTTCAATAAAGCACCAGAAAACTGGGAGTGGGCTGTGGCTCAAATGGTAGAGCACTAGCATTGAGCTGAAGAGAAGGGACAGTGCCTAGGCCCAGAGTTCAAGCCTCCAGGATTGACCCCCAAAAAAAAAAAAAGTATATTTAAAAAAAAAAAAAAAAAAGAAAGTATATTTTAAATTAAAAAAAAGTATTATTTGGAGCTGGATACCGGTAGCTCATGTCTGCAATCCTAGCTACTTAGGAGGCTGAGATCTGAGGTTCATAGATAAACCCAGCCTGGGCTGAAAAGTCTATGAAACTCTTATCTTCAATAGGCTACCAAAAAAGCTATAAGTGAAGCTGTGGCTCAAATGATAGAGTACTAGCCTTCAGCAAAAAACGCTCAGGGACAGTACCCAGACCTAGAATTCAAGCCCCAGGACTGGCCTACAACAAACACACAAAGTGTATTTGACTTTGTCATGTTACTTTCCCATGACATCGGACCATTAGTAGGTGCTATATTTGTTATTTCCACTTTAAAATAGTTAAGTAATTGATCCCTATTCCTAGCATTTTTCTTGTTTGTTTTTCAGGTAGAAAATTCTGAACTTTTTCCGGTTCTTGATTCCAGCATCTTTGGGATTAACAGCTGTATGTCACCATGCCTGGCCTCACTTAATTCTAATGTACTTTTTCAGAAGTATATAAGTATATATATTGGATCTATAGACGAGCCAGATCACATAACTATTTGGTGACTTCAGAGAATTACTTTGAAATGCTTTATGTACAGAGTAAACACAATTTTTTTTTTTGTCAGTCCTAGGGCTTGAACTCTTGGCCTGGGCACTGTCCTTCAGCTCTTCAACTCAAGGTCAGTGCTCTACTACTTGAGCCACTTCTGACTTTTTCTGTTATGTGGTGCTGAGGAATTGAACCCGGAGCCTCATGCATGCGAGGCAAGCACTCTACCACTGAGCCACCTTCCCAGCCCCTAAAAACAACCGTTTTAAAAAATGTATTAAATGTGGTTTTGACCATGTGGTAAAGAAATGAGTAAAAAAGCCAGGGGCCAGTGGCTTACTCCTGTAATCCTAGCTACTCAAGGAGGCTGAGATCTGAGGATCATGGTTCAAAGCCAACCCCAGCAGGTAAGTCTGTAAGACTCTTATCTCTAATTAACCACCAGAAAACCAAAAGTGGCCTGTAGCTCTAGTGATAGAGTACTAGCTTTGAACTGAAGAGCTGATGGACAGTACCCAGGCCCAGAGTTCAAGCCCCACGACTGCAAAAAAAAGAAAGAAAGAAATGAGTAAAAAAAAAAAATTAAAAAAAGCTGGGTGTGGGGCTGGGAAGGTGGCTCAGTGGTAGAGTGCTTGCCTTGCATGCCTGAGGCCCTGGGTTCGATTCCTCAGCACCATATAAGCAAAAAGAAAGCCGTAAGTGGGGGCTGAGAAGGTGACTCAGTGGTAGAGTGCTTGCCTTGCATGTGGGCTGGGAAGGTGGCTCAATGGTAGAGCGCTTGCCTTGCATGCTCAAGGCCCTGGGTTTGATTCCTCAGTACCACATAAGCAAAAAGAAAAAAGCCGGAAGTGGCGCTGTGGCTCAAGTGGTAGAGCACTAGCCTTGAGCTGAAGAGCTGAGGGACAGTGCCCAGGCCCAAAGTTCAGGCCCCATGACCGGACTCAAAAAAAAAAAAAAGCTGGGTGTGGTGGCTCACACCTATAATCTACCTCAGGAGGCTGAGACCTGAAGATTGCAGTTTGAAGCCAGCTTGGGCAGATTTATCTCCAATTAACTACCAAAGAGCTACAAGTGGAGCTGTGGCTCAAATGGTAGAGTGCTAGCTAGCCTTGAGCAAAAAATTCTCAGGGATAGCACCTAGGCTAAGTGCAAGCCTCAACACTAGCACTAAAAAAAACAAAACAAAACAAAAGAAATTTCAAAAAAAAAATATTATTTATTTTGTGCAAGTCCTGGTACTTGAACTCAGGGCCTGGGTGAATTGTTCATGAGCTTTTTTGCTCAAGGGTAGCACTCTACCACTTGAATCACAGCTCCACTTCTGGCATTTTGGTGGTTAAGTGGAGAAAAATCTCACAGACTTTTCTGTCCAGACTGGCTTCAAACCACAATATTCAGATCTCAGCTTCCTGGGTAGCTAGACTACAAGCATGAGCCACTGGTGCCTAGCTTCAAAAATTAAAAAAAACTAAATACTTTTTGGTCATTATGGAGCTCAGCTGATGTGGAGTACTCAGTCAGCACCACATTAGTGCCAGTTGTATTTAAATCTGCCTCCCCAAAAGCAAAGTAAAAGTTAATGTGATTATTATAGGTGATAAAGTTAAAATTTTAGTTCTTTTTTTTTTTTTCTGTATGTCAGTGGTGGGATTGAACTCTGGGCCCAGGTGCTGTCCCTCAGCTCTTCAGTTCAAGGCTAGTGCTCTACCACTTGAGCCACAGTGCCACTTCCAGTTTTCTGATGGTTAATTGGAGATAAGAGTCTCACGGCCGGCTGGCTTTTTTTGTTTGTTTGTTTTTTGGTCGGTTGTGGGGCCTGAAATCTGGGCCTCGGCACTACCCCTCAGCTCTTCAGCTGGAGGCTAGCGCTCTACCACTTGAACCATAGCACCACTTCCAGCTTTTTCTGCTTATGTGGTGCTGAGGATGGAACCCAAGGCCTCATGCATGCAAGGCAAGCGCTCTACCACTGAACCACCTTCCCAGCCCCTTAATATAAATATTTAAAATCAAAGATTCCTAAGAATCTTTCGTTAGTTGCTAGATGCCTCACAAATAGAAGGCTTTCTTTTTTTTTTTTCCTTTTTTTTGTCAGTCGTGGCATGAACACATGATTTATTTCTGACTGTGTTGGTGACAGCACAAAAAGGTAATCTGGGCAGTGAACCCAAATTGTTCCAATACACGCTAAGAAGAAAATGTCACCTTTACTATTAGATGTTATTCTAATTTCAATTACAATATAATTCTGAGGCTAACCATTCAGCATTAACATTAGATCCAGCAGGTTCTGATGAACTGGCTCTAAATCTGAGGGATTTTCAAGACCTTCCACCCTTGCCAAAATTTGGTAATATGCTAGAAGACTTGCATAACTAAGAAAGCTCTATATTACAGACTGATTGCAAAAGTTATAAACCAAGAACTGCCAAATGAAGAGATGGGCAAGGTCTTAAGAGGATTCCAAATGCAAGTTAGCTCTGTAGTACTAGACAGCATCATCCTCTTGGCATACTAATATGTTCAATAACTAAGAGGATGCACTGAGCTCTTATGTCTAGAGATTTCCAGGATTCCATTTCATAGGTATAACTGATGATATCAATGGCCACATGACTGAATTCAATCATGTCAATTCTCTCCCCATAAATTTGAGCTACAACCTCTTTAATCACAGCTCGTCATCAAATATGTCCAAGGGTCTAAAAAATAGCAAAGACATGGGGCTGGGAAGGTAGCTCAGTGATAGAGTGCTTGCCTTGCATGCTTGAGGCCCTGGGTTCGATTCCTCAGCACCACATAAGCAGAAAAAAAAAGCCGGAAGTGGCGTTGTGGCTCAAGTGGTAGAGTGCTAGCCTTGAGCTGAAGAGCTGAGGGGCAGCGAGCGCCCAGGCCCAGAGTTCAGGCCCCACGACCGGAGGCCCCCCCCAAAAAAAAAACAGCAAAGACATTTCTAGTACTCAAAAAATTCTAAGGATTTATCAGATTGTTCCTCTGAAGAACCAAGAACAAAGGCAATTTGCATGTGCTGAGAACACCTTATGGTCTTTTTTTTTTTTTGTCAGTAATAGGGTTTCAACATAGGGCCTTGAATTTGCTCAGCAAACAAGAATCCATGCCACTAGCTGAGGCCTTTGCTGGTTAATTGAAGATGGGAGTGTTATGTACTTTTCAATCCAGGATGGCTTCAAACTACAATCTCTGAATCATATTTATTAATAGCCACCTGAGTAGCTAAGATAACAGGTGTAAGCCATCAACACCCAACTTTTTCCTTCATTTTTACTGGAGAGTGAACTTCATAATGGTAGGAAAGTGCTCTAACAAAGAACTACATACCTTAGCCCAAAGTAGTAAAAATTATTATTAATTTTACTAACTTTTAGCCTTTTATTACATGCTAATTTTTTTTCTTTTCTGCCAGTACTGAGGCTTGAATTCCAGGTCCTGTACTCTCACTCAGATTTTTGCTCAGGGCTGGCATTCTACCACTAAAGCCAAGCCACCAATTCTGATATCCTAACACCAGAAGATTGGTTATATTAAGGAACAGCAGAAGCTGAGTGCAAGGTTCATGCCTATAATCCTAGGTACTTGGGAGGCTGAGATCTAAGGATCCTGATTCAAAGCCAGTCCAGACAGACAAATCTGAAAGACTTTTATCTTCAAGTAACCACCAAAGTCAAAAGCAGAGCTGTGGCTCATGTTAAGCCCCTGTACACATACGTACGCACACACACACACACCAGGAAATCACACACACACACACACACACCAGGAAATATTACTTTCGTTGAAAGAATGATTAAATTTAGGTTACTAGGATACATTCATTTAATAAAATTAATGTCCAACTAACCCCCAGAAAACCAGGTGTGGAGCTCAAATGGTAAAACAACAACAAAAAAGTTAACGGACAGTGCTGTAACTAAATTTAAGCCCTAGGAGCTAAGGGACAGTGCCCAGGCCCAGAGTTCAGGCCCCATTACCCACAAAAAACAAAAACAACAACAAAAAACTAAGTTTAAGCCCTAATACTGGCACCAAAAAAAAAAAAAAAGCTGTTACATGAAAAACTTGACAATATTTATCAGTATAAAATTTTGAATTTTAAAAATGAAAATGAGAATTTCTGGAAATTTGTGTCCATCACTGTGACTCTGATAGCTTCCTAAAGTGGTGGCATTTACAAAATCTGTTTATCTCTCAGTAAATCATAATTTTTCAAATAATCAATTCATAATGACACTAAATCATAAAAAGGTGAAAATTTATGTATTTTACTGAATGGCAAGTTTTATAGGAGCTAGGCACCAGTGTTCATGCCTATAATCCTAGCTACTGAGGAGGCTAAGATCTGAGGATCAAGGTTCAAAGCCAGTCTGGGCAGGAAAGTCCATCAAACTGTAATCTCCAAGAAACCACCAAAAAGCCTCAAGTAGAGGTGTGGCTATAGAGGTATGGTTCAAGTGGTAGATGAACTGATGACTATCTTTTAAAATTTTAAGATAGTCTCCCTATGTAGCCCAGGCTGGTCTCAAACACATAATTCAATTGCTTCCCCCGCTTCTAGTGCTGAAATTATAGATGTGTCTTACCACATCCCAGCTAGGAATTGTTCTTATTCAATCCAAAACATGCGAGTGTAGGTGTGTGGGTGTTGGTATTAGGGCTTGAAATCAGTGTCAGGACACTGTTCCTTAGCTTTTTTTCCCCCAAGGCTCGTTCTCTACCACCTGAGCCAGACCTCTTCCAACTTTTGCCTGGTTAATTGGCGATAAATAGTCACTTGGACTTTTCTACTCCAGCTAGCTTACAACCTAGAACCTCAGATTTCAGCCTCCTGAGTAGCTAGGATTAGAAATGAACTATCAGCATCCAACTTGACTTTTTGTTTCAATTTGATCAGAACAAGACTATCACATTAAACAAATTCAGTATTGGGCTGGGAATGTGGCTTAGTAGTAAACTGCTTGCCTAACATGCATGAAGCCCTGGATTTGATTCCTCAGTACTACATTTAAAAAAAAAAAAGCTAGAAGTGGTGCTATGGCTCACGTGGTAAGAGTGCTAGCCTTCAGAAAATAACAAGTTCAGGGACAGTGCTTTGGCCCTGAGTTCAAGCTCCAGGACTGGCCAAAAATAATTTTTTTTTTCAGTATAGTTCTGACTTAAAACCAAAAAAACTCAACTTTTAAAATCAAGCAACTTAAACTAGATCTAGACCCAGAGGATCACAGCTGTTAAGGCCAGCTACTTGGAATGAAGATCAAAAGGATTTCACCAAGGCAAAAAGTTACTAAGAACACCATAATAACAAGTAAGTTGAGCACAGTGATACAAGTAGGAAGATAGTAGTCCAAGGTAAAACCCAAGACCATATCTGAAAGATAACAGAGCTTGGGGCGGGTGTGTGTGTGTGTGTGTGTGTGTGTGTGTGTGTGTGTGTGTGTGTGTGTGTGTGTGTGTGTGTGTGTGTGTGTGTGTGTGTGTGTGTGTGTGTGTGTGTGTGTGTGTGTGTGTGTGTGTGTGTGTGTGTGTCTTGTGTGTGTGTGTGTGTGTGTGTGTGTGTGTGTGTGTGTGTGTGTGTGTGTGTCTTAAGTGCTATAGTGTACCTCAGTTCAAAACAAAACAAAACAAAAACAAAGGGGCTGGGAAAGTGGCTCAGGGGTAGAGTCCTTGCCTCGCATGCATGAAGCCCTGGGTTCGATTCCTCAGCACCATACAAGCAGAAAAGGCCAGAAGTGGCGCTGTGGCTCAAGTGGTAGAGTGCTAGCCTTGAGCTGAAGAGCTGAGGGACTGCGCCCAGAACCAGAGTTCAAGCCTCACGACCGACAAAAAGAAAAACAAAAAACACAACAATTAAAACACCTAAAATCTGAGAGTTCCCCCAAAGTAAACACTACAAAAGCAAAAATGAGCCAAGTACTGGTGGGCTGTCACCTATGATCCCAGCTACTCAGAAGGCTGAAATCATAGTTCAAGGCTATTCTGGGCAGGAAAGTCTGTGAGACTCTTTTTTTTTTTTTTTTTTTTTGTCGGTTGTGGGGCTTGAACTCTGGGCCTGAGTGCTGTCCCTCAGTTCTTCAGCTCAAGGCGAGCGCTCTACCACTTGAGCTACAGCGCCACTTCCAGTTTTCTGGTGGTTTATTGGAGATAGGAGTCTCACAGTCTTTCCTGCCCGGGCTGGCTTTGAACCGTGATCCTCAGATCTCAGCCTCCTGAGTAGCTAGGATTACAGGCGTGAGCCACCAGCGCCCGGCTAGTCTGTGAGACTCTTATCTCCAATAAACTACTGAAAATAAAAAAAAATCCCAAGTAGAGCTGTGGGTAGAATGTAAGACTTGAGTACAAAAGCTCAGGGACAGCACCAAGGCCCTAAGTTTAAACCCCAGGATTCATCCCTACCACCTCCAACACACACACAAAGTAAAGCCAGGTATCAGTGGTTCACACTTGTAATCTGATAATACTCAGGAGACTGAGATCTAAGAGGATCATGGTTAAAAGCCAGCCAGGGTAGGGAAATCTATGAACTTTCATCTCCAATTAAGCATCAAAAGAGCCAGAAGCAGAGCTGAGGCTCAAGTGGTAGAGTGATAGTCTTGAGTACAAAAGCTCAGGGACAGTACCCAGTTCAAGCCCTAGGACCTGCACCACCTGTAACATCTGCACCACCTGCACCATCTGCATCACTTTCACCACCACCACCACCACAACACACACAAAAAAGTAAAAATAAAAAAAGTCAAATTCCAAACTTACAATATTAAAATCCAACTATAATATTACTTTATGTTTTCAGTTTATGATTCGTGACACTATTCTAACTTATTTGTTATACTAGAAGGACTGGACCAAGGGCCTTAGGTATGCTAAGCGTGTGCTCTATCATAGAGATACTATGCCCTCAGTCTTACCATTTTTATATTAAAATAAGAAAGAGTAGTCATAGTACTTATAAAAATCTTCAATTAAAATACTAATATAAACCATATTAGATAAGTAAACTTACTCAAACTTCAGACCAAATATACTGTTCAGTTATATTAAATATCCTGAAGGGCCTACAAATTAATTCATCAAGAATGTAATAAGGGGGTTGGGAAGGTGGCTCAGTGGTAGAGTGCTTGCCTTGCATGCATGAGGCCCTGGGTTCGATTCCTCAGCACCACATAAGCAAACAAAAAAAAAGCCGGAAGTGGCACTGTGGCTCCAGTGGTAGAGCGCTAGCCTTGAGCTGAAGAGCTGAGGGAAGCGCCCAGGCCCAGAGTTCAGGCCCCATGACCGGACCAAAAAAAAGAATGTAATAAGGGCTGTGATGTATCTTAATGGAAGAGTGCTTGCCTTGCATGCATGAAGTCCTGGGTTCAATTCCTCAGTACCACATAAACAAAAAAATCTGGAAGTAGCACTGTGGCTCAAGTGGGTAGAGTGCTAGCCTTGAGCAAAAGCTCAAACAGAGCCCAGGCCCTATGTTCAAACCCCAAGACTGGGCAAAAAAAAAAAAAAAAAGTAAATAAGCTGGCAGTGGTAGCTCATGCATAATCCTAGGTACTCAGAGACTAAGATCAAGGTTCAGAGCCAACCTAGGCAAGAAAGTCCATGAGACTCTACCTCCAATTAACCAGCAAAAAGCTGTACATGAAACTGTGGTAAACTGTGGTATAGCACTAGCCTTCAGCACGAAAATTAAGGGACAGTGCCAGGCACTGAGTTCAAGCCCAGTACCAGCACACACACAAAAAAGTAAATAGATCTGAATACTAAAAAGAAGAGCTATAAATTTGCTTAAGGTAGAAGTGAAATAAAATCATTTACTGCTTACCAGGATTATGATGAGTTGTAAATCTTCCATTCTGAAACACATCTCCTGCGATATTCATTCTACCAGGATTAAAAGGTCTTACTCCAGTCTTGGTCTGTGAAGTTAAAGATGGGGTGTATGTTTGTATATTAACACCAAAATTACTTGACTGAAGTCCTTTAGCGATATCTCCCAAGTTGGTATTCTATAGTGATGTCATATGTGTAATCATATGGGCTTACACCTGTTTCTAAGGTTGTACCATTAATAATATGTATTTCAGAGTCAATTCTGAAGTGAAAACACTATTACCCATTTCTGCATTTACCTTACTTCTTGAAAGACTGGAAGTGGAGAAATCCAAATCTTTGATACTAGTTTTAGTTCCTGGAAGTCCCCATTCAGTAAAAGTGGAACAATTTTTCTCCTGCCCCTCATCTGTTTCTATGTCCTCTTCATCATCAATAACAATTGTGTCACATATATTTCCCTTCTGAGGAGGTAAATCTCTTGAGGAAGGCAAAATTATAGTATAATTTCCTTGTGGCTTTTCATGTTTTGATGATGCCAACAGAAAGTTTCTTTGATCGGCTATTCCTGGAGCAGAAATTGAAGGAGGGTGTATAGATTCAATAAAAACAACATCATCATCATCGTCCACTGAAGTGTTTATAGATCTATTGACTAAAGGACTAGTTGGATGACCAAATGAATTTCTTATGTCCATGATACCAGCTGCCATGGCTGTATTCTCTAATACATCAGCAGACTGATCAGTCAATTCTAATCCTCCCACTGAATGCTTATCCATGCCAAAGAATCTGTAAGAGAAAAGAAAAAAAGTTTTATTACACTTTTTTTTTTTTTCATTTTACTGCATTGAAACAGCATTCGTAAAATTTTCAAATCTTTGGTAGTTTGTAACCAGGTACTGATGGCTCATGCCAGTAAGCCTAGCCATCAGGAGACAAAGATCTGGAGCATTAAGGTTCAAATCCCTGAGACTCTATTTTCAAAATAACCATAAGGTAGGGTTGGGGACAGGTAGGAGAGAATGATGGAAGGGATGACATTGATCAAAACACACTTTACTCATAAATTGACACGCTGAATTAAAACTCCTTTGTACAACTACTTAAAGCTAATAAAGAAAACAAAGATAACTATCAAAAAGCAGATCTAAGCTAGGTGCAGTAGCTTATGCTTGTAACCCTAGCTACTTGGGAGTCTGAGATCTGAGTCGGATCAAGGTTCAGAGCCAGCCCAGGCAGGAAAGTCTACGTTTTTTGTGTGTATGTGCAGGCATGCATGTGTGTGCATGCGTGCCAGTCCTGTGGCTTGAACTCAGGACCTGGGCACTGGCCCTGAAAGGCTTAGCATTCTACTTCTTGAGCCACAGCTTCACTTCCAAATATTTTTTGGTAATTAATTGGAGCTAAGAATCTCAAGAAATTTTCCTGCCCAAGCTACTTTTGAACCTTGATCCTTAGATCTCAGCTTCCTGAGTAGCTAGGATTACAGGTGTGAACCACTGTGCTGGATTTGTCCATGAGATTCTTCTCTCCACTTAACCTGCAAAAAAGATGTAAGTGGACCTGTGGCTCAAGTGGTAGAGAGCTAGACTTGAGCAAAAATGCCCTGAGAGAGTGCCCAGGCCCTGAGTTCAAGCTCTAGGACTGTACAGAAAAAGGGCAGGTCTGCAGGCTTGGCACAAGTAGTAGAGCACAAGCTGAGCAAACAAACTGAGTGATCATAAAGCCTGAGTGCAAACCCTTCTACTGTGTTTTTCTTGACGGTACTGGGGCTTAAAATCAAAGCCTTGAGCTCTTTCTCTCTCCCTTTTCACTTACTCTACCACTTGAGCCATATTCCCACTTCCCCCTTTCTTTTTTTTTTTCTTTCTTCTCATCGTGGGGCTTGAACTCTGGGCCTGTGTGCTGTCCCTCAGCTCTTCACAACACTTTCGCCTTTTTCTGCTTATGTGGTGCTGAGGAATCAAACCCAGGGCTTCATGCAGGGAAGGCAAGCACTCTACCACTGAGCCACCTTCCCAGCCCCCACCCCCCTTTTTGTCAGTTATGGGGTTTGAACTCTGGGCCTGGGCACTGTCCCTCAGCTCTTCAGCTCAAGGTTAGCACTCACTCTACCACTTGAACTACAGTGCCACTTCTGGTTTTCTGGTACTTAATTGGAGATAGGAGTCTCAGGGAATTTATGCCCAGGCTGACTTTGAACCATGATCCTTAGCTCTCAGCCCCCTGAGGAGCTAGGATTACAGGGGTGAGCCACTGGCATAGGCCTGGATTCTTATCTAAACTTTCAAGGAAATGGCTAAAATTCCATAATAAACCCCACTTTAAAAAAGTAGAGGAGGGCCAGGCACTGGTGGCTCATGCTTGTAATCCTAGCTACTCAGAAGTCTGAGACCTGAGGATCAAGGTTCAAAGCCAGCCTTGGCATGAAAGTTCATGAGACTCTTACCTCCAACTAACCACCAGAAAACCGGAAGTAGTGCAGTGGCTCAAAGTGGTAGTGCACCAGCCTTGAGCAGAAGAGCTAACAGACAGAGGTCAGGCCCAGAGTTCAAGCCCCAAGATAGACAGGACCAAAAGAAAAAAAAAAAAAGTAAGTAGGGGAGAGAGAGGACTGGCATTTTTTTCCCCATTAGCTATGCAAATATTTACTTGCTGTGCAATGATGTCATTACTACTATCTCAATACAGTAAGTTTTCTTTTTTTTTTCTTTTGGGGTCCAGTCGTGGGGCCTGAACTCTGGGCCTGGGCGCTGACCCTCAGCTCTTAAGCTCAAGGCTAGCACTCTACCACTTGAGCTACAGTGCCACTTCCGGCTTTTTTCTTATGTGGTGCTCAGGAATCGAGCCCAGGGGCTTGAGCATGCAAGGCAAGCACGCTACCACTGAGCCATATTCCCAGCCTTTTATTTTTATCAAAATTTGAACTCAGGGTCTTATGGCTTGCCAGGCAGGTACTTTTGCCATCAGCCCTTTTTAGTGCTAAGTATTTTTGCTTCTTATTTTTTTAATGATTTTTTTAATTGAGATAAAGTAATTACATAAATTTCACAAATTTCACAGTATTGTGAGATAGTGATACTTCAAAGTCATAAACACATTTTAGCCTTCACAAGGCAAATTATTATCATGGTCTATAATGTTTGTGAATTCTATGAGCTTTGACAATATAACTGTTTCTTCTACATCGGGTGCTACGTACATTTTTTTCCTGTTGCTTTGTGTAAGCTGTTCCCTCTTTCCCTGTCATTCCCTCCCTCCCATTGCTGCCCTTGAGTTGCTGCTTAGTTTCTTTTCATCAATGTCCAGTGCAGCTGACAGGCCCCTCTGTTGTATATTTTCCCATTTCCCTCTGATTCTGTGCCCTCCACCTAGCTTCCCTCAGATGTGCACATATATATATACCATATATGTGGTCAAGAACATGGAGTCATTTACAAATGATACAACAAATTGAGTGGAGGTCCTTTGTTTCTTTTTGCTTCCTATTTAAGCTTTCCCTAGTGGCTAGGTGTTCACCATCACTTCCCCTTCTTTGAAGAGAAGGGTTTTTGGGTCCATTTCCATCCAAGCTGGCCTTGAATTGTGATCCTACCAAGCTGAATCTCCCAAGTACCTATTTTTTGCTTTTTTTTTTTTTTTTGAGATAGTCTCCCTATACAACCCAAGCTGTCCTTGACTGAACCCCTCTAATGATGGTATTACAAGTGTGTATCAACATGTCCAGCAACATTCATTGTTTTAAGTTGGGTTTTGAGACTTGAATGAAGGGCATTATGTTTTTCCTTATTTTTTTGTTCAAAGCTAGCACTTGACCACCTGAGCCACACCTCCATTTTCAGCCTTTTGCTGTCTAACTGGAGCTATGAATCTCTCAGACTTTTCTGTTTCAGGTTGGCTTTGAGATACTTGATCTCAGCCTCTTACAGTAGCTAGGATTATAGGTATGAGCCATCAGTGCCCAGCTGTAACTTTTATTCTTTTTGTTTGTTTGTTTTTTTGCCAGTCATGGGGCCTGAGCTCTGGGCCTGGGCGCTGTCCCTCAGCTCTTCAGCTCAAGGCTAGCACTCTACCACTGAGCCACCTTCCCAGCCCGTAACTTTTATTCTTAATATGTGCTATGCCATGAAATATTTATAACTATTACCTGCTTACATAAGAAAGCCTTACTACTACTGTTTCTACTTTACTGACAAAGAAACTAAAACTAGAAGATAAAAGTAACCTGCCCAAGTGTCCAATATTGGAAAGGGTAAGTCAGGACTCAAGTATCAAAGAATTCTAACTCTAGACGCTATTTCATAGCCACTGAATATATGTGACTAATGTGTACAATGTATACAAATCATTTATCTTTTTTTTTTTTTTTTGCAGTCATGGGGCTTGAACTCTGGGACTGGGCACTGTCCCTCAGGGCAAATGCTCTACCACTTGAGCTACAGCATCACTTCTGGTTTTCTGTTGGTTAATTGGAGATAAGAGTCTCTCTCACAGACTTTCCTGCCCTGGCTGACTTTGAACTGTGATCCTCGGATCTCAGCCTCCTGAGTAGCTAGGATAACAGGCGTGAGCCACCTGCACTGGCTCATTTATCTTTTGTTAACGTGAGCAAATTAAACAAAATATTCTAGGGGCTGGGAAGGTGGTTCAGTGGTAGAGCGCTTGCCTTGCATGCATGAGGCCCTGGGTTCGATTCCTCAGCACCACATAATCAAAAAGAAAAAGCCACAAGTGGCGCTGTGGCTCAAGTGGTAGAGCACTAGCCTTGAGCTGAAGAGCTGAGGGACAGTGCCCAGGCCCAGAGTTCAGGCCCCATGACTGAACCCAAAAAAAATTAAAAAATATCCTCATAAGGCTATTTCAAAGGTAAGTAACAAGGGTTAGGAGTCAGGCAGATGGTTCAATTATAATCCTAGCTCCTTGGGCAAAAGAGATGAGCCTGGACATAAAAGTTTATGTGACTACATTTAAAGAGTGGGTACAATGATGCACACCTTTTTATGCACACCTTTTATCCTAGCTATAGGGAAGGACACTCACTGAGCACAATTCTCATTGAGCACAATTCCTACTGACAATGAAAAGAACAAGTAGGAGGATCACAATGCAGGCAAGCCCAGGCAGGAACCTACCTGAAAATAATGAAGAATAAAAGAGTTAGAGGCAATTAAGCCCCAGGCCTTGAGTTCGATACTTGGGTACCTACCCCCAAACAGTCTGGAATGTAAAGTTGATGTATAGGTCAGCAGTAAGATTGCTATACATGGTGAGATTTTTTTTTTGGGTCCGGTCGCGGGGCCTGAACTCTGGGCCTGGGCGCTGTCCCTCAGCTCTTCAGCTCAAGGCTAGCGCTCTACCACTTGAGCCACAGCACCACTTCCGGCTTTTTGTCTTTTTGCTTATGTGGTGCTGAGGAATTGAACCCAGGGCCTCATGCATGCAAGGCAAGTGCTTTACCACTGAGCCAACTTCCCAGCCCGATGGTGAGATTCTTATATCCTCAGCAACACACACAAGAACTAAGTACAGTGCCATTGGATTATGACTGTATAACTATGTAGGAGGCTGACATATGAGGATCTCAAGCTCAAGCCAGCCTAGATCACATTCTATCACAACAAAACAAGCCGGGCGCTGGTGGCTCACGCCTGTGATCCTAGCTACTCAGGAGGCTGAGATCTGAGGATGGCGGTTCAAAGCCAGCCCGGGCAGGAGAGACCAGGAGAGACCGTGAGACTTCTATCTCCAATAAACCACCAGAAAACGGGAAGTGGCGCTGTAGCTCAAGTGGTAGAGCGCTCGCCTTGAGCTGAAGAGCTGAGGGACAGCGCCCAGGCCCAGAGTTCAAGCCCCAGGACCGACAAAAAATAAATAAATAAATAAATAAGAGAAATATTGCCAGGTGCCAATGTCTCAGACCTGTAATCCTATCTGCTCAGGAGTATGAGATCGTAAGATCCCAGTTTGTAGTCAGGCTGGGGAGACAAAGTGAGAGACTCTTATCACCATTTAACTAGCAAAAATCTGGAAGTGGAAGTAAGGCTCAAGTACAGATCATAGCCTTGAGCAAAAAAGCAGAAAGAGAGATACCAAGGCCCTGAGTTGAAACTGAAAAACTGAAGTACCACCAGCCAAAAAATAAAAAAAAAAAAAAAAAAGGGTGGGAGGTCAAGCTCTTGAGTTCAAGCCTTCAAAAATAAAATATAATCCCTCCTCCCTGTCCCCATGTATGTCCCCATTATGTTCTGTCCTTGCCAAAGAACACAATTTGAGAGCTTGTGCTTGGGTAAGGAAAGGCCTGTTACCAAAGCATGAAGGAAAACAAGAGTTTAGCTTCTTCCAGCCTCCTTATTTAGTCATCTACCTATGCCATACTCTGAGTGTTTGGCTATATCAAGTCACCTGAGTTTGCTAGGTACCAGTGGCTTACACCTATACTCGGGCTACTCGGGAGGCTGGAATCAGGATTGCAGTTCTAAGCCAGCCCAGGCACGAAAGTCCAGTGCTAGAGCACCAGCCTTGAGTGAAAAAGCTAAGAGACAGTGCCCAAAACCTGTTGGTGTGCCCCAGTGCTGGCCCACACATACAACTGTAGGTTCCTGCCCAGGCTGGATTTGACCTGTGATTCTCAGATCTCAGCCTCCTTAGTAGCTAGGATTACAGGCATGAGGTACCAGATCCCTGCTTAATATTTGTTTTTCCAATATAAATTTTCATATAATACTAATTCAATTAAATGCTAAATATTATAAATAGACTACTTAAAAGTTGAACATAGGCACTGGTAGCACTGCTTACTTCATTAAAAAAACACATTTTTAATGCTCTGATACATACACATATTGTATAATATTTAAATCTGGGTAAAATATTTTTGTTGTTGTTTTATTGTTTTTATATTTGAGTACTGGGGATTGAACCCAGGACATTGTACATGTCACTTAACCCATGTCTCATTTCATCTTTTCAAATATTTATAATTTATTCAGAATCCTTGTAGCTCTTTGAATACTCTGCGAACACATTGATATCTGTTGTCATCTATCATTATAAATTTTACTATTCATATGTATGTAAAAATTTTTATTATTTATTTTTGTTGGCCAAGGGGCTTAAACTCTGGGCCTTGGCACTGACCCTCAGCTCCTCAGCTCAAGGCTAGTGCTCTACCACTTAAACCACATTGCAACTTCTGGTTTTCTGGTGGTTAATTGGAGACAAGAGTCTCACAGACTTTCCTTTCTAGGCTGGCTTTGAACCTCCACCCTCAGCTCTCAGCCTTCCGAGTAGCCAGGATTACAGGTGTGAGCCACTGGTGCCCAGCATAAAAGTTTTTTTTTTAAACACACAAATGCATGGGCTGGGAATGTGGCTTAGTGGTAGAGTGCTTGCCTAGCATGCATGAAGCCCTGGATTCCATTCCTCAGTACTACATAAACAGAAAAACCTGGAAGTAGCATGTGGCCCAAGTGGTAGAGTGCTATCCTTGAGCAAAAGAAGCTGAGGCAGAGCGCAGGCCTGAGCTCAAGCCCAGTGACTAGAACACCAAAAAAACAAAAATTAAAAAAGCTACACATAAAATACCTTAAAAAGCCTGTCTGGAAAAACTGTTCAAGAAAATAAATGCAAAGATGAAGCGAATTTCAGTTGTAAGCATTCACAGGATTCTGAATTGAACCCTCTGGGTGTATTGGGAAAAAAGAAAATACGGTGTAAGTTTACACTTTACAGTAAGAAAGGAAAAAAATAATTCACTAACCATAGTCGAGTTTCAGAAACCAGGGGTCAACTGGAATACTGTTATAACTATTTGAGCTACTGCTACCTGGAAAATTGCTAGAGTACATAAATTATAGTCTTCCTTAAATATAAGATGTGGAAATTAATAACAGAAACCTCTTTTCTCAACATTAAAACAGATAATTGAGTAGTTTTCACTTACATATTTATTCATTTATTTTTTGTTTTGTGACAGTACTAGGCTTGAACTCAGGTTCTAAGGCCTTGTCCCCTTCACTCTACCACTTGAGCCACAGCTCCACTTTTCCAGCTTTTTCCACTTTTCCAGTTCACTGGAGATAAGAGACACACAGACTTGCTTGCCTAGCTGGCAGGATCCTCAGATCTCATCCACCTGAGAAGTGAGGATTACAGGCATCAGCCAACAGCCCCTGCCTACTTTTTTGTGGAACAAAAGGGGCCTACTGCTTGCTTGCTAGGCAATAACTTGAAGCAAGGCCCCCAGAATTTTTTTTTTATAGTCTCTCCAGAATCCTGTCACAGAAGAGCCTCTAATTTCCATCATCCTATCTATACTTCACTTATAGTTGTAATTAACAGAGCACCCCACAATTCTCATTACAAGGGGGTGGCCCCAGTGTTCTCAATCTTAAACTCAGAGTAGTTGAGGAACAGTCCTGTGGTACAATGAGAGGCTTATCTTTTTTTTTTTTTCCCCTGGTCGGTCATGGGGCTTGCCCTGTCCTTCAGCTCTTCAGCTCAAGGCAAGTGCTCTACCACTTGAACCACAGCACCACTTCTAGATTTCTGGTGTTTTATTGAAGCTAAGAGTCTCATGGACATTCCTGCCTGGACTGGCTTTGAACCACGATCCTCTGGTCTCAGCCTCCTTAGTAGCTAGGATTACAGGTGTGAGCCACCAACGCCTAGCCTCATTTTTTTTTTCTTTTCTTTTTGGTGACAGTCATGGGGCTTGAACTGAGGGCCTGGGAACTATCCTGAGGCTCCTTTGCTCAAGGCTAGCATTCTACCACTTCAGCCACAATGCAACTTTCGGCTTTTTCTGTGTATGTTGTACTGAGGAATCAAACCCAGGGCTTCATGCATGCTGGGCAAGCACTCTACCACTGAGTCACTTTCCCAGCCCTTAATTACGTTTTTGAGGTTTAAAATAAAAAATAACAACAAAAAATAAGATTCCATTGAACTCAGTGCTATTTTGGAACTCTAAAAAGTAGTTGTGGTTTAAGACAAGTGCTGGTGGCTAATGCCCATAATCCTAGCTACTCAGAACGTTCCAAGACAGTATAGGCAGGAAAAGTCTGTGAGACATTTCCAATTAACTAACAAAAAGCTGTAAGTGGCATTGTGGCACTAACTTGAACAAACAAACTCAGAAACAGTGAGCAGGCTCTCACTTCAAAAGCCCTAGGATGGCAAGAAAGAGAGAAAGAGAGAGAGAGAGAGAAAGAAAGAGAGAGAAAAAAAGAGAAAAAGAGAAGAAAGGGGGGAGGAGGAAGGGAGGGAAAAAAAAAAAGAAGAAACAGTAGTGATTTTAAGTGCCAGTATGGACTCTCAGTTCCTTCCTAGGGATTATCCTGGTTTGACTGGGGGTATGTAAGCACTCAAGCAGTTATTCTTTGCCTGTAAGGTAACAGAAACCAAATGTCACAGTGAGAACACTCTACTAGCATGTTTTAAACAAGGAATCAAAGTATAACTCACAATGGATGTTTTCCTTCTTAATTTTTGCCAATGCTTCAATAGAATGGTCTGAATGTGATTTCTGGCCCTAGAATAAGAGAAGATAAAAAATGATTTTGTAGCAGGGTACTCGTGGCTCACACCTTGTAATCCTAGTTATTCAGAAGGCTGAGATTGAGACTCATGGTTCAATGCCAGCCCAGGAAGACAAATCCGTCAGACTTCAATTAACCACCAAAAAGCCAGAAGTGAAGGTGTGGCTCAAGTGGTAGAGAGCTTGCCTTGAGCGGAAAAGCCAAGCCAGGTCTCACACAGAAAAAAGATTTTGTTATGAACAATTTGGACACAGTACTAACTCAGTTCCTGAGGACGTGGAGAAGTGCCTGCGCTAATCTAGTTTCCTCTACCCCTCAACTGGGTAGAAATCATATATATGTGTATGTATGTATGCATACACACGCACACGTAGAGTAGCTGCAACGGGGAGATAAATTTGTTTTTTCAAATTACAAAACTGGCCAAGCAGGGTCTAAGCCGTTCTCAGGGACGGTAAGGGAAGGGCAAATGCTGCCTGGAAGCCAACAAGGAATTAGCATTGCCTTCAACATTTGCCCACCCAGCTTCATCTCGGCCACTAGAGCTCGGACACGTAAGTGGGGGCGGCTCACGTCATCGCCGGGCATAATTTGCCGCAAGCAGTTGCCCAGGGCCTGAGGTTTGTCCCTCGGCAGTCGGTGAATGGCTCCTGATCCGCCATTAGAACCTGCTCTAAATATCAGAAGCCGCCCAGCCTGGAAGAAGAGGGCAGGACCCGGAGGAGCACTGGAACACAGTTATCGACACGGGAAACATGGGGACCTTCGGCTCAGCTCCCAGAGCTGGAGCACCCACTCGGCCTGTCCCCGTCCCCCTCAGGAGATAAAGGAAAACACCCGACGACCTCCCTGCGGCCCCCCCACCCCCACCCCAAGGCCGCCTCAGCCGGTCCCGTCGGCCGAGCCCGCACGGCCCTGGCGGCACTCACGCTGCACTCGAAGGCGCCCCTGACCTGACTTTGGCCCCGACACGCAGCGGCCACCGTAGGCCTCGCTGTGGGCTAAGTCCGGATCCGGGCGAGGTTCGGGAGGCTACCTTCCCCGCCTCCTCCTCCTCCCGACGCTGCGCTATTCCCAGCCACCCCCACTCTCCACGGGCCTGCTCAGGAAAAACAGGACAGCGGGAATAGTCTTACCCGGTTCGGGCTGCGGCTCCGCAGAACGAGCTTCCCCTCCCCCCGGCCCACCCCCCTACCACTACACTCACAACTCCGCTCAGAACTGCGCCCGCTTTGCTCGGCTGAAAGGAGGTGGAAGACTTGTGGGGGCGGCTGTGCGGGCGAGCCCAAACAAACCCCGCCCTTCGAACGCTCATTGGGTGGAAGGAGACGCGGGCGGCAACACCTCGGGCACACCTATTGGCTAGGCCAGCCTTCCTTCAGGAACCCCCTCCTCTGAAGGATCGTCTACTCGCCTGTCCGTCACGTGCAGGCCACACCCCCCAGCCCTGCGGTTTCACTCCCCACTACCACCGCGGGCCTTCGAAAGCGCCGCGTCCTTTCCCCTTCGTGCCCCCGCCCAGCCCGTCCCTACCCGCCCGGTCGGCTGGGGCCAGGAGCCCTATAGGCGTGGACCGCCGCGAATATCTCCGTCTGTCCCTGGAGTTGGGAGCTTCTTGGGCGTGGACTTCCTGAGTGACTGAGGCAGAGCGTAGGGCCTCGGCGCCGGGCACGGCCTCGGTCAACGACTCGCTCGTGGAGAGACGAGGCCTCGATGTCCCAACGTCCTCCCTGTCCAGTCCTGGCAGCGCCCCGCGAGGGCCGAAGCCGGGCCCGGGCTGCAGCGAGGCCGAAGGGGCGGTCGGGGCCGCGGCCACAATGGGCTCCCGGGCGCCCTGCGGGCCGCGGAGGCGCTCCCGCCCTGGCCTCGCCCCGTGGGGAACTAGCCGTCCCCACCTCCCGCCAAGGCTGCCGCTGGAGGAGACGCCGTCCTCCATTTTGTCGGACCTGCTGCTGGAACTTGGGGCCCGCTCAAACCAGCCCTGGGGGGCCGGAAGCTCGCCCCCGGGCAGCCTCTCCTGGGCTCTGCGCGCTGACCCAGAGCACGGCCCCCCGCTTCCGGCGTGCGGGGCGCCGAGCCCCGGGGGGCGGCGCGACGGCGGGGGGGGGGACCGACGCCTCTCCCCGCCGACACCCAGCAAGATGGAGGAGCCGCGGGCTCCCGGCGCGGGGTTCGCGTCCCGGGGAGGCTGGGGCACCCCGGACGCCGCCCTGACGCCGGCCCTTCTCGGCCTCGCCCGCGGCCACGTCCGGGTCGTCGGCGGCTGAGGGAGGCCGCGCTCGGCCGCCCGCCCCATCGCAGCGCGTCGCCCGGCCACTGAGGCCCTGAGGGCCGCTGTCAGCGCCCAGAAGCCCAGCCCAATGGTGCCGAGGCCCGGGGAGGGAGGCCCGAAGTCCTCAGCTCAGTCCTGGGCAGAGATCCTGTTATTTCCGAGGCTACGGAAAGATGAAAGCGCTGCCTCGGCGTCTCGCCCTGGCGGTGCTGGCTGAGATCGCAGCTGAAGGTGTTGAGTCGAATCGTTGTTGATGAATCCAAATTGCTATACCATGTGTGAAAATAGAATATGAAAGACCCACACATCTGCCGGACCGCAGTGGCTCACGTGTCTGTAATCCTAGCTACTCAGGAGGCCAAGAGCTGAGGATCAGACTTCAAAACCTGTGGGACTGGACAGTGAGGCTCATATACGGAGATATGGCTCAAGTGTTTGGTGCCAACATTGAGTGAAATAGCCAAGCGAGAGAACGATACTATGAGTTCAAGCCCCAGTACAGACAGAAAATAAATCCCCTTTATATCACTTCTTGTGAGTTATGGTAAAAGTGAGGATCTATTCAATGACTACCAGACAAAACAATTTGAGACAAAAGCTCGTGGGAGTGTGCTGCATAACTTTTTTTGGGGGGAGGGGAGGGGCAGGTCCTGGGGCCTGAACTCTGGGCCTGGGCACTGTCCCTCAGCTCTTCAGCTCAAGGCTAGTGCTCTACCACTTGAACCACCAGTGCCACTTCCAGCTTTTTCTGCTTATGTGGTGCTGAGGAATCGAACCCAGGGCCTCATGCATGCAAGGCAAGCACTCTACCACTTAGCAACTTTCCCAGCCCCACAACTTTGTATTATATAATTTTCTTTTTTGGATCCGGTTGTGGGGCCTGAACTCTGGGCCTGGGCGCTGTCCCTCAGCTCTTCAGCTCCAGGCGAGCACTCTACCACTTGAGCCACTGCGCCACTTCCAGCTTTTTTTTCCTGCTTATGTGGTGCTGAGGAATCGAACCCAGGGCCTCATGCATGCAAGTCAAGCGCTCTACCACAGAGCCACCTTCCCAGCCTCTGTATTATATAATTCTGTGTTTTTCTCAGTTTTTTTTTTTTTTTGGTCAGTCCTGGGGCTTGAGCTCTGGGCTTGGGTGTTGTCCCTGCGCTCTTCAGCTCAAGGTGAGCACTCTACCACTTGAGCCATAGGGCCACTTCCAGTTTTCTAGTGGTTTATTGAAGATAAGCGTCTCAGGGATTTTCCTTCCCCGGGCTGGCTTTGAACTCTGAACTTCTGATCTCAGCCTCCTGGGTAGCTAGGATTACAGGCTTGAGCCACTGGCACCCTGATTAATGCTGGTTTTTTCATGGACACTTCTAATATTGACAACCTGGCCCCTCTTACAGCCTTTTCTACTCAGGGCTTACACTCTATGATACCTCTACTTCCTCTACCTCTACTACAGCCACACTCTACTTCCGGCTTTTTTGGTGGTTTGTTGAAGATTTAAAAAAAGTTGTGAATTTTCTTGCCCGGCTAGATTCAAACCATGATTAACCATGATCCTCAGATCTCAGCCTTATGTTTAACTAGAATTACAGGCATGAGACACTATTGCCTGGCTTGACAACTAATTTTTCAAAGTAGTCAATTACTTGTTGGAAATCCATGCAATAAGCAATACCAACATTTTAATAAAT
This sequence comes from Dipodomys spectabilis, assembly GCF_019054845.1. NCBI lineage: Eukaryota > Metazoa > Chordata > Mammalia > Rodentia > Heteromyidae > Dipodomys > Dipodomys spectabilis. Next base: position 25,120,500 of record NW_024870772.1, on the reverse strand, counting down.
TGTAGGTTATAATTATACTCTAACATTAAACATGTAAATTCAAAGCCAGAGGCACAGTGAGTTTGTAAACTAAGGCTTCACAAAGATTACTTGAAATGTTAAACTCTGGCCAAAGCCTTATCTTTTATATTTTTCTGGAGTCCTACATTTTCCACAAATCTCAGGCATTCATATTTAAAAATTGAAAGGCATAATCAGGCATTAGTGGTGCATACCTGTAATCCTGGCCACTCAGGAGGCTGATCTGAGGATCCTGATTCAAAGCCAGTCTGGGCAGGAAACTTTGAGACTCTCATCTCCAATAAACTACTCAAAAAAGCTGGAAGTGGCTCTGTGGCTCAAGTGCTCAAGTGGTAGAATATTCACCTGGAGTAAAAGAATCTCAGGGACAGCACTCAGGCCCATAGTTCAAGTCTCAGGATCAGAAAAAAAAAAAAAAAATAGACATCTTTTCCCTGATAATGACTAGTGTAGTAATATCATTTATCAGTAGCAATTGTCACCAGTATGCTGCTGTGATTTGAGTTTCAGCTGCTATACTAAAATAGCATAAGCATTAAATTATTTTTTTGGGGGGCAGGGAGTCTGGTTGTGGGGCCTGAACTCTGGGCCTGGGCACTGTCCCTTAGCTCTTCAGCTCAAGGCTAGTGCTCTACCACTTGAGCCACAGCGCCACTTCCGGCTTTTTTCTTTTTGCTTAGGTGGTGCTGAGGAATCAAACCCAGGGCCTCACGCATGCAAGGCAAGCGCTCTACCACTGAGCCACCTTCCCAGCCCCACAAGCATTAAATTATTAACTATAGAAAATTATTTGGCTAATAGTTCTGTAGGCTGCAGAGTCCTATGATCAAGGGAGCCAAATCTCCTAAAGACCTTTGGTGAGCTGAGTCTGTTAGACCAAAAAATCAGAATAGGATATAACAGAAAACTGACTTGTGCTAAGTACTTAGATACTCAGGAAGCTGATATCTAAGGATTGAGGTTCATAGCCAGCCCTAGCAGGAAAGTCTGTGATACTTATTTCCTATTAACCAGCAAAAGGTTGAAAGTGGTAGAATTCTTGTTGTGATTTAAAAAACTAAGGGTGGTGGTGGGGGAATGTAGTTGTGGAGATGGGAGGGAAGAGATGGTAGGGGAAAAACAGAGGAGGAGGCAACAATGCTTGAAAAGAAATGTACTCATTACCTTGCTCATGTGATTGTGACCCCTCTGGATAGTAATTTCACAATAAAAAACTTTAAAAAAGATATTAAAAAACTAAGGGTCAGCACAAGAAAGCAGAGAGAGGCGAGAGAGAAAAGGGAAAGAAACAGAATAAGAAGCCAGGCGCCGGTTGCTCACGCCTGTATTACTAGCTACTCAGGAGCCTGAGATCTGAGAATCGAGGTTCAAAGCCAGCCCAGACAGGAAACTCTACGAGACTCTTATCTCCAATAAACCACTAGAAAACCGGAAGTGACTCAAGCGGTAGAGCGCTCTCCTTGAGCTGAAGAGTGCAAGGACAGTGCCCAACCCCAGAGTTCAAGCCCCACGACCACAAAAAAAAGAAAGAACAGAAATAGAAAAGGAGAAAGTAAATTGGGCTCTGGTGGTTCATGCTTGTAATTCTAGTTACTCAGGAGGCTGAGACCTGAAGATCAAGGTTCTAAGGAAGCGTGGGCAAACTCAACCAATATTTATCCTCCATTAGTAAAGAAAAGCTGGAAGTATGGCTGTGGGAGGAGGGAGAAACCAAGAGAGAACACAGGGTTCTCAGTTCAAGACCTAGTGCCTACACATACACATTTTGTTGTTTGTTTTATGTGTGCCATAAAGCCTTGTACTTTTTGCTCAAGGCTAGCACTCTACCACTTGAGCCACAGCCCCATTTCTGGCGTTTTCATTGGTTAATCTCAGACTTTCCTACTCAGGCAGGCTTTGACCCTCTTTCATTAGATCTCAATTTCTTCAGTAGAAAAGATTATAGGTATAAGCCACTGGCACCCAGGTACATTTTCTTTATGTAAGCCTGATAGCAGGGTTGTTTAAATTGAGTGTAAGAGCAAACTAAAGAGAATATGTAGCCGGGCGCTGGTAACTCATGCTTGTAATTCTAGCTACTCAGGAGGCTGAGATCTGAGGATCATGATTCAAAGCTAGCCTGGGCAAGAAAGTCCATGAGATCATTAAATAAACCACTCAGAAAACCGGAAGGGGTGCTATGGCTCAAGTGGTAGAGAGCTCTCCTTGAGCTGAAGAGCTGAGGGACAGTGCCCAGGCCCAGAGTTCAAGCCCCACGACTGACAAAAAAAAAGTAGTACCTTCATTACATTGAGCTTCCCAGGGCAGGCTTGCATTTATTATTTGCTGCCTACTTAAAATCCATGGTAGCCTCTGTCAGTTTCACATTCTGTTTTATAATAGGATAATATAGGATGTTGCAAGGTTAAAATTAAAATATTTTTGTTAAAGTATTAAGTAGCAACAAGAAGACAATGTTATCTGGACAACATTGCTCACACCTATAATCTTAGCCACTCAGGAGGTTGAGATCTGAGGATCATGGTTAGAGGCCAGGCAGAGTAAGAAAATCAATGAGACTCTTAGCTCCAGTTAGCACCAAAAAGCCAGAAGTACAGTTATGTGTGGCTCAAGTGATAGAATGCTAGCCTTTAGCAAAAAAGCTAAGGATCAGTGCCCAGGCCCTAATATAAAGCCCAAGAACACACACACACACACACACACACACACACACACTTTTGATAATGAAGTGTACACACCTAGTATAAAGACAGACTGGCCTGGCATTGGTGGCTCATGCCTGTAATCTTAACTATTCAGGAGGCTGAGATCTGAGGATCACAGTTCAAAGCCAGCCTAGGCAAGAGAGTCAATGAGACTCATCTCCAATAAACCACTTAGGAAAAAAAAAAAAGAAAAAAGATAGTCTATTTTTTTTTAAAAAGATAGACTGGGGCTGGGAAGTTGGCTCAGTGGTAGAGCGCTTGCCTTGCATGCCTGAGGCCCTGGGTTCGATTCCTCAGCACCACATAAGCAAAAAGAAAAAAGCCGGAAGTGGCACTGTGGCTTAAGTGGTAGAGCGCTAGCCTTGAGTTGAAGAGCTGAGGAACAGCGCCCAGGCCCAGAATTCAGGCCCCACAACCGGACCCCAAAAAAAAAAACAAAAAACAGGGCTGGGAAGGTGGCTCAGTGGTAGAGCGCTTGCCTTGCATGCATGAGGCCCTGGGTTCGATTCCTCAGCACCACATAAGCAAAAAGAAAAAAGCCGGGAGTGGTGCTATGGCTCAAGTGGTAGCGTGCTAGCCTTGAGCTGAAGAGCTGAGGGACAGTGCCCAGGCCCAGAGTTCAGGCCCCACGACCGGACCCAAAACAAAACAAAACAAAACAAAAAAAACCAAAAAACAAAAAAAAGAGTTTCACCGACTTCCCTGTCTGGGCTGGCTTTGAACCCCCATCCTCAAATCTCAGCCTCCTGAGTAGCTAAGATTACAGGCTTGAGCCACCAGTGACCAGTTAAGACTATCTTTTTATTTTTAATATTTTTTATTCATATAAAGGTGATATACAGAGAGATTACTATTTTATGTTATGTTATTTTTTACTGGTCCTGGTGCTTGAACTCTGGACCTGGGCACTGTCTATGAACTTGTTTTGCTCAAGGCTAGCCCACTTGAGCCACAGCTACACCTCTGGTTTTTTTGAGTAGTTTGTTAGAGATGGAGTCTCACCAAAGTTCCTGCCTGGGCTGGCTTTGAACTTCAATCCTCAGATCTCTTCCTCCTAAGTAGCGAGGATTACAGGTGTAAGCCACTAGCACCCAGTGAGGTTACTATCGTGTAAGTCAGGTAATGAGTGTATTTCTTTTTGGACAATGTCACTCCTTCCTTAGCTCTCTCTGTTTTTCCCTCCCATTCCCACCCACACAGACTTATCTTTTTCGCTCAGTGTACAATCTCCAGGACCAGGTAACTGGCTTTTAGATCTTGACTTTATAATTAAGAAATTTTCTAAATTTAACTTATATGAAAAATATAAATTATAATATTGTTAATAACATTAGATAGTAAGTAATAAAAAGTTTAACTTGGAGCTAACAAGATTACAAAAGTCAATAATACCTGTAATAATTATTTAGTACTTTGCAGGGAGAAATATTTTATCACAGACATTGTTTAAAATTGCTCTCCCAAATGATAATAAAAAGCAAACCCTTAGATTCTATCAGTCTTTAAATTTCCCACAGTGTAATTTTTTTTTTAATTGTGAAAATACCGTACAGAGGGGTTACAATTACATGGGCAAGATAATGAGTACATTTCTTATCAAGCATTGTAGCCTCCTCCTTTGTTTCCCCTTCCCATCCTCCCCCCCATCGTGCCCTTCCCCCCCCAGCAAAAGTTGTAAAGTTCATTTTTTGACATAACGTCTTGTACATCTCATTGTTGCAATGGGTCCACCTGTATCCCTATTTAAACAATTTGTTTTTTCCCTTCCCCTCCACAAATTATACCAACATCATATACAGTGAAAACGGGTTATACCGTGGGGGAGAGACATACAAAGCAACAAAGAAATCATCTTATAAATATGTTAGAAACAATCGCAAGAAAGAAAAAAAACATTTGATGGGCTGGGAAGGTGGCTTAGTGGTAGAGCGCTTGCTTGCTGTGGGTTCGATTCCCCAGCACCACATAAGCAAAAAGAAAAAAAGCCGGAAGTGGTGCTGTGGCTCAACTGGTAGAGTGCTAGCCTTGAGCTGAAGAGCTGAGGGACAGCGCCCAGGCCCAGAGTTCAGGCCCCACGACCGGACCCCCCCAAAAAAATTTTTGAATCCTTATCTTGGGGTTCATTTTGCCTAACATCAACTTATCTGACCATTTCTGCTTGTCTCAGACATATACTAGTTATTGCAAATAAGGGAAACCATGGGACCTATGTTTCTTTAGGCCTGGCTTACTTTTTTTCCAAGTCTTTCCATTTCCTAACAAATGAAGTAAGCCGGGCGCTGGTGGCTCACGCCTGTAATCCTAGCTACTCAGGAGGCTGAGATCTGAGGATCGCGGTTCAAAGCCAGCCCGGGCAGGAGAGACCGTGAGACTCCTATCTCCAATAAATCACCAGAAAACCGGAAGTGGCGCTGTAGCTCAAGTGGTAGAGCGCTCGCCTTGAGCTGAAGAGCTGAGGGATAGCGCCCAGGCCCAGAGTTCAAGCCCCACGACCGACAAAAAAAAAAAAAAAAAAACAAATGAAGTAATGTCATTCTTTCTAATGGAGGCATAGACTACCACATTTTTTTGATCCATTCATCTACTGAAGGGCATCTGGGTTGGTTCCATATCTTAGCTATGGTAAATAATGCTGCAATAAACATAGTTGTGCTGGTAGCTTTAGTATGGTCTTGTTTGTGAACATTTGGGTAAAGGCCCAAAATTGGGATTGCTGGGTCATAGAGGAGCTCTATTTGGAGTCTTTTGAGGAACCTCCATACTGCTTTCCAAAGTGGTTGAACAAGCTTATACTCCCACCAACAATGCAGTAGGGTCCCCTTCTGTCCACATTCCCTCCAGTATCTGTTGTTATTGAGACAGTGTAATTTCTTCTTTTTTTTTTTTTGTCGGATGTGGGGCTTCAACTCTGGGCCTGGGCACTGTCCCTCAGCTCTTCAGCTCAAGGTGAGCACTCTACCTCTTGAGCCACAGCTCCACTTCCGGCTTCTAGTGGTTTATTGGAGATAGGATTCTCAGTCTTTCCTGCCCGGGCTGGCTTTGAACCATGATCCTCAGATCTCAGCCTTCTGAGTAGCTAGGATTACAGGCGAGAGCCACTGGCACCCGGTGAGACAGTGTAATTTCTAATTAGCAACTTTTCCTTCCCTTACTAATACACACACACACACACACACACACACACACACACACACACACACACACACACACACAGTGCCAATCCTGGGGTTTTGATTCAGAACTGGCCACTGTCCCTGAGCTTTTTTTTGCTCAAGGCTAGGACTCTACCACTTGAGCCACAGTGCCCTTTCAGCTTTTTCTGTTTATGTGGTACTTAGGAATTGAACCTGGGACTTCATGCATGCTAGGCAAGTGCTCTACCACTGAGCCACATTCTCAATCCTACATTTATTTTTATCTATGCATATACTTATATTTCTGTACAATAATGTATATATGTAAAGGATCTGAAGGGCAAGAAGCAAGAAGCAAGATATAACTACCACAACACACACACACACACACACACACACACACACACACACACGCCTAATTAACACACATGTACCTAACCACTCACACTAAATTGAAGGGTACCCTCCCCAAAGACATGTCTACCCAGAACCTGTGAAGGTCAGTTTTTTTTGGAAAAATCTTTGCAGCTTTAATGAAAGTTCTTGAGCTAAATTAATTTTGTGTGAGAATGGATCATAACACCAATGAAAACTGTCCTTGTGAGAAAATACAAGCCAGATGTCAGTGGCTCAAATCTGTATTCCTAGCTATTCAGAAGTCTGAGATAGGAGGATCACAGTTCAAAGCCAGCCAAGGCAAGATTGTCTATGATATTCTTATCTCTGTTTAACCACCAAAAAGCAGGAATTTGTATTATAGTTGTGAACTACCAGGTCTTCCCAAATGAACACTTTGTAGGATAGAGCTGAGGGAGCTTTTCTCATAGGTCCTCACTGACAGAAATGAGAGATATCCCTCCCTCACTATCCATGGGGAATTGGTTCCTGAACTATCTGTACACCACAATCCACCAATACTCATATGTACACCATTACATAAAATGATTAAGTAGTTCCATGGAACCTTAAGTACATTTTTTTGGGGGGGGGTCCGGTCATGGGGCCTGAACTCTGGGCCTGGGCGCTGTCCCTCAGCTCTTCAGCTCAAGGCTAGCGCTCTACCACTTGAGCCACAGTGCCACTTCTGGCTTTTTTCTTTTTGCTTATGTGGTGCTGAGGAATCAAACCCAGGGCCTCATGCATGCAAGGCAAGCGCTCTACCACTGAGCCACCTTCCCAGACCCCTTATGTACATTCTTGGGTATATTTTGTACATTCTTGTGTATATCATCTCTAGATGACTTTTTTTTCTTTTGTCAGTACCTGGTATGAATGCAGGACCTCATCTCTCACTTGGTCAGCTGGTGGAACACAACTTGAACCATGCCTCCAGACTAGCCTGTGTGTGTGGATGCCAGTTCTGGGCTGTGAACTCAAGGCCTGGGAGTTGTCCCTTAGTTTCTTTTTGCTCAAGGCTGGTGCTATGTCCCTTGATGCACAATGCCACTTCCAGCATTTTGATGATTAATTAGAAACAAGTCTCACAGATTTTCCTGTGTGGTTTGAGAAAGCTATTTTTTCTATCCAAATGAGTTGCTTCCTTTCTGTCACTCTTGTATTGTTTTTTTCTGAAAAATGTTTGCTTTGGCCAGGCGGCTTGGCTCTTGTTGAATTTCTTATTCTGCTAAGACAGTATCTGTTAGTATGCCCTCCTTCTCAGGTGCCTCCCTCAAAATCAGTTGATCTGGCCAGGCCTAACTGCAGCTGGCCTTCAGTCCTGGCTGTTCCTACAACTTTACTTCCCAGAGTCTTGTTTTACCCCAACCCCCAGCTCTATCAGGGAATGTTTGCAATCAGAAAACCCAGCTTTAGTGTGAACACACTCAGAGGACTTCCCATCTTCCTGCCTGGCCTTGTCAACCTGGCTGGCAATAAACTGTTTCTCCTGTGTGTCCATATGGTTTTCTAGGAGGGGACTTACAAATATGAACAAGTAAAGAAAGGGAGAGAAGGGCTGGGAATGTGGCTCAGTGGTAGAGTGCTTGCCTAGCATGAAGACTTGGGTTCAAATCGTCAGTACCACATAAACAGAAAAATGCCTGAAGTGGCGCTGTGGCTCAAGTGGTAGAGCACTAGCTTTGAGCAAAAGAAGTTCAGAGGCAGTGTTCAGGCCCTGAGTTAAAGCCCCATGACAGGCAAAAAAAAAAAAAGCCTGGCGCCGGTGGCTCACACCTGTAATCCTAGCTACTCAGGAGGCTGACATCTGAGGATCACAGTTCAAACCCAGCCCGGGCAGGAAAGTCTGTGAGACTCTCTCTCTTTCTTTTTTTTTTGGTCAGTCATGGGGCTTGAACTCTGGGCCTGGGCTCTGTCTCTCAGCTCTTCAGCTCAAGGCAAGAGTCTCACAGAGTTTCCTGCCTGGGCTGGCTTTGAAGAGCGTTCCTCAGATCTCAGCCTCCTGAGTATCTAGGATTACAGGCCTGAACCACTGGTGCCCGGCTCCGTGAGACTCTTACCTCCAATAAACAACTAGGAAACCAGAAGTAGTGTTGTAGCTCAAGCCATAGAGTGCTCACCTTGAGCTGAAGAGCTGAGGGATAGCGCCCAAGCCCAGAGTTCAAGACCCACGACTGACAAGAAAAGGGAAAGAGATAAGGGTTTTTTTTGTTTTTGTTTCTGGTCATGGGCTTGAATTTAGGGCCTGAGCACTGTCCCTGTGCTCTTTTGTTCAAGTATAGTGCTCTGCCATCGTGAGCAATAGCTTGTAATGGGAACTCTTCTGCCAGGGCTGGCTTTGAACTACAATCCTTATATCTCAGCCTCCTAAATAGGTAGGATTACAGGCATGAGCCATTGGCACTCTGCTAGAATTTTTGAATTTTGTTTTAACTGATTGTCCCAAACTAGCAAAGGGTGTTAGGACACACCTCAGATTTTTCAAGAAAGTAGCAGAGGGTATGTATATTTTTTGAGATTGCTTGTCTTTTACTGGTCACTTTATAACTAGGTATGTAAAACTGTACATTGGGTATATCTTACCCTCTTCAAACTAGCAGATTGTGAAGCTGAGCTGGGCCAATCTGAGCAGAAGGGCAGGGCCTGCTGTGTTAGGGATAAAAACAGAGCAGCCCTCCTGTTCTGTGTGCTTGCTTGCCAGATTTTTTTTTTTTTTTGGGGGGGGGGTCCGGTCATTGGGCCTGAACTCTGGGCCTGGGCGCTGTTCCTCAGCTCTTCAGCTCAAGACTAGCGCTCTACCACTTGAGCCACAGCACCACTTCCAGCTTTTTTTTTCTGCTTATGTGGTGCTGAGGAATCGAACCAGGGCCTCATGCATGCAAGGCAAGCACTCTACCACTGAGCCACCTTCCCAGCCCCAGAAGTAAACTTTGCCTTGCCAAGTTCCTTTTGAGTTGGTATCCTTATTCCTACCCCAAACCCCAATATCCTGAGGTATATCTACCAGCAAGCTAGATTTGAACTGTGATTCTTAAATCTCAGCCTTCTGAGTAACTAGGATTATAGTCATGAGACACCAGCACCAACTCAATCTAGGTTTTGTTCATTATTTTTTATTTGGAGATGGGAGTCTTGTGGACTGTTCTATACAAGCTGAGTCCTAATCTTTTTTTTTTTATTTTTATTTTTATTTTTTTAAATTTTATTTTATTTTATTTGAGAACATACTGTACAGAGGGGTTACAATTACATGGGCAGGATAATGCATACATTTCTTACCAAGCATTGCAGCCTCCTCCTTTGTTTACCCTTCACCTCCCTTCCCAGCCTCCCCCCTCCCTCCCACCCAATCATACCCCCCGACCCCCCCCCACCGACATTGTAATGTTGATTTTGACATGACATTTTGTACTTCTCATTGTTGCAACAGGTCCACCTGAATCCTGAGTCCTAATCTTAATCCTCCTGATCTCAACCTCCTGAGTAGCTAGGATGGCAGGCATTAAGCCACTGTTCTGGTTCTAGATGACTTACAATAGCCAATGTAATATAAATGCGTAATTATACTGTGCCATTTAGTAGAGAGTGATGACAAGGAAGGTCTGTAAATTTAGCACATTTAATAAGTTTGGTTTCTGTCTGGGTTGGCTGAATCCACAGATGCAGAATCTGTAACTATAAAGGATCAGTTTATTTCAATAAGCAGGAATTTGAAACAAAACTCAGAGTACAATTCAAGAAGAAATGGTAAAAGCACTTTTGAGTGTTGGAAAATCTAAACATAATTTGTATCAAGAAAATAATAATAGTGGGTGGATATCAGCAGGATGGGGGAGGGCTAATGAGAAGGATGAATATGGCAGATATAGTTTGCTTCCGTGAGTATAAGTGGTACAATGAAAGCCAGGTGTTTGTGGCTCATACTTGTAATCCTAGCTACACAGGAAGTCACAAAAAGCCTAGCCCAGGAAATTTCTATCTCCTGTTAACCACCCAAAAGCTGGAAGTGGAGCTGTGGCTCAAGTGGCAGAGTGCCAGCCTTGAATGAAAAAGGCAAGATACATACAGTATTCTAGATAATCACACACAGTGAAAACAAAGGAGGATATTCTTAGGAGAACACAAAGGTGTAATGTCTATATGCATCTAATCATATAATATTTATCGACATGAAATAGAAGATTTTGTTCTCTGTTGCTGTTTCTGTTTTCTTTATGTCTTATTTATTCTTTTATTTGTCTTTGGGAAGGGAAGTGGGAGCAGCACAGAAATGGACTATACAATTTGTGGGTGGGATGGGAAAAACTGGAAGAGAGGAAAAGAGTGACATTGTCCAAAAAAAAAGTCCTCTAGCCAGGCACTGATGACACACTTATAATTCTAGCTATTGAGGAGGCTGAGATCTGAGGATTGACATTCAAAGCCAGCCTGAGCAGCAGACTAGTCCCCATGAGACTCTTTTCTCCAACTTAATCACTCAAAAACCAGAAGTGAGGCTGTGATAGAGCACTAGCTTTGAGCACAAAGAGGCTCAGAGTCAATGCCCAGGCTCTGAGTTCAATACAAAGTTCCAGTATACACACACACACACACACACACACACACACACACACACACACACACACACACAGAGTTCAAGCCCCACAACCAACAAAGAATGAAAGAAGGAAAGAAAGGAAGAAAGGTCCTCTTTACCTGATATACATAACTGTAACTTCTCTGTATATCACCTTTATAATAACAAAAAAATTTTAAAAATTTTAAATAGTTAAAAAAATTTTAAGTAGTTGAACACACACACACGGGAGAAATCATAGGAATGTAAAACATGTAGAAAGTTTTTTAAAAAAGTTCTCAGTACTCTGTCATTCTTCCCTGAAAGTCCATCTTCTAAAATTTCTCAAGTTCCATTTCTAACATTCTCTATTGGGAGATCTACAAGAAGATGATAATGTCTAATTTCTGTTTCATGAAATTCTAGGATGATATTTACCTTTTTCCTTTTATTTTGCTGTTAGTTTCATTTGAACTCATGGCCCTTTACTTCCCTTTGGCTTTTATGCTCAAGCTTAGCACTCTACCCTTTGTGCCACATCTCTAATTTTGAGGTGGTCGTATTTAGTATCATGAGTCCTGTCATTGGGAAGCAGTCTACTTTCTTTAAAGGTGTTTACAAAAATCATCTAAGTAAAACTGAAATGTTATAAATTAGGAAAATAAGTAATTTCATAGAATCTATAAAGAAATTGAGTTAATGGAACTATAGAGGTGAATGAAATCCTTGGGGAGGCATTTGCACTAATAAATCCAAAGCACTGGTCTGCGAGTTCCCCTCAGACAATAGAAAAATGGTGTTGGAGCACGTCTAACCAAATACTCCATGCAGAAGACAATTGGGGGGGAGCAAAATTTCATTCAATCCAGCCAACGTAGATGGCTCACACTAATTTGCATTTATGGAAGGTAATGTGCAATTGTTTACATAGATGAGCATGGGCTACAAGAATAAGATGTACCATGTAATATTTGAAATATTCAACTCACATTATATATAAAAATTGGTTTTCTACAGTTGGGTGCTGGTGATGCAGGCTTGTAAGCTACACAGGAATCTGAGATCTGAGTTTTGCAGCTCAAAGCCAGCCTAGGAAGGAAAATTTGTGAGACTCTTATCTCCAATAAACTACCAAAACTCAAAAAAAAAAAAAAAAAGAAATTGAGTGATTTAATGGAATTTTGTAACATTTAAAAATGAGAAATATTTGAGAATTAAATAAAGATGAGTAATAAAGTTAACTTAGTAAATAAAAAAATTTTTTTAAGTAGGCCCATTGAGAGAAAGAGAAAAAAGGTAAGATACAGTGCCTTGGCCCTTAGCTCAAGACAAACTACTGGTATACACACACACACACACACACACACACACACACAGAGAAAACAATGAAATTTGTTAAAATTATTTGAGATAATGAGGAGTGTGATAAGGCAGAGTGAGAAAGCTGGTAGGATACATTGTACACCTGTATAGAACTGTTAAGGGGGGGAGTCGGGGCTGGGAATACAGCTTAGTGGTAAAATGCTTGCCTAGCATGCATGAAGCCCTGGGTTCGATTCCTCAGTAACACATAAACAAAAAAAGCTGGAAGTGGCCCTGTGGCTGAAGTGGTAGAGTAGTAGCCTTGATCAAAAAGAAGCTCAGGGACAGTATCCAGGCCCTGAGTTCAAGCTCCAGGACTGGCAAAAAAGAAAGAAAGAAAGAAAAAGAAGAAATGTTAAGAGGGAGCCTCCCTTGCCCAACTAATGTATAGATGATGATAATAATAATTATAGATGACGATGATGTGAATTGTTGGTGGCTCACGCCTATAATCCTAGCTATTCAGGAGGCTGAGATCTGAGGATTGTGGTTCAAAGTCAACCCAGACAGGAAAGCCTGTGAAACGTTCTTTTTTTTTTAATAATTTTTTTATTGTGAAAATACTGTACAGAGAGGTTACAATCACATGAGCAAGGTAATTACTTTAGCTGTGGCTAAAGTAATAGAGCCTTGAGCACAACAAGGCTCAAGTATAGCACCCAGACCCTGAGTGACTGGTGCGCACGTGAACGCACACACACACACACACACACACACACACACACACACACACACAAATAATAAAAGGATAAGAGTAATTTGAGAAGAGTCACAAGATAATCTGCATCAAAATGAAACATACTGTGAAATGTAGGCAGACGAGATTCAATGGATAAGAAAACCACTAGAGAGAAGCTGGTGGCTCACACCTATAACCTCAGCTACTCAGGAAGCTGGGATATGAGGACTGAGGTTCAAGGTTGGCCTAGGCAGAGAAGTTCCTGAGACTCTTATCACAAATTAACCACCAAATAGCTAGAAGTAGGGTTTGGCTAACTTGGTAGAGCAACAGCCATAAGCCAAAACAAAAATAAAAAACAAAAGCACAAGACACTGAGTTCAAGTCCCAGTACAGGCACAAAACAACAGAAACAACAAAAGAAAACCATCAGTTAAATGTTAGTGGGAAAATCTATAATGGATGTATCCAGCTAATGCCACTGTGTCTGCTGCCAATGCTGCCAATGTATAACAGCTTTAAACTCACCCTTTCTCACCAACTATGTGAAAATAAACGTGGATGGGGATGGTGTCAATATTTTTTTCCTAGCAATACTGGGTTTTGTCAGCAGAGGGCAGAGTACATTGAAGAAAGTAAAGGGGTTTTTGTTGCCAGTGCAGTGGATGTGCTTCTGTCCGAAGCTTAGCCTTTTCTTTTCTTTTTTTTTTTTTGGGTCCGGTCGTGGGGGCCTGAACTCTGGGCCTGGGCGCTGTCCCTCAGCTCTTCAGCTCAAGGCTAGCGCTCCACCACTTGGGCCACAGGACCACTTCCGGCTTTTTTCCTTTTGCTTATGTGGTGCTGAGGAATCGAACCCAGGGCCTCAGGCATGCCAGGCAAGCGCTTCTACCACTGAGCCACCTTCCCAGCCCCAAGCTTAGCCTTTTCACTAAAGGCTGAAACTCTACTACTTTAGCCACAGCTCCACTTCCAGCTTTTTGGTGGTTAATTAGAGGTAAGAGTCTCAAAGACTTTCTTGGCTGGCTTCAAGCCTTGATTGTCAGATCTCAGCCTCCTGAGTTACAGGCGTGAGCCATTACTTATTATTATGCCATTATGCCATTACTTATTATTAAACATCTTTTAAAAATAGGGGTGAACCACCACTGCCCCTTTTCTTTTTTTTTTTTTGGTCGGTCGTGGGGCTTGAACTCTGGGCCTGGGCGCTGTCCCTCAGCTCTTCAGCTCAAGGCGAGCGCTCTACCACTTGAGCTACAGTGCCACTTCCGGCTTTTCTGGTGGTTTATTGGAGATAGGAGTCTCACGGTCTCTCCTGCCCGGGCTGGCTTTGAACCGCGATCCTCAGATCTCAGCCTCCTGAGTAGCTAGGATTACAGGCGTGAGCCACCAGCGCCCGGCTCACTGCCCCTTTTCTTATTTCATTCTTTTGTTTGTTTGTTTGTTTGTTTGTTTTTTTTCTTTGGTCCGGTCGTGGGGCTTGAACTCTGGGCCTGGGGCGCTGTCCCTCAGCTCTTCAGCTCAAGGCTGGAGCTCTACCACTTGAGCCACAGTGCCACTTCCGGTTTTTTTCATTTTGCTTATGTGATGCTGAGGAATTGAACCCAGGGCCTCAGGCATGCAAGGCAAGCGCTCTACCACTGAGCCACCTTCCCAGCCCCTCTTATTTCATTCTTAACAGAGATTTCCAAGAGAAAATTCTTTTCATGGGAATACCATGAAGTCTTTGGAAAGTGCCTAGAAGCCATCTCAGATAGAGAATACTTTTCATATTCTTTTTTCTTTTTAATTTTTTTTTTTTTTTTGGGTCCAGTCGTGGGGCCTGAACTCTGGGCCTGGGTGCTGTCCCTCAGCTCTTCAGCTCAAGGCTAGCGCTCTACCACTTGAGCCACAATGCCACTTCCCGCTTTTTTCTTTTTGCTTATGGTGTCTAGGAATCGAACCCAGGGCCTCATGCATGCAAGGCAAGCGCTCTACCACTGAGCCACGTTCCCAGCCCATATTCTGAGTTTTGATACCATAGGTAACACCAGATTGAGAAGAGGTTTGAAAACCAATGAAACAAGATATTGGATAGGGTTCAGAATATCTGATATACATGGAAAAAATAACAAGAAAAGTAAAAAAAATACACAACCCAATGTCTATGTGGTGATATCCATTAGTTCTGTTGAGGGGAGTATTAAAGTCTGGATGCCTCCTGATTCCAGTGTAACAGCTATTAAAGCGATCCCTAGTGGAAGCTTGTATTTTGTGTGTGTTAGTGCTGGGGCTTGAATTTAGGCTGGGGCACTGACCCTTAGCTTTCTCAGTCAAGGCTGGCACTTTATCACTTGAGCCACACCTCCACTTCTAGATTTTACTGGTACTTTAGCTTGATAAGAGTCTAACAGTGGGCTGGGAATGTGGCTACATGGTAGAGTGCTTGTCTAGCATGTAGGAAGCCCTAGGTTCAATTCCTCAGTTCCACATAAATAGAAAAAGCTGGAAATGACACTGTGGCTCAAGTGATAGAGTGCTAGCGTTGAGTAAAAGAAGCTCAGGACAGTGCCCAGGCCCTGAGTTCAAGCCCCAGGACTGGCAAAAAAAAAGAAAGAAAAAGAAAAAAAGAAAAAAAAAGTCTCACAGACTTTTCTGCCTAGGCTGGTTTCAAACTAAATCCTCAGATCTCAACCTCCTGTTAGAATTACAGTTTTGAGCCACCAGTGCCTGGCTAAACTCTTTTTTTTTTTTTTTTTTTTAACTTTTATAAGTCCTGGAGCTTGATCTCAGGGTCAAAGTACTGTCCATGAGGTTGTTTTTTGCTCGAGACTAGCTCTCTACCACTTGAGCCACAGCTCCACTTCAGGCTTTTTAGTAATTAATAGGAGATGAGACTCTTACAGACTTTTCTACCTGGTCTAGCTTCAAACCATGACCCTCAGATCTCAGTTTCCTCCTGAGTGAGTTAGGAAGATAGGCGAGAGCCATCAGGGCCCAGGCTGGATAAACTGTTTATAAAATACCAACCTCTTGTATTTTCTTATAGGAACCACAAGTGTACCAGGTAGAAAGCCTGAAGAATAGAAGAGAACACAGATTCTCAGGAAGCCAGAAGAGATTACACATGACAGGTGAAGGACTCTGCAAAGCTGCAAGGGAGACAAAGCACTGTTAAACAAAGAGAGCTATATTAGCACAGGTTCAGAGATGAGCTTGGTGTTCCTGAAGCACTGGGTGTCTGTGGGGAGTAGGAGCTAAGGCTAGAAATGAATGTTGAACCAGATTTGAAGGTCCAAGAATATAATCTGTTATCTTTATGAAGTCATTCTGAAAAACATGCTGACAAAATACTAAAATTATATGTGAATAAGTATTTAAAAAAATAAAGCCAGGTGCTGGTGGCTCATGCCTGTAACTTACTCAGGGGGCTGAGATGTGAGAATTGAAGTTCAAGGCCAGCCTGGGCAGGAAAGTCCATGAGACTCTTATTTCCAATTAACTACCAAAAAGCCAGAAATGGAGCTGTGGTTCAAAGTGGTAGAGCATTAATCTTGAGCAAAAAGAGCTCAGGGATAGGCCTTGAGTTCAAGCCCCATAACTGACAATAAAGAAAAGCATCACCAGGTGCCAGTGACCGATACCTGTCATCCTAGCTACTCAGAAGACAGATCTGAAGACTGGTTTGAAGCCAGCCCAGGCAGCAGTCTGTAAGACTCTTTATCTCCAATTAACCACCCCCCTCCTCCCCAGAAATGGAGCTCTGGTTCAGGTGGTTCAAAGTGGTAGAGCAATAGACTTGGGTGAGAAAGCTAAGGGATAATGCCCAGGTTTGGAATTTCAAGCCCCAGCACGCACGCACACACGCGCGCGCGCACACACACACACACACACACACACATTCACACGTGCATGTGTGCACACGCACACACACAAATTAAGCATAAATGCATCTATTCAAAATGAAATAATCTCTATCTCTACTGCATGTTCCTGGACAACTAATGTGTCTCTTATTCACAAATCATATAGAATATTTATTTATTTTTTGGTCGGTTCTGGGGCTTGAACTCGGGGGCTAGTCACTGTTACTGAGCTTTTTCACGCAAGGTGAACGTTCTGTCACTTGAGTCACAGCTCTACTTCTAGCTTTTTGTGGTACATTGAAGGTAAGAGTCTAATGGACTTTCATACTTAGGCTGGCTTTGAACCTTGATCTTCAGATCTCAGCCTCCTGAGTATCTAGGATTATAGGTGTGAACCACCAGCACCTGGCTATGTATGTATGCATGTATACATGCATTATATGTGTATGTTATGGAGCTTGAATTTAGGGCCTGGGTGCTATCCCTGAGCTCTCTTTTGCTCAAGATTAGTGCTCTACCACTTTGGGCCACAGCTCCACTTTCAGTTTTCTGGTGTTCAATTGAAGGTAAGAATCTTATGGACCTTCCTGCCTAGGCTGGCTTTGAACCTTGATCTTCAGATCTCAGTCTCCTGAGCAGCTAAAATTACAGGCATGAGCCACTGGCACGCTGCTTGGCTGTTTTGTTTTTCTTATTTATTTATTGTCTGTGCTGGTACTTGGCTTTTTCACTTAAAGATGATGCTCTATCACTTAAGCCACACTTTCACTTTCAACTTCTTTTTTTTTGAGGTCCTGGCACTTGAACTCTGGGCCTGGGCACTGTCCTTCACTCTTCAGCTCAAGGTGGGTGCTATACCACTTGAGCCACAGCACCACTTCTGGTTTTCTGGCAGCTAATGGGAGATAGCAGTCTCATGACTTTCCTGCCCGGGCTGGCTTAGTACCTCAGATCTCAGCCTCCTGAGTAGCTAGGATTACAGGTATGAGCCACTGGCACCCTGCTGACTTTCAAGTTTTTTGCTGATAATTGGAGATAGAAGTCTTGTGGACTTGCCTGCCCAGCTGGCTTTAACTGGTTCCTCAGATCTCAGCCTCCTATGTAACTTGAGATTATCAGGAATAAACCCAGCTGGGCACCGGTGGCTCACGCCTGTAATCCTAGCTACTCAGGAGGCTGAGATCTGAGGATCCTGGTTCAAAGCCAGCCCAGGCAGGAAAGTCCGTGAGACTCTTATCTCCAATAAACCACTAGAAAACTGGAAGTGATGCTGTGGCTCAAGTGGTAGAGAGCTCGCCTTGAGCTGAAGAGTGCAAGGACAGCGCCCAAGCCCAAAGTTCAAGCCCACAACCACCACCACCAACAACAAAAGGAATAAACCCATCAATGCCTGGCTACTCACATAGGATTTAGTGCAGAGTAATTTGGACATTATTATATTTGTACATATTTTACTTACACTACTGAGCTGTAATCCCCAGTATCCCATTGTGCTATTGTGATTTTATGTCTAGCTATATAGTGACAATTAGAATTTTTCTTTTTTAAATATATTTTTCTTTATTGTAAAGATACTGTACAGAGCGGTTACAGTCACATGTGTAAGATAATGAGTACATTTCCTATTGAGCATTGTTATCCCCTCCTTTGTTTTCCCTCTATCATCCTTTCCCTCCCCATCTCCCCAACTCCTCCCTCTCCTCCCTGCCAGTTGTAAAGCTCATTTTCAACATAGTGTCTTGTACTAGAATCTTTTTTTCTTTGTACTGAGAGTTGAATTCAGAAACATACGCTTGCTAGGTAAATGCTTTACTTTTATGCTGCAACTGAACACCTTTTTTAGTTTGTTTTTCAGATAGAACCTTTTACTAACTTTACCTATGCTGGCATAAAACCATAAACCTTCTTCTTCCTCCTGAGTAAGTAGTATTAAAGGCATAAACCTCCACACCCAGCTTGTAATGATTTTATGTAAGAGGTGTTATACATGTTGGGGGAAAAGTACTAGGGATCTGAGTTCAAATCCTCATTCACTTAAAAAGTTAAACATGAATAAATTCAGTCAAAATGAAATAATCTATATTTCCAATGCATGTTGCTGAGCAACTAATAATGTCTCTCTCACTCATTAATCATATAAAATTTTATTGCTTACTTATTCATTTGTTTTGTGTATGCATATATCATAGTACTGGCATTTAGCTTTTTTGCCCAAGGCTGACCCTACCACTTGAGCCACATTTGTGGAATATACAACCCTTGTTTTGTCCATTTGCTAAAGGTGATTTCTGAAAGTCTAAGCCCTGATTTTTTTGTTTTGTTTTTATTTCAGTGCTGGTACTGGGCTTGAGTTCTCTGCTCATTGTTAGAGCCCTAACACTTGAGCCACAGGTCCACTTCCAGCTTTTTGGTGGTTAACTGAAGATAAGAATCTCTTAGACTTTCTTTCCCTGGCTAGATTGCAGCCATAATCCTGAGATGGCATCTGGCATACTCTTACATTTTGATTCCAATGAAGCATTTGAACACAGAACTGCTAAAAAAAAAAAAAAAAAAAAAAAGCACATGAGTCTGGCTTAGTAGAAGAATGCTTTTAAGAGGTGTGACCAGGGGCTGGGAAGTTAGCTCAGTGGTAGAATGCTTGCCTTGCATGCATGAGGCCCTGGGTTCGATTCCTCAGTACCACAGAAACAGAAAAGGTCAGAAGTGGCACTGTGGATTAGGTGGTTGAGTGCTAGCCTTGAGCACAAAGAGGCTCAGGGACAGAACCCGGGTCCTGAGTTCAAGTTCCAGGACTGGCCAAAAAAAAAACAAAAAACCACTTGAGTTCATTTTAAATTTCATTTATAAAGTATATGTCTGCATCTTGTTTGTATTGTGCTGTTCTTCTCAAAGTGTAATTATTGGGGAAAAGAAAACTACATATTAAGGAACTATTATGATTGAAGGCATGACAGTGCATCCCTGTAATCCTAGCACTAGAAAGGTGGAGGTAGGAAGATTGTGAATTCAAGTACAGCCTGTCCTACATTGTGAGTTCCAGGCCAACCTGGTCTCCATAGCAAGACCCTGCCTTAAAACACACACACACACACACACACACACACACACACACACACACACACACACACACACACACCCAAGGAAGGGGGACATTGTTATTACTACTTTTGTTTTTTAGCTTGACTTTAGGGCCTGGGCACTATCCCTGAGCTTCTTTTGCTCAAGGCCAGAGCTCTATCACTTGAGCCACAGGGCCCTTTCTGGCTTTTTTAGTAGCTATTGGAGATAAGAGTCTGAGGAACTTTCCTACTCAAGCTGGCTTCAAACGATAACCCTCAGATTTCAGCCTCTTGAGTAGCTAAGATTATACACACAAGCCAGTGCTAGGCTTAATGACTACTTTATTAAGATAAAATTCAATGCCGGGTGCTGGTGGTTCATACCTGTAATCCTAGCTACTCAGGAGGCTGAGAGCTGAAGATTGCCATTCAAAGCCAGCCTGAACAGGAAAGTTCATAAGACTCTTATCTCCATTAACCACCAGAAAACCAGAAGTGGCACTGTGGCTTAAGTGGTAGAGCTCTAGCCTTGAGCTGAAGAGCTATGGGACAGCGCCCAAGCCCAGAGTTCAAGCCCCATGACTGACCAAAAAAAAAGATAAAATTCAAAAATTCTTGGCAGTGCTAGTGGCTGACATCTATAATCCCAGCTACTTGGGAGGCTGAGCTATGAGGATTACAATTCAAACCCAGCCCAGGCAAGAAAGTCTTTGAGCCTTTAATCTCCAATTAATCCCCAGAGAATCAGAACTAGAGCCACAGCTGGAAGTGGTAGAACACTAGCCTTGACCACTTTTGTTCAAGGGATGCTCAGGGATGGCCCTGAGGCCCTGAGTTAAAGCCCCAAAATCAACAACAACCAGAAAAGTCTACAGAACAGAAGAGTTTTGCCAGCTATTCATAAGACAGTGACCTAATATCCAGAATATACATAGAACTTAAGAAATTAAACTCTCATGGGGGCTAGTGGCTAACACCTGTAATCCTAGTTACTCAGGAGGCTGAGCTCTGAGGATCGAAGTTCAAAGCCAGCCTGGGCAGGAAAGGCTGTGGGACTCTTATCTCCAATAAACCAATAGAAAACCAGAAGTGGTGCTGTGGCTTAAGTGGTAGAGTGCTCGCCTTGAGCTGAAGAGTGCAGGGAACAGAGCCCAAGCCCAGAGCTCAAGCCCCACAACCAACCAAAAAAAAAAAAAAAGTGTAAACTCAACAAATCAACAATCCAATTAATAAATGGGTCAATGCACTACATAGAGACTTCTCAGAATAAATAAAATTGGTCAATAGACACATGACGAAATGCTCAATACCACTGGCCCTAAAGGAAATGCAAATTAAAATAACATTGAGGCCCAGTGTTGGTGTCTCATGCCTCTAATCCTATTTCTCAGGAGACTGAGATGACCGTTCAAAGCTAATCTGGGCAGGAAAGTCTGGGAGGCTCTTATCTCCACTAAACTGCCAAAAAAGGTATAAGTGGAGCTGTGGCTTCAGTGGTAAAGCGCCAGCCTTGAGCAAATAAGCTCAAGGACAGTGCTAGACCCTGAGTTCAAGCCCCAAGACTGGCACACACAAAAACAAACAAAAAAGACACTTGGACTCCACCTCACCTTAGTAGGATTGGCCAGAATGGAGAATTAAAGCAATAACAAATGCTGGCACAGATGTGGGCAAAAAGGAAACCTAGTACACTGTTGGTGGAAATGTAAACTTATTCACCTCTCTGGAAAGCTATATGAAGATTCCTAAAAAAACTAAACGTAGCCAGGTGCTGGTGGCTCATGCCTGTAATCCTAACTACTCACGAGGCTGAGATCTGAGGATCACAGTTCAAAGCCTGCCCAGGTATGAAAGTCTGTGAGTTTTTATTTTTTTTTTGTCATGGGGCCTGAACTCAGGGCCTGGGCACTGTGCCTCAGCTCTTCAGCTCAAGGCTAGCGCTCTACCACTTGAGCCACAGTGCCACTTCTGGCTTTTTCTTCTTATGTGGTGATGAGGAATGGAACCCAGGACCTCATGCATGCAAGGCAAGCACTCTACCACTGAGTCACCTTCCCAGCCCAAGTCTGTGAGATTCTTATCCACCAGAAAACTTGAGGTGGTATTGTGGCTCAAAGTGGTAGAGTGCTAGCCTTGAGCAGAAGAGCTCAGGGATGGCACCCAGGCCTAGAGTTCAAGTCCTACAATGGACAAAATAAAAACAAAAAAAAAAAAACAAAAAACTAACCCCCCCAAAACCCCAAAACTATAAACACTATAAACACAGAGCTACCCTACAACCCAGCAATTCCACTCAAAGTTATACAATAAGAGATGGTAAAGCTACCAGCACAACTATATTTACTATAGTACTATTCATCATAACAAATGTATGGAATCAGCTCAGATGCCCCTCAATGTATGAATAGATCAAGAAAAAGTAGTATATAGAACTGAGAATGTGGCTTAGTGGTATAGTGCTTGCCTTCTGTGTATGAAGCCCGGGGTTTGATTCTTCAGTACTACATAAACAGAAAAACCTGGAAGTGGTGCTGTGAATCAAGTGGTAAAGTCCTAGACTTGAGCAAAAGGGGAAAGTGCCAAGGCCCTGAGTTCAAGCCCCAGGACTGGCAAAAAAAAAAAAAAAAGGGATAAAGAAAGAAAGAATAGTATATACACACAATTGAATTTTAGTCATTCATTAGAAAGAATGATATTGCATCATTTGCAAACAAATGGAAGGGCCTGGGAAAAAATTATGTTAAGTGAAGCAGGCCCAGAGAGACAAAGATTGCATGTTTTGAAGCTAGAATTAGTTTATAAATATGTAAGTAAATCTATAGGTGGTATGTAAGTATACACAAAAATATATTAATGGAAATATTGAAGATTCTGGGGAGAACTCAGTGTGATTCCTTAGAAAGGCTAAATCATAGTTTAACAAAATAAACACCAGAAACACTATTTGAAAGGGGTAGGATATTGTCAAGGGGAGGAGATAGATGAATGAAGAGGGGAAAAGAATTCAGTAAAAGCCCAGTGAACATGGCCCATGCCTGTAATCCTAGCTACTAAGGAGGCTGAGATTTGAGGACTGAGGTTCAAAACCAGCCCAGGGAAGGAAAGTCTGTGAGACTCTTATCTCCAATAAAAACCACCAGAAAACTGGAAGTGGCACTGTGGCTCAAGTGGTAGACTGCTAGCCTTGAACTGAAGAGCTGAGGGACGGCATCCAGGCCCAGAGTTCAAGCCCCCACAACTGACTCCCCCTACCCCCCAAAAAAGGATGCAGTAAAAAATTGAATGCATATTCTACAAAATTGAGAAAAATGAGGGAAGGGGTGGGTAGAGAGAGATGGGTGAGAATGTTGAAAGGATGACATTGATCAAGATACATTGTATCATAAACTGCTGTGTATAAAGCAACTCCTTTGTACAACTACTTAAAGGTAATACAAACATAGATAGCTGGGTGCTGGTGGTTCATATCTATAATCCTAACTACTTAGGAGACTGAGATCTGAGGATCACAGTTTCAAACCAGCTCAGGCAAGAAAGTCTGTGAGTTTCTTATCTCCAATTAACCAGCAAAAAGCAGGAAGTGGAGATGTGACTCAAGTGATACAACATCAGCCTTGAGGGAAAAAGCTCTAAAAGATCTCACTGAAACCCTGAGTTCAAAAAATAAATAAAAGGAAGGAAGGGAGAGAAAAGAAAAAAAGATTGAGAATTAGCCTAAATCCTGTCTTTAATTTTCAGGAAATTTGCTTCTGTTCTTGGGAAGATTTATTTTATCTTTTTGTTGGTTGTGAGGCTTGAACTCAGGTCCTGGATACTGTCCCTGAGCCTCTTTGTGCTCAAGGATAGGACTACCTGTTCTTGGGAAGATTTAGTACTTACTCAAGAGATTAGACACTGAGCTGGATCCTTAGCTTTCTACCATCAGATATGGTTTTCATGTCCCTTTCCTAATGGATGTGAGCACTGTGACTGCTTTAGACTGCTGTGTCTGAGCTCTTGTGACACCTCCCATCTGGCTAACACAATCAAAATGGAGGCATGGGCAGGGTATGGAGCAAAGAAGACTTTATGCTCTGATAGTATGACTCCCCTTTTCCATCCATCGCCACCATTGTGTGGGTTATTTCAGCATTTCCTGCCCAGGGGCATGTAATAAAGTATTTCCTTTCTTTATTCTTTCCCTTTCTCCCTTCCTTTATTTCTTCTCTTTTCCTTTTTTCTCCACTCCCCTTCTGTCCCTTCTTCTCTTCCTTTCCTGCTTTCTCAACTTAATCTTTTCCTCCTTTCTCAATCTATCTTTTCCTTCTCTCTCATTCTCTCTTCTCCACTCTCCCCTTCTTTCCCATCATCTCCTTTTCTCTTCCCTTCTCCACCTCCCCTGTTCTCTTCTCCTCTCTTCCCCTCCCCTCCCTCTTCTCACTGTCCTCTCTTCCTCCCTCTTCTTTCCTCTCCTTCCCTGCTCTTCCATCCTCTTTTCTCCCCTCCCTTCCTCTTTTCCTTTTCCCTCTTCACCTCTCTCTCCTTCCCTCCTCCACCTCCCTTCTTCTCCCCCCCTTCTTTTCTACTCTCCTTTCTTCCTCCCTCCACTCCTCTCTAGAAGCTCCCCAGAGGGCTGAGATCTGAGGGTCCCAATTGAAAAATCACAAACTCTTTTATATTCTTATTAACATATCTATAAAATTTGTTATTTAAAAATGACAAAAACAGGGCTGGGAAGGTGGCTCAGTGGTAATGCACTTGCCTTGTATGCTTGAGGCCCTGGGTTCGTTTCCTCAGCACCACATAAGCAAAAAGAAAAAAAAAGCTGGAAGTGGTGCTGTGGCTCAAGTGGTAGAGTGCTAGCCTTGAGCTGAAGAGCTGAGGGACAGTGCCCAGGCCCAGAGTCCAGGCCCCACGACCGGACCCCCCCCCCAAAAAAATTACAAAAACAGAGGAAATATTTTTTACAAAGTTTGCTGGTGCCTAGGAACTTGGCATTAGCATGCCATTCTATGTTAATTTTGTGTGGCTTGTGTCACCAGCATTGCAATGAAACACTGAACTGTTCCAGTGTCACATACATGCCCCAAGTTCTCCATTCACATTCTTATAATTTCACTCCCAGTCTATCTCTAAAACCTACCCACTTATTCATCTCAAATTTTTGTCATTTTAAGAATTTTAGCTAGTCTGGGATGTGGCTTAGTGGTAGAATGCTTGCCTAGCATGCATGGAGCCCTGGGTTCAATTCCTCAGAACCACATAAGCAGAAAAGGCTAGAAGTGGTGCTGTGGCTCTAGTGGTAGAGTATGAGCCTGGAGCAAAAGAAAGTTAGGGACAGTGCTCAGGCCCTGAGTTCAAGTCCCAGTACTAGAAAAAAAAAAAAGAATTTTAGCTAGGGTAGATGCCTGTGGTTTGCATCTATAATCCTATCTACACAGGAGGCTGAGATCTGAGGATCCCCATTAGCACAACCCGGGTAGGAAAGTCCCTGAGACTCTTATCTCTACTTAAACACCAACAAGCCAGAAATAGAGCTATGGCTCAAGTAGTCGAATGTTAGGCTTGAGCACAAAAGCTCAGAGCTGAGTTCAAGTCCCAGAACTGGCATCAAAAAAAAGAAGAAGAAGAAAAAGGAAGTGGCGCTGTGGATCAAGTGGTAGAGTGCTTGCCTTGAGCTGAAGAGCTGAGGGACAGTGCCCAGGCCCAGAGTTCAAGCCCCATGACCGACCAAACAAACAAACAAAAAACCCACTAGTTTTTTTTTTTTTTTTTTGGGTCCGGTCGTGGGGCCTGAACTCTGGCCCTGGGCGCTGTCCCTCAGCTCTTCAGCTCAAGGCTAGCGACTCTACCACTTGAGCTACCGCGCCACTTCCGGCTTTTTTCTTATGTGGTGCTGAGGAATCGAACCCAGGCCCTCGAGCATGCAAGGCAAGTGCTCTACCACTGAGCCACCTTCCCAGCCCCCCACTAGTTTTTTAAGTCAGCTAAAAAGAAAGAAAAGAAGAAAGATTTTTAGCTGGGTGGTGGTGGTTCATGCTTGTCATCTTGGCTAGTCAAGAGGCTGAGATCTAAGGATTGAGATTGGAAGACCACCCAGGCAAGTCCACAAGACTCATCTCCAATTAAACACCAAAAAAAAAAAAAACCCGAAGTGGAACTGTTCAACTGGTAGAGCACTAGCCTTAAACAAAGGAAGCTCAGGGCCGGGCACCTGTAATCCTAGCTACTCAGGAAGTTGAGATCTCAGAATCATGGTTCAAAGCCAGCCCAGGCAGGAAAGTCTGTGAGACTTATCTCCAATTAACCACCGGAAAACCTCAAGTAGCATTGTGGCTCAAGCAGTAGAATGCTCACCTTGAGCGGAAGAGCTCAGGGACAGCACCTAGGCCCTGAGTTCAAGCCCCATGAACTACAAAAAGAAAAAGAAAAGAAAAGAAAAAAAAGAAGCAGCAGCAGCAGCTCAGGGACAGTGCTTGGGACTGGCACACACACAAAAAAGAATTCTAGCCCAAGGTGTGCACCTACCTATTCAGGAGGCTGAATTCTAAGAATCACAGACACCCTTTCTGGGCAGGCAAATCATTGAAACTCATCTCCAATTAACCATCAAACTCATTAGAAGTTGAGTTGCTGCTCAAGTGGTAGAGCCTCAGCCTTGGGGAAGGAGGGAAAAGCCAAGCAAGAGCACAAGGCTGAAAGTGCAAACTCCAGTACCAGAAAAAAAAATCTATGTAAATTAAATCATATATGAAATTTTTTTGAGAGTGGTTGGTTCATTCAGCATATGCCTTTGAGAATCTTTCAAATTGTACAATGGAGTAGCATTGGTTTGGGGAACTTAAAATGCAATTTGTTGGCAATTGTTGGATCAGGCTTCTGGCACGTCCACATGCAAGCTAATCTTTTTTTTTTTTTTTTGGTTGATCTTGGGGCCTGAACTCTGGGCCTGGGCACTGTCCCTCAGCTTTTCAGCTCAAGGCTAGTGCTCTACCACTTGAGCCACAGCTCCACTTCTGGCTTTTTCTGCTTATGTGGTACTAAGGAATCAAACCCAGAGCCTCATGCATGCAAGGCAAGCATTCTACCACTGAGCCACCTTCCCAGACCTCTATTTTTTTTTTCCCCAGTCCTGGCATAGGCACTGTCCCTAGCATCTTTTGCTCAAGGCTAGCACTCTACCACTTGGGCCACAGCAGCACTTCTAGCTTTTTCTCCTTAGTACTGAAGAACTGAACCCAGGGCTTCATGCATGCTAGGCAAGCATTCTACTACTAGGCCACATTCTCAGTCCATCCACTTCCTGTTTTTACTTTGTGCCATTCCTGGGGTTTGAGGTCAGGGCTTGGGCACTGTCCTTGAGCTTTTTTGCTCAAAGTTAGTGTTCTACCACTTGAGCCACAGCTCCACTTCCACACTTCCAGCTTTTTTGCTAATTGTAGACAAGAGTCTTTTGAATCTTTTATAGCATGAGCCACTGGCTTTTCTGTCTGTCTTTCTTTCCTCCCTGCCCCCCTTCCCCACCCTTCCTCCCTCCCCTCCCTCCCTTCCTTCCTTCCTTTGTCTCTCTCTCTCTCTCTCTCTCTCTCTTTTTGGTTTCTCTTTCTGGTTTGCTTGCTTGCTTGCTTCCTTTCTTCTTCATTTTGATGAGGAAATAGGGTAATTATAAAAATCAAATCTACGAAGTAAATTGAAAAAGCAGATAAACTCCCTTCTCACTCTTTCCAGCAACCCCTCCCTCCCCTTTTTTCCTGGTACTGGGGCTCAAATTCAGGAGCTGGACATGGTCCCTTAGCTTTTTCATTCAAGGTTTGTCCTCTGCCACTTAAGCCATAGTTCTACTTCTGGCTTTTTGCTGGTTAATTGGAGATAAAACTCAGCCACTCTGGAAAGCAGTATGGAGGTTCCTCCATAGAGGAACCAGAGCTCCCCTATGACCCAGCAATCCCACTTCTGGGCATTCACCCAAAAGATCACAAACAAGGCTATATACTAAAGCTACTAGCACAACTATATTTATCTCAGCATTATTCACCATAGCTAAGATATGGAACCAACCCAGATGCCCCTCAGTATATAAGTGGATCAAGAAAATGTGTACATGGGCTGGGAAGGTGGCTCAGTGGTAGAGCGCTTGCCTTGCATGCCTGAAGCCCTGGGTTTGATTCCTCAGCACCATATAAGCAAAAAGAAAAAAGCTGGAAGTGGGACTGTGGCTCAAGTGGTAGAGCGCTAGCCTTGAGCTGAAGAGCTGAGGGACAGCGCCCAAGCCCAGAGTTCAGGCCCCATGACCGGACCCCCCCCCCAAAAAAAAAAAAAAAAAAAAGAAAATGTGTACATACATAAATGGAATTTTATGCTTCGATCAGAAAGAACAACACCATCCAATTTGTTAGGAAATGGAAAGACTTGGAAAAAATTATATTAAGTGAAGTTCCCCAGTCCCAAAGAAATTTAGGTCACATGGTTTCCCTTATTTACAATAATTAGCATCCATATAGGATAATCTTATCAGATGAGCTGAAAAGCTCAAAACCATGAACAAATGACCATATATAAGTTGATGTTAAGTGAAATGAATCCCAAGATTTGGGCACAAGAAGTCTGTCTTTATAGTTACTGTTTTAAATGTACCATGTGATTTTATTATTTTTGTTGTTGTTGTTGTTGTTTCCTTTGTATGTTTTTTCCCCTATGGCATATCCCCTGTTATCACTGTACTCGATTTTGATATCCTGCATCTTGTATATACATAGGTCTAATCTGGGGAGAGGAAGGGGATTAACAAAAGCCTGAAACAAGGATACATGATGACACATTGCAATGAAGATACCTACAGGACAGTATATTGGAAATGAACTTTACAACTTCAGCTGGCAAGGTGGGGGAGGGAGGATAGGAGTGTGGGAGCTGGGGGGAGGGGAGGGATAGTAGGACAACAATAAGGAAGGAAAGGGGTAACAATGATCTACAAGTAATGTACTCATTGTCTTATTCATGTAACTATAACTCCTCTGTACAGCATCCTTACAAAAACAAAAAACAAAAACACTCAGGAATGTTTCTACCTGGGTTGGCTTTGAATCACAATTGGTAGGTCTCAGCTTCCTGAATAAGCCACAGATACCTGGTCAGACCTCTTTTTTGTTGTTGTTGTTGTTGTTGTTGTTGTGGGGCCTGCACTCTGGGCCTGGGCGCTGTCCCTCAGCTCTTCAGCTCAAGGCTAGTGCTCTACCACTTGAGCCACAGTACCACTTCCGGCTTTTTCTGCTTATGTGGTACTGAGAAATAGAATCCAGGGCCTCATGCATGCAAGGCAAGCACTCTACCACTGAGCCAACTTCTCAGCCCCTGGTCACACCTCTTAAAAGTCATAAAATTGCTGAGCAAAATTCTAGAGGTTCAGTAAATATAAGAGATAATTGATGAACATTATTGTATAAAGCTAAAATACTTCTGCACAGCAAAGGAAAAAGTTAACAAGTGAAAAGATAGCCTACAACATGGGACATCTTTGACAGTTTTAGGTGCAGAATGGCCCAATATCCAAAATATAAAGAGAGCCCAAAGTGCTGTGGCTCAAGTGGTAGAGTGCTTGCCTTGAGCTAAAAAGCCCAGGGACAGTGCCCAAGCCCAGAGTTCAAGCCCCATGACCGTCCAAACAAACAAACAACAAAGAGAGCTCAAGAAACTAAACCCTCAGCTGGGTGCTGGTGGCTCACACCTGTAATCCTAGCTACTCAAGGAGGCTGAGATCTGAGCATCATGGTACAAAGCCAGCCTGGCAGAAAAGTCCATGAGACTCTTATTGCCAATAAACCACTCAGAAAACCGGAAAGGGTGCTGTGGCTCAAGTGGTAGAGCGCTCTCCTTGAGCAGAAGAGATGAGGGACAGCGCCCCATGACCAAAAAAAAAAAAAAGAAAGAAAGAAAGAAAAGAAAAGAAAAAGAAACTAAACCTTCAAAGAATCAATACCTTACTAATTAATGAGCAAATAAGCTGAATGGCAACTTCTCAGAAGAAGTTAAAAAAGGCCAATACACACAGAAAAAAAAAAAAAAGGTAACATCTCTGGCCATAAAGAAAATGCAAGGGCTGGGAAGGTAGCTCAGCGGTAAAGTGCATGCCTTGCAAGCATGAGGCCCTGGGTTCGATTCCTCAGCACCCATAAGTAGAAAAAGCCAGAAGTGGTGCTGTGGCTCCAGTGGTAGAGCGCTAGCCTTGAGCTGAAGAGCTGAGGGACAGGGCCCAGACCCAGAGTTCAGGCCCCATGACCGACAAAAAAAAAAAAAAAAGAAATTGCAAATCAAAATAATGCTGAGATTCTAACTCACCACAATTAGAATGGCCATCATGCAGAATACAAACTACACTGGGAGCTGGGAGCTCATGCCTATAATCCTAGCTACTTAGGAGGCTGAGATCTGAGAATCATGGCTCAAAGCTGGCTAGAGCAGGAAAGTCTGTGACTCTTTTTTTTTTTTTTTTTTTAGTTTTGCCAGTCATGGGGCTTGAATTCAGGACCTAAGCACTGTTCCTGAGTTTCTCTGTGTTCAAGGCTAGCACTCTACCACTTGAGCCACAGCGCCACTTTCAGCTTTTTCCAGTTATGTGATACTGAGGAATCAAACCCAGTGCTTCATCCATGCTAAGCCACATTCCCAGCCCTTCCTGAGCTTCTCTTGCTCATAGCTAGCACTCTACCACTTGAGACACAGTGCCACTTCTGGCTTTTTCTGTTTTTGTGCTACTAAAGAATCAAACCCAGGCTTCATGCATGCTAGGCAAGCATTCTACCACTAAGCCACATTTTCAACCTCCACGAGAGACTCTTATGTCCACTAAATTACAACAGCAACAACAACAAAAAGCCAAAGGTGGAGCTATGGTTCAAGTTGTAGCCTTGAGCACAAAAGCTCAAGGACAGTATCCAAGGCCAGAGTTCAAGTCCTAGGACCAAACAATAAAAACAAAGAATACAAATAACAACAGATGCTGGGCCTGATGTAGAGGAGAAGGAACTCTAATAAATTGTTGGCAGGAATGTAATCTTGTCCAATCACTATAGAAAGCAGTTTAGAGATTCCTCAAAATCTAAACATATAGCTGGCTGCAGGTTTCTCATGCCTGTAACCCTAGCTACTGAGGATCACGGTTCAAAGCCAGCACGAGCAGGTAAGTCCATAAGATGCATATCTCCAATTAAGTACACACACACACACACACACACACACACACACACACACACACACACACACACACACACACACACAGAGCCAGAAGTTGGGGCATCATGGTAGAATGCTTGCCTACTATGTATGAAGCCCTAGAGTACCACATAAGCAGAAAAAGCTGGCAATGACTCTGTGGCTCAAGTGGTAGAGTGCTAGTCTTGAGCAAAAAAACCTCAGGGAGAGAGCCCAGGCCCTGTGTTCAATCCCCAGGAACGGCAAAACAAAAAAAAACAAAACCAGATGTGGAGTTGTAGCTCAAGTGGTAGAACATTAGCCTTGAGCAAAAATTATCAAGGACAGTACCCAGGCCCTGAGTTGAAGCCTCAGGACTTGCTAAAAAGAAAAGAATAATACAACAACAACTAAACATAGAACTACCCTATGATTCAGTTATACCAGTGGGCATTTATCTAAAAGACTGTAAGTCAGGATACAGTAAAGCCACTTGCACAACCATGTCATTGCTGCACTATTCATCATAGCCAAGTTTTGGAAACAGCCCAGATATCTTTCAATGGAGTAATGGATCAAGAAAAATTAATATGTAAAGACTTGGAAAAAGTTATGTTAAGTGAAGTAAGTCAGGCCCAGAGAAACAAAGGATCCATGTTTCCCCTTATATGTGGAAGCTATACTTAGTTTACAAACTTGTAAGTAAATATATTGAGTGGCATGAAAGTGTATACAAATGTATTAACTGAAATATGGTACATTCAAGGGAAATCTCAACTAGTATAATTCCTTAGAAAGTCAAAATCAAAGGGCTGGGTAGGTGGCTCAGTGGTAGAGCACTTGCCTTGCATGCATGAGGCCCTGGGTACAATTCCTCAGTACCATATAAACAAAAAGAAAAAAGCCGGAAGTGGTGCTGTGGCTCAAGCGGTAGAGCGCTAGCCTTGAGCTGAAGAGCTGAGGGACAGCGCCCAGGCCCAGAGTTCAGGCCCCACGACTGGACCCCCCCCCCAAAAAAAGTCAAAATCAAAGTAAAACACCAGAAAAAAGCAAAATAAAACACCAGAAAGTGGGTACTTGTAAAAGGTAGGGTCAAGAAGAAAAGGATAGATGAATGAAAAGACAAGAGGGAAAATGTAGACAAGAATTCAGTTTCTGGGGCTGGGAATGTGGCTTAGGGATAGAGTGCTTGCCTAGCATGTTTGAAGCCCTGGGTTCATTTCCTCAATACTACATAAACAGAAAATGCTGGATGGAAGTGGTGCTGTGTTCAAGTGGTAGAGTGCTAGCCTTGAACAAAGGAAGCTCAAGAACAGTGTCCAGGCCTTGTATTCAAGTCCCTGGGCCGTCAAAAAAAAAAAAAAAAAAATTAAGTAGAGTGAGGAAAGCGTAGGAGAGGAATGAGTAAGAATGCTGAAATTGATGACATGGATTAAGATATACTATATTCATAAACAGTTTTGTTAAATGAAAACTCCATTGTATAACTAGTTAAAGATAATAATAAAAAAGAAAGGAAAGATAAATACATATACTAGAATTTTACTCATCCATTAGGAAGGATGATACTAAGTCATTTGTAGAGAAATGGATGTACTTGAAAAAAATTACATTATATGAAATAAGTCAGGTCCGGAGGGATAAAGGATACATGTTTTTTCTCATATGTGTAGAGATCTAATTTTAAAATATATATGTAAACATATACAGGATTGTATGTATATATACAGAAATATATAAACTAAAGTTTGGGGTATGCTGGTAAGAAGTCCAGTGGTGACAGCCAATTTACAGTCTAACAAAATGAATACCAGGAAGCTAGAACTTGAGGTGTCCAGGGTGCTGAGGTCAAGGGAAGGAAGGTAGATGAATGAAGAAAGGAAGGGCAAGGGAATGCAGTCATAATAGTCAATGTGTATCTATGAACATGGTGGGCGCGAGTGGCTTACGCCTGTAATCCTAGCTATTCAGGAGGCTGAGATCTAAGGATCCTGGTTCAAAGCCAGCCTGGGCAGGAAAGTCCGTGAGACTCTTATCTCCAATTAACCACCAGAAAACTGGAAGTGGTACTGTGGCTCAAGTGGTAGAGCGCTTGCCTTGAGCTGAAGAGCGCAGGGACAGTGCCCAAGTCCAGAGTTCAAGTCCCACGACCGACAAAAAAAAAAAGAAAAAAGAAAAGAAATAAAAGCTATAAAATTAATGCCAGGTGCTAGTGTCATGTCTGTAAACCAAGCTACTCAGGAGGCTGAAATCTGAGGATTACAGTTTGAAGTCACCTCGTACAGGTAAGCCCACAAATCTCTAATTCTAAGCCACCAAAAAGCCAAAAGTGGAGCTGTTACTCAAGAAGTAGAGTCTCTAGCCTTTAGCAAAAGAGAAGCTCAGAGATGGTGCCTAAGCCCTGAATTCGAGTTCTAGGACTGGCATAAAACAAAATAAAACAAAAAAAAAAAAAAAGAAAAAGAAAGAAAGAGAAAGAAATGTATTCTTTGTTTGAATTATGTGGCTATTAACCCTCTGTATACCACCTTTATAATAACAATATAGTAAAAACATTTTTGAAAAGTATAAAAGTATAGGAGCCATCATCTTGATTCTTAACTCTCATTTCCTGCATGGGAGCAGGAACTGTCTTTTTCTAGTTCTCCCTACATTAACCTTGTTATACTAAAATAAATCCTTGGGAAAATATTGACCTTGTGAAACTCTCAATTTTTTGAGGCATCCTGAAGTTCTTTTCATGATTGAGTCTCAAGGACCTGTGATTTATTTGTGAAAGTTTAGAGGCAAGGCTGAGGGGAATTCTCATTCATCTTCTAGTGACCTTTCTTTCTCAATACTGAGGATTGAAGTCAGGGCCTTGAGCACGCTAGGCAATGGCTCTAACATGTGAACCCTCTCTTCTCTTACATATTTTCTCACAAGAATTATGTTTTTTTCCCAATTGTTTTTGTTTTGTGTCCCTTATGGGGCTTACATTCAGGGATTAGTCACTGACCTTAGCTTTTTCCACTCAAGACTGGTGTTCCTCCATTTAAGCCGAAACTTGACTTCTGGCTTTTTTGTTGGTTAACTGGAGATAAGCTTCTCAAGCACTTTTCTGCTTAGATTGGATTTGAACCTTGATCTTTGGATCTCAGCCCCCCAAATAGCTAGAAGTACGTGTTTGAGCCACTCTCTCCCTCTCTCCCTCCCTCCCCATCCCTCCCTCCCTCCCTCCCACCTCCCTCCCTCTCTCTCTCTCTCTCTCTCTCCCACTCTCTCTCTCTCTCTTTCTTTGAGTTTAACAAGATAATTTAGGGCTGGGATGTAGCTCAGTGGCAAAGCGCTTGCCTAGCAAGTGCAATGTCCTGGGTTCAATCCCCAGTACCAAAAAAGAAAAGACCAAAAAAAAAACCCCCAAGATAATTTAATGATTCATTAATTTATTGTCAGTCATGGAGCTTGAACTCTGGGCTTGGGCACTGTTTTCAGCTCAAGGCTAGCACTCTACTACTTGAGCCACAGCGCCACTTCTGGTTTTCTTGTGGCTTATTGGAGGTAAGAGTCTCATGGAGTTTCCTACCTGGGCTGGTTCTGAACTGCGATCTAAAGATTTCAGCCTTCTGAGTAGCTAGGATTACTAGTTGATGTATAAAGTTTAAGTGTAGGAGTGGTTCAAGTAATAGACTAACCTTGAGCAAAAAAGCTAAGGTACAATGCCCAGGCCCTGAGTTCAAGCCTCACTCTCTCTCTCTCTCTCTCTCTCTCTTGTGCACAAGCATACATGTACACACATACGCAGATAAATGCTGGGTGCCAGTGCTCATGCCTGTAGTTCTAGCTAACAGGAGGCTGAAAGCTAAGGATCATGTCAGAGCCAGTCTGGAAGTCTGTAAGACTCTTACCTCCAATTAATTAACCACTAAAAAGCCAAACTTGGAGCTGTGGCTCAAGTAGTAGAGCACTAAATTTGAGCAAAAATAAACTCAGTGACAGTGCCCAGGCTTTGAGTTGAAGCCCCAGGATCAGCACAAAACAAGAGTTGCTTTCTAACTGTAAAGAAAAATTATATCTAGAGAAAGAATATAGAGGCAAGTATGGTGGTCCACACCTGAAATTCCAGAATTTAGAGATCTTGGAGGTTCATGCCAGTCTGACTACAAGATAAAGTCATGTCTTAGAAAACAAGCAAACAAATACATAAATGCATACACATACATACATACATAAAATAATAAATAATAAAATTAAATAGCCACAGCAAAAATGAAAACGACAATAAGTGTAAAATCTGGGACTACGATTAATTAGCTAATGTCCATAAAATGTTGTTCTGTTTAAGTAATATAAACTGGAAAAGAAAACCTTTTTTTTTTTTTGTCAGTCATAGAGCTTGCACTCTGGGCCTGGGCACTATCCTTGAGCTCTTCAGCTCAAGACCAGGTGCTCTGCCATTTGAGCCACAGCACCACTTCCAGGTTTTGAGTGGTTAATTGGAGATTAGAGTCTCATGAGGACTTTCTTGCCTGGGCTGCTTTGAACCATAATCCTCAGATCTCAACCTTTTGAGTGGCTAGGATTACAGACCTGAGCTGTGGGTGCGTGGCCTAGATCTGTTTATTGGAGAAAATGTGGAATCCTAATGAGGGAACTTCATCTTCCACTCAAAGATAGTGATTAGGCTAAATATCAAAGAGTTGCCACACATACACACACACACAGATATAGCTCGTGTGTGTGTGTGTGTGTGTGTGTGTGTGTGTGTGTATGCTCGTACTGGGGCTTGAAGTCAAGGCTTAGGTGCTATCCTTTAGCTTTATCACTCAAGGCTGATACTCTACCACTTGAGCCACACTTCTGCTTCTGGCTACTATGTGGTTAATTAGAAATAAGAATTTCATGGACTTTTCTTTCCTGTTGGGCTGGCTTCAAACCTCAATTCTTACATCTCAGACTACTGAGTACCTAGGATTACAGGCACAAGTCATTAGTACCTGGCTAGGATATATAATTTTAGGTTAAAACAATACATGGATCAACCTAGAACAAATCATGGTAAGGGAGGTAAGCCAAGCTCAGAGAGACAAATAGCACATTATTTCTCTCATCTGCAGAAACTAGATCTAAAATATACTGGGACATGATAATTTACACAGGACTGTAGGCATTCATACACTGTGAGACCAAAGGGGGACATGTTAGGGGAGGAATACAAGTGTGCAATACCTATGTGCCTCTGATCATGTAAAATAATAGTTGTTGAAATGAACTCCAGGAAATGGAAAGAAGGGTTTCTTTTCTTTTCTTTTTGTTTTGTTTGTTCATTTATCTGACTTTGGGAGGGTAAAGGGGGGTACAGAAATGGAGGGACAAAGGATAAACAAATGCAGCAGTGGTACTCACTAGACACTATGTGGAAAATGAACCATACAAGTTGTGGGTGGGGATGGGAGAGAAAACTGGGAGACAGCAAAGGAAGAGCTAAAATTGTCAAAAAAGAAATGGACTCCTTGCTTGCCTTGCATGCATGAGCCCCTGGGTTCGATCCCTCAGCACCACAGAAACAGAAAAAAGCTGAAAGTGGCGCTGTGGCTCAAGTGGTAGAGCACTTGCCTTGAGCTGAAGAGTTGAAGGACAGTGTCCAGGCCTAGAGTTCAGGCCCCACGACTTATCTTTATCTGACTTATATACCTGTAACCCCTCCGTATATCACCTTTATAATAAAAATTTAAAAATTGCAAAAGTAAATAAATAACTACAATACATGCTTGGGATGTGACTTTAGCTTTGGGACTGTGTAGATGGATAGGAAAGGCAAAGGTAAAATGAAAGATAGAGGGTAAATAATTTGAAATGCATAATAGCCAGGTGGAACTTGATCAATACAGAATTCAGAGAGCAGGGTGGAGGGAAAGAGAGCAGCAGAGTGAGTTATTCTGAGCAAAACATAATATATGCACATCTCAAAAGATCATTGTGAACTCCCTAGGTACAATTAATATACAATGAAAAAAAGAATGTCAGGAAAGTACAACAGACTCAGATGATGGGTGGGTAGCAGCAGAAGAGGAGGGCTACAAAAGGAATGAATGATGATGATTATGTGCATTGGCATGTAGGAAAAATAGAGTGATGATAGGTGTTGAAATTATTTTAAGAAAGGGGTAGGGAGGGGCTGGAAATGTGGCTTAGTGGTAGAGTGCTTGCCTAGCATGTATGAAGCCCTAGGTTCGATTCCACAGTACCACATAAACAGAAGAAAGCCGGAAATGGCACTGTGGCCCAAATGGTGCAGTGCTAGCCTTGAGCAAAAGAAGCTCAGGGCCAGTGCCCAGGTTCTGAGTTCAAGCCCCAGAACTGGTGGGGGGTGGGTGTAGGGGAAGCATTGTACTGGATCTGAAGGCATGGCTCAGATGACAGTGACAGCCTGTGAGTTAAAGTGTCAGATCCTGAGTTTAGACTCCAGATTAAAAAAAAAAAAAAAAAAAGGGCTGATAAACAGAAAAAGCCGGAAGTGGGTGCTGTGGCTCAAGTGGTAGAGCGCTAGCATTGAGCTGAAGAGCTGAAGGACAGTACCCTGGCCCAAAGTTCAAGCCCCACGACAGACTCCCCCCAAAAATAAATAGAATTATCTTAAAAAAAAAAGCCGGGGTGCTGGTGGCTCATATCTGTAATCCTAACTACTCAGAGGCTGAAATCTGAGGATCACAGTTCAAAGCCAGCTCAGGCAGAAAAGTCCGGGAGACTATCTCCAATAAACCACTAGTAAACCAGAAGAAGCACTGTGGCTCAAGTAGTAGAGTGCTCACCTTGAGCTGAAGAGCTCAGGGACAGTGCCCAGGCCCAGAGTTCAAGCCCCATGACTGAAAAAAAAAAAAAAAAAAACTTTGTACTCACCATCTGACATGTTGAATTGAAATCCTGTTGTACAACTACTTAAATATATTTCAAAAAACATTTCAAAAAAATCCACCCTGTGCAATAAAGCTTATCACCAATTAACCAGCAAAACATGGACTAGATGGGGCTGGGAAGGTGGCTCAGTGGTAGAGCTCTTGCCTTGCATGCTTGAGGCCCTGGGTTCGATTCCTCAGCACCACATAAGCAGAAAAAAAAAAGCCGGAAGTGGCGCTGTGGTTCAAGTGGTAGAGCACTAGCCTTGAGCTGAAATGCTGAAGGACAGCTCCCAGGCCCAGAGTTCAGGCCCATTACTGGACCCAAAAACAAAACAAAAAAAAAAATGGACTAGATGTATCACTCCAGTGGTAGAGCATTAGTGTTAAGAAAGCTAGTGTAGTGAGCACTCAAGGCACACAGTTCAAGCCGTAATACCAGCCCCCACACACAAAAATTATTATGTATATAATTGTATTAAATGACTTTAAATATTAAACAGTTTTGAATTTCTCAGACAACTCCTATCAGTTAAGGCATATTGTATGTTTGTTTTTTTTTTTTTTTTAATTTTTTTGGGTCCGGTCGTGGGGCCTGAACTCTGGGCCTGGGCGCTGTCCCTCAGCTCTTCAGCTTCAGGCTAGCGCTCTACCACTTGAGCCACAGCGCCACTTCTGGCTTTTTTCTTTTTGCTTATGTGGGGCTGAGGAATCGAACCCAGGGCCTCGAGCATGCAAGGCAAGCGCTCTACCACTGAGCCACCTTCCTAGCCCATATTGTATGTTTTTAAAATATATTACTATATTTGGAATTTTTGCATACTTCATAGAAATATGATTCTAGCTAGGTGCCGGTAGCTCAGGCTTGTAATACTAGCTTTTCTGGAGGTTGAGATCCGAGGATCAAGGTTGATAGCCAGTCTGAGCAAGAAAGTCCACAAGACTCTTATCTCCAATTAATCAAAAAGCTTTAAGTAAGCTCTCACAAGACCAGAGTTCAAGCGAGAGTAATACACACACACATACATATATGTGTGTACATATAAATGTATGTTTATGTGTATGCATCTGTATATGTATGCATTACTATACATGTATACGTATATATGTATGTATGGGTGTTTGATTCTATCAATCCTCTGCATGAATAGGTACAGGTTATGAATTCTTCTTCTTTTTTTATAACTTTCATTAGCCTTTTATTAGCTGTGGCAGAGTGGAGAGTTGTGTCATTTCCACCTGATATATATATATATATATATCTTATGCCTTCCAATCAAACTGTTCTCTTCTTTTTTTTTTAATTTTAATTTTTTGTGAACATACTATACAGAGGGGTTACAATTACATGGGCAAGATAATGAGTACATTTCTTATCAAGCATTACAGCCTCCTCCTTTGTTTACCCTTCACATCCCTTCCCAGCCTCCCCCCGCCCCCCCACCCAACCCCTCTCCCCCCCCCCCCCCCCCCCGCCCCTGCACCAAAGTTGTAAAGTTCGTTTTCCACATGACAACTTGTACTTCTCATAGTTGCAATGGGTCCACCTGTATCCTTAAACGACTTGTTTTTCCCCATCTCCTCCACAAATTATACCGACATCAAATATAGTGAAAGCAGGGGTTACACTGTGGGGGACTGTTCTCTTCTTACCATGCCTGCTTGTCACTCTTCTCCCCTTATAACAACTGAAAAGGTTTCACTGTTCTATTGGCTTTTAAAAATTTTTTGCTCCTCCTCCTCCTCCTCCTCCTCCTCCTCCTCCTCTTCCTCCTCTTCTTCCTCCTCCTCCTTCTTTTGGTGCCAGTACTGGGCTTGAACTCAGAGTTTGGGGCACAACTCCAATTCAGGTGGTTAATTGGAGAAAGAAGTCTCATGGCTTTTCTGCCTCTGCTGGCTTAAAACCTTCATCATCAGACCTCCAAATATAAAGCATTACAGGGGTGAGCCACTGACACCAGCTTTACTTTCATATTTTCATGCATGAAAGCAAATGACCCAGCATATTCATCCTCATTTTCCCTGATTCTTTATACCTCTGATTGATTAGTCAAAGCAAATACACTTGAATAGATTGAACTCGAAGTTAATGGCCTACTTAGCAAAAGACCCCTACTTATACTTGCTTGTTATTCAACAGAATGCTTTTTTTAAAAAAAGGGAATAGTGAGGCTGGGAAGGTGGCTCAGTGGTAGAGCACTTGCCTTGCATGCTCGAGGCCCTGGGTTCGATTCCTCAGCACCACATGAGAAAAAAGCCAGAAGTGGCTCTGTGGCTCAAGTGGTAGAGTGCTAGCCTTGAGTGAAGAGCTGAGGGACAGCGCCCAGGCCCAGAGTTCAGGCCCCACGACCGGACCCCCCCCCCCCAAAAAAAAAGGGAATAGCATATGTTATTTAATAAAACAATGAAAATATTTTTATTTGTTTATGTTCTGTGTGTGTGTGTGTGTGTGTGTGTGTGTGTGCGCGCGTGTGTGCATGTATGTGTTTTGTCAGTACTGGGGCTTGAATTCAGGGCTTGGATATTGTCCCTGAGCTTTTGTACTTAAGGCTAGTGCTCTACCACTTGAGCCACAGCTCTACTTCTGGCTTTTTGGTGGTTAATTGATGTCTCACAGACTTCTTCCTGCTTGGGCTAGCTTTGAACCAGAATCTTCTAATTTCCACTTCTTTAATAGCTAGGATTACAAGCATGAGCCACTAGTACTGGACAGTATATTTTAAACATCAAATGGTTTTATAAGGGATTTAATTTAACATGTATGTTTGTTTGGGCTGGTCCTAGGGTTTGGGCTCTGTCCCTGAGCTTTTTTGCCTCAAGGATAGCATTCTACCACTTGAGCCACTGCTCCACTTCCAGCTTTTCAGGGGTTAATTAAAGGTAAGAGCCTCATAGATTTTCTTGCCTAGCCTAGCTTTGAATCATGATCCTCATATCTCAGCCTCCTGGTAACTAGGACTACAGTTGTGAGCCATCAGCACTGAGCTTATTTATGTGCTTTCCATTATTCTCTATTATCCTGGAAAGTATTTTTATATACTTCATTCTACTGTTTTTATGTTTTCCCTCTCATAAAATAGCCATCTAAAAAAAAAATCCAGCACTTCGATTTTTACATTCTTACAGAAATGAGCATGTGTAACAGAAAACTCACATAATACTCTTACCAGTATTGTCTTTAATAGAAACAATTCAAAGTAATTCAAATACTTCAACATTGCACAGTTAATAGTCTATGCAAAACACAGGAAAATAGACAAGAATGTATAATTGAAAGAATTTCAACTTTTCTTGCATGGATAACTTACTAGATTTTATAACAATAAAAATCAGAATAAAAACCAAGCTCAGGTGGCTCATGCCTAGCTACTCAGGAGTCTGAGATGTGATGATTGTGGTATGAAGCCAGCCAGGCTAGAAAAAGTCCAAGAAACACTTATCTCCAATTAACCACCAAAAAGCCAGAAGTGAAGTGCTAGCTCAAGAACCCTAGGCTTGAGCACAAATGCTCAGGGTCAGTGTCCTGATCCTGAATTCAATCCCTAGCACTGGCAAAAATAATCAAACAACAACCACAACAAAATAAGCAAAAAAAAAAAAAAAAAAAAATCCCCCCAAAAATAATGTATGGCACTAATCTGCTCATGCTTAACATTTATTTTCAAATGGTTCAACAAATACATATAATATGCATTTATTGAGAGATAAAGAAAATATGGCAGCTCATACCTATAATCTTAGCTACTGAGGAAGTTGAGATCTGAGAAACACATTTTCTTTTTTTTTTTTTTTTTTGGGTCCGGTCATGGGGCCTGAACTCTGGGCCTAGGCGCTGTCCCTCAACTCTTCAGCTCAAGGCTAGCGCTCTACCACTTGAGCCACAGCACCACTTCTGGCTTTTTTCTTTTTGCTTATGTGGTGCTGAGGAATCGAACCCAGGGCCTCTGGCATGCAAGGCATGCGCTCTACCACTGAGCCACCTTCCCAGCCCCCTGAGAAACACATTTTCAAGCCAGTTGGGGCAGAAAAGTCTATGAGACTCTTATCTCAATTAACATGTAAAAAAAGGTGGAAGTGGAGCTGCGAATGTGGCTTAGTGGTAGAGTGCTTGCCTAGCATGCATAAAACCGTGGGTTCGATTCCTCAGTACCATGTAAACATAAAAAGCTGGAGGTAACGCTGTCGCTCAAGGGTAGAGCACTAGCCTTGAGCAAAAGAAATGCCCAGTCCCTGAGTTCAAGACCCAGGACTGGCAAAAAAAAAAAAAAAGGTGGAAGTAGGGCTGTGGTTCAAGGGTTAGAGGTATAGCCTTGAGAAAAAAAAGCTCAGGTATAGTACCCAAGCCTTGAGTTCAAGACATAGCACTACTACAAATAAATAAACATATAAATAAATAAATAAATAAATTTCCCTTCATCCCATATATATTACTTCATTATTTATTTATTTTTGTTGGTTATGAGGCCTGAACTGTGGGCCTAGGTGCTGTCCCTCAGCTCTTCAGCTCAAGGTGAGTGCTCTACCACTTGAGCCATAGTGCCACTTCCAGTTTTCTGGTGGTTAATTGGAGATAAGAGTCTCATCAACTTTCCTTGCCTGGCAGGCTTTGAACTGCAATCCTCAGATCTCACCCTTCTGAGTAGATAGGATTACAGGTGTAGCCACCAGCTCCCAGCTCCTGACTCCCAATATATTTTTTAAACTATTATAATGAAGTAGTTGTACAAAGGGATTGCAATTCTATAAGTTATGAGTGCCATGCCTTTGGGTCAATGTAAACCCTTCCTTCATTCTCCCTTATTTCTTTCCTCCAGTCTCTACCCCCAAATTACATAGTTCATTTTTTACATAATGTACTCTGAATATAATGACTACATTTGTTCACTCTTCCTTTCTCCATTCGTGTATCCCACCTATGCCCATTCCCCAAATGTACTTCTACTCATGGTGACTTTTATTTTTTGTTGTTTGTCTTTTTGTCTGTCATGGGGCCTGAACTCTAGGCCTGAGCATTATCCCCCAGCTCTTCAGCTCAAGGCTAGCACTCTATCATTTGAGTCACAGTGCCACTTCTAGCTTTTTCTGTTCATGTGGTATTGAGGAATCGAACCCAGGGCTTCATGCATGCAAGGCAAGCACTGTACCACTAAGCCATACTCCCAGCCCTCATGATGACTTTTTTGTTGTTGTTGTTGGTCCTGGAGCTTGAACTCTGGGCCTGGGCACTGTCCCTGTGCTCTTCTGCTCAAGCAAGCACTCTACTGCTTGAGCCACAGTGCCACTTCTGGTTTTCAAGTGGTTTATTGGAGATAAGAGTTTCATGGACTTTCCTGCCCAGGCTGGCTTTCAACTGTGATCCTCAGATCTCAGCCTCCTGAGTAGCTAGGATTACAGGTGTGAGCCACCGGCGCCCGGCTATGATGACTTTTTTTGGGGGGTGGGGGGAGAGTGTCCGGTTGTGGGCCTGAACCCTGGGCCTGGGCGCTGTCCCTCAGCTCTTCAGCTCAAGGCTAGCACTCTACCACTTGAGCCATAACGCCACTTCCGGCTTTTTTTTTCTGCTTATGTGGTGCTGAGGAATCGAACCCAGGGCCTCGTGCATGCAAGGCAAGCACTCTACCACTGAGCCACCTTCCCAGCCCCTATGATGACTTTTTTTAGACTAGCTATAATGTTATTTTATTTTTACATGAGGTAGTTCTAGTATAACCATCAATTCTGAGTCTTTTCTAATTCGTTATTAAGGAATACATTAATCTACTTAATCCTATAACTTGAATACAATATGAAATTCGGGAGATATTCTAGTATTTGTTGCAAGAAAAATCTGATGACAATTTCATAATTTTTCTAACGTTGTATACAATTTATACTGTTCATGTGTAAAATTTACCTACTTCTATAGTTTCTCTTCTTTTTTGGAGGTTGGGGATTGGTACTGTGGCTTAAATT
The DNA here is from genome assembly GCF_019054845.1 of Dipodomys spectabilis. Classification (NCBI taxonomy): domain Eukaryota; kingdom Metazoa; phylum Chordata; class Mammalia; order Rodentia; family Heteromyidae; genus Dipodomys; species Dipodomys spectabilis. The sequence continues at coordinate 25,076,751 of NW_024870772.1, read as the reverse complement.
AATGATCTCAAGCTCCTGCAGAGCTTTTTCTGGTTATGACTGGCATTCTACCATTGAGCTACTCCTCCAGTCCCATTTTGCTGGTTAACTGGAGACAGTTTCTGTGCTTTTCTGTCCTGGCTTCAAACTGAAGGACTCAGCCTCTTCAGTAGCTAGGTTTACCTATGCTTGGCAGGGTTTCTGCTTTTAAAGTTTTGTATCAGGTTGAGTAATGGTGGCTCCTGCCTATAATCCTACCAGGAAGCTGAGATCTAAGAATTGCCATTCAAAACCAGCTGTGGCAGGAAAGTCACTTGAGATATTTACCTTCAATTAACTATCAAAAGCCTGAAAGTGGAGCTGTGGTTCAAGTGCTAGAGCACAAGCCTTGAATAAAAAACTCAGAGACAGCACCTGAGTTCAACCCTCAGAGCCTAAAAAAACAACCCCCCCAAAAAAGCCCCCCCACAGAACCAGACAAACATGATAGTGAATATCTACAATTCCATCACTGGAGGGGAGTAGTGTCAGAAGCAGGAGTGTGAGCTTGAGGTCGAGCTGGGCTATGTGGCAACCCTGACTGAAAAACACAGTAGCAACTATCTGTATTGCTAAAGAAACTCTCTGCACATTTCATTGTAAGGAGTTCACTTCAGAATTTACCAGAATTAAAGGTTTTTTTTTTTTTTTGGGGGGGGGGGGCCCTGTCATGGGGCCTGAACTCTGGGCCTGGGCGCTGTCCCTCAGCTCTTCAACTCAAGGCTAGCACTCTACCACCTGAGCCACAGTGCCACTTCCAGCTTTTTTTCTTTTTGTGTATGTGGTGCTTAGGAATCGAACCCAGGGCCTCAGGCATGCAAGGCAAGCGCTCTACCACTGAGCCACCTTCCCAGCCCCAATTAAAGGTTTCTTTATGGTTATTTTTCTCATGCAATGTTCTAACAAAAAGGCTGTGTGTGTGTGTTTATAGAGATAGTCTCCTGGGGCTTGAACTCAGAGCCTAAGCACTGTCCCTGAGCTTCTTTTGCTCAAAGCTTGAGCCACAGCTCAAGCTTTTACTGTGTATGTGGTACTGAGGAGTCAAACCCAGGGCTTCATGCATGCAAGGGAAACACTCTACCACTAGGCCACATTCCCAGCCCCTTATTGTTTATATTTTGAGGATTTGGTACAGAAAACATGCTAGGTAAACACTCTACCACTAAGCCACATTCCCAGCCCACAATGAACTCTTTTTAAAGATTAAAAATTTTTTTTTATGCTGGTAGTGTGGCTTGGACTCAAGGCCTTGTGCTCACTCTTAGTTTTTTTGCTTAAGGCTGGTGAAATACCACTTGAACCTCACTTCTATTTCCAGGTTTCAGCTGGTAACTGGAGTTGAGTCTCATGGATTTTCCTGCCCAAGCTGGGTTTGAACTACCATCTTCCAATCTCAGCCTCCTTAGTAGGACAGGAATGAGTCCCCAGCTCTCAGTTCTTTAAACTTTTTTTATTCTTTTGGGGGAAAAAAAGTGTGCCATTACCTGATCTCCAAAAATAACCCCTCTTAGTTAAAAATATATTTGCATATAATTGTAATCATAGCCAAGTAACCAAACAGGAATAAAATGTTTTCTGTACCAAATATACAAAATATAATCAATGAGGTTCTGGGAATGTGGCTTTGTGATTGAGTGCTTGCCTAGCATGCATGAAGCCCTGGGTTTGATTCCTCAGCGTCATTTATTAGCATTTTCAAATTTAGATGTTTTTAACATCATCTCCTTATACCAGAGCTTGAACTCAAGGTCTCTGACTCTTGCTTGCTTGGTTACAACTGGTATTCTACCACTTGATGCTGAAGACCTTCTTTTTGCTGATTAATTGGAGATGGACTCTCATGACCATTCCTGCTCCAGTTATCTTTAAACTTTGATTTTTCAGAATAGCTAGCTTTACAGATATGGGTTACTGGTACCTGGCTCAGGATGCACATTATAGCTGAACGTACAATAGCAAAGAACTGAAAATACTGTAAATATGAATAATATACAAGCAATTGTAAGTTGTTAAATGTATTTATTATGGAATTCCTACTATCAGTTGTGCAGTAGAATTAGATACATGTAGTTTCTCCTTAAGCAAAGTATGTGTGTGTGTGTGTGTGTGTGTTTGTGTTTGTGTGTGTGTGTGCCAGTCCTAGGGCTTGAACTCAGAGTTTGGGCACAATCCTGACTTTATACTCAAGGCTAGTGTTCTACCACTTGAAATATAACTCCACTTTCGGCATTTTGGTGGTTAGTTGGAGATAAGAGTCTCACAGAGGGCTGGGAATGTGGTTTAGTGGTAGAGAGCTTGCCTAGCATGCATGAAGTAGTTGGTTTGATTCTTCAGTACCACAAAACAGGAAAAAGCTGGAAGTGGTGCTGTGGCTCAAGTAGTAGAATTAGCCTTGAGCAAAAGAAGCTCAGGGAAGACTAGGAATGTGCCTTAGGGTACAGTGCTTGACTAGCACACATGAAGCCCTGGGTTTGATTCCTCAGTACCACATAAATGGAAATAGCTGGAAGTGGCACTGTGGCTCAAGTGGTAGAGTGTTAGCCTTGAGTATAAAGAAGCTTAAGAACAGTGCTCAGGCTCTGAGTTCAAGCCCCAGCTCTGGGGGGGACATAAAAGATTCTCACAGACTTTTCTGACCATACACCCAGGCATTTGAACAGTGATCAGAAAGCAGCCACCACCGGTGTCTAGCAGCACTTTTTTAAAATTTGTTTGTTTTTTGGTTGGTTGTAGGGCTTGAACTCTGGACCTGGGTGCTGTCCCTGAGCTCTTCAGCTCAAGGCTAGTGCTCTACTACTTGAGCCACAGTGCCACTTCTGGTTATCTGGTGGTAAATTGGAGATAAGAGGTTCATGGACTTTCCTGCCCAGGCTGGCTTTGAACAGTGAACCTCAGATCAGCTTCCTGAGTAGCTGGGATTACAGGTGTGAGCCACTGGTGCCTGGCCAGCAGCACTTTTTAAAAAAAAGTAATTATGGGGCTGGGAAGGTGTCTCAGTGGTAGAGTGCTTTCCTTGCATGCATGAGGCCGTGGGTTTGATTTCTCAGCACTACATAAGCAGAAAAAGTCAGAAATGACACAGTGGATCAAGTATTAAAGTGCTAGCCTTGAGCTGAAGAGCTCAGGGACAGTGCCTAGGCCCAGAGTTGAGGCCTCACAACCAACAAAAAAAAAAAAGAAAGAAAAGGAAAAAAGTAATTATTTATTTTTATTATCTTTAGGTAGTGTACAAAGGGGTTTCAATTAATTTATTCTCTTTTTTTTCTTGTTGGTCATGGAGCTTGAACTCTGGACCTGGGTGCTGTCCCTCAGTTCTTCAGGTCAAGCTTAGCAATCTACCTCTTGAACCACAGTGCCACTTCTGGATTTCTGAGTGCTTTACTGGAGATAAGAGTCTCATGGACTTTCCTGCCCGGGCTGGCTTTGAACCATGATCCTCAGATCTCAGCCTCCTGAGTAGCCAGGATTACAGACATGAGCCACCAATGCCCAGCGGCTTCTCCTTCTCCTTCTTCTTCTCCTCCCTTATTGGGGCTTCAACTCAGGGCATCTAGTTCTTCTTTGGCTTTTTCACTCAAGAGACCACAGCCTGTTTTTTTTTTTCTCTTCATTTTCTGCTTCCTTGTTAAGACCTATATAAGCTCAAACCAAATTCAGTCCCTCCCATACCTCCAAACCCGTGGGAAGGTCTGTGCCTCTCACTGACAATAAACAGTCCTAGCCTGTAGGCCTATTCTTTTTCCATTCTCCTCCATTTTCCTAACATATGGTGCCAAAAGACCCAGGAGAAGAAAAGCTCAAGGAGTAACTGGGTCCCCTCCACTGAGGGGCCACCCGCTCCTGGCTGCCTCTCATCTAGCCTTTCTGCTAGACTCCCTCTCTTTCTGAGGCCTTTCTCACTGGGAACACAAAGCCTTCAAAGCCTACTTTGAGCTAAACAGTTGCCTGAAATGACCTCAGAGCCTTTGCCTACATAAGCAGTCCATGCCTCCTGGACAGCTGCCCCCTGGATGAATCCAGAAGAGTCCTTACCTCTCCCGCTTTTCTCTCTGCCTATCCTGTCCCCCGACTCTCAATCTCCAGGCAGGAGACTCTTTGCTATTTGATGACCTACTCCACCTACCATCCAAAAGCCTTCAGGACAAGGTAACCCACCTTGGTCAATGATGGAGGCTCCCTGTCCTGGGCCTGTGGACTCCCTTTCTGTCTGTGGGGTCCCCAGAGACCTCAGGGGTCTCTCATGCTCTGCTGACCCCCTGATATCCTTTAATTAGGACCTGTGGGGATTCCCTCTCTTAATTATTGGTTTCCATCCGTTTGCCTTCCTAAAGCCCTGGGGGTACCTGGGACAGTGTGACAGGCCCCATAGTCCCACCAAGTTTTTCTTTTTTTTGGGGTGGGGGGTCCGGTGGTGGGGCCTGGACTCTGGGCCTGGGCACTGTCCCTCAGCTCTTCAGCTCAAGGCGAGCACTCTACCACTTGAGCCACAGTACCACTTCCGCTTTTTATTTTTTGCTTATGTGGTGCTGAGGAATCGAACCCAGGGCCTCATGCATGCAAGGCAAGCTCTCTACCTCTGAGTCACCTTCCCAGCCCCTTTTTTATTTATTTTTATTTATTATTATTTTTTGTCAGTTGAGGGGCCTGAACTCTGGGCCTGGGCACTGTCCCTTAGCTCTTCAGCTCAAGACTAGTACTCTCCCACTTGAGCCACAGCACTACTTCTGGGTTTTTTGGTGGTTAATTGGAGATAAGAGTCTCACAGGGGCTGGGTTCGATTCCTCAGTACCACATAAGCAAAAAGAAAAAAAAGCTGGAAGTGGCGCTGTGGCTGAAGTGGTAGAGTGCTCGCCTTGAGCTGAAGAGCTGAGGGACAGTGCCCAGGCCCAGAGTTCAGGCCCCATGACTGGACCCCCCCCCCCCCTCCAAAAAAAAAAAGAGTCTCACAGTCTTTCCTGTCTGGGGTGGCTTTGAACTGTGATTCTCAGATCTCAGCCTCCTGAGTAGCTGGGATTACAGGCGTGAGCCACAGGTGCCTGGCTGTTCTGATCTTATGACTCTCCGGCTGTCTGATTTACCGTTAAAGAAAACTGACTTGTCTACCAAAAATCTGGCCTCAATATCACGTACAAATGGTCACCATTGACCTGAATTTGGAACCTTCAATTTTACTTTTACTGATTGAAGGAGAAAATGTATATCTGGGTAGGAAGTAACCCAAAAGACCACATGGACAGAAGTTGAGTAGAAGGAAAGATTTATTGCCAGCAGAGATGACAAGGACAAGTTCTCAGGAGGAAAGGGAGAAAATGGTGCTCTTTGGAGGCCCTTTTATATTGGAGGCCGAAAGTGAGAGATGCCTCACCTACTGTGCAGGCAGTGCCATTGGGGCAGAGATCAGGCCTGCGAGGTGGGCGTTTCCTTACATTTCCCCCCTTTTTGGCTTAGTTTGTAGAGTACTGGGCAGGGAATATGGGCGAAGGTCTCTTTGTCTGGAGCTACTTCCTGCTGAGAGGGGGCACTATAAGGGGAGAAGGGGGGCCAGGTACTGTACATGAAGTTGTTACTTGTCCTCTGTTTCCTCAATGACGGGAGGAAGACCAGGTCCAATCTTTTTTATCTGTAGAGATAGGGGTCCGGTTGGCTCAGACATATATGAGGGTCCATCAGGCACATGACATTTAACATGCCAGATGTGAATCCAATGTGGACAGCCCTGAACCTGCACAGCTGTGGGAGTAGAGAGAGTTACTGAGTAGGGTCCCTCTCACTTAGCAGAGAGCTTGGTGGAACTAGGTACCCCTGGCAGGTAATTTCTTGAAATGTACACTAGGTCCCAGCCTTGATGGAAGGCTTGGAGAGCACTGTGGAGGGCTTAGGTTCATATTGGTCCACATACTTCCAGAGAAAAGTGCGCAGGTGTTGAGGGAGAGAGGACAGCATTGGGGGAGGCAAAGGGGAGTCCGAGGTCTGAAATTGTGGAGGCAAAGGTGGCAGCTATACATACTGCTAAGATGGGGGTATAATAGGGAGAATTAGTGGGGCGTAACAGCCCTTTTCTTTTTTGGGAGGTCCGGTCGTGGGGCCTGAACTCTGGGCCTGGGCGCTGTCCCTCAGCTCTTCAGCTCAAGGCTAGCACTCTACCACTTGAGCCACAGCGCCACTTTTGGCTTTTTTTTTTTTTTTTTTTTTTTTGCTTTTTGCTTATGTGGTGCTGAGGAATTGAACCCAGGACCTCATGCATGCAAGGCAAGCGCTCTGCCACTGAGCCACCTTCCCAGCCCCGTAACAGCCCTTTTCTTATAATTGGTTGCGGTCCCAGAAGACTGTGGCGAGGGAGGGGGGTACTAGGGTTGTGAAGGGAAGCACTGGGGGTCCCTCAAAGAGACATGATTAGGAGGGTGGTGTTTAGCAATAGAGGGGTTGTGGGTATCCCACACCTTGGGGTCTACCTCAGAAGGTGAAAAAAGGAAAGCTGAGGGGTTGCTAGGTAAGCCTACTAAAGCCATCAACAAGGAGATTGTGGGGGAGGCCCAGTCAGTATCACGTTGTGTCAGTTGGGAAGGGCATAGGGTAATAGAGGCTCCAAATTTGGCCAAAAGATCTTTGCCCAGCAGTGGAACTGGGCAGTGGGGAATAACAAGGAAGGAGACATAAAGTCACTCCTGAAAAAAGACAAATGACAGTTTTTTTTTTTGGGGGGGGGGTGGGTGGTTGTAAGGTTTTCCCTCCACCACAACTATGGAGGTATCACCTAGGTAGGTCTGGCCATGGAACTCAGTGAACACAGAATACATAGCACCTGTGTCCACCAAAAGCGAGGTCATCTTACCTGCAACCATGATTGTCACCCTGGGCTCCTGCTCGGTGATGGGAGTGGTTGGGGCCAGTCCGCCTGTCTTCCCTGGCTGCCAGTTCCAGAATGCCAGGAGGGGGAGATGGGGTCTTAGTGGATGGCTGCCGTCCCCCAGAGGATGATGGACAGTCCACGGCCCAATGCCCTGAGGCTTTGTACCTGGGGCCTGGTCAGATTGGTTCACGTGGCTGTGAGCAGGCTGGGCCCCTACGGTCTGCCTGTCTGGCCACATCGGTAGCACAGCTTCTTCAGGGGGCAGGTTTCCATCCAGTGCCCCTTTCAACCACAGACATAGCAGGAATCAGGTGGACCCCTTCGGGAAGGGGTGGATTGCAAGGCCGGAGGCTGGTAGATTTTGGCTAGCATCTGGTACTTGAGCTGTTTGGCCTTTTCCTCCCTGCCAGGATACACCTTAAAGGCTGCCTCCATAGCTTCACTAGTGGGTGTTAGTGGTCCCCTGTCTAGTTTTTAAATTTATCCCGGATGTCTGCAGCGGATTAATAAAGTGAGTCATTAACAGCGTTGTTCGTCCACAGACTCGGCATCTAGGTTAGTATATTGAAGGACGATCTGACTCAGTCTGGCCCAAAAGGCAGATACGTTGTCATTTTTGTCTTTTATCACCATGGCCATTTCGTCCTAGTTGGCTTTGCTGCCCGCCTGTTTGAGTCCCTCCATTATACAGGCAATAAATTGGCTTTGCCTTTGGTGGCCGCCTGGAGAATTGTAATCCCAGTGAGGCTCCTGGTCAGGGCACTGCCTCAGTCCCAGTTGGGTGATTAGGGGTGGTCCCGTGGGTCTCACCTGCATAGCGACAGGCCTTTTCCCAAACATCCCGCTGTTCCCGTGTATTACTCAAGATTACGTATCCATCACACCAGGTTACCTCATAGGATAGGAATACACACTGCAGCTCCTTGATGTAGGCAGTGGGATTGGTGAGAAAGATCCCAGGCGCATGTCAATCTGTGCTAGGTCATTTAATGAGAACGGCATGCGCACTGTGACTATACCATCAGCCCCTGCCACCTCACGTAATGGGAGAACGTGAGCTGAGGTAGAACTCTGATCTGGAGCAGGCTCTTGGGTCTGGGTAAGGATGGTACTCAATGCTTCTGTAAGGCGCGCAACAACCTCCAGGGCATCTTTCAGCTGAGACAGCTGGTTCACAGTGGCTAGGTGAGGCCCGGTTTTGTCCTGTGAGGGATGTGGGGGTGCCAACAGAAGGGGGTCTTAGCCTTGGTTGGTGCGTGAACGGTGACTGGTGGGCTGAGGGCTGCCACCTCTGGTGGAAGTCCCACCTCCTCTGGTGCAACGGGGAGGGGCTGTTGCCCCACGTGGTCAAAATGGCAGCAACTCTCCTGCCAGATCTGGAATAGAGTCTGGATTATGAGGCGGTGGCCTTGTGGCCAGGAGCACGTAAGGACTCAGGAAGAAGTTTAGTTTGGAGGAAGGAGAGAAAGAAAGCGAAGGCATCTACGTAGCTAGCTTCCTTTAACTTGCCCGACAGCCCGCAGATGTTGGATAGATGCTGTATAATATCAGGATCCCGTGTCCCATGAATGGGCCATGTAGACTGATTGTCCAGTGGATATTCGGGCCAGATCTCAGTACAGAAATGCATGAGCTCCGTGAACCAATGTCAGATTCAAGGTTAGGCATTTCTAGATTATTTAGGAAACAACCCAAGGGGGAGTCCTAAGGAATGTTAGATTGTGTCCCACCCGTGGTAAGTGATCTGGAACCAAAAGCTGCTGCCAAGCGTCCTACACAGTGCAATTTAGCTCAAAAAATTGGCAAACAATCAGTGGGAAATGTCGTCATGTTTCTCCATGGTGTCCCTTGGCCATGGAGGCCCTCAGAAATGTGGCTTAGATACTTGGCCAAGTTTTTCGGGGGGGGGGGGGGGAGGGGGGGAAGGCTTGAACTCCCTGAGATAGGTACAGAGCCTGCAGTGAAATCTAAGCCTCTAGACTTCACTTACCTGGAGGCTAGGCCTTTATCAGCCACTGGCGGAACTGTAGGAAGCATTGGTCAGTAGGAAACCAGCTCGGCAGTCTTTTGGGTCTGCCTAGAATAGTGGGTAAGGTCCCAGGGTCGCTGGCAGGGCTCTCTAGTTGAATCCATGGGGAGCCCATCCCCTTACGGGGCACCAAAATGAAGGAGAAAATGTAAACCTGGATAGGAAGTAACCCAAAGAAAGTAACCCAAAAGACCACGTGGACAGAAGTTAAGTAGAAGGAAAGATTTATTGCCAGCAGAGCTGACAAGGACAAGTCCTCCAGAGGAAAGGGAGAAAATGGCACTGTCTGGCTCTTTGGAGGCCCCTTTTATATTGGGGGCAGGAAGTGGGAGGTGCCTCACCTACTGTGCAGGGCAGAGATTAGCCCAGCGAGGTGGGTGTTTCCTTACACTGACTGAAACAATTCTCCAATGGTGAGGGGTCTGAGGTTCCCTACACCCAAGCCCTCCTCTACCTCCACTCCAAAGACCCCCGTTCTGCCTACCAAATCCTTCTCTGAAGTACACTCCTGAGGTCCCCCTCTGCTCTCCTCCTGCTCACCACGTCCTCTGCCATAAGCCTCCCAGTTATCTCCTCTAGAAAGGCAGCTTTCCTTGTCTTGTAGCAAGCTCCACCTTCCCTGTCCATTCTTTCTTTCTCTCTCTCTCTCTCTCTCTCTGATGACCTCTGATGACTGAAGATCATTTACCATTAAATTGCCTCCATTCCCACTGACAACCCTTTGACTTGTGCCTTTAAGAGTGAGACGCAGGTTCACTAAAGTGAACCCCTTTAGATTCCCTCTTAAAGGTTAGCCATCCTGGATCAGTGGTTCCATAAGCCCAAGTCTTTTATCCATTCTTGCTCTTGTAACTACATTCCTCCTCTTTGCAGCTGGTCTGGATTCTCTGACTGCCAAGAATCTCTAAAATGGGCCACCTTATGCCAGACTACCACCAAAATGGGCCTCTGTTCTGGGACCTTCACTAATCTTTCACTGACAGTGACTGGCTCACAAACCCGCTGGGGCCAGCTTCTCTCTCTTATTTCTCTCCTTTTTTCCCTACCTGAAAATCTCATAATGGTAGCAGTTAGACAGATCGTATACCCAAAACTAGTGTTTTGTTTTGATCTTTGTTTTTGTTTTTTTGAGACTCCGACACTAATCTTCTTTTCTCTTTCCTGAGTCTACTCTAGATTACGGATTCTTAATTTCTCCCCTAAGGCACAAGTCCTCTAGGAGGCTGCTATAGGCCCTTTGGAGAAACCCCTCCCTTTGACAACCATCTAGGAAAAAACAAAGGCCTTACGGTGGGATTTCAAGTGGCAGTCACTCTCTCATCAAAATGGTCTTAAAAGTAATTCATGAGGGCTGGGAAGGTGGCTCAGTGGAAGAGTGCTTGCCTTGCATGCATGAGGCCCTGGGTTCGATTCCTCAGCACTATAGCACTATATAAGCAGAAAAAAGCCAGAAGTGGAGCTATGGCTCAAGTGATAGAGCACTAGCCTTGAGCTGAAGAGCTCAGGGACAGCCCAGGCCTAGAGTTCAGGACCAACAACCAAAATAATAATAATAATAATACATGAAAACTGTCATCATGGTGTAAAAATTTTCTTTTTGACTGCAATTATAACTTATGTGGACCTTGTGTTAAAAGAGTTAATTACCAACTGTGCTGGTTGTTAGAAGGAAAAATCTTATCAATGGAAATAGTAAAAAGAATGAAACCCAGCCCCACTCCTAATCAGCTGTGGTGGAGAAACCAAGTAAGGAGAATGTAAAGAATGTCTAGAAAGCTGCATGCCAGTGGCTTAGGCCTGTAATCCTAGCTACTCAGGAGGCTGAGGTATGAAGATTGCAGTTCAAAGCGAGATGTGGCAGGAAAGTCTGGGAGGCACTTATCTCCAATAAACCACCAGAAAACTGGAAGTGGCACTGTGGATCAAGTGGTAGAGCGCCAACCTTGAACTGAAGAGCTGCTTTACATTGAAAACTAGTATCTCATTCATTATGTCCATCAATGAAAGTAATTGTTTGTGTAAAACAAAATTCACTTAAGTGTTTATGTCAAGATCCTTCAAGGGCTGGGAAGGTGGCTCAGTGGTAGGGCGCTTGCCTTGCATGCATGAGGCCCTGAGTTGGATTCCTCAGCACCACATAAGCAGAAAAAGCCAGATGTGGAGCTGAAGAGCTGAGGGACAGTGCCTAGGCCCAGAGTTCAGGCCCTATGACTGACCCTCCCCTCCTCCCCCCAGAAAGGTACCCCAAACGAACACCTTTTAACTCAAATACCTTTTTTTTTTTTTTTTGTCGGTTGTGGGGCCTGAACTCTGGGCCTGGGCGCTATCCCTCAGTTCTTCAGCTCAAGGCTAGCACTCTACCACTTGAGCTGTAACACCACTTCTGGCTTTTTTCTGCTTTTGTGGTGCTGAGGAATCCAACCCAGGACCTCATGCATGCAAGGCAAGCACTCTACCACTAAGCTACCTTACCAACCCATCAAATACCATTTTTTTTTTACTGTTTAATATGTCAGCTACTTTGGATACAGAGCTAAAAGGACACCAATTCCTACATTATTCATTGTAATCACAAAGGCCTACTGACACATACAATGCCTTAACCTCATATAGTATTAGTGTTATATGTAATTAAAAATAATTGTATTTCCATTTGAGCTCCTTATTGCTTTACTTGGGAGTAAGAAGTGATTTGTAGATCACAGCTCAAAGCCAGCAGGGCAAAAAAAAAATCCTTGAGAGTCCATGTCCTAATTAACCAGCAAAGAGCCAGGATGGAAACATGGCTCAAAAGACCTTCATTGGGCTGGGAAGTTGGTTCAGTGGTAGAGCGCTTGCCTCGCATGCATGAGGCCCTGTGTTCAATTCCTCAGCACCACATAAGCAGAAAAAAGCCGGAAGTGGCACTGTGGCTCAAGTGGCAGAGCACTAGCTTTGAGCTGAAGAGCTGAGGGACAGTCTCCAGGCCCAGAGTTCAGGCCCCATGACCGACAAAAAAAAAAAAAAAGGAGAAATAAAAGTCTTTTTGTGTTGTTGTTGTTGGTTGTGGGGCCTGAACTCTGGGCCTGGGCGCTGTCCCTCAGCTCTTCATCTCCAGGCTAGCGCTCTACCATTTGAGCCACAGTACCAGGGGCACCCTCATGTGCTTGCCCACAGGCAGGCCATTCTGATCTGGGCTCAGCCAAAAGTCCCCTCACCCCAGGCAGAGCATTCCACTCTGGGCCTGGCTAAGGACACTACCCTTGACCTGCAACAGATCATTGGCTATTTTTTATTTTCTGGTTCCTTTTAATTTTTATTTTTTGGTCCAGTTGTGGGCCTTAACTCTGGGCCTCGGCGCTGTCCCTCAGCTCTTCAGCTCAAGGCTAGCGCTCTACCACTTGAGCCACAGCACCACTTCCGGCTTTTTTCTTTTTGCTTATGTGGTGCTGAGGAATTGAACCCAGGGCCTCAGGCATACAAGGCAAGCGCTCTACCACTGAGCCACCTTCCCAGCCCCCTGGTTCCTTTTTAAAAACCATATAAACCTGGACCCAAATCCAGTCCGTTGCATAACCTCCAAATCCAAGGGAAAGTTTGTGCCCCTCACTGGGAACAAACAGTCCTAGCCTGTTGATGATCAAGTCTGGCCTATTCCTTTTCTGCTCTCCATTTTCCTAACAGTGATGGGCTACAGCAGCATATCCCAGGTCTGATGGATTGTCACATCTCCTGCTGGGTTGCCTGCAACTTTCTACACAGATAGGTTAAAGACACTTAACCTAAGGTGGGAGCCTGGGTTCAGTGAAATCTTCCAATATTCTCCAGGTTGTTTTCTTTGGGTGCACTGGCTCTGCAGATTGGTGCCCCACTGGTTTTCAAGGCACCTTTCAGGCAGTGTCCCAGGGCAATTGACCAGGGTAACAACTTTACTAACCAATAAGGCTAGGATTTCTGGGCAGACATAGAAGGTTTGAGTCTGCGACCATTTTTCATAAGTAGTCTCCACACTTGGATATTTCTAACCACTGTTTCTTATGCCTCTTCCTTTAATCTATCCTGCTCATTTTCCAAAAATGACTTTGGCCCCTGGATCTTAAGGGGAGTAGATAGGTGAAGATCCATCTTTTGTAACTTCTTTAAGCTGACTGAGGGATGCTAACCCTGCCTAGCCATGGACCTAAATCCTTAGCCTATTTTACCAAGGGGTTGCAATGATCAGATGTCAGTAGGAGCAATATTTACTCCAGATTGGCTAATTAGAGACCAGAATCTCATAGGGACCCTTCTGCCCGGGCTGGCTTCAAATAGTAGTTTTTAGATCAATTGAGTCTTCACCAAAGCCCCTCTTCTCCAATCGAAGCAACAAGTAGAAATAGTCTCTTAAGCATGGTCTTACCTGGAACTTATTAAGAGCTAAAGTTACATCTGACAAACTTGAAAAGGTCATCTGTCTTTCTGTGGGCCTGCCTGTAATTGCCACAGAAGACTTGGAAAGGCAAAAGTTTAAAACAGCAATTTAACAATCATTTTGGTAGTCCTTTTTTTTTTTTTTCCATTTTGAAACAAATACGACAAATTTTACTTTTAAATTGCCTTTATCCAGGAACCCATTTTTAATTTTTTCCAAAGCCTTTTTTTTTTAACCAACCTGTCCTTTAGCACTTCACTTTAGCTTTCATTTGCATTTTTGAATAACTCTTTGTAACTTGAGGCACTAGGCAAGCCTCCTTTACCTTTTGGAGCCTGTTCTTTTATTTAATTATTTTATTTAATTATTATTTTTATTGCTAGGCCTAGGGCTTGAACTCAGGGCCTGGGCTCTGTCCCTGAGCCTCTCTGTGCTCAAAGCTTGTGCTCTACCACTTGAGCCACAGTGCCACTTCCTGCCTTTTCTGTTTATATGGTACTAAGTAATCAGACACAGGACTTCATGAATGCTAGGCAAGCACTCTACCACTAAGCCCCAGCCCCACAGACTGTTTCTTCAAAGCTGCCAGTTTTGCTTTTTTCCCCCCTGCAGTCTGAATTCTCTTAGAAACCTTTGAACTCAAATCAGTTTTTCTTTTTTCTTTTTTTGTTGTTCGTGCGGCTTGAACTCTGGGCTTGAACGCTGTCCCTGCACTCTTCAGCTCAAGGCGAGCGCTCTACCACTTCAGCCAGAGCGCTACTTCTGGTTTTCTAGTGGTTTATGGGAGATAATAGTCTCACTGTCAGGCTGGGAAGGTGACTCAGTGGTAGAGTGCTTGCCTTACATGCATGAGGCCCTGGATTTAATTCCTCAGCACCACATAAGCAGAAAAAGCCAGAAGTGGCGCTATGGCTCGAGTGGTAGAGTACTAGCCTTGAGCTGAAAAGCTGAGGGACAGTGCCCAGGCCCAGAATTCAGGCCCTATGACTGGCTAAAAAAAAAAAAAAAAAAAGAGTCTCACAGTCTTTCCTGCCCAGGCTAGCTTTGAACCGCGATCCTCAGATCTCAGCCTCGTGAGTAGCTAGGTTTACAGGCGTGAGCCACTGACACCCAGCAAATCAGTTTTTCTTAATGCAAGCATTATAAGGTTCTCCAGGAGCTGGTGGCTCACACCTGTAATCCTAACTACTCAGGAAGCTGAGATCTAAGGGTTTCAGTTCAAAGCCAACCCAGGCAGGAACATAGGTGAGACTTATCTCCAGTTAACCACTAGAAAACCAGAAGTGGTGCTGTGGCTCAGGTGGCAGAGCACTCACCTTGAGCTGAAGAGCTCAGGGACAGCGCCCAGGTCCAGAGTTCAAGTCCACAAAAAAATTGTAAGGTTCGCTGAAAGGAAACTGCCACATGGTTCAGGCAGAAAAGAGTTACTGAGGGGAGAGAAAACTGCCAGCCTACACAAGGTGGAAGTTTGGAGAGAGAAAAGGGAAGGAAAAAGAAAAAAAAGAGGAGGAACTTGTGTTGAGCTGGATCATATAGGGAAAGGCACAGTGATTGTGACCTCAGAGCATGGGGAACTCTCATTGTCTGAGGCATGACTGGGGCAGTTTAGGAAGTGACCTCAGCAGATGAGGAAGTGACCTCAGTCTGGAGTCCTTTGCTGACTCAGTCAGGTCACTGACAGCCAGCTGATTACTGGTTTCAGGCCGGTAAAGAGGAAGGAAGGGGTAAGTGGCACTGTGGCTCAAGTGGCACAACGCTTGCCTTGAGGTGAAGAGCTGATGGACAGTGCCCAGGCCCAGAGTTCAAGACCCACGACTGAGAAAAAAAAAACTTGTTGCTTTGCCGGCAGGCTGGTGGCTCACACCTGTAATCCTAGCTGCTCAGAAGGATGAGATCTGAGGATCGCTATTCAAAGCCAGCTGTGGCTCAAGTGGTAGAATGCTCACCTTGAGCTAAGGGATAGCACCCAGGCCCAGAATTCAAGCCCCATGAATGACAAAGAAGGAGGAAGAGGAGGAGGGGGAGGGGGAAGGGGAGGGGGGGAGGGGGAGGAGGGGGAGGAAGGGGGGAGGGGGGAGGAGGGAGGAGGAGGAGGAGGAGGAGGAGGAAGAGGAGGAGGAGGGGGAGGGGGGGGTGTTGTTCTCCTAGGCCGACCTCATTCCAGGCTTTTGATAGTTATAAAAAGACATTGATTCTCTTTGGCTACTTCCTGCTGGCAAGGGACATCAACTTTAGGGGGTAGAAAGTGGAGTTGTCTGTTCTGGAAGAAGGCAGGAAGTGACAACTGTTCCTTGGTGGTGAACATGTATTTTCTTTTTTTTTTTTTGGGTCCGGTTGTGGGGCCTGAACTCTGGGCCTGGGCGCTGTCCCTCAGCTCTTCAGCTCAAGGCTAGCGCTCTACCACTTGAGCCACAGTGCCACTTCCGGCTTTTTTCTTTTTGCTTATGTGGTGCTGGGGAATCGAACCCAGGGCCTCAAGCATTGCAAGGCAAGTGCTCTACCTCTGAGCCACATTCCCAGCCCCGTATTTTCTTACTTGTATAAAAACAAAGAAATCTAACAAGGCAGGGGCTGAGCAACAAGGAAAAATATGAGAGGGCACACAAATGGCAGAAGGAAGGATTCAGGGAGAAAATTAAAACTTGGATGAATTGGCTCATTCCTATTTGATATCCAGGTGGTCTTTGAGTTGGTGGAAAATGCCCTTAACTATTTCTGGTACTAGTGACTGGGTAAGGGAGAGCAGGGTAGATTGGTTAAGAAAAAGCAGTCATGGGCTGGGAAGGTGGCTCAGTGGTAGAGTGCTTGCCTTGCATGCATGAGGCCTTGAGTTTGATTCCTCAGTGCCACATAAGCAGAAAAGGCCAGAAGTGGCGCTGTGGCTCAAGTGATAGAGTGCTAGCCTTGAGCTGAAGAGCTGAAGGACAGGGCTCAGCCCAGAGTTCAAGCCCCAACAACAACAACAAAAAAGATGGGGCCGGATTAGAGTAGTTAAGGGAAAGGGCCCAGTAGGAGGCCTTGGTGGATATCTGGATTATAGAAATGGATGGCACCTAGGAAGGAGCCACGACAAATGGAGTTTAAGGCTCACTTTAAATTCCTGTTCAGTGTGAACATTAGGCGTTCTCATTAACTATTTCTCTTGATCTCTGGTTAATTTTGAAAGGGCAGGTACAAAGCGGCTCCATGTAGGATATGACATCATCTCCTGGTACTTCCCTCCACAGTCCCTCCTTGCCTGGACTGGCTTTGTCCCAGGGGTTTAGATGCTCCTTGCTGGGATGGATTCTCTCAGTTGACATTTTTGCTCATTGGCTAGCACTCTACTACTTGAGCCACAACTCCATTTCTGGCTTTTTGATTGGAGATAAGAGTCTCAGAGGCATTTTTCTGCCTGGGCTAGCTTCAAACTGGGATCCTCAGATCAAATGAGCCTTGCCCCTTTTATTTCTAATTGAAGCAACAAGGAGATCCAATAGAAATATAGTTAAGCGCCAGGCGCTGGTGGCTCATGCCTATAATCCTAGCTACTCAGGAGGCTGAGAGCTGAGGATTGAGGTTCAAAGCCAGCCCAGGCAGGAAAGTCCGAGAGACTCTTATCTCCAATAAAACCAAGAGAAAGCCGGAAGTGGCGCTGTGGCTCAAATTGTAGAGTGCTCGCCTTGAGCTGAAGAAATGAGAGGGTAGTGCCCAAGCCCAGAGTTCAAGCCCCATGACCGACAAAAAAAAGAAAGAAAGAAAGAAAGAAATACCATTAAGCAGGGCTTACCTGGAACTTGTCAACAATAAATACTACAAGAGTAATTTTTCCCTCTGTGGGTCTGACTGAATACTGCAGAGGGGGAAGTGGCTCAAGTGGTAGAGTGCTAGCCTAGAGCTGAAGAGCTGAGGGACAGTGCCCAGGCCCAGAGTTCAAGCCCCCTGACCAGCACCCCCACCTCAAAAAAAAAAAAAAAATCCCATGCCGGGCACCGGTGGCTCATGCCTGTAATCCTAGCAACTCAGGAGGCTGAGATCTGAGGATCACGGTTCAAAGCCAGCCAGGGCAGGAAAGTCTGTGAGACTCTTATCTCCAATAAACCACTAGAAAACTAGGCGCTCTGGCTCAAGCAGTAGAGCGCTCGCCTTGAGCTGAAGAGCGCAGGGACAGCTCCAACGCCCAGAGTTCAAGACCCAAGACCGACAAAAAAAAAAAAAAAAGAGTCTTCCTGCCTGGACTGGCTTTGAACCGTGATCCTCAGATCTCAGCCTCCTGAGTAGCTAGGATTATGGGCATGAGCCACGGGCACCCAGCAAAATTAAAAAAAAATTTTTTTTTTAAATTGAGATTAAATGATTACATAAATTTCACAGTATTATGAGATAGTGATACTTAGCTAAAGTAACATACTTTAATCTTCACGAAACAAATTGTCATTATCATGATCTATAATATTTGTGAATTTTTTTTTTTTTTTGGTCGGTCATGGGGCTTGAACTCTGGGCCTGAGCGCTGTCCCTCAATTCTTCAGCTCAAGGCTAGCATTCTACCACTTGAGCTACAGCACCACTTCTGGTTTTCTGGTGGTTTATTGGAGATAAGAGTTTCACGGAGGAGCTGGGAAGGTGGCTCAGTGGTAGAGCGCTTGCCTTGCATGCATGAGGCCCTGGCTTTGATTCCTCAGCACCACATAAGCAAAAAGAAAAAAGCTGGAAGTGGTGCTGTGGCTCAAGTGGCAGAGCACTAGCTTTGAGCTGAAGAGCTGAGGGACAGCGCCCAGGCCCAGAGTTCAGGCCCCACGACCGGACCAAAAAAAAAAAAAGAGTTTCACAGACTTTCCTGCCTGGGATGACTTGTAAACTTCGATCCTCAGATCTCAGCCTCCTGAGTAGCTAGGATTACAGGCGTGAGCCACGGGTGCCTAGCTAGTATTTGTGAATTCTACAAGCTATACTTCTATAAGACAATAATTATTTCTTCCACATCAGGTGATATGTACATTTCTTTCCTTTTGCTTAGTGTAAGCTATTTCCTCTTTCCCTCTCATTCCCTCCCTCCCATCGATACTCGAGTTGCTTAGTTCATTTTCATCAATGTTCAGTGTAGCTGATGGATCCCTCTGTTTCCTTCTGTTTCTGTTTCTTTCTCATAGCTTCCCTTAGATATGCACATATATATATATATCATATATGTGTTCAAGAACATGGAGTCATTTAATAGTAATATGACAAATTGAGTGGAGGTCCTTTGTTTCTCAAGTCCTGTTTACTTGGTCATATCTTCTTTCATTTTGGATTTAACATTCACATATCAGGGAGACCATGTGCCATTTGTCTCTCTGCCTTTGGCTTACTTACCTTGCTCAAAATGATTTTTTTTCTTTTTTGTAGGTCGTGGGTTTTGAACTCTGGGCCTGGGCACTGTCCCTGAATTCTTCAGCTCAAGGCTAGCACTACCACTTGAGCCACAGCACCACTTCTGGTTTTCTGGTGCTTAATTGGAGATAAGAGTCACAGACACTTCTGCCTGGGCTGGCTTTGAACTGCTATCCTCAGATCTCAGCCTCCTGAGTAGCTAGGATTACAGGCGTGAGCCATCAGAGCCTGCTTAAAACAAAATTTTTGACAACAACAAACAGAATTTCTTACAGATAACCAAGAACAGAATATGTTTGGACATCTATGCTAACAAAGCACATTAGATAGTTGGGCCTCGGTTTCCAGGTCCTGTGAAGATAGGCAGCAAGTCTGTTGGCAAGGCATATTAGAATATGAATTGATCATCAAATACCTTTTAAATCGCTGGAGTAGTAGTAAGCTTGGTGGAAAGGGTTAGGGTCAGGTGAGGCTAAACCCTTAACCTACCACGTGGCCAAGAAGGTGAGCTTCTGAACAAGTCATGGTGGTAAGAAAACTTAGTGGAGCTTTATTAAGCAAGCAAGCAAGCAGACAAATAGACAAACAAAAAGGAAGGGGCACACTCTAACAGAGTGTGGGTGCTTTTGAGGAAAGACAGTGAAAGACAATTTTAAATTATCTCCAGTCCACAGGTCATGAGAGAGAGACACACACACAGAGAAAGAGGTAGAACTATAAGACAAGGTAAATTACCTTTCTAGATAGAAGAAGTGGCTACAGCTCAACAGAGGGAGTTTGCTTCGAGAGACAGAGAAGGACTGTCAAAGAAAATCTGAATCTATGAAACTCTGACCATTTACCATTGCCTTGGAAGAAATTGTCCAAATCTAGCAATACTGTGGGGTCAAAAATGCTGTATTTAATTCAGTGAGTGCAATTATCCAATGGGTATTAAGGCCAAGTTTTGTTTTTTTTTTTTCTTTTTGCTTATGTGGTGCTGAGGAATTGAACCAAGTGCCTCAGGCATGCAAGGCAAGCGCTCTACCACTGAGCCACCTTCCCAGCCCATGGCCAAATTTTTAAACAGTTAAGCTTTTTAATTTTGCAATTGTCCAGTTGATACTGAGGCCAAATTTCTAAACAGATAGTTTTCTTTTAATTTTAGAACTGGTTTCAAACCAGAAGGGCTAGCCTTTGAGGGGGAACCTAGAGGAGGGTCCCTGGGATGCTTCTACATTACTCTCAAGGGCACAGCCGAAAGGTGGGGCTAGTGAGACGGATTTTCTAGCCTATAAGGCATTTTGACTTGAATAGGAGAATATCTAAAGGCTGAAGGAGATATTCCAAGGGAGTGTTGTGGCTCTGGCACGACCAGTAGCATCCCATTGGAACCAGAAATGTACGGAAGGAGTCAGGACATGGAGGTCGGGGGAGTTCCGTAGAAAGTAGCAGGCCACCGTCCCATAGGATTTAATGGGGCATGATCCATAGGATATAGAAGGGGAGGAGTCTGGTGAGCATTAAGAGGTTATGGATGGAAAGTGTCCCTCTCCACCTGCAGTGCCTCTTTTAGAGTGAGGGTTAAATCCCCCAATTTAGGTGTCCCCAAAATGGGAAACGACAGGCCAAGGAGGCATAGGGACCCTTCATTGTGGTGCCACATCTAGACAGAGTAAAGGGCTAGTAGTGTAGCCACTCACCAGACATAGAGGGGAGGGAAGAAACTCACTAGATGTACAGAGGAAACAGTGTGGTAGATGCATAACCAGCAATGGTAAAGGCAAGCCACTCACCAAATGTGGAGAGGACATGGTGGGATGGATGCATAGCCAGCAATGGTAAAGGTGAGAAGTCCAAGGTGGGGTTCCTCCAGCTTCTGGCAGTTTGGTCCAAGGAAGGGCAGTCAAGGAGGCCGACTGACTTTCAGAGAGAGCAGGGCACCCAATGACTCCTGACATGATCCTCTCCTGGATTTGGGCACCAAATGTAAGGCTTATCGAAAGAAAACCTCCACATGGTTCAGGCAGAAAAGAGTTTATTGAAGGGAGAGCAAACTGCCAGCCCACACCAGATGGAGATGTGGGGAGAGAAAGTGGAAGGAAAAAGAGAAAAAAGAGGAGGGGGTCTGGGAAAGTGGCTTAGTGGTAGAGTGCTTGCCTAGCATGCATGAAGCTCTGGGTTCGATTCCTCAGTACCACATAAACAAAAAAGGCCAGAGTGGAGCTGTGGCTCAAGTGGTAGAATGCTAGCCTTGAGCACAGAGAGGCTCAGGGACAGTGCCCAGGCTTTCAATTTAAGCCCCAGGACTGGGAAGAAAAAGAAAGAAAGGAAGGAAGGAAGGAAGGAAAGAAAGAAAGAAAGGAAGGAAGGAAGGAAGGAAGAGAAGGAAGGAAAGAAAGAGAAGGAAAAGGAAGCAGGGGACTTTTGTTGAGCCAGATTATACAGGGAAAGGCAGGAGGTGTGACCACAGTGGATGCGATCTCAGAGCCTGGGAAATCTCTCACTGTCTGAGAGAGGCATGACTGGAGCAGTTCAGGAAGTGACCTCAGTGGAAGAGGAAGTGACTTCAGAGAATGGAGTCCTTGACCCCCTTGCTGACTCAGCCAGGTGATTGACAGGTGATTACTGGTTTTGTGCAGGTGAAGAGGAACAGGAAAGGGGCTGTTCTCTTGGGCAGACCTAATAAGAATAACAAGCACCAGCACTGTGCCAAGAATCCAGACTTAAATCTCATATCCTTTTTATTTTTTAAAAAAGTATGTATCTGATTACAAAATAGCATTGAAACCAAATTAGATCCCAAGCAAGGGGCAGTTTTAGAAATACTAATCACATCACCCACTTTACCATAAGCTTTCCAGTGTCCATTTACAAGAAAAAGAGACAAAACAAAGATGGGCCATTTGGTCCATCCTATAGAATGGGCATATACCCAACTGGGAAGGTGGCTCAGTGGTAGAGTGCTTGCCTTGCATGCATGAGGCCCTGGGTTCGATTCCTCAGCACTACATAAGCAGAAAAAGCTGGAAGTGGTGCTTTGGCTCACATGGTAGAGTGCTAGCCTTGAGCTGAAGAGCTCAAGGATAGTGCCCAGGCCCAGAGTTCAAGACCCATGATAAAAAAAAAAAAAAAAAGAAAGAAAGAAAAGGAAAAAAAAAAGAAGTTATTTTCCAGATTCAACATAAGGTATATCTTTACTAGTTTGAGGAAATAACACAAAACTAAGGTGTCCAGAAAGTGCACTGAAAGGGTAGGGTACAGGAACTACTTAATGCTCCAGAAGTTAGGCTGCCCAGGAGACATGAAAATAGATTGGGGGGGGGGGGGGGAGGGATATGGGAAGGGATAGTAAGGGGAAACAAAGGAGGAGGCAACAATGCTTGATAAGAAATATACTCATTACCAGGGCTGGGAAGGTGGCTCAGTGGTAGAGCACTAGCCTTGCATCCATGAGGACCTGGGTTCAAATCCTCAGCACTACATAAGCAAAAAGAAAAAAGCCAGAAGTGGCACTGTGGCTCAAGTGGTAGACTGCTAGCCTTGAGCTGAAGAGCTGAGGGACAGCGCCCAGGCCCAGAGTTCAGGCCCTACAACCGGACCCTTCCCCTCCCCCCCAAAAAAAAAAGAAAAAAGAAAAAAGAAATGTATTCATTATCTTGCCCATGTAATTGTAAGCCATCTGTATGGTATTTTCACAATAAAATTTTTTTTAAAAAAGAAAATAGATTGGTGGGCTGGATTGTGAACTATTTGGGGCCACAAAAAGAAGTAGTGGGGGGTGGGGGCTGGAAATGTGGCTTAGTGGTAGAATGCTTGCTTTGCATGCATGAAGCCCTGGGTTTAATTCCTCAGTACCACATAAACACCAAAAGCTGGAAGTGGCACTGTGGCTCAAGTAGTAGAGTACTAGCCTTGAGCACAGAAAGGCTCAGGAACAGTGCCCAGGACTGAGGGTTGGGGGAAAGGGAAGAAGTAGGGGTCTGAGACCTATGGCTCATGCCTATAATCATAGCTATGCAGGAGACTGAAATCTCAGGATTCTGGGTCAACACCCTGGAAGGAAAGTCCTTGGACTTTTCTCTCCAATTAATTAGCAAAATGCTGGAAGTGGAGATGTGGCTCAAGTGGTGGAGTGCTAGCCTTAAGTAGAAAAAGTGTCCAGGCCCTGAGTCCAGTATCCTCACACAAAAACAAACAGGGCCTGGGAAGGTGGCTCAGTGGTAGAGCGCTTGCTTTGCATGCCTGAGGCCCTCAGCACCACATAAGCAAATAGAAAAAAGCCGGAAGTGGTGCTGTGGCTCAAGTGGTAGAGTGCTAGCCTTGAGCTGAAGAGCTGAGGGACAGCGCCCAGGCCCAGAGTTCAGGCCCCACAACCAGACCCCAAAAAACAAACAAACAAATAAATAGGATTGGTTTTATTGAAGTTCTTTGGTTTACTGTGCTGATATGTCCATGAATCTTACTCAGATGAAGTCCTGTCTTATACTTGGAAGTAAGTAATGAATGTTTCTAAAACATGTAGAAAAAACAGTTTCTCCTTCCCCTAGGTTCTTGGTTCTTTCTTTCTGTTAGCTCCCAATATCATATACAATATTTTTATTAATTCATTTTTGTGCCAATACTAGGGCTTGAATTCAGGGAATAGGAGCTGTCCTTTAGATTTTTCACTCAAGGATAGCATTCTACTACATGAGTCACACCGCTGCTTCTGGCAGTTTGTTGCTTAATTGGAGGTAAAAGTTTCACAGAGTTTTCAGTGAGGACTGGCTTCCACTCTAATCCTCAGAACTCAGCTTCTGAATTAGCTGGGATTACAGTTATGTACTAATGGAGGCTTGCTCATATATAAATCCTTTTTGGTTTGTTTGTTGTTTGCTAGTCCTGAGGCTTGAACTCAGGGCCTGGGCACTGTCATTGACCATTAAAAAAAAAAAGAATAGCCAAGTGCTGGTGGCTCACACCTGTAATCCTAGCTACTCAGGAGGCTGATATCTGAGGATAGCAGTTGGAAGCCAGCCTGGGCAGAAAAGTCCCTGTGAGACCCTTATCTCCAATTAATGACTAAAAAAACCTGAAGTGGCACTGTAACTCAAGTGGTAGGACCCTACTTTTGAGCACAAAGAGGTTCAGGGATAGTGCCCAGGCCCTGAGTATAAGCTCCACAGCAACAAAATTACAATAATAATTTTATTGTTATTATGGTATAGTACAGAAAAGTTATTGTTTCATAAATCAGGTTATTGAATACTCAAGCCTAGCACTCTATCACTTCACTTATACTTCACTTATGGCTCTTTTGGGTGGTTAATTGGAGAGAAGAGTCTCATGGACTTTCCTGCCTGGCTAGTTTCAGAGTATGACTCTCAGATCTCAGACTTCTGAGTAGCTAGGATTACATGTGTGAGCCATTGGAACCTAGCTACAGTTTTGGTTAATTAAATTTGTTATGCTTTGCCTTTGCTGACCAATTTTTTCAATTAGGATGTGAACCATTCTAACCTTATGATGAGTGAAGAAATGTATCATAACTTTTTGGCTCTCTATTTTCTATTGTTAGGATTACCTACTATGGACATGCCAGTGAAATCATGATGGCCATTTCAGCCTGATTTTCCATGAAAGATTATCTGAATTATCATAATATTGAATATTATAGAGCCTCAGGAAATAATGAAGTATAATTATTATATTGACCTTTATATAGATTTTCCCTTTAGCTTAGCTTTTGCCTTCAAGGCTAGCTAAGCACTTTACCACTTGAACCATTCCTTTATTCCATTCTTTTGGCTGGTTAATTGGAGATATGAGTTTAAAGACTTATCTGCTCAGGCTGGCTTTGAATTGTGATCCTCACATCTCAGGAGCCTGCACTAGGTTCACATAGATTACTGAGTGGAAAAAATTAAGTTGTAGCAAAGCAAGCTATTCTTTCTTTCTTTCTTCCTTCCTTCCTTCCTTCCTTTCTCCTCTTCTTCTTCTTCTTCTTCTTCCTCCTCCTCCTCCTCCTCCTCCTCCTTCTTCTTCTTCTTTTTTGTGGGTTGTAGAACTCGGCCTGGGCACTGTCCCTGAGCTCTTCAGCTCAAGGCCAATACTCTACCCCTTGAGCCATAGCACCATATCCAGTTTTCTGGTGGTTAATTGCAGATAAAAGTGTCACAGACTTTCCTATCTGGGCTGACTTTGAACTGCAAACCTTACATCTCAGCCTCCTGAGTAGCTAATATTATAGGCATGAGACACGAGAGCCCAGCTTAGCAATCTATACTTTCTTTATATGAGTGTTTCTGGAGACGATTAGAAGGAACTGGTAATGCTGCGAACTCTGGAAGGAAAGCTGGAGTATTTGGGAAACATGCTGTTTTTTCATTTTCTTCAAGGAAATTGCCTTTCCTTCTTCCATGTTCATATTTTGAAAAAACAACCAAACAAAACAAGACACGCTTGAATAGAAAAATTCACCTCTACAGCTATTCACTAGTGTTATAAAAAGCTACTATGACATGATGGTGGTTAAAGCCTGTAGTTCCAGCGACTCAGAGGCTGCTGCAGAAGTTTGAGAGTTGGAGGCCACCTACTACATAGGTTGTCCTAGTATGGGGAAGAGGACTAGACTATTTTGGGTATATAATTAAGACAAAAATGTATGATTTGGAAAAATTTTAAATTAGTCATAACCAACTTCTATTTGTATTTAGCCAGTTGTTTCCCCAAATTTATTGAAAATTAAGTAAAAAGCATAGGAAGAAAGTTTGATGAATTCAAAAGTGAGATGGTGTGGCTTATTATACCTGAGCCCCGCACTCAGAGGTAGAGGAAGGAAGATCTCAAGTTGGGAGCTAATGTGACTTATGTAGGTAATTTTAGGCCAATAAAACAAAAAGACAACAACAATAAACCCAATCAAAGCATCTATGATTTTCTTCAGCTTGCCACAAACCTATAATTGTTCTAAAAATATAACAATGGTCATCCTTAGATATAAGAATTATTCTTCATGTTTTTTACATTCTTCTAAAAATTAGACAGAGAAATGGCAAATAGCACATAATCTGTAATTATTGTTTGTTGTTGAAAATCACTCTGTTGCCAGGCATTGGTGACTCACTCGTATAATCCTAGTTACACAGGAAGCTGAGATCTGATAATCATGGTTAAAACCCAGCCTGCACAGGAAATTCAGAAATTTGAGGAGACTCTTATCTCCAAGTACCCACCAAGAAGCCAGAAGTGGAGCTGTGACTCAGGGATAGAGTGCTAGTCTTGAGCACACAAAGCTTAGGGAAAGTGCCCAGGCCCAGAGTTCATGCCCTTGATGGCACAAAAAACAAACCAACAAACAAAATAACAAAACTCCCTCTGTGTTTATATTTATACCTTTGAAAATAGGAATATTTTTTCATGTTTGAGTGTTATAGTTCGTATTTTCAATGTCTCTTAAAGGCCAAAATATATGTTAAATATTTGGCTGCCAGCCTGTGGCACTATTGGGAAATGGTGGAACCTTTAAGTGAGGTTATTGGGGAGGTACTGAAATCTTGTCCTCTTCCTCACTTTACTTCCCTACAACCACAAGATTGAGTAATTTTACTACTATGTACCCCTTGCCACGCTGTTCTTGACACAGGCCCAAAGTCAAAAGAGGCAAATGCCCAGAGATAGAAAGGTCTGAAATCATGAGCCAAAATAAATCTTTTCTCTTTATAAGTTGATATACCTCAGATATTTTGTTACAGACCTGGAAAGCTGACTCAGTGGGCAAAAATTTGGCCTTGCGATAATTAGCCTCAGAGGCTGGGAAGGTGGCTCAGTGGTAGAGTGTTTACCTCCCATGCATGAAGCCCCAGGTTGGATTCCTCAGCATCACATAAACAGAAAAGGCAGGAAGTGGCACTGTGGCTCAAGTGGTAGAGCACTAGCCTTGAGCTGAAGAGCTGAGGGACAGTGCCCAGGCCTAGAGTTCTAGCCCCACGACTGACCAAAACAAAACAAAACAAAAAACAATAATTAGCTTCAACTTTGTATTGCTAGAAAGGACTTCTGAGGCAAAGGGCTGCTGGTTCACGCCTGTAATCCTAGCTACTCAGGAGGCTGAGATCTGAGGATCATGGTTCAAAGCCAGCCTGGGTAGGAAAGTCTGAGAGACTCTTATCTCCAATAAACCACTAGAAAACCAGAAGTGGTGCTGTAGCTCAAGTGGTAGAGTGCTCACCGGTGAGCTGAAGAGCACAGAGACAGCGCCCAAGCCCAGAGTTCAGCACCCAAGCCCAGAGTTCAAGCCCCACAACGGACAAAAAAAAAAAAAACTCTTGGTGGATGCCAATGGCTCAAGTCTGTAATCCCAGCTACTCAGAGGCGGGGCAGGGTGGGGGAAAAGAGTAGAATTGTTAGGGATTGAAGTGGTGGTTAGGGGGAAGAGATTGGTCAAAGAATAGAAAATTTCAGTTATATTAATAGATTTTTTTTTTGTAATATGGCAGCTGTAGTCAATAACTGTGTGCTGTAATCTTGAGAATAACTAAAGGAATAGATTTGATTTTGTGCCTATACTGAGACTTGAACTCATGGCCTTGGTTCCCTTACTTGGCTTATTCTCTCAAGTTTTATCTTTGTCCATGCTGTAGCATTTATCAGAACCTCATTCCTTTTTATGGGTAAATAATATTCCACTGTATGGATATACCACAATTATTTGCCCATTTATCATTTGGTAGACATTTATTTCTGGC
The DNA here is from genome assembly GCF_019054845.1 of Dipodomys spectabilis. Classification (NCBI taxonomy): domain Eukaryota; kingdom Metazoa; phylum Chordata; class Mammalia; order Rodentia; family Heteromyidae; genus Dipodomys; species Dipodomys spectabilis. The sequence continues at coordinate 25,049,401 of NW_024870772.1, read as the reverse complement.
TTTTGGAAATGATAAATAATGCTGTTAAGACATTTAAATGTTTCCAATTCCTCCTTTTTTGGTAGTAATGGGAATTGAACCTAGAACCTCATACATGTTAGGTGAGCTACTAATTGAGCTACATTTCTAGTCCTTAAATATTTAGTAAAGTATTCTTGCTGGGCACTGGTGGCTCATGCCTGTAATCCTAGCTACTCTGTAGGCTGAGATCTGAGGATCGAAGTTCAAAGCCTGTCCAGGCAGGAAAGTCCAAGAGACTCTAATCTCCAATTAAACACCAGAATACCAGAAGTGGCACTGTGGTTCAAGTGGTAGAGTGCTAGCCTTGAGCTGAAGAACTCAGGGACAGTGCCCAGGCCCAGAGTTCAAGCCCCATGACCGACCAAAAAAAAAAAAGAAAAAGAAAAAAAGTACTCTTGGTGGATGGCAATGGCTCAAACCTGTAATCCTAAATACTCTGGAGGCAGTAATCTGAGGATTGAAGTTCAAAGCCAGCTTGAGGGGGAAAGTCCATGAGACTCATCTCCAATTAAGCACCAAAAAAGCCAGAAGTGGAGCTAAGGCTTAAGTGGTGGAGTGCTAGCCTTGAGCCAAACACTCAGGGACAGTGCTCAGACCCTGAACCGAAGCACCAGGACACATGCCCTCCTCCCCGCCCCCCCCTCCCAAAAAAAAGAACAATCCACAACAAGTATAATTTTACATTGTCAAAAAAACTTTTTCAGGGGCTGGGAAGGTGGCTCAGTGGTAGAGTGCTTGCCTTGCATGCTTGAGGCCCTGGGTTCGATTCTTCAGCACCACATAAGCAGAAAAAAAAAGCCGAAAGTGGCGCTGTGGCTCAAGTGATAGAGCGCCAGCCTTGAGCTGAAGAGCTGAGGGACAGCGCCCAGGCCCAGAGTTCAGGCCCCACGACCGGACCCCCCCCCAAAAAAAAAACAAAAAAAACCACCTTTTTCTTGAAGCCCAAGGTCAGGTAAAATTCTCACTGGTCACATGAAAGTAGTAAGCAGTTTTGTTTCATGGAAAAATGATATGAATGAATAAAGTAAATATTACTGACATTAATGTTAATTAAATATAAAATAATGCTAGGGAATTAGTAGTAGTATAGATCTTCCTTCAATTGAACAGTATATAGCAACCTAATGTGTCCTTAAAATCTATGACATATTTTATTTGGAGTATCTCTACTTAATGGACCTAACTATAAATTTAGGAGTTGTTAGGACATAAAGGATGGAGATAGAAAATGAGCTTTTAACTGATTATGGTGTATTTAGTAAGGTGTCTCTATCATGAAAATAATTAACAGGATGTCCATGTCAAATACTACTCTTAATACAAAATGTCACAAAGACAGAGTATTGAAAATACAAAATGTGCTATTATGTTCCCGAAAAGAAAAATGGGTTCAAGCTCTAGATCTTTTTTCAACAAAGAAAGTAGTATGTTTATAGCGCTTATGAATTAATTTTCAACTTCTACTAAATTGTCCTCTGTAAAGGGGTGTCTACTGGAGTTTACAAAAGTCTTTATAGAGCCTTTGATGCTTGACTTTATTAAGCTATTCATGTGTGTCATCCCCATCAGGCAGAAGTTTATATGTCCGTTTATTAGTGAGCCCTGGTGAAGTTGAGCCTTCTCATTCATCCATTTGGGTGGGAAAGGCGACCAACCCCACGAGCTGTAATTCCAGCCAGCTCCGCCAGGGCGAGGTGCTGAGGCTTCGCTTTCATCTTTCCGTGGTCTTGGAAATCAGCAGCAGGACGTCCGCCCCCAGACGTAGGTGTAGACGAGGAACAAAAGAGAAGCCCCTCGTGGACGAGGCCCCGGGGCCTCCCTCCCCGGGCCTCGGCGCCATTGGCAGCGGGCTGGGCTCCTGGGCTCGGACAGCGGCCCTCAGGGCCTCAGTGGCCGGGCGACGCGCTGCGATGGGGCGGGCGGCCGAGCGCGGCCTCCCTCAGCCGCCGACGACCCGGACGTGGCCGCGGGCGAGGCCGAGAAGGGCCGGCGTCAGGGCGGCGTCCGGGGTGCCCCAGCCTCCCCGGGACGCGAACCCCGCGCCGGGAGCCCGCGGCTCCTCCATCTTGCTGGGTGTCGGCGGGGAGAGGCGTCGGTCCCCCCCGCCGTCGCGCCGCCCCCCGGGGCTCGGCGCCCCGCACGCCGGAAGCGGGGGGCCGTGCTCTGGGTCAGCGCGCAGAGCCCAGGAGAGGCTGCCCGGGGGCGAGCTTCCGGCCCCCCAGGGCTGGTTTGAGCGGGCCCCAAGTTCCAGCAGCAGGTCCGACAAAATGGAGGACGGCGTCTCCTCCAGCGGCAGCCTTGGCGGGAGGTGGGGACGGCTAGTTCCCCACGGGGCGAGGCCAGGGCGGGAGCGCCTCCGCGGCCCGCAGGGCGCCCGGGAGCCCATTGTGGCCGCGGCCCCGACCGCCCCTTCGGCCTCGCTGCAGCCCGGGCCCGGCTTCGGCCCTCGCGGGGCGCTGCCAGGACTGGACAGGGAGGACGTTGGGACATCGAGGCCTCGTCTCTCCACGAGCGAGTCGTTGGGAGCGGCCGAGCCGGGGGCCCACATTCGGGTGCCTAGACTCGGGCGAAGCCCCGAAACCCGACCTCAGTCACTCAGCCGGTGCTAGCCCGAGGACACCCCAACTCCGGGCCTGAGTGCGACCCGTGAGGTCGGCTACGCAACTCCGAGTTCTGGCCCTGGCGGACTTGGTGGGTGGGGGCAGGGAGGGGCGGGGGCAGGGAGGGGAGGGGACGCGGCTGAGGCCGGAGCCCGCGGAGGGGGGAGTGGAACGGCAAGGCCGGGGGTGTGGCTCGCATGTGACGGACAGGCGTGTGGATTATCCCTTGGAGGAGGGGGTTCCTGAAGGAAGGCTGGCCTAGCCAATGGGTGTGCCTGAGGCGTCGAGTTCCGCCTCTGCCTCGAGCCAATGAGTGGGCGAAGGGCGGGGTTTGTCCAGGATCGGCCGCACAGCCGCCTTCACCACCTCCTCCACCTCCTCTCACCAGCGCTAAAGCCGGGACTGGACTGAGCGGAGTTGTGCGTGTCGCCGAAGGGGGGTGGGCCGGGGGAGGGGAGGTTCGTTCCGCGGAGCCGCAGCCAGAACCGGGTGAGGCTTATCCCCACTGTCTTTCCAGCGTTGGGCCTCGGAGAGTGGGGGTGGCTGGGAGCAGCGCAGCCTCGGGAGGAGGAGGCGGAGGCGGAGGCGACTGGGGAGGCGGAGATGGGTGAGGGCAGCCTCCCGAGCCTCCCACCGACCCGGGCTTAACACCCCGCGGCGCGGCCGTCGTGGCCGCTGCCGTGTCGGGGCCTCGGGGTCTGCTCGGGGCCACGCTTATGTCACTGGCGTCTTCGCGTGCGGCCCGAGGGCTGCGAGTGTGCGGGCGCGGCCGGGTGGGCCGGGTGAGGCGGACTTCGAGGGCGGGGGTCGCAGGGGCCGCGGAGCGGGGCCGGGGGCCGCGGGGAGGTCGCGGGGGTATGTTCTTTCTTCCTCGGGGGTGGGGGGGGGGCGGAGGACGGGCAGTGTGGGCCCTTCTGCTCTCAGGGTTCCTTTCGCACCCTGTCGGCCCGAGCCAGGGTCCCCAAGTTTTGCGTGGCGAGGGTGTTTGCTTGTGTCCCGCCGGGTCCCCTTCTTCGCTCTTCTCCCTGGCGCTGCGCTGCGCGGCTCTTGATCCTCACGTATTGTTTGGCTGGGTCTCTAATGGCGGACGGGGAGGCAGCGCTGCCGGTCGCCGACTGCAGGGGGGGGCGGGCAAACCTCGGGCCCAGGGCAATTGCTGGGGGGCAAATATTGGCGACGTGGGTCCAGCAGTGACGTGAGCCACCTTGAAACTCCAAATTGGTGTGGAGAGTGCTGGGGATGACGCTTGGTGGGCAAATTTAGGAGGGAATACAAATCCCTTACTGGCGTCGGGGCAACGTTTGCCCTCCCCCCCCCCCCTTCTTTCCCAGGAGCAGGCTTGGTGTTTTCGGGCCCCTTCCCTTCTGGATTTTGCTTCTCACATGAGTTTTGGACACCAAATGTATATTTTGTGTCATTTTGTTCCACTTACGTAGGAGGGGGCTGTTGTGCGTGGGGTGCGTTTAATAATAGAAGGGCCGAACCTCCGTGACCTCATATTCCTTTCTCTGCCTCCTTCTGGTGGAATAGGTTTGGTGCTCCCACCAGGTTGGGTGTTATTGATTCTTTTTTTCCTCCCCCCCCCCTCGTGTTTTTTTCTTCCATTTTTCTCTTAGGGCTGGGGATCACTTTCAACCCTGTCTGGTGCATCTTTGGCCGAAAGTGAGAAGGAAAGCACCCCCATTGTGAGTCCATTGCTCGTAATTTACTGGTCTGTTTGGAGGACTATGTCAGGTTGGAGGGGTTCAGCCATGAGGACTTGGCCCTCCCGTTGTTTTGAGGGGGAGGGGCCTTCTCGGGTGGCAGCTGCCCTCGGGGCGAAGCCCGGGTAATGGCTGGTGAGGCAGCTGGGAGTGGGCGCTGCTGTTTGCACCGCTGCAGACATCGCTCCTGCTGCTGCAATACCAACCTCAGCAACCAGACGACGGGCTTCTGCAGCTGCTCACGTTACCGGGGAGGAGGGGTAGTGCGAAGGAGGGCATATTTCTGGTGCCCTCTAGAGTTCCAAAGTGGGAATTAATATTATTTTGTTTTAAATGGTATGCGTGCAACCATTTTTTTTTTTTAAACATATCTCTTCCGTCACAATGGCAAGTTGATTTAAAGCATTGGGAAGCTAGAGAGAACCTCTTAACTTTCGGTTTATGCATGATCTGAAAGACAGATTTTGAAAGTATGTCTTATGGTTTGTGAGTAGCTAAGTCTTTTTCATGGCTTTGCTTAGGAAAGGGCATGGCATCCACAACACGTTGAGTATTTACTACCTTAACCTCACCAAGTAGAATGCTGATCAGAACTAGTGTAGTATTCTAGTTTCTTAGCCTACCATTTTCAGTGTTAGTCCTCACTTAACAGTAACCCCAACTGAGTAACATGAGAATTATTATTTAACACCTATAATTTGGTGGTTTTAAGGTAACTTGTAATGTGCTAGACAGTGAAAAAAGATAAGTAAGGTTTTCCTTGAGTTAAATTGTAACTAGTCACAAAATATCAGTGAAGTCAGCACTGGATACATCTTTTATTTGTTTTTACTAAGTACTAAGGTTCGAAATCAAGATCTTGGACACATCTTCCTTCCTTCCTTCCTTCCTTCCTTCCTTCCTTCCTTCCTTCCTTCCTTCCTTCCTTCCTTCCTTTCTCCCTCCCCTCCCCCCCCCCTCCTCCCTCCCTCCCTCCCTCCCTCCCTCCCTCCCTCCCTTCTTTCTTTCTTTCTTTCTTTCTTTCTTTCTTTCTTTCTTTCTTTCTTTCTTTCTTTCTTTCTTTCTTTCTTTCTTTCTTTCTTTTCTTTCTTTTCTTTCTTTCCGGTGTCCCTCAGCTCAAGGCTAGTGCTCTACTGCTGGAGCCACAGGGCCATTCGGGTTTTTGAGTGGTTAATTGGAGATAAGAGACTCAAGGATTTTCCTGCCTAGGCTGGCTTTGAACAGATCCTCAGATCTCAGCCTCCTGAGTAGCTAGGATTGCAGTCGCCTGACTACATTGTATTTCTTGAGCCCCTTGACAATTACTGTAAGTTACTGTCAGAGATGAGTCATAAATATAGGAATCTCTATTGGACGCCTCTGTTGGGGTAGTAGCGTGGGGGGCAGGTGTGTAAGAGATCTCTATCCAGAAGAAAAAAAAAGTTGAAGTGGAGGTTTGAGGCAGGCTATAGACAGCCTTGTCCTCAAAAAGTTGACTAACACTCGAGTTCAAGCCCCAGATCCTGTACACAAACCCCCAAACGGGTTCAAAAATAGTTTGAGCCTTGTGCTTGTGCCTTATGCTTCTAATCTTAGCTCCTGAGGAGGCTGAGATCTGGATCCTGGTTTGAAGTCAAGTCTTTGGCTGACAAATCCAAGAGACTCACCTCCAACTGACCAGCAAAAAGCCAGAAGGAGGGTGTGGCTCAAGTGGTAGAGCACCCACCTTGAGTGAAAAAGCTAAGCAAGAATGGGAGGCCTTGAGTTTCAACTGTAGTACCCACAGGCACACAAACACAGATACACAAATAGTTTATTGAAGGTAAGGGTTTGCTGAATATATATTGTGAAATACAATGACAAATAAACACACACCATTCTAGGCATCAGGCACTTTAATATGTTTTCTTACTTAATTTTTTGTCTGTTGTGGGGCTTAAACTCCAGGCCGAGGTGCTGTCATGGAGTTCTTTTTGTTCAAGGCTAGTGTTCTGCCACTTTGAGCCACAGTACCACTTCTGCTTTTCTGGTGGTTAATTGGAGATTGTCCCAGACTTTCCTGCCTAGGCTGGCTTTGAACCATGATCCTCTGATTTTAGCCTCCTCAGTTGCTAAGATTATAGGTGTGAGCCCCCAGTGCCTGGCTTTTATTTAATTTTAGAAAGCATCCTACAATAGGATAAGATAGCATTAATTGAGCCCTTATCCAGCTCCATTCTAAGTTTTTTCTTTTTAAAATATTTCTAATGGAACTTTTGAATTTTATGAGTTAGAATAGTATATTGAACCTCCATGTACCCATCCTTTTCTCCTCTCTCCCCTCTCCCCTTTTACCTCTCCCCTCTTCCCTCTGCCTGTCCCTTTTTCCTGTTAGTTGTTGGGCTTGAACTCAGGACCTGGGTGCTGTCTCTGAGCTTTTTCACTCAAAGCTAGCACTCTACCACTTTAAGCCACAGTGCCACTTTCGGTTTTCTGATTGTTAATAGGAGATGAGTCTCCCAGAACATCCTGCCTGGGCTGACTTTGAACTGTGATCCTCAGATTTCAGCCTCCTGAATACTAGGATTACAGGCATGAGCCACCATCCCTCCCCTCCCCTCCCCTCCCCTCCCCTCCCCTCCCCTCCCCTCCCCTCTCCTCTCCTCTCCTTTTTTCCCCTCCTCGTCCCCCTTCTTCCTCCCCTTCCCTCCTTTTGCTTCCCTTTTTTTACTAATATTGGGGCTTTTCTTTTTTTTTTTTTCCCCCTTTTTTCAAGGCTAGTGCTCTGCTACTTCAGTCACACCTCCACTTCTGGCCTTCTCTGGTTCATTGGAGATAGGACTCTCATGAACTTTTCTGCTTGGTCTGGTTTTGAACCTCAGTCCTCAGATCTCAGCTGGGGTTATAGGCATGAGTCACCATATATATTTTATATATAAAATGTAAGTGCCCGGCTTATATTTTATTTGATCTATTTATGTATTTTTGGTGCCAGTATTGAGACTGAACTCAGGCCCTCCCACTTTTGCTAAAAGCTGGTGCTCTACTACTTGAACCATAATGCCTCCACTTTTGGCTTTTTGCTAGTTTATTGAAAATAAGAGTTTTGCTAGTAAGTTTGCAGGGATGGCTTTGAACTGTGATCCTTAGATTTCAACCTTCTTAGTATCTAAGATTACTGACTGACATGAGCCACTGGCTCCCAATAAAATATATTTTTTATTTTTGTTGGTCATGTGACTGGGCTGTCCCTGAGCTCTTTTGCTCAAGGCTAGTGCTCTACCACTTTGAGCCACAGTTCCACTTCTGGTTTTCTGGTGGTTGGATATAAAGAGTCCCAAGGACTTTCCTGCCTAGGCTGGCTTTGAATCTCCATCCTCAGATCTCAGCCTCCTGGGTAGCTAGGAGTACAGGTGTGAGCCACCAGCGCCTGGACGTTTTCTACTTTGAGTATGTGTATGTGTTCCAGTATATGCCAGTCCTAGGTTTTGCACTCAAGTACTATTCCTGAGTTTTTTTTCTTTTTTTGATATTTTTTAAAATAAGTTTTTTATTGTAAAAATACTGTACAGAGGGGTTACAGTTAGATGAGCAAGGTAATGAGTACATTTCCTTTTTTTTTTTTTTTTTTTGGGTCCGGTCATGGGGCCTGAACTCTGGGCCTGGGTGCTGTCCCTCAGCTCTTCAGCTCAAGGCTAGCGCTCTACTACTTGAGCCACAGCTCCACTTCCGGCTTTTTTCTTTTTGCTTATGTGGTGCTGAGGAATCGAACCCAGGGCCTTGAGCATGCAAGGCAAGCGTTCTACCACTGAGCCACCTTCCCAGCCCAATGAGTACATTTCCTATCAAGCATTGTTGCCTCCTTTGTTTTTCCCCTACCATCCCTTCTCTCCCACCTCCACAACCTCCCCTCCCCCCCAAATTGTAAAGTTTGTTTTCAACGTAGTGTCTTGTATATCTCATTGTTATGATGGGCCAACCTATATCCCTATTTAAACATTTTGTTTTTTTCCCTTCCCATCCCCAAATTAGACTGACATGAAATACAGTGAAAACAGGGGTCTGAGTTTTTTTTTCCCCTTAAGGCCAGCACTCTACCACTTGGGCCACAGCTCCACTTCTGGCTTTTTGTGGTTAATTGGAGTTAAAAGTCTCACAAACTTTCTTGCATGGTCTGGCTTTGGACTGCAATCCTCAGATATCAACCTTCTGAGTAGCTAGGAAGACAAGCTTGAGCCATTGGCATCCAGTCATTTTCTACTTATTTTAACCTTCTGAATAAATTATTTAGATATTCCACAAGAGCTGATATAAGAATATTCCAGACTTGAATAGGTAGGGAGCTAGTCTTTGTGCAGTAGTATTCATAATAGATTTGTAAGATTATAATATGCTCATTTAAGGTACAAAGGAAACATAACGTTGTTGAAATAAAGGACCTCATTGTCTAATCAGATGCTCTGGTATTGCTGTGAGTATATATGTCTAATAGAGTATATATGTCTATAGAGTATATATGTCTATAGAGTATATATGTCTAATACTTGTTTTAAACACAAGGTGCCGGGCGCTGGTGGTTCATGCCTGTAAACCAGCTTCTCAGGAGGCTGAGATCTGAGACTCATGGTTCAAAGCCAGCCCGGGCAGGAAAGTCCGTGAGACTCTTATCTCCAATAAACCACTAGAAAAACTGGAGGTGGCGCTGTGGCTCAAGCGGTAGAGCGCTCACCTTGAGCTGAAGAGCATAGAGACAGCGCCCAAGCCCAGAGTTCAAGCCCCATGTCCAACAAATAACCAAAAAAAAAAACAAAAAAAAAAACCACAAGGTATATTTAGAAGTGTATGTTTCCTATCTAGGTATTGAAAACTGTCCTCACTGCATTTAATATTAAAAGAATTTGCTTTATTGTGTTGGATGACAATTTAAAAATTATTAATTAAGTAGTTGTACAGAGAGCCTACAGTTCTGTAAGTCAGATTTTAAGTACAACGCATCTTAATCAATGTCACCCCTTAAATTATTCCCTTCCATTTTCCTCCCTCCAATCCCTACCCTCAAGTTACATAGGTCAATTTCTATATAAAGTACACTGAGTATAATGACTGCATTTACTCACCCTTCCTCTCTCCATATGTAGCTTATCCCTATCCCAAACATGTTTTTGTAAACATGTAGTATTCATTTTGTTGCACAGTTCATTAGTTGTTCAGAAGAGTTTCATCTTTGGACTACTCTCCTTTAGTCAGTTTGTGTCTATATTCATAAAGCCCTATTTATGTTAACATATATGTTTGAATTTTAGATCTGGCTTCTGTATATAAGAGAAAATGTGCTGTTTGTCTCTTTGAGCCTGACTTCACTTAACCAATTTTGTTTTAGGTCCATCCATTTCTCTGCAAATGACATAATCTTTTTTTTGGTAGCAGTCCAGGAGCTTGAACTCAGGATCTAACTGTCCCTGAGGTTTTTTGCTCAACACTAGCATTGTCACTTCTAGATTTTTTGGTGCTTAATTGGAGATAAGAATATCATGGAGGGCTGGGACTGTGGCTTAGCAGTAGAGTGCTTGCTAAGTAAGCATGAAGCCCTGGGTTCCATTCCTCAGTGCCACACAAACAGAAAAAGCCGGAAGTGACTCTGTGGCTCAAGTGCTAGAGTGCTAGCCTTGAACAAAAAGAAGCTCAGGGACAGTGCCCAGGCCCTGAGTTCAAGCTCCAGGACCAGCAAAAAAAAAAAAAAGAATCTCATGGACTTTGCTGCTTGTGCTGGCTTCCCATGGTGATTTTCAGTTCCAGCCTTCTGAGTAACTAGTATTGCAGGCATAGCTCTTGATGCTTGTCATAATATTCTAATAGATGAGTAAAATTCCATTGTATGTATGCACCACATTTTCTTGGACCATTGATCCATTGTAGAGCATCTGAGCTATTATGAATAGTGTAGCAGTGAACATGTATGTGCAAGCATTTTTACTGTATGTTGACATAATATTCTGGATAAGCGCCCAAGAGTGGTATTGCTCGATCATGGATAGCTAGTTCTATGTTTAATTTTTTTGAGGAATCTTGAAACCTTTCAAAGTGTTTACATTCCTACTAACAATTTAATAGGTTTCCTTTTTCCCTACATCCCCATCTGCATTTGTTATTCATGTTCTCTGTGATGGCTAATCTTACTGGGGTGAAACAGAATTTTAATTTTTTTGATTTGCATTTTCTTTATGGCAACCAATGTTGACCATTTCCTCATGTGTTTATTGGCCATTCTGTTTCTGAAAATTTAGCTTCTTTGCCTGTTTGTTTATTGGGTTATTAATCTTTCTGGGGTTTAGTTTAATTTTTTGTTGTTGTTTTTTGTCAGTAGTAGGGCTTGACCTCTAGGCCTGGGCGCTGTCCTTGAGCTCTTCAGCTCAAGGTGGATGCTATACCACTTGAGCCACAGCACCACTTCTGTTTTTCTGGTAGTTAATTGGAGATTCATATACTTCCTGCCTGGGCTGGCTTTGAACTGTGATCCTCAGATCTCAGTCTCCTGAGTTGCTAGGATTACAGGCATGAGCTACTGGTGCCTGGCTAGGGTTGAATTCCCTATATATTCTGGATACTAGGCCCTTGTCAGATGTATACCTGGTAAAATATCTTCTGCCATTCTTTCTTTTTGTCTTAGTAACTGTCCTTTGCTGTGAAAACTTTTTAGTTTGAGTTCTTCAGCTCAAGGTGAGTGCTCTACCTCTTGAGCCACAGTGCCACTTCCTACATTTTCTTTTATATTTTAAAATCCATGAAACAGTGAAGCCACAATAAGTGAACTGTGATTTAGTGAGGACTATAATTTCAAGGTTTCAGGTCTAATATTGAGGTCTTTGATCTATTTTGAATTGATATTAATGCAAGATGACTGACAGGGATCCATTTAGTTTTCTACATAGGAATGTTCAATTTTCCCAACACCATTTGTTGAAGAGGTTGTCTTTTTTCGAACATAATTTGGCTCCCATGACAGTTATCAGATGACTGTAGGTATATGGGTTTATTTCTGAGTCTTCTAGTCTATTCTGTTGGATTTCATGCCTGTTTTTTTTTTTTTTTTGTCGGTCGTGGGGCTTGAACTCTGGGCCTGAGCGCTGTCCCTCAGCTCTTCAGCTCAAGGCGAGTGCTCTACCACTTGAGCTACAGCGCCACTTCCGGTTTTCTGGTGGTTTATTGGAGATAGGAGTCTCACGGTCTCTCCTGCCCGGGCTGGCTTTGAACCGTGATCCTCAGATCTCAGCCTCCTGAGTAGCTAGGATTACAGGCGTGAGCCACCAGCGCCCGGCTCATGCCTGTTTTTTTTTCCCCCCACCCAGTATCAAGCTTATTTTTGCTACTGTGGTTCTGTAGTAAAGTCTGGAATTATGATACTTCCCTGCATTGCTTTTTTTTCTCTCCAAGATTTGCTTTGGATAGTTGGAATATTTTATGATTTCATATAAATTTTTGGATTTTCTGTCTTCGTGAAGAATGACATGATTTTGATAGGTATTGCATTAAATTTGTAAGTCATCTTTGGCGCAATGATATTTTCATATTAATTCTGCTGGTTCATGAACATGGGATGTCTTTTTACTTTCCAGTGTCTTTGATTTCTCTCTTCAGAGTTTCATAGTTTTTTGCTGTAGAGATTCTCAACTTGATTAAGTTTTGGTTAGGTTTACTCCTAAATATTTTTTTAAGGCTATTGTAAATAGAATTGTTTTTTTTTTTTTCTTTTTCTCTGCACATTGTTGGCATACAGAAAAGCTACTGATTTTTGTGGGTTATATATCCTGTTATTTTGCCAAAATTATTTATTAGTTCTAGAAACTTGTGGGTGGAGTCTCTAGATATAGGATCATTTTAAATATAGGATCATTTTATTTACAAATTGGGTTTGTTTGACTTTCCTTGTTTAGGTCCCTTTTATGACTTCATCGAATTATGTATATTCAGCTGCCATGTGGGCTTTTTGTTTTAGTGGTACTGGTCTCTGCATTTGTCACGCAGGCATTCTACTGCTAAGCCATATATCCAGCTCCCTATGTGATTTCCCCCCCTCCCCCCCAGACCTGGGGCTTGAACTCAGGGCCTGGACACTGTCCCTGAGCTTCTTTTGCTCAAGGTTGACACTCACTTGAGCCACCATGCCACTTCCAACTTTTTTTGATTATGTGGTACTGAGGAATTGAACTCAGAGCTTCATGCATGCTAGGCAGGCACTCTACCACTAAGCCACATTCCCAGCATTGTCATTTTTTTTTTTTTTTTTGTCGGTCGTGGGGCTTGAACTCTGGGCCTGGGCGCTGTCCCTCAGCTCTTCAGCCTAAAGCGAGCGCTCTACCACTTGAGCTACAGCGCCACTTCCGGTTTTCTGGTGGTTGGAGATAGGAGTCTCACGGTCTCTCCTGCCCGGGCTGGCTTTGAACCGTGATCCTCAGATCTCAGCCTCCTGAGTAGCTAGGATTACAGGCGTGAGCCACCAGCGCCCGGCTCAGCATTGTCATTTTTTTAATGTGTGTATTTTTGTGACATGGTCTCCAGGCTTATCTGGGTCTCTTTACTATGTAGCCCAGACTAGTCTCTTCATTCAGTATTTGGAGTGCTGAGACCACTACTCTTAGATGCTCATCTCCTTCTCTCCCTACCCCTTCCTGCCTCTACCTCCTACCCCTCCTTACCCTCCCTTGGGAGTTGAACTCAGGGCCTTGTGCTCTTTCTTAGCTTTTCCCTTACAAGCTGGTGCTCTAGCACCTGAGCCACATCTCCATTTCTGGCTTTTTGCTGGTTAATTAGTTGGAGATGAGAGTCTCACAGACTTTTCTGCCAAGACCTCAGCCTCATGATTAGCTAGGACATAGACAGGAGCCACCAGTGACTGGTTAGAGTTGCAAGTTTTTATATGTGTAACTTGTTTTTGAACAGCTGTAATTTTAGATTTCTTGTATTAAAATTGAGATGGGAAGTGAATCTTTATGGAGGCCAGCACCAAATACTTGATTGATCAGCTTAGAGTGTTAAAAATTATATTAAATCTCATTTGAACACATCTATTTTAAAATATATTAGTATTTGCCAGCCCTGTGGCTTGAACTCAGGGCCTGGGCACTGACCCTGAGCCTCTCTGTGCTCAAGGCTAGCACTCTAGTACTTGAGCCACAGGTCTGTTTCTGGCTTTTTGGTGATTAATTGAAGATATGGGTTTCATGGACTTTCCTGCCAGAGCCAGCTTTTAACTGTGTCCTTCAGATCCTAGCCTCATGAGTAGCTAAGATAATAGGTGTGAGTCACCAGTGCCTGGCTTAAGAAACCTATTTTAGGAAAAATAGAGTTAGAAAAAAAGAAGATTAGTTAGCATAATAAATTAATCACATGACTATCTGTGACTAGTCACATGACTGCCTTTGTTTTCTTTTCATAATATATTGAAAACTAGGAGTAGAATTATGATGTCTAATTTGAAAGAAATGTATGTCTTATTTTTACTGATTTGATAAGTGTTTTATTGAACATGTTTGCAGTTTCCTTTTTTTTTTTGCCAGTTCTGGGGCTTGAACTCAGGACCTGGGCCCTGTCCCTGAGCTTCTTCCACTTGAGCCACAGCTCCATTTCTGGCTTTTTCTGTTTATGTGGTACTGAGGAATTGAACCCAAGGCTTCATGCATGCTAGGCAAACACTCTACCACTAAGCCATCTTCCCAGCCCCAAATTCCTTTTCTTTTCTTCCCCTGCCCCCCTCCCCCCACCTTTTTCTTTTTTTGCCAGACCTGGGGCTTGAACTAGGGCCTGGGAACTGTCCCTGAGCTTCTTTTGCTCAACGCTAGCACTCTACCACTTGAGCCACAGTGCTTGATCTTTTCTGTGGATGTGATACTGAGGAATTGAACTCAGGGCATCATTCATGCTAAGCCAGCACTCTACCACTAAGCCACATTCCCAGCTGCATGTTTGCAATTTCAAGAATTAAGAGGAAACTTTGGGAATTGAAATGTCTCATGCCTGTAGTCCAGTCCTACCTAATTCATCAGCCAAGCAGGAAGCATAAAATAGGATGATTGAGCTCCAGGAGAAAAATTGAGAATCTTAATTGGTCACTAGAGGTTCATACCTATAATCTTAGCTACTTAGGAGGTTGAGATATGAGAGTTGAGATTTGAAGCCAATCCTCTAAGTAAAGGACTTCTTACCTCCAATTAACCAACAAAAAGCAAGAACTAGAGGGATAACTCAAGAATTATTAGGTACTGATCTGAAGAATTACAGTTTGAGGTCAGCCTAGGCAAAAAGTGTGAGACCCTATCTTAACCAATTGCTAGGCTTGCTGGTGTGTGCCTGTCATTTTCAGTTACATGGGAAGCAGGTAGGAGGTATACCAGCCTGGTTAGAATCCATCTCAACAGAAGAAGTTTGTTTGGCACGGCGACACATGTTGGTTATCTCAGCTATAGCAGGAAGTATACAATAGGATCCAAGTTCAGATAGAAGTTTGGCAAAAATTGAGAATCTATCTCAAAATAACCAGGGCAAGAAAGGGCTGGAATCCAGGCACTAGTGGCTCATGAGATCTGAAGATGGTGGTTTGAAGCCTAAACTACTAAACAATCTGTAGATCTGTGACTCAAGTGGTAAAGCTCTAAACTCAGGGACAGTGCCCCGGCCCAGAGTTCAAGCCCTGTGAATAGCTGATGTGTATGTGTGGGGTGGGAGTTGTGGTGACCTGTCATCAGCCAAGCAAGAAGCATAAAATAGGTTGATTGAGCTCCAGGAGAAAAATGAGAATCTTAATTGGTCATCAGGGGTTCATACCGGTAATCTTAGCTACTTAGGAGGTTGAGATATGAGAGTTGAGGTCTGAAGCCAATCTACTAAGGAAAGGAACTCTTACCTCTAATTAACCAACAAAAAGCCAGAATAACTCAAGAATATGAGGCCCTGAATTCCGAGTCTCTGTATTTGCTCCGCTCCCTAAAACTCCAAGAATATGAACAGTGGAAAAATAGCTGGAGATGACTTTTAACTCCCTGTCTCTACAAAAAAACAAAAAAAAGAAAAAGGTTAACTTTGAGGCTGGAATTGGTGGGACACTCCTGTAATCTTAGCACTGGAGGAGGTTGAGGCAGGAGGATCATGAATTCAAGGCCATATTGCTTTAAAGCCATATTGCATTAAGACTGTCTCAAAATGAAATAGAACAAAAGAAAACAACAGAAAGAATAACTTTGGATATTAGGAGAAATAATTAGTAGGTCTGTTGTTTTTAAACTGATGCATTTATGTTTCAGTAATATGTTGTTTTCTTCAAATAGTACCAAATTATTGCCAGAGAACTTACATTTCTGTTTTATATCAGTGGTTTACTTTGTGTCAGGTTTCTCCTCTAAATTGTAAGAAAATCTTTTCTCTTTCTCAAATGTTCTTAGTGAACAAATTTGTTTTTGTGAATAAATTAGACCAAAGGATTAATTAAGAACATCTCTAAAGTATTGAATATTTAACTATGCTCCTGATTATAAAAGTTGATTATAAGCTATCTTTTAAGGGAAATTTACTTGGAATAGAATTAATTGTTGCAACTTCACATAATAAAAACTGAACAAAAATCTGTTGCAGTGAAATTTTCTTTCTAAATATACATAATTATACATTTAGATTAGATAATAAAAATACTTATGTAGAAAATGTAAGTAAAGTTGTGATTCACAAGTTAAAGGTTGCAAGCTGGGTGCCTGTGACTAATGCCTGTTATCCTAACTACTCAAGAGGCTGAGATATGAGGAATGTGGTTTGAAGCCAACCAAGGGCAGGAAGGTCTGTAAAACTCTTATGTCCAATCAACTAAAAAGCTGGTAGTGTTGCTGTGGCTCAAGTGGTAGAGCACTAGTCACCAGCTTCTGGCTACTCTGAGCTTTTTCGCTCAAGGATAGTGCTTTTTGGTATTTAATTTGGAGATAAAAATTTCACAGACTTTCCTGCCTGAGCTGGCTTTCAGCTCTGGTCCTCAGATTTCAGCTTTCTGAGTAGCTAGGATTACAGAGGTGAGACACGGCCCCTTACTTTAATTATATTTAAATCATTATCATAGTTGGTTGGGCATAGTGGAACATCAGTATAAACCCACCCTCTGGGAAAGTAGAGGCAGAAGTATAACAAGTTTAAGGCCAGCTTCCACTCTATAGACTATCTCAAGAAAAAAGCACACAAATAAAATAGAAATTTAGCTAATTTAAGTTTTTTTTTTTAAATTTTATTTTATTTGAGAACATACTGTACAGAGGGGTTACAATTACATGGGCAGGATAATGCATACATTTCTTACCAAGCATTGCAGCCTCCTCCTTTGTTTACCCTTCACCTCCCTTCCCAGCCTCCGCCCTCCCCCCACTCAATCCTTCCCCCCCCCCCCCCACCGACATTGTAAAGCTCGTTTTTGACATGACATTTGTACTTCTCATTTGTATTGTGCCTTATGACTTGGTTATTTAACTTTTTAAAAAAAAATTTATGGTGGTCCAGAAGCTTAACCTCAGAGCCTGGATGTTATTCCTAGATTTATTTATTTATTTTTTTGGGGGGTCCGGTCATGGGGCCTGAACTCTGGGCCTGGGTGCTGTCCCTCAGCTCTTCAGCTCAAGGCTAACGCTCTATCACTTGAGCCACAGCGCCACTTCTGGCTTTTTTTCTTTTTGCTTATGTAGTGCTGAGGAATTGAACCCAGGGCCTTGTGCATGCAAGGCAAGCACTCTACCACTGAGCCACCTTCCCAGCCCTGTTCCTAGATTTTGTGCTCATGGCTAGTGCTTGACCCAACTTTTTGGTCGTTAATTGAAGATAAAAATTTCATGAGGGCTGAGAATTTTGCTTAGTGGTAGAATGCTTGCCTAGCATGCATGAAACCCTGGGTTCAATTCCTCAGTACCACTTAAACAGAAAAAGCTGTAAGTTGCACTGTGGCTCAAGTGGTAGAGTGCTAGCCGTAAGCAAAAGAAACCCAATGACAGTGCACAGGTTCAGAGTTCAAGCTCCAGGACTGGCAAAAGAAAAAAAGTTTGATGAACTTTCTAGGCCAAGCTCGCTTTGAACCACGATCCTCAGATCTCACCCTCAGGATTACAGCTGTGAGCCACCACTGTCTGTCCTTTAAAACTTTTTTTTTTAATGTTTGTCTTATTTAATGTTGCATATTCCAATTTCTTTTTGTGTTGGTGCTTGAATTCATCCTCATGTTGTCCTTAGCTTTTTGCTCACCACCGACATTCTCACTAGAGCTATGCCTCCAGAATCTCACTCCTTTTCTTGCTTGGGCTGGCTTTGAATGGTATTCGTCAAATCTCAGCCTCCTGAGCAGTTGAGATTATAGGCATGAGCTACCAGGGCCCATCTTCTCTCTACATTTTAAAAAAGAACACAAGGTATTTGTAATAGCATCCTGTGTCCTAAATCTAATTATTCTCTAAAGAGGCAAGGTTGCACAGTTTATCAACAGTTTGGAGAGATTCTGGAATGTGGATGGGGTTTTAGAGGCATGTTGGGGTCTTGTGGAAAGGTATCTAGTGAGGATTAAGATTAGAAGTGGGGCTGGGAAGGTGGCTCAGTGGTAGAGTGCTTGTCTCACATGCATGAGGCCCTGGGTTCGATTCTTCAGCACCACATAAGCAGAAAAAGCTGGAAGTGGTGCTGTGGCTCAGGTAGTAGAATGCTGGCCCTGAGCTTAAAAAGCTTAGGGACAATGCCCAGGACCAGAGTTCAAGCCCCATGACCATCAAAAAAAAAAAAAAAGATTAGAAGGGCTGGGTGCCAGCTACTCAGGAGGCTGAGAGCTGAGGATAGAGATTAAAACCTGCCCAACCAGGAAAGTCCATGAAACTCTTTTTTTTTTTTTTTGCCAGTCGTGGGGCCTGTACTTTGGGTCTGGGCGCTGTCCCTCAGCTCTTCAGCTCAAGGCTTGCGCTCTACCAACTTGAACCACAGCGCCACTTCCAGCTTTTTTTTCTGCTTATGTCGTGCTGAGGAATCGAACCCAGGGCCTCATGCATGCAAAGGCAAGCACTCTACCACTGAGCCACCTTCCCAGCCCAATGTAACTCTTATCTCTAATAAACCACTAGAAAACGGGAAGTGGTGCTGTGGCTCAAGTGGTAGAGCGCTAGCCTTGAGCTGAAGAGCAAGGGACAGCGCCCAAGTCCACAGTTCAAGCATTACAACCACCATCAACAACAAAAAGAAGATTAGAAGGGCAGTTTTTAATTTGATGTGTGCTTAATTAAGCATACATTTAATTTAATTTTGTGGTTTTTCTACTTTACAAAGCTATTTTGTTCAGCTGAATGTTGCCTAAGCTACTTGGAACATGAGGAATTTAGAAACAGAGTTAGAGTGAAATCTGCCTTGTCCATTAAGGGACAGTTGGGAGATTCTAAAACTGGGTTATGATTTTGGTTGTACAAATTACATATAAATTTTATTGAACTTAAATTTTACCTTAGCAAATCTGTTAGACAATTTTGATCCCAGGCAAATCACTTACCCCTAAAATTTAGTGTACCCTTGATAAATAAGCATAGTAATGGGCACTTTTTTTTTGGGGGGGGGGTCCAATTGTGGGGCCTGAACTCTGGGCCTGGGCACTCTCACTCAGCTCTTCAGCTCAAGCCTAGTGCTCTACCACTTGAGCCACAGTGCCACTTCCGGCTTTTTTCTTTTTGCTTATGTGGTGCTGAGGAATCGAACCCAGGGCCTCATGTATGCAAGGCAAGCACTCTACCACTGAGCCACCTTCCCAGCCCGCCACTTTCTTATTAGATTGCTAAAGTGAGGTAAGGATTAGAATTTAAATAGGGCATTTAATAGTGTAACTCAGTGGTAGAGCATTTACCTAACATGCAAAAGTTGTACTTCTATCACCAGCACTAGAGTGGGGGAAAAGTATAGATAGATCTACACTGACTATTATAGGTGCATAGTTGGTGACTCCCAACTATGGACCTTTCTGTATGGACTATCATCAACTTACTGTGTGCTCTTTTGATAGTTTCTAGCTTCTGTTATCTTTTATCAGTCTGTAATTATGGAAAGTGCTCTCTTATCAATCATTGACATGTATTTTAGATTATTACATATTTCTTTTTCTTGCCGGGTACCAAGGACTCTTACTTGTAATCTTCTCTACGTAAGAGGCTGAGATCTAGAGGATCATGGTTTGAAATCAGTTCCAGCAGACAAAGTGTGAAACTCTTGACTCTAAAATAACCAGCCTGGCGTAGAGATATGGCTCAATTGATTGAGCCAAGGGGGCAGAGGCTAGTTCAAATCCCCCTGTACGTCTACAGCATGTGTGCGTGTGTGCGTGTGTGCGCGTTCTGCTTCTGTACTTGAACTCTGGGCCTAGGCACTATCTCTGGGCTACTTGAGCCACAGCTTCACTTCTGGTTTTTAGGTGGTTAATTTGAGATAGAGTATCTCGGACTTTCCTACTGGGATTGTCTTTGAACTGTAATTTCAGCCTCCTGAGTAGTTAGGAGTAAAGACAGATGGGTCCCTGACCTCCCTTTAGTTTTTGAAAGAAATCATTCTGATTTGTACTTGAAAAATTATACTGAATCTACTCTTTTCAGGTCACTGGTGACCTAATTAATTTGCAGCTCTTCATCTTCTGATTTTTAGTTGTAATTCTGTTAGCTTTTACTATTATTATTTATTTATTTATATATTATTGTGAAAATACCATAAAGAGGGGTTGCAATTATATGGGCAAGGTAATAAGTACATTTTTTATCAAGCATTGTTGCCTCCTCCTTTGTTTCCCCTTCCCATACCTTCCCATCCCCCCCCACCCCAAGTTGTAAAGTTCATTTTTTGACATAAGGTCTTGAACATCTCATTGTTGCAATGGGTCCACCAGTATCCCTATTTAAACAATTTATTTTTTCCCTTCCCCTCCACAAATTATACCTACATCATATACAGTGAAAACAGGGGTTATACCGTGGGGGAGGGACATACAAAGCAACAAAGAAATCATCTTATAAATATGTTAGAAACAATCGCAAGAAAGAAAAAACATTTGAATCCTTATCTTGGGTCCATTTTGCCTAACATCAACTTATCTGACCGTTTCTGCTCGTCTCAGACCATATACTAGTTATTGCAAATAAGGGAAACCATGAGACCTATGTTTCTTTGGGCCTGGCTTACTTCACTTAATATAATTTTTTTCCAAGCCTTTCCATTTCCTAACAAATGGGGCAATGTCATTCTTTCTGATGGAGGCATAGAATTCCGTTGTGTATATATACCACATTTTCTTGATCCATTCATCTAGTGAGGGGCATCTGGGTTGGTTCCATATCTTAGCTATGGTAAATAATGCTGCAGTAAACATAGTTGGGCTGGTAGCTTTAGTATGGTCTTGTTTGTGATCATTTGGGTGAATGCCCAAAAGTGGGATTGCTGGGTCATAGGGGAGCTCTATGTGGAATCTTTTGTTTTTGTTTTTGTTTTAATTCCAGCCTCTGAAACCAACATAGAAGTTATTGCTCAGATAAATAAACCTAAGTCTACCAGATAAAAGAAAAGTGGATAAAGAAAGAAACAAACAAAACCCCCAAAAGTGAGCAACTTATATGTGGAGTCTTTTGAGGAACCTTCATACTGCTTTCCAAAGTTGTTGAACAAGTTTACACTCTACCAACAGTGCAGTAGGTTTCCTTCTGTCCACATCTCCTCCAGCATCTGTTGTTATTAGAGTTCTTGATTCTAGCCATTCTAACTGGGGTGAGGTATTGTTTTGATTTGCATTTCTTTTATGGCTAGGGAGGCTATTGGCCATCCTTTCCTAATCAGAGAAGTTTCTCTTTAAGTCTTTAGCCCACTTATTTATTGGGCATATTATTATTATTACTTTTGAGACAAGGTCTTGTTTTGTAACCAGGCTGGCCTCTGACTTGAGATCCTCCTGCCTTAGCTTCCCAAGCCTTTGGTGACTGCCCAGCCCTTAGTTCTGAGACAGTTGAAATTTAGTGTTTTGGGTTTTAATGATTAAAATTTGAAATTTAAATTCTTTTGGTTTGTAGGACTTTAAACTTAATATGGTCTCATTTTTTTCTCTTGTATGTTTTATTTTTTGGTCAGTCATGGGGCTTGAACTCAAGGCTTGGGCACTGTCCCTGAGCCCTACTTTTTCACTCAAGCCAGTGTTCTACCATTTTGAACTACAGCTCCACTTTGTTTTTCGAGTGGTTAATTGGAGATAAGAATTTCATGGGGACTTTCTGCCCAGGCTGGCTTTGAACTGTGATCCTCAGATCTCAGTCTGCTGAGTACCTAGGATTACAGGCATGAGCCACCAGCGCCTGGCTTTCTTGGATTCCTATTTATTTATTTATTGTCAGTTGTGGGGATTGAAATCTGGGCTTGGGTGCAGTCCCTCAGCTCTTCAGCTCAGGCTAGCACTCTACCACTTGAGCCATAACACCACTTCCGGTTTTCTGATGGTTAATTGGTGATACTTTCTTGCCCAGGCTGGCTTTGAACAGCGATCCTCAGGTCTCAGCTTCCTGAATAGCTAGGATTACAGGCGTGAGCCACCAGTGCCTGGCTGGATTTTTATTTTTATGTTTTCTCATGTATTGTTGTTTAAGAGATGTTATACTTCAGGGTTACTTTTACATATCTCCAGTAATAAGTACATTTCCTTTCATACAGTGTTATCTGTTTCCTCATTCTCTCCCATTCCGTCCCTCCCATCTCCACCCATGAGTTGCATAGTTCATTTTCATCACTGTCCAGTGAAGTCAGTACACTCCACCACTGCACTCTTCACCCTTTTTCTTTTGATTTTGTGCCCTCCCCCTATCCTCCCACAGATGTGCACGTGAGTACATATAAAGAATACAGTCATCAGAAAAAAAAATAAATTAAGTAAAAAGTCCTTTGTTTCCATATCTTTGTTTCAGTATGTATATTATTTTATATTCATATGAAGAGTTGCTTGGGTATTGCACTTTAGTGATTCTCTCCTAAGACAATCCTCTTTTGCTATCACTGTATGTGAGTATCTAGAATTTTGTGTAATTGGGCTGGGAAGGTGGCTCAGTGGTAAGAGTGCTTGCCTTGCATGCATGAGGCCCTGGGTTCCATTCCTCAGCACCACATAAGTAGAAAAAGCTGGAAGTGGCACTGTGGCTCAGGTGGTAGAGCACTAGCCTTGAGCTGAAGAGCTGAGGGACAGTGCCCAGGCCCAGGGTCCAAGCCCCACGACTGACAAAAAAAACAAACCCCCCCCCCAAAAAAAAGAATTCTGTGTAATTTGTCATATCCCAGTGCATATCAGAGAGAACATGTGCCATTTGTCTCTCTGATCTTGGCTTATCTTAACATGATTTGTTCTAGTTCCATCCATTTCGCTGCAGGTGACATTCTTTCTAATGGATGTGTAAAATTCCATTGTATATAGGTACCATGATTTTTGGATCCACTCATCTATTGTGGGACATCTGAATCTTGGCTACTGTGAATAGTGTGGTAGTGAACATGGTGAATGTGCAGGTGTCCTTATATCCTGGCTCTTGATGCTCAGGGTAGATGCCAAGGAATGGTATGGCTGGGTCATAGGGAAGGTTTATGTTTAGTTTTTTTTTTTGCCAATCCTGGGGCTTGAACTCAGGGCCTGGGCACTGTCTCTGAACCTCTTCATGCTCAAGGCTAGTGCTCTACTACTTGAGCCACAATGCCACTTCCGGCTTTTTCTGCTTATATGGTAGTGAGTAATCGAACCCAGGGCTTCATGCATGCTGGACAAGCAGTCTACCACTAAGCCACATTCCTAGCCCCTATTTTTTTTTTTTTTTTTGGTTGGTGGGCCTTGAATTCTGGGCCTGAGCGCTGTCCCTCAGCTCTTCAGCTCAAGGCTAGCGCTCTACCACTTGAGCTACAGTGCCACTTCCAGTTTTCTGGTGGTTTATTGGAGATAAGAGTTTCACGGACTTTCCTGCCCAGACTGGCTTTGAACCGAGATCCTCAGATCTCAGCCTCCTGAGTAGCTAGGATTACAGGCGTGAGCCACCAGGGCCCGGCCCTAGTTTTTTTTTTTTTGAGGAACCTACAGATTGCTTTCCAGAGTGGTTATACTAGTTTATATTCCCATCAGCAGTGCAGTAGGGTTCCTTTTTTTCCCCACATCCCTGCCAGCATTTGTTATTGTTAGAATTCAAGATCTTGGCCAATATAACTGGGGTAAAGATGGTATCTCAGGGTTGTTTTGATTTGCATTTCCTTTATGGCCAGGTATGATGAACATTTCCTCATTTGTTTCTTTGCTATTCTTACCTCTTTTTCTGAGAAGTCTCTTCTTTGCTCCCTTACCCATTTAGTAATTGGTGTATTAAGTTTGGGAGGGGTGGCTAGATCCTCAGATCTCAGCCTCCTGAATAGCTAGGATTACAGGCCTGAGCCACTGGTGCCCAGCCCTTTCATCTTTTTTTTTTTTTTTTTTTTTTGACAGTTGTGGGGCTTGAACTCTGGGCCTGGGTGCTGTCCCTCAGCTCTTCAGCTCAAGGTGAGCTCTCTACCACTTGAGCCACAGCGCCACTTGCTGTTCTCTGGTGGTTTATTGGAGATAAGAGTCTCAGGGACTTTCCTGCCTGGGCTGGCTTTGAACAGCGATCCTCAGATCTCAGCCTCCTGAGTAGCTAGGATTACAGGTGTGAGCCACCAGCGCCCGGCTGCCCTTTTCATCCTTCCTTCATGTGCCTGGAAAGCATTTTTTTACACCATACATTATAAGTAAAGTTACATTTAGAAAAGTATAGTGTTAAATAGGTGGTTAGAATTGGCAAGTTACAAAAGTAACTAAGATCTAGGAATTCCAAATAGTTTTTGAATGTTTGATCTAGGTGAATATCCTCCTCCTTGGTTAATTTAGGTAATGAATACCTAATCAATGTTTAGATTGTCTTGTAGGACTAAGGATTTTGTGGTTGAAACAGTCTCGATGTTATAGTCTAAGATTTGAAAACAACTATTGCTATATGGAAATTCTATCTTGAGGTATAGAAAAGCTATTTTTTTTTTTTTTTTGGTCTGGTCATGGGGCCTGAACTCTGGGCCTGGG